>NW_020664372.1:20472226-20508440 GCF_002925995.2 Terrapene triunguis | reverse complement strand
TCCTCACCTTATGGTAAATTTTTCTGTTTCAGATAAAAGAATTGTCCACAAAATCACTAGTAAGCGTCAAACCACATGATGGTAAGTGCAGGCTATAAGAAAAGGCTATAAATTAGGTTGATTCTACTTCTGAGTCTAACATTTTGGTTCAGTTATCCTAATATAAAATGCTAAAATACAATTATCTTAGTACATATGGTACAGTACATTACAAATTGATACTTGAACTTCACAAATTTTATTTTAAAAATCAAATCAGCACTTGCAATTTAACTGTACTTCATATTGTGTCAGCGCTGCTGGTTCTTTGCCTCTTTTCTGTTGTGTGTCAAACCTGCACAGACTTGCAACATTAAGGTTTTACAAGGCACAAAGCTGAACACTTGAAGGGAGGAGATATGAAAGCATGGCATTTAATAATTTTAAAAATGTAAATTATTTTACAACTTTTGGTTTGGGTTTTAAAAATACTTTAGGTTGAATAGTTTTATTGTTGGCTGCCTATTGGCATCTTGGGCAGGTGGAGATTTACTTCACATGCTTACAAAGGACAGATATTGAGAGGGTAGGTGAAATTCAATAATTTACAAACAATTTTAACAACTATAATAATGCTTTGCACTGATAGCACCTTGTATCTGAGGATCTCAAATAACTTTATAGACAATTAGTTAAACCTTACAGCCCTAAGATCTAGGCAGATGTTGCAGGGTGGAGTCCCAGAGCACACCTCTGTAGAGCTTGCACTGCAGTCGCCTCATCTCAGTTCCCCTCTTAGTTCTCCTGTGGCTAAGAGTTTTAACATTGTAGGGTAACTTAGCTCACATGAGCAGACTCAACTTAAGACAAGACGGCCCTGAACAAGTAACTGCTGAATAAACCCGAACAAGTAATTGCTGAAACAACTAACTATTGTGAATATGTTTATAGAAAATAAGGGAGGCAGAAACTAACTAAACTAATGATTGTGGGTATGTATATAGTAAACAAATTAGGCAGGAGCAGCCTGAACTGATAAGCTTGCCTTAAGCTATCTGCATAGTGATTGGACCTCACATGTAAGAAGTGTAGATGTTAGTAGCTAGAATGTATGTACACGGTGTGATGTGTGACATGAATTGAAATTATGGTATCAAACCCCCTGCATCTGGGCCTGACCAGTGTGGGCAAAGAGCTGTTACATGCCTAATAAAGTAACCTGAGTGATGAGCTGGAGCTAAACTGAGATTTTTGAATTCCAGAAAGCTGAACGAAGTGTTCTTCCAGAACTGGATGAGGTGTTGTGGATAAGCTGAGTGGAAAGGTCTCCAAGGGAATCCCAAGAACATAACATTCCTCCCTCTTAGGGCCTGATTTATTGAATCCTCACAAAATAAACACTCTTCCTTTGGCCCGTCCAGGCTTCTACCCTTGCTTATTCAGGGTTTCGAATTTACCCCTGTTTCAGGGCTTCTGACTCCTGCTCTTTCTTGGATCCCCAGTTCCATCTCTGCTTGAGAAGCTCTGCCAGTCCCACTCTGGCCCCTGAGCCCCTCTTGTGAGACATTCCTTCCCCTCTCCCCCAAGGCCTTTTTCTAGCCCTGGTCCCTGGACTCAAATTCTTCTTTCCCTTAGGGCAGAGTCTCCACAGCCCAGCCTTCTTGGGGTTGTACTTGAATCCTGGTAGGGTTTCATAGCCCACCATCATCGTGGTTCACCACAGGAGATCCTCCCTGCAATCTTCTCCTGACTCCAGGCTTGCTTTTAACTGAGCTAAGAGCTTTAATAACACTCAGTGGCATGACTTCTGGCCACCATTCCCATCTTGGTCTGGGGAGCTTTCCTGGAACTACTTGTTCTTAAAGGAGCCATGCATTGGAATCAGTTGGCCCTGGGCCCTCACTGCTGTCACAAGGGACAAACTATGCTATTATAGGAAGCATTTCACAGATTAGAAAACAGAGACAAAAACAGGTTGAGTGACTTGCCCAGGTTTACACCTACAACTAAGTGGCAGAGCAGGATTTCAGGCTTACCTCTTCCATCTCCAGCAACTAGATAATACTGTCACTTCAATTCCTTAGTAAAGCAACCTTTTACTATTTTGGAAACTCTGTTGGTATAAAATGTTGTCTTTCCCTTGAAATATGTTCCGTAATTAATTTATAAATGTGCTACAGTAGAACCTCAGAGTTACAAACACCTTGGGCATGTAGGTTGTTCGTAACGCTGAAATGTTCGTAACTAAACAAAACATTATGGTGGTTCTTTCAAAAGTTTACAACTGAACATTGAGTTAATGCAGCTTTGACACTTTACTATATAGAAAAAAAATGCTGCTTTCCCTTTATTTTTTTTAGTAGTCTACATTTCACAGCACTGTACTGTATTTGCTTTTTTTATTTTCCTTTGGTCTCTGCTGCTGCCTGAAAGCATATTTCTGGTTCCAAATGAGGTGTGTGGTTGAGTGGTCAGTTCATAACTCTGGTGTTTGTAACTCTGAGGTTCTACTGTATAAGTAAATATCTGCTAGTTTGAATGTATACGTCTGTTATTGTTTACTGTAAGACATTTGTTGTTAGCTTCTTTCTTTTGTGCTGTTTTAGTGAATGCTCCAGCACAGCATGTTGTAGAACCTAAATCAAGTCTACAAGACACACATGGTAAGTTCTGTAATAAACTCAGTTTCAGTAAATGTAAATCTAATACTCAGTCTTCACAATTTATCATCTGTGGGATCATTTCTATGACAATACTTAAATTCAGTGGAGAATACAGTTTAATTAACTGTGCTTTAATTCTCACATTAAACATTGTTTTAAAATACATGTAAAGGGACACTGTAGAGGTGGGTAGGTATAAAAACTGACAGTGCTTTGAGAGTGATTCCCACAAGATGGATGATTTTTACCTTCCTGGTGTATTCTATGTAATTTGTTTTTCCAACTGATCATCAGAATGAACAGTGGAGGGGAAGCAAAATTGTGACTTTCAGTGAACAAACTGGTGTTTGCCTAAAGAGTGCGTGTGAAGTGGTTTGTTGGTTGTAAGTCTTGGAAAAAATATATTTTTAATGTGGTTTCAGTCATTAGTTAGAGGGAAAATACAACAGAAATAATCAGGAAGCTAGAACTCTCCAGTTGGGATTATTGTCTTTGTGTACTGTAAGTTAATATTTTGGTTTAATAGCCCACAATATTCTGATGTCTAAATACAGAAAAATATCTACATTGACATTGTATTCAATCATCCTACTTTGAGTGCAGTGCTATTGTCTAAGACTGTATCATCGTACTGTATCATGTCTTATTGCTTTAATTTTTTTCTTTTTAAACAAAAGCAATATTTTGTTGTTGAGAATATCAAAATAGTTTCCATTGGGTCTCAACTTTCAAAACAATGACTAATACTGTTACCGTGGTAGCTAGATAGCTTCAGTGATCAATAAGATTCTTTTCTGCATAACATTTCAAATAGTAAAGTGATAGAGTTGTGGGTGTTGTGTTAGGTTTTTATGTATTATGAATATTACTATGCATGCAGTGTGAATGAATTTTGAAAAAAAATCTAAAATTGTTAAATTAACTTTTATTTCTAAATAGAGCTTTGTAAGAAACACCACAGAGAGAGGAAATTTAATACATCTCAGAGAAGCTTCTATAATTTTTCTTGCTTTACAATAAAAATTTAAGTTCAGAGGTATCCAAAAATAGAGAGTGGAAAAAAGGTTTCACATGTTATGGAAGCTTTAGACAACTTAATCAGGAATGAGAAACTGAAACTAATGTATTGATTTGAAAAGATATGCTGTGACTGGAAATAACAAATTAAGTAACCTTAAAGGGCTTTTTATGTATTACAAAGTAGTGGTGTTCAAATAATATTAAAGTAACATTTATTACTAACCTATAGTCGGCAATAATTAAGGAAATATATTTTTTTAGATGGAATGGCAAAGTAATAATAAAAACATATTTATAAGTTTTCTATCTTTTTATACTCAAACAACTTCTTATACACCAAGATGGGAAGGGGAAGGCAAGTATAAAGTAGTTAAGATATGGAATCAGAGTTCAAGGATCTGGTGTTGTCAAGAGGGTGTGCTTCTACAGTGTTCACAGTGTAAAGCATTATTTTAACTATTCCATTTTTTCCATTTTTTCATCTGCAGTAGGAGAAATTTTTTTTAGTTCTCTGACTTGCTCATTTACATCTGCAGTTTCAATGATTAAATTCTCCTCATTTCTCTGCTCTTATTGTGGATTCTGTTGCATTTTATAACACTTCTCAACATAGAAAACGATTGCTCTTTGTCAGTATACAGAAAGTTCAATGTTGTTTACTAATGAAACCTCAATGAGAGTGCTGACTTTGCATGATTTTGCTGATGATGATTTTATTTATCTCTGCAGGTCTCTCTCTGTCTCTCCCCCTACTTTCCTCCCTTCTGCATTTTGTTTTTTTTATCATTAACATTCCAAATTCCGGCTCATAAAGGCTAGTGGAAACTAGAGCCTTCCCCTAACTTTTCATGGGATTTTCATGGGATCTAGCTATATAACCAAAGGATGTAATGGAGCTACATCTAATGCCCTTCTGAAAATGTCTGAGTTTCTTAGCAATTTCAGTAAATACTACTGCTTTTTTTTTTATTAGGCCATTTTGAAATCAGAAGATCTATCATATTCCTATCAAAGCAGTTGCCCACATCTGTAATACCCAGACTGTTACTTTTTTTGGATAGAATTACTTCTGAAAAGTGTAATCTTGGATAAAACTTTCAAAAGTGCCAAAACCTCATTTAGAAGCCTGAACCTCATTTTCAAAAGTGACTTATGCATTTAGGGCTAAATCCACAGAGGAACTTCACTCAGTGTTGCAACACCTAAGCCCTAGGTGCCATTCAATGCATGGAGACAGTTAGGTGCCTGCGGAAGGGATCATCAAAAGCCAGCAAGCTGAGCGGGGAGCCACCTAAATTAGACATGAGTGAAATGCAGAGGAAAGGGGTGAGGCTTAGGTCCAGATCCTCAAAGGTGTTTAGGCACCTTACTGCCATTGATCTGGGCCTTAAGTGTCTGAAAGGCTGGAGGGAGGTGCTACCCTCCACTTGAGCCATGAGCCACTTCTTGGAGTTAGGCACATAAGGCAGGTCAGCCTATCCCCTAGCATGCAAAACCCAGACCTTTCTTGTGGAAAAACAAGAAAGAGGGAGAGATCCCATCATAGCTAGGGGTCGACCAAATTTGCAGCCGTGAAAACTGCATCACAGACCATGAAATCTGGTCTCCCCTGTGAAATCTGCTTATATTATAGGGTAAAAGTATACAAAAGTGCACAGTGTTTCTCAAACTGGGGACCCCAACCCACAAGGGGGTCGCAAGCCTATTGTAGGAGGGTCATGGTATTGCCACCCTTACTTCTGTGCTGCCTTCAGAGCTGGGTAGCCAGAGAGTGGCAGCTACTGGCTGGGCACCCAGCACTGAAAGCAGCGCCGCCGCCAGCAGCAGCACAGCAGTAAGGGTGGCAATACCATACCATGCCATCCTTACTTCTCCGATGCTGCTGGCAGCAGCTCTGCCTTCAGAGCTGGGCATCTGGCTAGCAGCCGCCGCTCCCCCTGGTGCCTTCAGAGGTGGGCACCCAGTCAGCAGCTGCCACTTTCCTGCTGCCCAGCTCTGAAGGCGGCGCTGCTGTTGGCAGCAGCGCCGAAGTAAGGGTGGCATGGTATGGTATTGCCACCCTTGCTCCTCCGTTGCTGCTGGTGGTGGTGCTGCCTTCAGAGCTGGGCAACTGGCCAGCAGCTGCTGCTCTCCAGCTGCCCAACTCTGAAGACAACGCAGAAGTGAGGGTGGCAATATGGCGACTCCTGTACAATAGGCTTCCCGCCCACTTTTGGGTCAGGACCCTCAGTTTGAGAAATGCTGTGGAGAAATCACACTTTTTTCACGGGTTGGTCATGGCATAAGTAGTAAATTTCACACGTGTGTAACACATCTGTGGAATTTGCTGTTTATGCCGTGACCAACCCACAAAAAATGTGTGATTTCTCTGCAATTTAAGTAGACCCCTAATTATAGCCAATAGCTTGGTGCATGCCCCTGGATTGTAATGAGCAGAGCAGGGACTTGAGCCCATATCCCAGGTGAGTGCCCTAACCACCAGGCTATTGGGTATTCTTGGGTGGACCTTTCTCAGTCTCTCTTGCTGGAGCTGTTTCACTTTGTATAAGTAATTAAATATTCATTTTGAGCATGGACTTGAATTTGGTTCTCCCAAATCCCAGGTGAGTTCCCTAACCACTAGGCTGTAGAGTCTCTCTCTTTCTCTACCAATGCATTCATTAGATGGTACACTAAAAACTTAAAATGAAGTAACTCTGACTTGGACTTAATCATTGAAAACATGTGCATTTGACATATTTAGGTTTAAAAGTAATCAAATTTTAAGCATATAATCAGACTTCTAAGAAATCACATATTGCACATGAGAAGTGAATCGATATACAGTATATCTGTTTAAAATATGCATGCATCACAGTCTGCAGCTGACACCCCTTTGTGAAATTTGATTTGTATGTGTGAAATAATGGAGACATAATTAAACGTGTTTATTTTACTGTGCATAAATGGTGAGGTGTTATGACAATCCTGAATTGTTAAGGAGCGAAACTGATTTACCTAATTGGTAGTTTATGATTCTCTAACTTGGGCAGATTGCTTATTGACATCAGATGTGATAGGGGATCCCTAAAAGAGTGATATGTCAGAGCATAGGTACACATCAGAACAAGGGTAAAGGAGTGAGTTTTGAATATATTACATTCACCAACAGTGTCAGTTTACAACAAAAGAGTTTTCAGGTTTTATACTTTCTTTTCATTTTGAATTTGGCTAGAACATATGGCAAAGACTGTCTTTTAATTACATTGCCACTACATGTGCCACTATAGTTAAGGGTGTGTTTCAACTCTGGTTAAAGGTTGACCTGTTTAAGCCCTCTAATTTCAACATGCTTAAGCAGATTCCTTTGAAATTTGGTGTGCCTTAGGAAGGTGCAGGGCAAGATTAACCACCCAAATTTGGGTTCTTTGAGCTAGGGGTTGTGGAGATATCAGACTCCCCTACTTCCTTCCAAAAAACAGACATTTTTCAAAAAATTTCTAGTGGTTGTTTTTTGGGTTTTTTTTGCACAGAGCTGGAGATCACTCTATAGCTGTGATATGGGTCGAAATGGTCTCAATCTGTCAATTTTTCCCAAAGTAGTGCCTGGCACCCACTAAGCCTTTGGGGCACCCAAATTATGAATTGAATTTAAGAATGTATTCACTTCTTGACTTGTATAGATGTGTAGTCTGGAAGGATTACCCTGCGCATGCCTCAACAAAGAAAAAAAAAAAGTGAGATGGCTTCTGTACAGCCACTTTATGCCTGGCTGGGTATTCAAGTGTATGTGCTGATGCCATTGCCCCTGGTGAACACCCCTTCATTGATCTTTCTTGTCCAAACCTTTGTACAGCTATGCAGTAAAGATTTAATAACTAATGTTTCTTGCTACAAGTAGTCTCTGTTATAATATACACCTCTACCTCGATATAACGCGATCCGATATAACACGAATTCGGATATAACGCGGTAAAGCAGTGCTCCGGGGGGTGGGGCTGCGCACTCTGGTGGATCAAAGCAAGTTCAATCTAACGTGGTTTCACCTATAACGCGGTAAGATTTTTTTTTGGCTCCCGAGGACAGCGTTATATTGAGGTAGAGGTGTAATATGTTTTTATTGTATGAGGATGTTTGCTGAGAACTCAACAAAATAGCCAGCTGCCAGTCTACCCAAAATATTTGTTATATCAGGTGGGAAGGAACCAAAGGCAGAAGACTTTTTGCGGGGAGGGGGGGCAGGATAGGGGGACAAGGGCAGGGCACAGGGGTTGTGGCTGCAGAGAGGGCAGGAAATAAGGAAGGATGGTAAATAAAATAAAATAAATAAATAAATAAATGGAGACATCCTATCTCCTAGAACTGGAAGGGACCTTACTCGATATTCCAGCCCCCTGCCTTCACTAGCAGGACCAACTATTGATTTTGTCCCAGATCCCTAAGTGGCCCCCTCAAGGATTGAACTCACAACCCTGGGTTTAGCAGGCCAATGCTCAAACCACTGAGCTATCCCTGGTAGGTAAGCCTTGGACTGGTTGTTTGAGGAAAATATATATTTTACTAGCCCCTGGTGGGGCGGGCCACAAGTGGCTACATCCTGATCTCAGGGCAGATTAATATGGTGTTTCCAAACATGTAGTGCTCCGTTTTGGAACTGATAGTGCAGGTATCTTGACTGCTCATGGAAATATGCTGCCAGGGTTGTCAGTGTGTGGTTTCTGGATGATTCCTGGGTCACAAAGTTACAGAAATTTGCAGGAGAGCAAGGAATACATCATGACGTGGGGATTACTGCCACAGGCTGATTGGGTGGAGAGAGGTGGCCTGCACTGGCATCATGTTTTGTCCACTCTGCAGTATCTTAACTAACTGGTTGTGATCTACCAGAGATTGCAATAATGCACTTGGGCAGAAATGAGCTGGGCCTTATTCCTGGTGTATATTTTATACAGGATGCCATCTGAACCTACAATTTCATGTAACCATCATTAAAGCATTAGAATCCTCTCATATTCCACCTCACTGCTCCTTTTGTCATAAAAGCACCAAGACCTGCTACAGATATAACTTACACAATTTGTCATAGAAATGATGCATACTGCATCTTAAAGGTACTCATGCACCTGTTCCCTTTCCCCTCCTTACACACGAGAGGGTGGAAAACAGATCTCCTCCGATCACAATGACAACTCTAGTCACATACCTCAGAGTAATCTACAGATCTCACAAACACACCTCTACCAAGAAGAGCTCACTACTTCCTTCACCATTCAGTACAGCTACACCAGACACTGACCACACTCTCTTTACCTGAAGTGCATGAAGATAATAAATGCTTAGATTGCTCTCATTTCCCATCTTCCTACTGACAGTTCCCTCGTAGTATAACCCCTGTGCCCTGCTAATTACATAACATCCTGAAGGTACACATCCAGCTCTTTCCTTTGCTTGCTCATATGGAAGGATGTTAAACAGATCTTCTTATTTTATAATCACAGCTCTGTCACACACCTCAAAGTAATCCACATATGTCCTCGTAGCACAAACACACCTTTACCAACTACTGCCTCCAACATTTAGTGTAGGTCAGTGGTTCCCAACCTGTGGCCCAATCAGCACCCATGGCCTATGTGACATCCTCAGGACTATACAAGTACTATATATATTGTGTGGATGTGGCCCACATAACACACAGAGAGCTGAATATGCGGCCCATAACGGTAAATAGATTGAGAACAACTGGTGTAGGTACACCTGACACCCTGAGTCCACCAGGAGTATATCCAAATAATTACCATTGGCTATTGGCCGCTCCAGGGGAACATAGAGAAGGTAGTGTGGGCAACCCTTTTTTCCATTTTTTATCATTTAATAGTGTTAGATGGAGTCTTGTAGGTGAGAGTGAATGGACTGTAAAAGGATGTGAAGAGCTTGTTCATGTCCACAGCTGTAGGATTGGCGTAGTAAAGGTATGTGTGCTAACGGGACATATTGGGGCATTGCTGAAAGAGGCGCAGGCCCATGCAACCTTAACTATGCTTTCCCTGGTTCTTCTTCAAGTAGTGTTCCTATGATTGCTCCACTCTAGGTGTCTTCATGTCCCTGCGCCTCAGATCGGAGCTTTTTGGTAGCAGTGTCCGTTTGGCCCATACATGCCCTCTCCCAGTCTCATGCTCTGCTTTGCTGCTATATAGCACTGTGAGGGCAAACCACCCTCAGTTCCTTCTCCACTGCCCTGGCCTGAGGTGCGTAGCCTTAGCAGAGCCCATTGACAGAGATTCTTAGTGTTTTTTTGTACTCATTTTCCATAGTAATAATAAAACGTCTGTTAGTTAATGTTAATAATTCCTTCTTCTCTTGTCATTTCTTAACTATTCTACATGCAATTTTTTTTTTAATCTCCTGAGTGTAAATTAGCTTCCCCTAGTTGTTTTAGTTTGGGAAGTGAACCCTAAAAAAAGGAAAGCCTGGCTCTCCTGGGTTTAAATGCTGCCTTTCCTGTCGGGAAGCCATTTCTGTCAGTGATGGCCATTCTTGCTGCATTCGCTGCCTCAGAGAGGCACACGTGTCTTCAGAAGTGCATGTTTTGTCTCAAATTAAAATCCAGAAGCAGAAAGAGCCATGTGCTAAAACTGCTCATGATGGAAAGCTCACTCCGACCAGCTCCAACCCCGGGCCTGGGACCTCTCCTGGACAGCATTCCCCGTTGAGACCTATCCAATGATGTTGATGGGATCAGTCTCAATACTGTCCAGTGACTTCAAAGAGGAAATTCTTAGATTCATCTCAGGAAGTCTCGAAAAAGCGGGCCACAAGTTCTCCAAGTAGGGAATCAGCCAAGAGAAAGAGGTCCCCGGCACGGTCAATAACCTCGGCACCGACTGACCCACGACTAGGAACCTGTGAGGCTGCAGGTACCACCAGTAAGCTCAAAAACCCTAAGAAGACACGCTCAAGCAGATCGGTACCGTTGGGGGGAAAGGCACTGATGGAGTCTTGTAAACAATTGGTACCAAGTACACCTGCACCGGAAAAGGCTATGGCGACATTTGCTGGCTATTCTTCAGAACGCAGAGGGCTACCGGTACCGATGACTCTCTCCACTTCAACTGTTCTGGTACCACAGGAATTTTGGTTGCCCAAAGACTTGATGGTCTTGGAGATGCCTGAATTACCCTTACTAGGCACCAACATAACTGTGATATGAATACACCTAGGTCCCTGGACTTACATGCAGTACTGAGACATTCTACTCCACCATCCATGATTCTTCCACCCTGTCAGGCAACTACAAGGAAGATGATGGGGATCACCTATACTTACTCTCTGTCCCAAGTTCTCCATTACAACACCAGGGAGCTAGCCGTGTAGAAACTCAGATACCTTCAATCTACCATCAGAGTAGAAGAGACACCCACCCAGTTAATATGGATACCCTTCGATGCCCCCACCCATGCCCTTTCCACCACCTCAGTGGCCATACTGGGACGCTGGGGTGGTGTAGCGGGGTGAACACCCACTCCGGCCCTGAAGGGGTTGGAAAAGCCCTGCAGAGGGCTGGGGCTGGGCAAGGTAAAACCCTGGCTGATTGGGGGAAGTGGCTGCAGCTGGGCCCCCCCCCAATCAGGCCACAACTGGCCTGTATAAAAAGGCTGGGAGCCAGGAGCTCAGCAGTCTCTCTCTGCACTCAGAGAGAGAGAAGGGCCTGGCTGCAGGGAGCTGAGATAGAGTACCTGGGTGGAGCAGGGCTGGGGAAAGGCTGAGGAGCTGGGGAGCTCCAGCCTGGATAGCCCCAGGCTGCGGCCTAGTAGGAGGCCAAGGGGTACTGGGGGTTGCAGAGGGCAGCCCAGGGCTAGGCCAAGGCAGCAGGTCCAAACCCAACCTTACCTGTGACGAGTGGCCTATACTGCAGTCTGCCCCAGGGAGCGGGGGCTAGTTGGTGACTGGCAGTGGCCTTATTCTGAGGTGAGGTAGGGATAGTGGGTGGGGGTTCCCCGGGGAGGGGAGACCCTAGTACTGAGGGGTGTACTGCCAGGGGGCAGCACCCCAGATAAAAGGGCACCGGGGTCTGGGAGGGACATGGGGGCCAGAGGACAGGCAGACCACTGGCCTGCAGAGAGCGCTCCAGGACGCTGGAAGAGCTAATTCCCAGAAGTGACCAGCAGGAGGCACCGCAGGGGTGAGTCCGCTCCTCTACAGGTGGCATATAGACAATAATTTTTGAGGACCTCTAGCATCACCCAGAGAGATAAAGGAAGGCGATCTCCTTCAGCTTCAATAGCCAGATCTCCTGATCCTCAAGAAGAGTCCTTTGAGGAACAGGAGGAGATACTCCAGTGACCAACATTTCTTCATCATCTCCTGATGACACAGTCATGCCTCCCCCACCAATTACAGCAGACAACTTCAAGCAATTTCAAGATCTCTTTAAGAGGGAGTGGATTCCCTGCAAATCCCACTTGAAGAAGTCAAAGAGTCACAGCATAAATTGCTAGACATCCTGCAGATGTCATCATCAGCAAAGATTGCACTCCCCATCAACGAGGTGCTGCTTGATCTGGTGAAAACTATATGGCAGACACCAACCACAATATCCCCCGATGTGCAAAAAGGTGGACAAATACGGTATATTATGTTCCCTCTAAAGACAGAGACTTACTGTTTTCTCACCCTTCCCCAAATTTACTGGTTGTTGACACTGTTGATGAACGTGGCAGACAGCACCATGCTAAAATGACACCCATATGATAAGGACTGGAAGTGACTGGATTTATTTGGACGTAAATCCTATTCTTCAGCAACCCTACAATTTAGGATCCCTAACTGTCAAGTCCTCAGGGCAAAATACGACCATACCAATTATTCTAAATTAAACGCCTTTATTGAACACCACCTGTTGCATCAGAAAGAGCAATTCCAGGCAATCGTTGCTGAGGGTCAGCTCCTCGCAAGGACAGCATTGCAGGCTTCTCTGGATGCTGCAGATATTGCTGCTGATTCCATCTCCATGGCAGTTGTCACAAAGAGAGCGTCTTGGCTTCGTTTCTCTGGCTTTCCCTTTTGAGGGATCTAAATTGTTTGCACAAAGAATGGACGAATCCCTCCACACATTAAAAGATTCTAGGGCCAAATTACATTCTCTAGATATTTACACTCCTGCCCAAAGAAGAAGACATAGTAAATACCAGACAGCACAGAGATCCCAGCCTACTTACTTTCCTCCTCACCAGAGTCATTATGATTCTCAAAGGAAGAAGCAGAGATTACAAAAATGGAGATTGACTTTTCCACAGTCATCAACATCACAACTTGCTACATCCAAACAACAATTTTGATGTGCTGGTCCAGGGCCCTGAGTTACTACCCTCAGTCTCATTTGCTACAACAACATGAACATCTCCAACAATTTGGTGACCGCCTTACTCCTTTTTATCAAAACTGGGAGTGTATAACCTCAGACAAATGGGTACTAGAGATCATCGCCCAGGGATATTCAGTTCACTTTACCTCCCTCCTCATACCCTCCCTGTTCCCCGCCCTCCCCCACAATCCCTCTTCAGGGACCTTTCTCATGAGCACCTTTTACGCGAGGAAACAAACTACCTCCTAAAACTAGGTGCTGTAGAATCAGTTCACACCCAACACAGAGGGAAGGGTTTCTATTCCAATTACTTCCTGATACAGGAAAAAGAATGGTTGTTGAAGACCCATTCTGGAACTAAGGGCACTCAACAAATTTGTAAAAATACGTTTCAAGATGGTTACCGTGGCAGCAGTAAACCCATCTCTTGACCCGAGGAACAGGTTCTCGGCCCTTGATCTACAAGACAATTACTTTCATATCACAATCCACCCATCCCGCAGGAGGTTCCTAAGGTTCACTCTGGGTCAAGATAATTTCCAAAACAAAGTGCTCCCATTCGGTCTATCTTTGGCACCTAGGGTGTTCTCAAAGGTCCTTTTCGTGTTAACAACGCACCTTCACAAACAAGGCATTATGTTATTTCCGTATCTAGATGATTGTTTGCTCTAAGCACATACCTTCACCGGCACCTTTAGAGACACATGAAAGACTATAGATCTATTCCTACAACTAGGTCTACAACTAAATACCCAAAAGTCCACTTTGACCCCATGCAACAGCTGGAATTCATAGGAGACTTGAGGGTTTTTTTGCCCACACTGCTCCTGTTGCAAGGCTGTTCAGAACTTCACTCCTCTGATGGTTAGAAACCTTTGCCTAATTTCGAGCCTAAACTGGTTGATGGCCAGTTTATATCCATTTGTTCGTGTCCACATTGGTGCTTAACTTAAATAACTCCACTCTCTCCTTGGTATTTATTCCTCTGAAACATGCTTCTGTTTTTTTTCTTTTAATGGTAACTATCCAATGAAGAAACGTAGGCATCCTTTATATCTGGTAACTCCTGCAAAATAAAATAAAATGAAATTAAATTAAAAAAAAGTTGCAAAGGAGAACAGTTGGGAGGACACAAAGGAATACAGTTATGTGGTTCTCTAGAAGTCATTAAGAGCAGGTATACTCTTGCATTTTGATATAATCACAGAAGACCATCTACCTCTGATCATAGTGCTCACTTATTATGGAGGTTAGTTTGTACAAATTGCAATTAGTTACAATTATAGTTAGTTTGTGCAAGTCGTTATGAGCTACAGTTAGTTTGTGCAAAACTGCAATGTCCTTCATATGATGAATCCTTTGAATCTAAAAATAGACCTTTCAGGGTTTTTTCTAATAATCCCTGATAATCTGTATGAAGTTTCAAAAAAATTTCAAAGCCAATATGTGCTAAAGCAGGAGTCTTTAGCTCTGCATTCAACCAGAGAGAGAGACATTTTCAAAAGTTAGGATTTGAATTGTGACTGCTAACTTTTCATTCCCACATCTGATTTTCTTCTGGAAATGATCAGTTTTCAATAACTGCCTATTCAGCAAACTACTCGGAATTTCCATCTGATTTTATGTTCTAAGTTTTTCTTTAGTAGAATAATGGGCTTTATTTTTTCTGGCAGAATTTTCCAGAGGTTCAGTTCACCTCTTTCTAAACTAATTGTATTCCTAAAGGTTGATTTTATTTTATTTTGGTCTGTGTCTTGAGGTGTTATTTAGAAAAAAAGTCCATTGTGGGATTTACCTGCATTTTTGGATGCTGAATCAGAAAGCTCATTCTAATCTGTGAAGTATAGATCTTTCAAAGAATCATATTGGATACTTTTTTTTATGCTGCTTATATTTTTCAGCTTTGATTTTCTTCTCCCTCAGTGGAGGAAGTTATGTTAACACAGTTTGCAGGGTAGAAGCCCTGTTGGGTCCCAGCTGGTTTCTGGATTTCCAAGAAGAAACAGACAAGAGTCCTTTTATGTTCTTTACTTGGGAGAAATTATAATCTTATTTTTAGATGCAAACCTCACTGCAGTTATCCATACATTTGTGACCAACATCCACACATTTGGATTACTGAAATGTACTCAATTGTGAGACCAATCAGAAACTTCAACTAGTGCAGGATATGGCTGAATGAAGAGGTGCTTCTCTCTGGGAGTGTATTATGTTGATATTCTGTCAATTGAACTGACTTCCAGTTTTGTTTTCTGGTGCAATTCAAGGTGATAGGCAAAGCTTAGCATAGTGTAAATTCTTGTTCTCTGAGACTGCCTCTCTATGTTCCATCTTGTGCACTGAAATTATCTTGGAATGCTCTTCTTGATAGGCTACAGATTTAAAATCAGGGGTGGGGTTCTAGCAACAGGACGTTTTCAGTGGTGGGGAGGGTCTTTGACTCTGCATCTTGCTTTACCCATGATTCCAAAAGAGGCTGATTTTTTTTTTTTTTTTTTTACTTCAGGGAATACTGCAAAATCCTCCTCCTTTTTTCCTAGGTGATATGGTGGGGTTTGACTATTTTATTTTTGTGCAGGAAAGGTTATTTTTTGTTTTTTTAGCAAGAGATGCCTTACTTATAACAATCAAAACTGTATTTAATTAAGGGGCATATTTATTGTGATGGGGTGGAGATGGGGACGCTAAATTAATTCAAATGCTTCTTCAACAAATATTTATGATTTTTGAGGGAAAGAGTTTGTGCCAGGGTGTGAGACCTGGTTTAGAGACACTGCATTATTCCCAGCAATCATACAGTTAACCCTTTCTTTAGATTTCACATAGATGTACTGGGTCTGGGTGAGTAAATATGTGGAGCTGAGGGGCCCAATCAGGCACTCAGAGGGGACCAAGGTAACTTTGTTTCTCTTTGGTAATCAGAGAGGAAACATTTGTGAGCAGGCTGATCTCCACACCCATTTGTTAGAAGTCCAAGTTGCAGATCAACTTGTGTTTTCTTACATTGGATTCTATGTTTATGTAATAAAGAATTTGCTTTTTTTTCTTAAAACGTGTGCACACCAGTGTCCAAAGGAGAGTTTATCTCACTTGGAGAAATACTTGTTGGTTTGTTTTGGGTTTTTTTGTTGTGTTTTTGTTTCTTCCTCCACTCTCCACCCCCACACCCCCTCTCCACCACCATGCAGGGTTTGATCTCTGGTGTCAGCAATGAATGATCAAAGATGCTATGGATAGCACAGTTAGGTTTATGGCTTTCACCACTGTTACTATTGCATATATTGTTGATTTTAACTTCAAAGCTATTCTAGTATACTGAGAGGGAGAAACAGGTAGCCATAAGGTGGAGTGGCAGATTATTTTAAACCCTGGATGCTGGGAATTGGGATTTCCTGTTACGGTCTAACTGCCTAATAAGGCATTGTGCCATGATGACATGAAACACTTAAGCAGATTGTATTTAAGGAAAGTATAGACATTATGAGGACATTTTAATCCAATTACATAGTAACTAGCTCAGTAGCAGATTCCAACAAGTGCTAGCCAGCAAAGTAGGCTTCTGGCCAAGCAATCTCTCAGCAGAGTTTTGCTTTTAAGTGGTCTTGTGAAGTATACTGTCTATGGAATCACATTCTCATCCTGTGGCAGTACAGTAGGTAAGAAGCTTTCTCAGCGCTTGTGATTTGTTGCAAAATATATGGGAGCCAAATTAAGGGGTAAATCTTAAATCTAGTATTCTGTGTGAGTAACCAGGTCAGGGGCTGGACACATCCTTAGAGTTAGGGAGCATGGGAAGAGTAGCTACCTTATTGAAGCGTCTTCAGAAGCCTGTACAGCACCTCACCCAACCCTTCCACAGAGAGTGGTTTGGAGGGTCTGTGTAATAGATGTGTCTCCTAGGACCCGAGTCACACCCTTCCCCTTGCCCACCTATGGCCTAGCATATCTCCCTCTGCCCTCTGCTCCCTGATATGCAGGAACCATGAGGGAATGGGGATATTTGCCTTAAAGTGCAGCTCTCCTCCTCCACTGCCCCCACTTATGCAGTGGAACAGCCAGTTCTGGTGCCAGCAGACCTTTTGTGGAGACAGGGGCAGATTTTGCCCCTAAAGGAATACCTATTAAAAAAAAAACTCCATGCACTGATACCAAAATATAAGCAAATACAGCAAAACCTGTTAGGATAGATACCTAATTACTCTATCTTTTGACTATTCAGAATGGGAGAACAGAGGTTCTCATTTTTGTTTAAGTAAGAACTTAATGCAGTGTGAATACTCATATTTTATAGACTATATTTCCGTACCTTCCTACTTCTCTTATGAAATTAGAAAATTTAATCTTTTTAAATCTATAATATTAAAAAAAAATCCTGTGACTTGGCCTAATTTGTGTAAAACTTTTCATAGGCAGGAGGATGCAAGTGAAATCTGTCCCTCTTTGGAAGAATCACTTCAGTGTGTTGTGGGAGCTCCATGTTCAGCAGAGGAAATGAGGTCACTTTATAAACTCTTTGAGGCAGGGACCCTGGGTGAGATCCTGGTTACACAGAAGTCAATGTGAGTTTTGTCACTGATTTCGATGGGGCCATGATTTGAACCCTTGTGTTTTTGCATTTGTCTATAAAACTTCTTCCCCCTTTGGATGTACACATTGGCAAATTAATATTTCTCCAATTTAATTAACTATACTCATTTATACATTTTTTTGCATTATGTTTTTGAGGACTTCTGTGTTTGGACTAATGCATCCTGCTATTTACATTTTCTTTTTGTAAACCCTTACTAGCATATCAACTGCAAATAAACTTTGTTACATTGTTGTAGTGCATTTTATACTTGGCAATTGTAACATCTAAATTAAAAAGCAGCTCAATCATAAATTAAATGATTATTGTATTAGTTCCCTATCCTACCAAATGTAATGTTTGCTACTATGAACAGTCACATTGAATAGGGCCCTCCGTTTTTGGATCTGTGAGTTAGGTTATCAGCAGTCAGGAAAAAAAAAAAGCAAAAATGACATCTCCATATATTCTTTTGCATAACTTTCCCCATTTGGACCTTGATCTTGACCGTTTTCTATCCTGTTTGTCTGCTATTCCTATTTTTCCTCATTATTAGAAAAGGCACTCTTGGTGCTTATGCTGGAGCCCATAGAGGAGCTTTCAGAAGAGGAAAAAGGTAATGATGGGATCAGTCAAAAATGTAGTGGGCATTACTTGTAAACATTTTATTTGAAAATAAAACTGGATAACATTGTTTGATACCTACAATATTTTTCTGTAGTTTCGAACATGCTTTATGTAATTTGAGCAAGACGTATGACTATCCCATTTGTTGTTGATGCTTGTAAAATATAATTTCTCTATCCGGTTTCAGTATATTCTGATGGGGATCTAAAAAATTATGCAATAAGTGTGTTCCATACATCTTTCTAGGTATCTGTATGTTTTAATTTTACACAAATGAATACATTCTTATGAAGCTCTTTGTATATTTGTAAAACAGCAATATTAACTAACCAAAATAACCTAGTATCAGACTAATTAACAAAAGATCATAAGGCAATGTTCTCTGGTTTGCTAAGGCCACTTTGCATAAGCTTAAAGTGGCCAGAGATGGTCCATGGAGGGGAACTCTCCAGAGGTTTAAATCTGGTGAGGGCAGTGCTGCTGCCTTCTATATTAATAACTTTTCCACCCTCCGCGTAAGGTGATGGGGGGTGAGGAGTGAGCAGGATGGGGAGGGGGGAATTTGTGGTGGAGTTGAGCTCTGAGGTGCCCAGTCCTCTACTGTCCTAACACCCCAGGGACTTTTTGCAATTAATGAAGTGAGTGCTGCTCCTGTGGAGCACTAACTCGAGCCAGGCCTAGGCAACTCTGAATTATCGTACCAAACCCCACTGTCTGTGGCAGCTCCTCCATTCCACCTGAGTGCAGCTTGGATAAGTGGAGAATCAGGGCCCTAGGATTTACCATGCTAAAATAAACACCTAGTATGGTATCCTGCCCCTGGCAGTGGCCAGTATCTGATATTTCAGAGGAGGGCAACACCTTCTCTCTCATGTCATATGCATATTTAATACACAGACAGTTATGCAGAACTGTACATTAAAGGAAAAATCCTTCTTGACCCTCACAAGCAATGAGTTTAAATCCGGAAGGAAAAGATATGATGTGAAAAATGTTAATACTTCTGTACAGTGCTTCAGTGAGAAATTTCCTAAGGAACAACCAGCTGCCCTCACCCATTTTTAGTAGAGCTCGCTTGCATTTTCTCCTTCCTTCCCCCAGTCCATCTGCTGCTCCTGTCTGCTATTTTCTATCTTGTATACTGTGTTGTTGTAGTCATGTCAGTCCCAGGATATTAGAGAGACAAGGTGCGTGAAGTAATATCTTTTATTGGACCAACTTCTGTTGGTGAGAGAGACAAGCTTTCAAGCTTACACCGAGCTCTTCTTCAGGTCTGGACTTCTGTGAAAGCTCAAAAGTTTTTCTCTCTCATGAACAGAAGTTGGTCCAATAAAAGATCTTCTATCTTGACTGATTATCCTTGATTCCTTTGATCTGCCCAAAAGCACATCTTGCAATACTAACAAAGAAAGAGGACAGTCTGAAAAGACAGAAAGGTCAATATGTTCTTGTTTTCAGTCACAGACATCTGTGAGGGAGAGTATGAAAATTGCTGGGCATAAAGATTACTTTTTGAGAGGAACATAGAAATTGCCTGACAGAATCAGACCTGAGGTTCATCTAGTCCAGTATCCTGTCTGACCGTTGTCGGCACAAGATGTTTCAGAGGAAGGTGTGAGAATCCCGCAGTGGGAAGATGTAGGATAATCTGCTATCCACAATAAATATAATCCTGGTTTCAGTTAGAGATTGATTTAGTTGTTGAACCGTGAGGTTTACTATTCCTTCCAAAATTTTAATTAATTACAACAATTCTGGTTATTCTTGATACCCCTATAAACATCCAGTCTCTTTTTGAATTTTTCTGAGTTCTTGGCTTCGGCAAGTTTCTGTGTCAATGAGTCCACAGAGAGTACCAGAAGAGCTGAAAATTAAAGCAAACAAGAAGTTTAAACAAGGTTTTGAAATAATTTACAACTTGCAGACTTTTTGTGGTTTCCCATTCCTTGATTATGCAGTGTACCTAAAAGATTTTTGTTTTTTATGGCTTACAAAAAACAGTTTCCATTCTGGAATAAGAAAGGAACTAATAGCTCTAAGCCACAAAAACAGCAAGTTAATGAATACTTTTAAGAAACAATATTTAATACAGAATCAAAGGGATTGCAAATAAATTATTGAGGACAAGATCAGATATAAAATTATTAAATAAGATTAAGATCGAATAACAAGGAAGGTGAGTATAAAATACTGTTCTCTAAATTATCAAAAGTAGGTTTTTGTAAATTAATTTTCTACTAGCTGCAGTTTCAAATGCATTTAGGTCAAGATTTTCAGAAGTAACTAGTGATTTTAAGCAACAGAGGGTCCTGTGGCACCTTTAAGACTAACAGAAGTGTTGGAGCATAAGCTTTCGTGGGTGAATGCCCACTTCATCAGACGCAAGGGGATTTTAAGTGCCTCACCTTTTGATTGCCAAGCCTGAACCACCTTAAAGGAACCCAAGTTGTAGAAAGTGCTCAGCAACCACCCCTGAAAACCAGGCCCCTTTAAGATGTCTCTTGTTGGGCAGCGAAAGTCACTGCTCACCTTTGAAAATCTTGGATTTAGTCTGTATTCCAAATTGATTCCTTTGCACTGTATTGTTACATAGTAATTTTACAGGTTTGCTGATAGTTGTATGGGCACTTTTAAAAATTAGTGTTTTCAGTGGAGAAAATGTGAAAGTTAAATTGAATCACTTTTTAAATAAATAAGGTTTACAAATGACAATAATGACAAGTCTATTTTAAAATAAAACATGAAAAATCAGAGAGGGCTGAATTGTTCCTTGAGGCATGGTCCTTTGTATGGGATAGTACATAGCTATGCTATTATATCCCTTTCTGGGGTGTTATATGCTCCCCTCGAGTGCCCTATCAGCATTGTTGGCCAGTGCAGGATGGAGATAGGTGCCATAGTCCCTTCCCACTTGGTCATAGGGAAGGTCAGAGGTATCCAGTAATGTTCCTGCTGTGCCAAAGCCACAATCCAGGCAGGTTCTACATGTCTGGGAGGTGGGGAGAGCTTTGCTTCCCTTAACTCCTTTGTGTGGCCATGTAGGACCTGGGCATAATCTAGCCCTTAATCTTTTACTTGTCTGCCAGGGTCTGATTTGAGGATGTTTGTATTTTTCCTCCAAGAGTTGCTGGTCTCAGTGACATCTAGTGCAAGAATAAAGAATACAGCCTACCTTTCCTACTTTGTGTGTGTGATGCCATCAGCCCTTAAAGGAAAAAAAATCCTGTATTCAGGTCTAGGGGATTTTAAGACATGCAATATTTATCATGTGTGTTCTGTTAATTTGATAATTCAGACCATATTTTTTAAATTACTAAAATATTTAAATTCACCTTTTCACTTCCGAAAGGTTAAGAAAGAGCTACTACCTGACGCCTTATTGGAGAATGTTTAATGTTCGGGGAGCTCTGAAGGAGATGAGAAAAATCACTAGCTTGTCATATTTCCAATCAGAAGACATGACACAGAGTTTGGTTTTGTCCTCAAATATTACTTTTAGAGAACTTAATTATCACAAAATAATTTTCCTTTCCCAGAAGTGCATACTGTACTCTCCATAGTTCCATATTCATGCATGTATCTTTACAACATAGATATAGTATGAAAAAGCATTGTCAATCAAGGGAGAGTGACTGCTTAAAGGTTATTTAAGTGGTGGATTCTAAGTAGATCTATGTTTCTGTAAATTAGTTCCAGATTTTGTTAAAAGAAAAAGGCAGCATTGAGCAGACGAAATACCACTACACAAAGAAAATATCATACAGATGTGTATATTGTTATAAAAAATGCATGGTTACGTTTTGTCTTTTTGTCTCGTCCTGTGTATTGATACTTTGCATTTTTAAAATATACCTTTTGAATGTAATTTTCCTATCATATTACAGAAATAGAAAAAAACGAACACAAAATAGGCAGAAGTAAGCAACATTTAATAAATGCTTTGAAGACTAATCCTTCATTAACTAAAGAATTACGAACGGTTTTGGAGCAGACCCTGGTGGAGAAGTTGGAATCCTTGGGAATTAAAGCAGTAAGGTTATTTTAAATGATTATTTTTCATTAAGTGGTGAGAAGGTCCTTTGTTCCACCTTTTTTCACTTTCTCCTTCACTTCCCTACCACAACCCTCAATGACCATTATGCCCGAATATCACTCCTGAGAGGAAGAACACACCTTGTCAGCCGGAGGTGGTTGCTAGAGACCATTGTGAAATGTCCCCTCATCCTCAAGATGATGTATTTTATCTTTAATGTCCACTGATTTAAGGTTGGATGTTTCCTTAGTTCCTATAGGGAAGTTATAGTGGGTGTTTTTATGCTGTTCTAATAGGTGCTCCCCACAATAATGCTTATGACAGGGTGCACTCACCTCTTGTAAGTGCCTCCTGTTGGCCGGGTGTGATCCTGCACTCTCTGCTCTCCCTGCAGGGCCGGCTCTGGCTTTTTTGCCGCCCCAGGCAAAAAAGCCTCCCGCCGCCCCCGGCGGGGAGCACAGTAGGGGAGGGCGGTGAGCCCGGCTGGGGCCCCGCTCTCCCCGACAGGCCGGAGCGCCGCGAGGAGGGCGGAGAGCCCAGCTGGGGCCCCGCTCTCCCCGACCGGCCGGAGCGCCGGGGGGAGGGCGGCGAGCCCGCCGCGGCTCCGCTCTCCCCGGCGGCCGGAGCGCCAGGGGGGAGGGCGGCAGGAGCTCTGGGGGGGAGGGCGGCGAGCCCGCTGCGGCTCCGCTCTCCCCGGCGGCCAGAGCGCCGTGGGGAGGGCTGCGAGCCCAGTCGCGGCCCCGCTCTCGGGCCTGAGCACCGCCCCCCTCCAGGTGCCGCCCCAAGCACATGCTTGGTAGGCTGATGCCTGGAGCCGGCCCTGTCTCCCTGGCGCCCCCGTCAGCTGTTGCCCTCATTAGACAGGTCTTTAGTGGCTCAGGCCTCTGGCTAAGACAACATAGTCAAAATGGATGAACTCCTGCCGGGGCAACAAAGGTCCAACAAAGACTATTGCCATGACCTTGTTGGTCTGCAGCCCTGTCTCTGGGTTTAGTTCTCAGCCCCTTCTAGGCTAGCTTTAAGTCTGTCCCTGCCCTGTTCAAAACCGTGCCCCCAGGGCTTTCTCCCTGGAGACTCTTTGCCTTCAGCAGTACTATGGTATCCCAACTCTCCAGACAAGTTACTCCTTAACTTCAGTCCCCTTCTGGGGTAACAAAGTTCAACAAGTAGTTGGCCCTTTTCAGGGTCTTCAGCTCCATCCCTGGGCCTGTTTAAATTCCCACCCATTTCTTGGGCTTTTATTGCAGAGTCTTATCCCCTCCTTCGGGATTAGGCCACTTCTCCAGTGGCCAGTGGGGGGGGACCTGGGCTTGCCCACTACTCCAAGTCCCAACCCTGGGACTCTATAGAAAACAGCCATGTACTACTTCCTCTACTTGGTTCCTGCTGCTATTCTCTGGGCTGCTTTCTACTCTGTCCCATCACCTTCTGGTCTGTTTCCTGTTTAAGCAGGGTATCTCCCAAGTATGGTTACCAGCTTTGAAATTAAAAAAAACCCAGCAAAGTCCTCCCCACCCCACCCTCCAAGGCAAGCCTGCCACAATCCCAACCCCAAACCACAAGGCAACTCCGCAAACTCCCCCCCCTTAACAGCCACTTATAGTATCTAGAGAGAAAACACATTTAGATAAGATTGATAACATCCCCAGTCTCCTCACTCTCACCTGTCTCAAGCCCTCTCTCACATACACGCACAGTGCGCTTGCATGTTGGTGGGACGCTGCTGCATTTTCAACAGTTTTGATCTGTTATCGCTTAAACTGTGGAAGTGGGAACACTGCAGCATCTTTAGCTGGACAGAGAAACTTTTAACATTAGATATCCCAGTGTATTGTGATAATAAATAATGCAAATCTTTAGACCCACATAAAAAAAACCTGGCAGATTAAAATTTTTTTCTGGCAACTGGCAAATCCATAAAAAAACCCAGCCTGGTCAGTGAAATACTGGCCAGGTGGTAACCCTCCTCCCAGGCCTCCTTGCCTGAAGAGATTCTCAGTCTCTGTCCCCTTTTAGTCAGGGCTCTCTTTCTCAGGCCTCTGTTCCTGGAGAGCTTCACAGTCCTATCCATGCATGAGCAGGGTTTCTCCCCAGTGGCTATTTGTGGAGTTTCATAGCCTTCTAGTCCTTTTTCGCCATTCTCGACTTCTGGTACCAGCCAGCAATTGTCCTTCATTGCTCCTTTCTTGGAGCAGGTGTGGTAGGATTGCAAGGCCTCCAGCAGGGGGCCGCAAAGGGCCCGATACACCCTGTCACAATGCTTTTTATCTTTTTCCCCTGCGGTAAAGAAAAATCAGAACCAATATGTATGTATTGGTAGTTTAATGTGTGTATTCCAGAGCTAACTTCTCTCCACTTGTCTAAACTTCACTAATATTACTATAATTCTCATAAATAACTTATTTATTATCATAAGGTTAAATGATATGGGGTTCTCAAATAAAACCTTAGATCTAGTACTTGCCATTATGCAAGTGCTCCTTGACTACAATTCAGGCAGCCACATCCAGGGCAGTGAGACTCCTTGGATTCGAGATTCCTTCAAGGATCAATCTGGAGCTGCCTTGGTACAGTTGTGCCTAGGGTGACCAGATGCCTTCGTTATTCTTGGGACTGGCCTGATATTACGGGGTTTGTCTTATATAGGATCCTATTACCCCTCTCCCATAGGACCCTATTACACACACACACACACACACACATGTCCCGATATTTCACACTTGCTATCTGGTCACCCTAGTTGTGCCTCACATTTGAGGGTCTCCCCTTTCTTCAAGTTGGATCTGATGAATTGAAGATTTCACATATGGCTTAGTCTTGCTCCTCTTTGTCCCTTGGGCTGCTTTGAGAATTGGCCCTTACTTTACACCCACTTTGTTCTTCTTGTGTTCCTCTGTCACTGAATGCTTTAGCAGAAAGTCTAAGGACCACACAAGTACAAAATCTTTCTCTTGTCTTGGAACCTCAGTTTCATTTTTGTCTCTGCCTGGGAAAGGGGATTGGATTTAAAATTTGTGTGGGTGGGAGGAGTTTCAAAAATTTTAAGCAAGATGTTTTATTTCTGACTTTCTTTTGGCTGCCGACATTGTTTAGTTGATTGAGGATTACAGTGGCTGCCAGAGAAAGCTAAATTGCAGACAATTAACTTCTCTCTCTTCCCCTGCATGCCTCTGCCATCCTGGGATTTTTCAGGGTCCTCAGCATTTTGATGTGTCTCCTCACCTCATTTTTTTTTTTAACCTGCCCTTGTTGGTCCCCACCAAGAATGAGCTCATCTGATTCCTAGAGTAGGTTCCCCTTTGTTGCTCCCCTGCTTATCTCAACCAGTTCACATTTCATTGCTAGATAGCGACTTATCTCTAGCACCCCTGAGGGAGAACAGGTTCTCAGTTTCCCACAATCTTCAAGCACTTCAGCCTTGCCTACACACACCAATTGTACCACTTTAACTATACCAGTATAGTTATAGATGTGCTTATACCAGTATTGCTTGCTCTGGAACAGAAAAGGGAATAAGCTATACTAGTATAAGGCATCTTTATTCCAGTATAACTGTTTGCACTAGTAACTATCAGTGTTTTAAAAAAAGGCTCTGAAGACATTCTCCCCCTCCCCCCCCCAAAGGCTTTGAGGTGACTGTAGTACAGTGAAGAAGAAACTCTGAATCTTCTGCCTCCTTCCAGTGCCAATGATTAGCCAAGCACTGATTGGGGCCAAGCTAAAGCCCTCACTGAGCACTGGATTCTTCATCTTGGGAAGTGTGACACTTGTGGTGGCCTTTTAAGAGAAACTAAACTGAATGATCCTTGAAATCCTACAACAAACTTAAAGTCAGCCTAGTTTTATTCCCTACTCATTTCTCTCCTAAGTCCATTATTCTATCCTTTCCATAACCCAGACTCTCAACCTCAGCAATATATTCAGTTTCTCTCTCCACCCCTGCCGCCTTCCCTTGCATCCAGGTTGGTGCCAAACCATGCTGCTTCTTCCTGTGTAGTATCTCAGAAATCTGTCCTTTGTACTCTACCCATTCCACGGTAAGTACCTTGGTTATCTCTAAGCTAAACTAACACAACCTCCTCCTACCAGTCCCACATCTCATCTCATCCCTCCTCCAACCAATCTTATCAAAATTCTGCTGCTGGAATAATGAACCTCTCCCTTCACAGAGGGTCCCCTTCTTTCTTTTAATCCCTTTGCTGACTTCCTTGCTCATTCAGAATCAATTTAGTGATTCCAGGGATGGATCCCCAGCTGGTGTAAGTCATCATAGCTCCATTGACTTCAGTGGAACTACAACAGTTTACTCAGTGAAGGATCTGGCCCTCTTGGCCAGTTGAACTCTTGTGATTTTATGGCAAGTCTCATGATATTTGGAGTGTCTGTCAAAGCTGCAGCTGCTGGAATCAAGAAATTGTGTGATGATCTCATTAAAAAAAGAGTTTCTAGCCCTAATGGTTGCTGAAGAGTACTTGAAAAAGTGAAATGAGTGCACCCAAAAAGTTCAGAAACTAGAAGGCAAAGAAAAAGAATTCAAAATTTATTATTTTGAAAAAACTCATAGTGGGGTCCGACTCATGGTTTTTAATTCTTTGTCAGTGTTGTATAAAAGGCTCTGTGTCGCTTTGCCTCCACCTGTGTTCTTTATTCTCCTTACCTCCCTTCTTCCTCGCACCCCCTTTGTATCCCCCTCTCACTTTTGTCTTTCACTTTCTTCTGTGGGGGTACTTACCTTTGGCACTCCCTCACTCTTCTCATGTGCTAAATGATGTTCCTCTTTTCTTTCAAATCCTCCTTAAAATGCACTTCTACAAAACACATTCAACAGTGTTTTCTAAACAGGATCTGATTCTCTTACAGTTTGAGCAGTCACCAAGTGCATTTTATGCTTGTAAATTCCACTGTCTGTGTATGAATTGGATTGTGGATAGTCCTTGGATCATAGGCTGTATCATGTTATATGTTCATACAGTACCAAGTACACTGTTGGTATTCAGTAAATAAGTAGTTGTAGGAATATACACATGTAGGGACAGTCCTTTCTATAAAGTTCATTAGGTTTTAGTCTGGGGAATCAATAACTGTTTTTGACTTCCATCTCTGTACAATATATGAGACCTGTTGTTTCTCAGCAATTGTCAAATGTCGTTTTCTGAAAGGTTTCTGTGTCTTCCACTTAGGAGATGTGAGATATCCCAGAGTTCACATATGCATTAGCATTCTGTTCTGAATGACAACAGAATATGCCCTAGTAATGCATTGTTTATAAAACAGCTGTGAAGCCATTACAAAAAGTATTTTACAATATATATATATATTTAGAAAAGTATTGTTTTCTGTTTGTTATGTAAAAGGTAATCAGAGGCTGACAAATAGGCATTGAGGATGGCATCATTGGTGGAGCAAGAGTGTAGAAGGTGATATGGTAAAAGCTGAAGGAGAAAAGGAGAGATAAAATTATACAGCGCCTTGAAGGTGTGAAGACAAAAGGTTTAAACTAAATGCAGTCAAAAAGGCTAAGCCAATGGTTTATAAAATGTAAGTGTTTTTATGTTAGTTATGCTGTCCATCAAACAGTAACTTGTATTATTTCTTCAGGGTGTTCGTGGTATCCCAAGTGACTACTTAAACAAAGTCTTAGTTTCTGTCGAATCTGCTAGAGAAGAGAAAGAGAAACAAGTGCCTGACATTCAACTAATTCGAGAGCATCTTGAACGCCAAGTCAGCTTCAGGATTGAGGAGAGATCTTCGTCTTGTAATAGGCTTGTTTCCAGCTCTCGTCTTGCTTCAGAAGGTTGGACAAATTTCAGAATTATTTTATTTTACTGGTACCAGGTTTTTTGAAATAATTCTGTTTGTGTACATTAGTCCCTAAAGTAAAAGTTTTGTGTGTACATTTATTTATGGTTGTGTTTGTAATCTTTTACATAAATAGCTATGTTATAGCTGCCAGCTACACTACACCACTTAAAAAGCGCTCTACTTTTTATTTGATTACAGAAGCGTTGTCTCTCTAATAATGGAGAAAATCAATGGCTGCTTTGAGCAGCATTCAAAGATTTTTTTTTTTATAGCCACAAGTTCACTTAAGATTTCTGATGAGCAACAACATCTACATTTCTTTTTAATATTCAGATTGATAACATAACTTCTTTTCTAGATAAACAGAAGATGGTTCATATGGCAACTTCCTCATCAACAGTGCAGCCAAAACCAGCAAAGCGGACTTCTACAGTTGTATGCCCAGTTGGACAAAGAATGACTTCTGCTGAGAATACATCTACACCAAAGTAAGAGACAGCACTTTCCTAGCACTTATGCCATAAATAACTCATTCGTGTTCTGCTAATAGTGTTATAGGTTTATTCTTCCTTTCATGAACAAGAGAGTTGATGTGAACATTTCTGGCTAGTTTTTAATGGGGATTAGTCACAAAATTACTATTTTTGTATATGAAGGAATAGATTTTTCACTGTATATGTAGTTGGCAGTCGGATTCTAGAAATAATTTGTTTTGTTTGTTATAGACCCAGGAAGCATGTTTTTCAAGAAGGGGTTTCCAGAAAAACATCTAGTATTGGGTAAGTTTTGCTCATTTCTGGTCTTGAAGAAATGGTTTTCTAGTGAACTGCCCTTGACTGGACATTGAAATTGCTAATACAAAAAAACATTAAGCTGAAATCAGAAGCTCTGTATTAATCATATGTTTTTTTCTTAAAATTTAATACCTATTGAGTCCATTGTTATAATCCCTAACAGAGGTCATGCTCTGATTTGAGCATGTGTATTCTTAATAATTGAGCAGGCAGAGCATAGAGTATCATGAGGTGATGTCACTTTTTTTGTCTGTCCCATATTATGTCTTTGCCTGTTGAGACCTTAATTTTTTAAGACTTTGTTGCTAATATTTTTGTTCCATTTTGTCAATATTTTTCTAGCATGTACAAATTGAACACAATATTCTAGGTGCTTTTCATGTCATGCATATTGCACCTGTACTCTGTAAATTGCTTAAGCTACCAATTTGTCTCTGGATGCCATTCAAGATATTAAGCTTGATTTGTAAAGTCCTAAATCGATTGGGTATTAATTATCTCAGAATTCACTTTTTCTGTGGGTGCCTGCTGACCAATTGAGATAAACTAGGAAGCTGCTGCTAACAGTCCCTAGGTTTTTTAACTGGGAGGAACCAGGAGCAGAATTTTCTTCGTGGAACATCTTTGACCCTGAACTTTGTTTTCCCTGTTGATCCATGAAAGCATACATTTGTTGATCTTGCAAGATTGACTATATGCTCTGGCTTTTGTTTTTGTGAGGATGTTTGCATTTGGGGTTATAAGTACATTCATTTTGGAATGATTTTGGGTTGTCAGTTTATTTAATAACTTCACATTTTTTAAATAGTTGTATATGCATTCCAGGTTACTGTAGATGATTTTTTTCAAACAGAAAAATGCATAAATGTATTGGAAAAAACACAGGAAGCTCAAAGTTGCGCAAATCTGTGTAATACTGAAACCCATTAAATCCTCATCTGATACTCTTTTATGTTTTAGCACTCCACCATTCAGCTCAGAAGAGGAAGTGGATGATGATGATATTATGCACTCTTATATATCACCAGAATTATTGCAGCTAAAAGCATCCAGCAACAGCATGAATAATTGTGGGATGGTTACAGGCAAAAGTGATATGGATTGGACTGAAGAAAGTGAAATGGAGGAGATTGAAACACCTTCCAAGCCTTCAAAAGGTTTTTTCATTATTTTTGTGTACATAAGTAATAATTTAAGGTAACGTATAAATGATTTTAAAATACCTAATAGGTGATAAAATCCGAGTTACAAAACACTCTAAAGCTAGAATATACATTATCGTGTATATTCCTCTCTATGCAAGTTCATAATATATTGTTCTTTTACTCTTATTAATATTACTGTAGTACTCAGAGACCCCAATTGAGATCAGACCCCAATTGTGCTGGGCACTGGATGAACGCAGATGAGAAGGTTAAGGCGTGACTTGATTACTGGTGATAGGTATCTACATGCAGAACAAATATAATAATGGGCTCTTCAGTCGAGCAGAAAAAGGCACAACACAATCCAATGGCTGGAAGTTGAAGTGACAAAAATGAATTTTTTCTGCTTTACTCCTATTAGCCGTATTAACTCTGCAGGGCTATCGGTGAGGGGGCTGGTGTGTGTTACTACTTTTGTGTCATCAACACAATTGTTTACTAAATTCCAGTTAAAGAAGCAATCATTTAATTACAGGACCAACCATTTATACCTATGCAATCCCATAAAAAACAATAAGATTACAGCAGTATCACTGAGCATAATTTGGCTTGCAGAATTTTTGTTATTGCTTCCATGAAAGAAGGAACCCAACTTGACTTAGATGTCCTGGACTGAATTTGCATGCCAGCAGGTAGAAAACATTTTTATTTGTAAAGTGAGCATATTATATGTCCTAATGATTGAGAAACAATAAACATGGAACCTCACTACCATTTTTAGTCACCTTTCTGAATAGAACTGCTGGGTTTTTTTTTAAATCTGCTGTACTGTAGAAATTAAAAAAACAAAAATAATAAATGGTGAAAAGTAAATTCATGTTTTTAATATCTTTCATTCATTAATCTAAGACTTGGTAAATGACATAGAAGGGGAGATACTTTTAAAATACCCTACTTTTAAACTGACAGTATCCCTGTAATTTTTTTAATGATTGTTTAGGTGCACTTATCCAAAAACTGACTGAACAAGTTGAAAAGACGCTTTCTAGCCATGGAAATAAGAATAAGCCAGCTGGAGGAATTAATGTCACACAGGCATTTATTAAAAAAGAAGATGCACAAGAACTGAAGGTATTACATTATTTGTTAATTACATTTATCTATACCAATACATGCTTCAGTTATTGTTGTTATTATTTTTGCTACTGTTTGTTTTCCATGTTAGGAAAAGTAAGATTAATGTGGTGCAGTAAAAATGTCATCCCCAATGCACTTGCAGAGTTTTACCTAAGTTGGGTCTCTTTCTTTACTTGTTTTTCCACATAGTCACATTTGTTCTTAGAAATGAGGGCTCAGAAAGACCTGTTTGATTATGTCATAGGCTAAAGTCTTTTTGTTTCTAGAACTTTGTCGGGTACAGAGGTGTCAAACTCCGTCTCTGAAGAGTACCGAATTCCTTTTCTAATTATTATCTCTATGTTGGTATAGATATTTAGGACTACATGCCAGGCTCAGACTCCAGCAGATCTCTCACTGATATCAGTGTGCTGTGTCTGCAGTTGGTCCAAGCTCCAGATCATTATCAGTGCTGCTCTTTGCCCTTCAGGGTTTCATCAATTCCAAGTCTTCCCAGTCATGCTTTGTAGTGGAATGAAAGCTCGGAGACACAATGGTCTTTATCCGAACAACTGTTTTGTGAGATCCCAAGTTACTCTAAGGAAAAAATCAGCAGTAGATATTAGAACGTCACTTATTTCAAGCTTGGGATTTGTGATCAACTTGGAGAAGACACCAAGACAATAGTTCTGGTAGCTCAAATCACAGTGTTTTCTAAGCTTTGGCAAGGGAGATTTACCCTCTCTACTCCCCCAGTGGCTGCACCTGTGGGGAGTTCTCTGGGGCAGTTGCTCCCTGGCAGAGGACTGGTTCTTCTTCTTTTCCCCTTCAAGAGAGGAGAGTCTGGCTGGAACAGGGGTCAGCCTCTCAGACAGCCCTTGGATAGGGCTTTACGGACTCAGTTTCTGAAAGTCTATTGCCCCTTCGCAGGGTTTACCTCCTACCCCTCTTCCTGGGGCGTGTTGCTTTGCTGTCAGCTGAGGCGGCTCTGGTGTGTTCCGTGGCTGTCTCCTCCTTGACTGGCCTGCTTCTGTTCCTATCAGTCTCTGCGTGGAGCAGCCTTCTTCGTGGTCACTGCCCTTTCCTATGGTAAGCTTTCCCTTTTAAGCCCCTCCTCCTCCTCCAGGAGGAACAAGCTGTGCAGCTGGGCTTCATCAGTGCAGCACAGGCCCAGGGGAGCTCATTAGCCTCCTCCTGGCCAGTGGGTGGGCATGTCCCTTCAGAGATACATATGCAGGGGATCATGTTATTCATCATCAAACTAGTGCCATGGAGCTTAGTAACACTTCCTTCCTAGCTCAGTGGAGTCTGAAAGGAGAAAGTTTAAGATCCATCATTTTCTTTGGACACTGTATCACTCCTCCCTGAAATGAATGGGAATTCCATTTCCTGAAGTGGTTACTGTTAATGAACTCTTGTTCCACATGTTTTCCTTCTGGCTTTAGTTGCAGTTACTGTGTAACAGCAATGCAATCAGAATCAGCTTAAGAGACCTTGACCAAGAAGGGCAAGCAGTACCATGTCATTGCCCAGGAGCTCTTAAAGGTCCTTCACCTTAAGGGATCATATATGCACTCTTTCTGTCTTGATGCGAGCAGACAGCATGGTACATGTTGCTTATATCAACAAGTTCCGGGGAGTTGAAGGGTCATCAGAATTCAGGCTATGGGCAGAATCCCATATCCAAGCTTTGTGGGTATCACACTTAGTGGGGAAGCAACTAGGAGAGTGGTCATTAAAAATTATTGTTTTATCAGATATGCCAAGATGAAGAGTAATACTCAGTAGCAGGAGTTTTGCAACAGATTCAGAGATGGCAGCCTGGGCATTGAAAGCATTTTCCATCCAGAGTCTTTGGACTTCCTTCCCATTCACTGACCTTGCTAAGCCAAAGACCACGTAAATTCAGGCCTTCTTGTCACAGTTCCTGAGGTAATTGCACCTCTGACTCCTTTGTGACCTACTTGAGGATACCCACACTTCCCCCTAAGTCATTAATTGCTTCTGTTTCCTGAAAGAACTTAACCCCTTCATACCCAGTTGCTAACAATACAAAGGGAAAGGGAAAACTGAGTAACACCTTTTCATAAAAATAAATCAGAAGTGTCCCAGTCCTCCAAACTTCAATCCTGCCTACAGCTTCTTCTAAGTGCCCCACAAAAACTCATCCTGAAAATCTGGTTCTTGAAAGGGTCTCTGTAGCTCATCTGAGCTTAACGACCAGGGTAGTCCAAATCCTTTTCACTTATTGAAAGTCAGTAATGTGAAGGTAAGTTCTTCTTTGAGTGCTTGCACATGTCCATTCCAGTGTAGATGTATGTGCACCCCGAGCATAGTTGCCAGAATTTTTTCCCTTTGTGATATCCGTTGGGTCAACTGTAGTGCCCCCTGACGTCGTGCATTCATAGTGTCGGTATAAAGGGCGCTGCCGACCCCACTCCCCTTTAGTTCCTTCTTGCTGCCCATGACAGTTGTTGGAACCCTCATTGCCTAGGTAATCCTCCTCTTAGTGGTTTTCCTCTCAGTTTTTAGTGTAAATAGTTGTTGTTGTTTTTAGTAGTTAGTGTAGTTTTAGTAGTTTCTAGATAGTTTGGACTCCTCCGCTCTTAGATTGCAGGGTTGTCCATTGTCCCAATCTGAGTTATGCCGTGGTCATGGAGTTCAAGCCTTGTGCTTTGTGCAGTAAGTCTATGCCTTTGAGTGACCTGCACTCGAGCTGACTCAAGTGCAGGGCCGTAGCAACAAAGAACGTGGCCCCCTCCGAACGGTGGCCCCCTCCGAACATATGTCCGGGCGGGGCCCCTTACAATGCAGAAACTGGAATGCGGTATTTATTTTGCCACTTTTAGGGGCCCCCTTCCTTGCGGGGCCCCCTCTGGTCGGAGGGTACGGAGGGCGCTCGCTACGCCTCTGCTCAAGTGCTAAGGGGAAGCTCATAGGAAAGACCGCTGCCAAATTTGCAAGGAGTTTAAGCCCCAGATTCAGAACGACCAAGCTGCTCGATTGAAGGTCCTCCTCATGGAGACGGCCCTAAAACCAGCCTTGGAGCTGCACTCGGACTCGGCATTGAGTACCTCGGCCTCAGTGCAGAGTATTCCTCCATCAATCCGGGTCTCCTGGCATCGATCATTTTCCTTGGTGCCCAAGAAGAAACACCACAAGCACCAGGAGAAGAGCAGATTTCTGGTGCCGAAGGACTAGGGAGAGAGCGAGATCCATGGGGGGCCACTCTTCATCCCCGGAGCCTCACTGTCAGGTACCCACACCCAAAGCACTGCAGCGCTCTGTGACTCTTACTATGGGTCAGTGCACCAGCCAGTTTATGGTGCCATTGACTCCGAGGCCTTCACTGCGACAAGGGACCTTCTAACCCTCACCAGAGAGTCAGGACCCAACACCTCTGGTGCCCACAGTTGTAAAGGAATCACCACCAGCTCCGCACCTAGTACCGCGACAGCTTTCCTAGGGAGCACCCTCACTGACAGCTGCATGATCTCTTCGGCAACCCTCTCTGGCACCGAGTGGCACGGAACCACCCTGGTCTCTGCAGCGCAGCTCATAATCATTGGACTTAAAAGAGGGATCGTATTCCCCCCATAGACGCAGCCAACCCAGCTGCTCCTCAGGCCGTTCTTACCCCACCTCGGCACTGAGTTCTTCAGTACCACTGGGCACCTGGCCATCATATCCATGGGATCCGCCTACCATGCAGTGGCTCTTCTGGAACCCGTGAGGAGGAACATGGGATTTAGGCGCAAGCCCCCTTACCAATATTCCTTGACAGGCCCAACACAGTCGGCCCCCAGACACCTCAAGTCATCCAACCACTGGTTTTGATGAGATGCTCGAGGTTGAAATCACAATCCCCTATGTTTTGGATCCAGCTTACCCCCCTGTTCTCCAACTGCCTTTACTATTTCCTGGATATCTTGAACAGGGGGGGTAAGCTGGATCCAAAACATTGGGGATTGCGATGTCACCAGTTGAGACCACACCCATTATTCATTCCATAGTGGTCTCTCAATTCCACTGCAATCAAGCTATTTTTCTGCCAGTGTTCTATCCTAAGCCATGTACAAATAGAGAAGAACAGTGTCTCCATTCATTGGATGTTTGGCATGCCCTGTCCTTTTACATACAAAGAACCAAACTATTCTGCAGATCCACTCAGCTATTCATAGTGATAGCGAAAAGAACGAAAGATCTCCCCATTTCTGTACAGAGACTCTGGTCGTGAATTACCTTGTGTATCAGAGCATGTTACAAGCTTGCGTATATTCTGCCCCCGGCTAACCTAATGGCACATTCTACAAGGTCTCAAGCCTCCTCTGTCGCTTTTTTGACACAAATTCCAATTCAGGACATCTGCAGGCAGGCAACTTGGTTGTCAGTTCATATGTTCAAGACACACTACGCCATTACGCAACAGGCCAGAGATGATACTGGCTTTGGTCGAGCTGTTACAGTCGGCATGTCCTTAATCTCCGAACCCATCTCCAGTGCAGCTGCTTGTGAGTCACCTACGTTGGAATGGACATGTGCAAGCACTCCAAGAAGAAAAAACTGCTACTAACCTTTCTGTAACTGTTGTTCTTGAGATGCATTGCACATGGCCATTCCAAAACCCTCCCTCCATCCCCTCTCTCGGAGACGGTCGGCAAGGAGCAGGGTTGGCAGGGCTCTTTATACCCACACTATGTTCGCACAACACCAGGGGGCACTAGAGCTGACCCAACAGATACCACTAAGGGAAAAAATGCCGGCAACTGTGCTTTGAGTGTGTACACACCTACATTGGAGTGGACATGTGCAACACATCTCAAAGAATAACAGTTAGAGAAAGGTTAGTAACCATTTTTTCTACCATTCCTGGAGGATGTTCTCCAAATGGTGCTTCTGAAAAGTGTATGAGGCTAGGTCTTTCTGACATCTCAGATCCTAAAATTAATTGGATGAGTAGGGCGGAAAATGAATTGGCGTAGAGTATCCCTAAAGGGCAGACTTCAGCATTCTGAGCCATTCAGGAGAAAATTGAGTTTCAGTCTATAGGTTCCTATTCCTTTATTGTGTAGATTCTTCATTGTGGCGACGAGAAAGGAAAGGAGACAGAAAGCCAGGTCGTGGTAGC
>NW_020664372.1:20466292-20472216 GCF_002925995.2 Terrapene triunguis | reverse complement strand
TGTGCCGCATCTGTGGGCTGGCGATTCGGGAGCTATGCGTCCCTACACTTCATGATGATAGGGAAATGGATGGTCTGGACCAAGAAGAGGGTGCTCTCCTAATATTTAAAATTGATACTGAGGCAACTTTACCTCCTCATTCCAAACCCTTGTGCTTAGTTCCCTTATTATGAGAGACCATCAAGATGGTCTTTTATTCAATTGTCTCTGCCTGTAGGTTAGAGGATTTGCAATCTGTCATCTATATCCCTTCACTACCATCTGTCTGGATGAGGTAATGTTGAAGAAAGTGCCCAATGTTATTTCCAAAGTGTGTTTCCCATTTAATAGGACTAGTCCTGCAAGGGCCCAATATATGAGCATAAAATTGTCACAATCAGGGTATTGAAAAGCTAGTTTAGGGTATATTTAAAGGTTTTTAAGTCCTTGTACAGAGCCCTGTATCATTAGACATAGTCCTAGGGGAGTTTGGCTTTAGAAGCAAAGGGATGTAGAAAAATAATCCCTGTAACAAATATTTAAAACACTCTAAAGTTTGCCCTTCTCCAGTCCAGTGGAACCTTACCCATCTTCCAGGAGTTCTCAAAGATAATCACTAATGGTTCCGAGATTGCTTCAGCTAGTTCCTTAATTTCTTAAATTCATACCCTACGATGAATTTCATCAGGCCCTGCTGACTTAATACAGCTAACTTAAATAAGGAAGTGTTATTTACTCCTTCTCATAACACAAGAACTAGGGGTCACCAAATGAATTTAATAGGTAGCAGGTTTAAAACAAACAAAAGGAATTATTTCTTCACACAGCGCGCAGTTAACCTGTGGAACTCTTTGCCTTAGGATGTTGTGAAGGCCAAGACTATAACATGGTTCAAAAAAGAACTAGATAAATTCATGGAGGATAGGTCCATCAATGGCTATCAGCCAGGATGGGCAGGGATGGTGTCTCTAGCCTCTGTTTGCCAGAATCTGGGAATGGGCGACAGGGCAATGGATCACTTGATGATTACCTGTTCCATTCATTATCTCTGGGGCACCTGGCATTGGACAGTAGACAGGATACTGGGCTAGATGGACATTTGGTCTGACTCAGTATGACCGTTCTTATGTTCTTAAGTTATCTTTTATCTAAATATTCTTTAACCTGTTCTTTCCCTATTTTGACTTACTCAAAATAATTAATATTAACAATATCTGATCACCATTAACCTTTTTAGTGAAGACTGAAGCAAAATAGGTATTAAACACCTCATCCTTCTTGATGTCGTTAGTTATTAGCTCTCCTTCCCTGATAAATAGAGGACCTACATTTTCCTTAAGACTTTTTGATGCTCCTAATGTATTATAGAACCTCTTCTTATTGCCTTTTATGTCCCTTGCTGGGTTTAACTCATTTTGTCCCTTAACCTTTCTGATTTTGTCCATGTTTCCACTTTTCATAGGATTTCTTTTTGATTTTCAAGTCACTGAAGAGCGCCTCACGGAGACATATTGGCCCCTTACTATTCTTCCTATTTTTCCTTCACACTGGGATAGTTTGCAGTTGAGCCTTTAATATTGTCTCCTTGAGAAACTGCCAGCTCTCCTGAACTCCTTTTTCCCTTCAATTTTCTTCCTGTGGGACCTTACCTACCAGTTTTCTGAATTTGTTAAAGTCTGCTTTTTTGAAGTCATTCTCCTTATTCTGCAGCTCTCACTTTTTTTTCCCTTTCCTTACAGTCATTAAATCTATCATATCATGATCACTTTCACCCAAATTGCTTTCCACCTTCAGATTCGCAACCAATTCCTCCTTATTGGTCAAGCCCAGCATTCTAATAAAAAAAAGCTAACACCTACCTGCTAGGAAGCAAGGGAGAGATTGATATTATGTGTGTTTTTAATTCTTAGGGAGGGAAGGTACTACAAAGATAGGCACCATGCCAAAATTTAGATATAGAGAACTCCTATGAATATTTAACCCAGTTATGTTTAATCCTTCCCCCCCCCTCTTTTTCTCAACACTCTCTTCCCCCTTACTTCCCTTTAAAGAAAGGAATTTAAATGTTAAAAAACCCTTAACACATTGTTAAGGTTGCATAATTGAAAAACAAGTCAAGAAAAGCAAATAAGTTTTTGCAGCAATCTAAACTCTGCCAAGTTGCATGTATACCATATAATGTGTTCATTTGTTTTTCTTAATTTAAATATTAGATTATATTACTTATAACATGCTATTTATTAATAATGAAGTATTTATACTGTGGTAGTGCCTACGAATCCCAGTCAAGATTCATTATGTTAGGCCAGGTATACCATAAAACACACTTGATGTGCATTGTGTCAAGCTAACGTTGTAGTGTGATCTTTGCATTAGGTCCTCAGCTGGTGTAAATCAGTCTCGCTTGGTACAATAGAACTGTGCTGATTTCCACTGGTTTAGCATTTGGCCCTTTAACTTTTGCAGTTCTTTTCACTTTTTATTATTTTTAATTGTGCAACTCTAACAGTGAATTAACATAAGTTTCTGCATTCAGCATATTCATAGGTTAAAAGTGTGTGTGTATATGTATGTAGGTGTAAAAAGAAATGAAACATAAATGTAAGGTGCTATGACACAGGACTATACAGCCCTTGATGCATGTGCACCAGGGGACCTTTTAGAAGGGTTTCGCTTCCACACTTTCCAGTTCCCCCTTCCTAATCTGCTCCTAAATCTTCATAAGTAGATTTATGAACAATTCTACCTTTAGAAGAACTCCAGAAAATTTAAAAAAAAAAACCTTCCTTAACAGAAAAAAACCCTTATGTTTTTTCTTTTCCTATTAGTTCACAGAAGTTGATGATGATGACTGGGATATATCATCTGTAGAAGAAGAAAATTGTTTATTAGCAAAAGACGAGAGAGGGCAGAAGGGAACTGCAGTTCAAAAGAATAATGAATCAAATACTGCATCAATGGTACATGCCTGGGGTGTTCCTAAGGCAAATATGCCTAAGGAGGAAGGTAACATATTCAAACATTTACAGTATTTGAGGGGAAAATTGGATTTAAGCACCTGCCATCGTTAAAGAAAAACTTAAGTGTAATATAAAAATGTTTTAGTCACAATATCTAATTACAATGGAAACTAAATAACTTTTTAAAAAGTTATTTTGTCATCAGTATATAAAAAAAGATACAAAATTTATTCTAAGATTCCAAGACTCTGAGCACCTTCAAGCTGCTGCCATCTTTTTTTAAAATAACCTGTCTGAAAAAAAATGTCTCCTTCCCCTCCCAAACGAGGAATTTCCCCCCTAAATTACCTGGTTTGAGAATAATATTAAATCTTTGACCTCTGGCAGTTTAAGATTTATATCTTGTGACTCAGGCTGAAAAGGGAGCTTTATACCACTGGAAAGGAGAGATTCTTATCTTTCCTGTGGGGGATACAAACAATTGCTTCTAGCCCTGGACAGTTCCAAGATATTGGACTTTAAAATTGTCATTTTTATGTGTAGAAAAGATACATAGATCATTTTCAGAAAGGCCTGCAGTATTAGCACTGACAGCTAGTATCATGGTCCCTACTGTAATGAGGGAAGCAGTCTTCATATATAGCTATTTATAATTTTCCTCCTGTGGGTGAAATCCTGGCCCCGTTGAAGTCAATAGAAGTTTTGTAATTGATTTCAGTGGGGCCTTATTTCACCCTGTGTGTCAGTTGGAAGGAAAATAATGCTGAATTATGATTGATTGTAATTTAGTTTTATCATCTAATTAATTTTTTTTTATTTATTTTGTTAACAGGATTTCATGATGCTGATACAACAAGCACCTTAAAAAGCAGTTTAGTCACTGTAACTGATTGGAGTGACTCTTCAGATATATAACTGTTCAATTCAAAATGGCAGACATTTCCGTTAGATCATAATACAGAGTTAAAGACCCTGTCTAAAAGATTCTGACTCCTATTCATTTTTTTCAATTGTACATTAATAACAAGGAAGATTGTTTACAAAACGCTTGTGTCTTTTAACCTTGAGCAGTTTACCAGGGGATTTACACACATGTAATTAGCCCCTCAGTATTTAGAAACTTGGGGTGAAACCTTGGCCGAATTGAAGTCAATGGCAAAACTCCCATGAACTTCACTGGGGCCAGGATTTCTCCCTATTGTTTCTTTGTAAGACTGAAACCGGTTTCTAAAAAAGCCCAGAAGCATTGACGTTTCCTGCAGAATGTTACTTATCAGTATTTTTAAAGCCTTTTAAAAAAAACGTATAATTTTTTTTATATTTTATCCTGAATTTTATATAAAAATGTGAACATTTTAAATAAACTTTTTCTTTGTATTAAAATGTTAACATTTCCCAGCATGATTTAAAGTAAGTGTCAGAGGCTGAAAAATGGTATAGTTTACAGATTTGTTGGTATATGCCTTGAAACTTAATACTGGGAAAGTGTTTCTGCTTTACTTATTAGAATAGGTTTTAATGTGTATTCATACAAAACTTCAAATTATAAAAATATAGCTAGACAACTTGAATGGGAACAAGAAAGGTACAGATGTGGTATTGAACACTTATTTGTATTTTTTTTTATATATATTCAATAAACTTTTTCTCTTGCAGTTGCATTAATTTCCCAAGGTAGCTGCCTTCATAAAAAAAGACTTAGCTGCTTTTGAATTTAAATAGTAATAAAACACTAAATTTAAAAAGCTTGAGTGATTAGTCCTGTATTTTTAGATGTGTCCTATTTTTTATGTAATTACAATGTAATACAAGCTACTCCTTTTCTATTATGTTGAGTTTTTAAAAACTAAGATTGTTGAGGATATATTGTATATATTTATCCTCTTGCCCCCAAAAATTGGTTCATTGAAACTCTGCGGGTCTTCAATTTTTGTTGTTGTTGGTGACTTCATCTTTGAGAATCAATACATCTCAATAAGTCAGTGGTCCCCAAACTGTGGGGCGCGCCACCTAAAGAGATGCGGGGGAACGTTCAAGGGGGCGGAGCAGGGCCCGGGCCAGCTCCCATGGAGGGCAGGGAGGGAGCACCACCCAGTCCCGCTCTTCCCGCAGCCCCGTTCCCAGCCTCGATCCCTTTTTCCCCATTTCCCCCTTCCCCCAGGTCGCAGACTAGCTCCCAGGAGGTGGCGCAGATGGGCAAGGGGGCACGATATGAAAAGTTTGGGGACCACTGCACTAAGTAGTGAGTGATTTATCCTACACCCGGTCCTGCTCCTATTTAAGTCAATGGGAATTTTGTTATTGACTTCGGTGGCAGTAGGTTGGGACTCCATCTTCCTTGGGGTTGCACAGGGAGAAAATCAGGACAGACTTTGTCTCCATTGCTGGAATAATCATTTAAAGGCACTTCTAAATGTGCACCTAACACTGCAGACACTTCCTTATGAGTCTGTAGTCATGTACTCTGTAGTCATGTCAGTTCCATTTGCTTCAGTAGAGCAGTTAATGAGAATAAGCCCTAACCTGAATAAAGGACTGCAGGAGTGGCCCCGATGTCAGGAAGAACATCTTATAGGTAAGCTTAATATGAAACAAGATCATTGTGGATTGAATGTGAACTGCACAGCTGAAACTAATGCCTACCTACTTTGATATGAAAAAAAAGCCTTGGAGAAAAAAGGAAAATACAAATGGGTCCAACTGATTTAGATCAAATTTAGAATTTGGACCATGGCCATTCTGCCTGTCCAAACCTCAAGAAAGGTATGGGTTTGATTTTTGAAGAAGAAACTATAATTCATTATAGGTAAGACTACGTTTTAGTCACGGGTAGTTTTAGTAAAAGTCACGGGCAGTAAACAAAAATTCATGGCCCGTGACCTGTCCATGACTTTTACTATATATCCCTGACTAAAACTTGGGGGGAAGTGCAGCCTGGGGGGCACAGAAGGTGCTGTGTGGGGAGGGGGGATGCCATGGCTGTTC
>NW_020664372.1:20447759-20465892 GCF_002925995.2 Terrapene triunguis | reverse complement strand
GCTCGGGCCGCCGGGGGGGGGGAGAGCCGAGCCCCCACCGGGGCTCGCCGCCCTCCTCCCAGGGCTCCGGCCGCCCTCCCCCTCGGCGCCCTGCCCCCGCGGGGGGGGGGCGGAGGCTTTTTCGCCTGGGGCGGCGAAAAAGCCAGAGCCGGCCCTGGTAAGCAACTGGCAGAACAAATGGCTTGCTAGCAGCTGCAGTAAGGAACAAAAGGGGACCAGAGATAAGCAGAGGGAGGGGCAGGTGGGGTAGTGGTAGGCTGGAGGAGGGATGGCGGCAGGCTCAGAGGATACAAGTTGAAGTGGTGAAAAGCAGAATGGAGGCGCTTGCCCCAGCCCTCCACCCAAATCCCCAAGATCTCAGGTGCTGTCACTCTGCCCCCCAAAATTTCCTTTCAAGTTGCCTTAAACTCAACACACCCCTCTCCCACAGTCTGCCTCGACTCCCTCCAATATCCTGGACACAGCTCTCTTCTCTAGGCTCCCTAGTCAGCCCTGGTTCCCCCAGCCCCTAAACTCTTGCTCTACCTGTTTCCCTCTCTTACTTCTGTGGGATGTGAATGATTGGCTCTTGCCTCCCTCCACACCTGTTCCTCTGTTCACTGGCACCCTAAGGGAGAAATAAGGACCTGATTTTCAGAGCTGCTGATCACCTCAGCCCCTGTTGACTTCAACTGGACTTGCAAGGTGCTTAGCACTTCTAAAAATCAGGCTCTAAGTGACTGTTTCTCACTGGTGAAAAATTTCACATAGGGAGCTGCACAAAACTTGACTTCTGGCTCCAAATACTAAACCTATTTTGGAACCTGCTCCTATACTGCTGCTGTGATGTACTGCATTAGATACTGTGCATTTGATATCATACAAATAAAGTAGGTGACATACTGTTATCTGTAAATATCCTATTTATTTTTTGTAGAAAGCAAAAACAGCAAGTGATTTACAGATACATAATTTATATATAACACCAACATAAATCTTAAAATATTGTATAAGAAAATTTACATCAATATGTAAAATGCTGCAAGTTAATATTTTAAAAATTCATTGTCCTGGTGGTGATTATGCTGGTACTCATCTGGAAATCACTCTGTGAATGAACTGTACAAACTGATTTGAAAACTGGCTTTGTATCTTAGAACAGTACAATTAAACATAAGCATTCTTGTCAAAGTGCTTTGGAGGGCCTTTTGGTGATTTAAAATCTGCTGCACTATTGTGGACCTTTGTCCTAGAAGACATCACAGATGTGGCTCCATTGTATGTGTACCCCATTCTGAAAGACAAAAAAATATCCATTTACAGCTCATTCTATGAACAGGTAACAGTTATATGTTTGTGTGTAAAAAAATATTCAAACTAGGAAAAAATGTGTGCTTTCTCCCAGCAAAAAACAGACCTATTATCAATTTCACTTTGCCACCTCTCACCAGTAGAGCAAGATCAAACAAGACCAACACCTCAGTGGCTATGCATTAAAACATTCTGTTTAGGGCAGCAGAGACTCCTGCTCCCTAACTTAAATCTCTTCTGTTTCCATCTAATCTACTACCTTTCATAGTTCCCCTCCATCATCTTCCTCTTCTTCAGTCTACCTCCCTATTAATGTGTACATCAGGGGTCGGCAACCTTCGGCATGCAGCCCATCAGGGTAATCTGATTGCGGGCTGCGAGCCATTTTCCTGACATTGACTTTCCGCAGGCACGATGGACCGCTTCCCGCAGCTCCCATTGTTCAGGAACAGCGAACTGTGGCCAGTGGGAGCTGCCGGGGGCCCATGCCTGCAGACAGTCAACGTCCGGAAAATGTCTTGCAGCCTGCCAGCGGATTACCCTGATGGGCTGCGTGCCGAAGGTTGCCAACCCCTGGTGTACATTGTCTAACAGTCAAGCAATTTAGGATTACTTCCGTTATGAAGGGGCAACATGTATCTGTTCAGAATACCCATATGGTATGTTGGCTATACTATGCAACTGATTGCTTTTCTATCAGTTTGTGACACATGGTAGCAACTTTATAAGTACATGCAATCTGAAACAATGGTTTTCCTGAATGCTGGTTATGACTTCTTAAAAAGAAAAACATTAACTTTAAATTCTATTATTTTCTTTTTTTCACACAATTCTTTTCAAAAGCTGGTTGTAGAATTGTTTTGGAGGCATAATCAAACTCCAGCTGTATAGCTTACCTTTCTATATGTTTAATAATCACAAATTTGCTAATATATTGATTTATTTCAATAAAATAAGTGCAACCACTTAGGTTCTGTACCTTGGGGATTTACTGTTTCCAGCTATTGAGAAGCAGAATATACTGCCACCAATTATGCAAAGTGATGCTCCAGCCCATCCAATGAATAAAGCTGCTCCTAATTCATACCTGCAGGAAAGTCATAAATATGTTAATAAATTGTTTGCTCGGGATATATTCTGAATTTAACAGTGTGTGTGAGACATACAAACAAGCTAAACAAATTAACATATTTTGCTAAATAACTTTCAACACATAACACAGATATAATTGCAAAATGAACAACAAACTAACCACAAATACCGTTTCTCTTCTCATGTATTTTCCTTTTACTCAGTGAATGAATGCTGATCCTAAGGCTCAGACGTGTCTCTCTGCAACACTTTTCAGCCTGCACAGCCAGCCTGAGAGCGCCTCGCCCAGGTAGGTCTCTCTAGACCAGCATTGCTCAATGACCAGTCCATGGACTGGTGCCAGTCCCTGAGACCTTTCTGACACAGTTTAGGAAAGCAGCAAGCCAGTCCCTGGTATCAAAAAGGTTGAGAAACACTGCTTTAGACTACATGAGTCTGAGTGACGAGTTCTGCTCCACACCATAGTCGCCAATGTAAGCCCTAAGCCCAGGCTTCTCTCTGATTTCGGATGCTCTGTGCTTCCCTAGCTTTGGCCCATATATCTAGTGTAGTTTCTATCCCTCCCCTACTAATGTGGATTTGTCCCCTGCTGTGAGGAAGGCTGCTGTCCTGCCTCCTATAGCGGGATGTGGCTTTCAGTGAGGTCAGGAAGAAAGGAACTGCCAAATAGACCATCCTGGTGTGGGTCAATAGAGTGTCCATGACAATGCTAATTGAATCAGGGTGCAGCTGGACCATGGTCGGAGACAGCTGGTAGGCAAGGGAGATGTTGTGGATATGATTTACCCCTCGTCCAGGGTGATGTGCGCCTGTATCCCGTGAGGGGCGTAGAATTTGAGATAATGGGGCACGTCCGGATAGTAGGGGTTGGTGGTCTCACAGACCCTCATGTACCCAGCTATCCTGGAGCAGGATCTGGAGGAATTCAGGGAGATTGTAAAATTCAGGGAAGAAGAAGGTCACCAGGAAAAGGACCCAGACCCTCCAGAGGCAGGGAACCTGGATCAAGGAAGTGTTGCCCGAGGGTTTTAAAGCAACAGCTAAAAGAAGACAGGAGAATCTGGGAGGAGATTCTTTCCCCTCTTCTAGTAGTTCTGAATAACTATATTTATACCTCTGAAGTCTCAGAACTGGGGGTAGCAACTCTAATCTATTGCTCGTCCTCCCCTTCCCTATTTCTCAGTCCAAGGCTGGCCTCTTCATTAAGATGATCTGGCTCAGAAAGGCTACAGGCTCAGATGTCTCCTCATCCCTTCCCAGCTGATACTTCTGCTTCCCCACCAGGCTCAGGGTGAACGTTATAGCTTCTAAATCATCCATGGGGAGCCCTAAAACCTTCATCCCAACCTCAGAGCTCAGCACAGGGAATAGGGAGCCTCCCTCCCCACCCCCGCCAATAGTGCTGTGGTATCCGGATTGTATGTTCAAGAAGTCTGTGTGAGAAGCTTCTAGTCAATCTGCATTGATGAATAGGGCAGTTCAATAGAAACCCCTGTTTGATGTGAAGCAGAGGAAAGATTTAGAGACAGCACATTTTTGCTTTAATTCTGAACACTATTTCTATGTCAACAATGCCTACTTTAATATGAAGTGAAACATACTGCTGAAAATACCCTTAAACTGTTCTGTGAAGCTCCTGAATGTTTTCATAAATGTGTTATTATTATGATAGTGTAACCCACATACCTCCTGGGTGTGGTGTTCTGTCCCCTCTAGTGGCATTGAGACCACTTAGAGATTAATGAGTCTGCTATAGCTTTAGCTAAGGGCCATGTGGCTTTTCACTCATGCAGTAGAGGCTTATGCATTTAGCTCCAGAGGAGCCAGGTTCAATTCCACCTGCTCATGACCAGGGTCTGTTGGTGTTACACTAGCACCTAAGAATGCTAATCAAAACTCAGATTATGTAAGGTACAGCACAGATACATAACACAGAAGACTGTCAGCACTAATGTTCTTACCAGATTTATTGAAACGTGTAAGTTGTTACGAAAGAAAACTACAGCAGTAGTAGTTCAAAATGGAAAGTGGCCAGATGGCATATCTAAATTCACCCACCTTTTTGTTTGTTTTTTGTACCACATGTAATTGTTCCTCATTAAGTTATTGTCTAATGCTTTGCTGGTTTCATATTTGTGGGTTTTATTGCTGCGTTTGGTAATCCCTTCCCTTGTTTGTAAAGATGTTTTTCTTAAGTCTCCCTTGTGTTGGAATGGAAATGTGTAAATAGCACTGTGCATGCAAGGCCATCTGAGCCTCTGCATGCTTTAAAGTTAAAGGGGCCATAGCAGGACCCAGAGAAACATTTCTGAGTTTCAGTGCTGAAGATTGAGAACTGGGAAAGACAAGTTATCCAGACCCTGAAATACCACCTAGGGCATGGTGGTCCTTCCTTGTCTTTCCCCCTGCAAAAATGGTGGAGGAGGAGCCAACCTTCCCTTGAAGAGCTGGGAGGCAAGAGCAGGCCATCAGCAGGTAAGACTGAGGATGAAGGAATGGTTAGACCTTCGATATCTCCCTTTCATCATCCTTGAATTATTGCTTCTCTCCTTCCTCCCGTTAAGTATAAAGCTGATTGTAGAAATGTCACATTATATCCAAATTTCAACGGCAACAGTGCAACCCAGAATTGACACCTATAGTAAGAACTCATTTACTTGATAAAATATTCTGTATGATGGAAAAGACACTTGAAACCAATGTAATATGCACCAGTGCAATTATACTCCTCATCTTATAGCACTCATATTAAAAAGGAATGCCAAACACACTTTCTGTAATATCCATATCATTAACTATCCAGTAAAAAGAGAAAACATATTCAAGACATCAAGTTTATTTTGTTTCAAGATAGTTAAATATATTTATTGATATCTTGTTTAAATATTTCTAATCTAAAATGGGGTTCAAAACTAAATCAGTACTTTAAAATTCAGACACATATTGCTTTAGTTGTTTTGTACAATTAAGATGCTGACTACAGACCCCCACAATCCAACAACATATCAGGTCTAGAATTGGAAATGTGTGCTTTAATAAATCTGACACCACCACTTTGGGGGTTTAATATCTTTGGTCTGTCTCATCACCATTAAAAGAGCTGATAGATGCTAAACGTTTTATGGGTGATGTCCTAAGTTTTGACAGCTGTCCCATCCTGGCCTCTACCCAGTGGCTACTGAAAGCATCTGGGCTAAGAAGCTACCAGGATGATAGCCCCGATAAGGCACCACCCACAGGAGCTCTGATTGGAGGATTGCCCAGCTCCACTGATTGGTCCAACTACACTATTTAAACCAGAAGGAGGAACAGGAAGTTTGTCTGAGGCTGCAACAAGGTGGCTTCTGATTGTGGCTGTATTGGACCGTGATTCCTACATCCAACCCTATTCCTGATTCCTGTTCTGCTCCTGCCTTTGCCCCTGTTTCCAACGTGCTTCTGCTCTGTGCTTGATCCTTGCCTGTCCTCCTGCCTCAGTTACCAGTCCTGGCTCTGACTCTGGCTTGACCCTTGGCTTTGGTATTTGACATCTGACCTCTGCTCTGATCCTCAGCTTCGATTCCCGGTTCGGTCTCTGGCTTGACCCCTGGCTCTGGTAACTAGCAGTTGATTATGGTGCTGACCCTTAGCTTCATTCCTCAACCTGGATGCCTGCTCCGCCCACTAGACCTGACTCCTGCTTGGAGTTTGACTTCATTGGTAATGCAAATAATCACATGATCAGAACATAACACTCAGCATGAGGTTTCTCCCTAAGCAAGGCTGTTCCTAGGGTTTCCTGCAGGACCTTCGTGTCTCTGCCGCTAATTCTCTCTGACCAGAGATTTGTTCCCACCTCTCTATGCTGCTGGAAGTAACAAGCTGTATCTGCCACAATAAGTCAGCAGAAGGTACCCGGCACCTTAATGCAGGTTTCTGTTTCCTACTATCAAGATGGGTCAACACAGTCCCTGCATCTGTATGGGGTTGTTATGAACCCTGCTACACTGTTATTCTGTTGAAGTGCAGAAGAATAGAGTGAGGCTCTTCCAGTTCAAATGATGTTGCTTATTCCTCACCTGGTGTCATTATTTTTAGTTAATGGTATCACAGTCCTCCCCACAGCACCAACTGTGTTGTCACCAACAGAACCTTACAACTTCAGGGGAGGAATATGTAGCAGGAGTTGGTGAATTCCTAAGCAACAGAGTTTTTCTTTGAGTGCTTGCTCATGTCAATTCCAATCAGGTGTGTGTGTGCTGCATGCACGGCAGCCAGAAAACTTTTCCCCTAGCAGTATTTGTCGGGTTGGCCTGGGCACTTCATGGGGTCATGCTGTCATGGCGCTCAATAAAAAGCCCTGCCGACCCACCACCCCCTTAGTTCTGTCTTACTGCCAGTGACGGTTAGCTGGAACATTCATTCTCTTGCTTCGGCAAGCTTCCCCACTTTTAGCAGTGAACTTTTTCCTGTTCTGCATATAGTTAGCAGTTAGTATTAATTTGTTGTCTATAGGTTTAGTTCGGGGTACCACCTCTCCCCCGTTCTCTCCCGGAACCAGGGCATGCCGGGGTCCCCGGGTTTTAAAGGCTGTGAGGACTGTGGCAAGTCTATGCTCAAGAGTGACCCACACACTTTGTGTTTGAAGTGTCTGGGAGAGAGTCATCTCAAGGACCGCTAGGCCGCAACCTCCGCCTTGGTTTTGGCTCCTGGCAGAGGAACAGAAACTCCAGAAAGAGACCTAACCCTTCTTCAGGCCAGGGCTCTGGCCAGTCGAAGCCATCCTCAGGCCAAAAACAGGTCTTTTGAAGGCGTGCTCGAGGATGGTGCACCAGTACGAACACTGGATCCTCCCCACCTTACCTTCTTGTGCCGACTATCCCCTTTCTACCCTGCATGGGCCCATATTACATCGGACCGTTGGGTGCTCAGCACGGTAAAAAAGGAATACTTCCTCCAATTCTCATCCCTCCCATCCCCCTTCCCTGTCTCTCTTCAGGGACTCTTCTCACGAGCAACTCCGCATACAGGAGGTGCACTCGCTCCTATCACTGGGGGCAGTGGAAGAGGTTCCTCAGGAGCTAAGGGGCAAGGGTTTCTATTCCCGATATTTCCTAATACCGAAAGCCAAGGGCAGGCTGAGGCCTATCCTAGACCTGCAAGATCTCAACAAGTTCATGAAGAAACTGAAGTTTCGCGTAGTCTCCTTGGCCTCCATCATCCCTTCCTTGGATCCAGGGGACTGGTATGCCACCCTCGACCTAAAAGACGCTTATTTTTGCAATCACTCCGTCCCAAGGAGTTACCTCATGTTTGTGGTAAACCACATTCATTACCAGTTCACAGTCCTCCCATTCAGCCTCTCAGCGGCACCTCAAGTTTTTACCAAATGCATGGCGGTCGTGGCCCCTTTCCTAAGCAGGCGACAGGTACGGGTGTTTCCGTACCTCGATGACTGGCTGATCAAGGGCCGCTCCAGAGAGCAAGTGGAGGTGCAAGTCGGGTTCATAGCAGCGACCTTCAATGAACTGGGCCTCCTCCTGAACATGCAGAAATCAACTCTATCCCCAGTTCAGCAGATAGAGTTTCTATTGTCAGTACTAGACTCGTCGCAGGCCAGGGCATGCCTCCCGGAATCGTGGTTCCAGGCCCTGGGCAACATTATTTGAACTCTCAGGCAGTTCCCTACCACAACTGCAAGGAATTGCCTGAAGTGTCTGGGACACATGGCCGCTTGTATCTATTGGTCAAATGGAAGAGATTTTCAATCTGGTTGGCGCAACACCATCCATCTACGATGCTTTTGTCCATACCCCTTATACTGGACTACCTTCTCCACCGTCGTTAGCAGCAGGGGTTGTCCATGTCGTCAATAAGGATTCACTTGGCCACCATTTCTGCCTTCCATCCAGATGCAGAGGCCCAGTCGGTCTTTGCCAACCCTATGGTCAGGTGCTCGACAGGCTATATTGCACGTCTGACAGCTGGTCCTGGCATGGAATCTCAACCTGGTCCTTTCCAGGCTAACGGGCCACCTTTCAAACCGCTGGTGACATGCTCCCAGCTGTACCTCTCATACAAGGTGGCATTTCTAGTAGCAACAACTTCAGTCAGAAGGGTGTCTGAACTCAGGGCCTTAACATCGGAGCCTCCTTACACCGAGTTCTATAAGCAGCATGGGGCAGGGGTCGCTTGCTGGAGGATTCTCTGTGACTTGAAGTCTTTAAATCATGATTTGGGGACTTCAACAGCTGAGTCAAGGGAGAGAATTATTCCAGGAGTGGGTGGGTCAGCTTTTGTGGCCTGCATCATGCGGGAGGTCAGACTAGATGATCATAATGGTCCCTTCTGACCTTAAAGTCTATGAGTCTATGAGACAAGGTTCAGCTCAGGGCACATCCAGATTTCCTCCCTAAGGTTGTCTCCCAATTTCACATCAACCAGGACATCTTCCTCCCAATTTTCTATTCCAAGCTGCACTCAAGTGGCAAGGAACAGAGACTTCACTCATTGGACATTCACAGGGCATTAGCCTTTTACACTGAAAGAATGAAGCCATTCCAGAAGTCAATTCAACTGTTTGTGGCCATAGCAGACAGGACGAAGGGGCTTCCAGCCTCTTCTGAAAGGATTTCGTCGTGGATCGCATCCTGGAGAGTGCTACAACCTGGCAGAAGTGCCTGCCCCTCTGCTCACATTGAACTCCATCAGGGCGTAGGCATTGTCAGCAGCGTTCCTGGCGCAGGTTCCGACACAGGAAATATGCAGAGTGGCAATGTGGTCCTCCATACATACTTTCACATCGCATTACCCAATCACCGAGCAGGCCAGAGACAATGCAGTCTTTGGTAGAGCGGTGCTCCAATCAGTGGATATTTGAACTCTACCCCGCCTCCAGAATTTAGGTTTGGGAAGCACCTGATTGGAATTGACATGAACAAGCACTCGAAGAAGAAAAAACGGTTACTCACCTTCTCGTAACTGTTCTTCGAGATGTGTTGCTCATGTCCATTCCAATACCCACCCACCTACCCCTCTGTCAGAGTAGCCGGCAAGAAGGAACTGAGGGGGTGGCGGGTCAGCAGGAGGGCTCTTTATTGAGCGCCATGAAGACACAACTCCAGGGGGCACCCAGGCTGATCTGACAGATACTGCTAGGGGAAAGTTTTCCAGCTGCCGTGCACTCGGCACGCGCACACCTGATTGGAATGGACACGAACAACACATCTGGAAGAACAGCAGTTACGGGAAGGTGAGTAACCGTTTTTTCCTGTTTGTGTGCAATAGCCCTAATATCAAAAAGGAATGGAAGTGAAATATAGAAAATGCTATCTAAACTGAGATCCAATGCCAATTTTCCACCAGTCAGCAGTGTAACCAGGTGGCGTCAGCAGCAACAAAGGACGGGTTCAATATCTAGGGGTTCCTCTTAACAATAGAAAAAAGAACCAGCTCAAGCCCCCACCCAATAATCTGGGAAAATTAAACACTACCCCGGGCACCTCTAACAGGCAATACTTCCCCTCTCACAAACACTGAGTCTGTGTATAGCAAAAAAAGCCAAACCAAAAACACCTTTTAATAAAAAGGGAAAATTAAACTAGCATTAATTTGGGAAAACACCACAACCAGAATTCCCAAGCATATGACCAAGAGCAAACATCCACCCCAGAGTACATTGGGCAGTGTCCTTTGCCTCAGTTTCTCACCTTGTGGCATGAAAGTCTGTCCAACAAGTTTTCCTTTAACACACCACTCCCTCCTCTCTCTCTCTCTCTCTCTCTCTCTCTCTCTACTACATTCACAGTTCACAGTTGCTGTCCTTGGTCAGTGAGGACCCAGAGTTCAGAGGCCCATTCATCTCCCACCCCGGGATGGGGTGTGTCAAGCAACACCTCAGCTACTGCACCGCCACAACTGGCTCACAGTTCCTGCCGTTCACTCTGCCACTGCTGCCGCTGTTCATGCTGCCACCACCAGGATTCACTCTGCTGCCACTGGCTGCTGCTGTGTCGGCCACCCTTTGCTACTGGTGTCTCTCTGCTGCAGCATCACTTTCTGAGGTTCTGCCACTTCACCAAGCTCTCAGTGATTTCAGCTGGCAGAAACCTCACTGCCACTGGGGAACCTCACTATTGGTGTAGGTTGTACAATCTCTTTCACTGCAACACTGTCCCACACCAGATGTAAGGCTCAGCACCTGGTTATCAGTGACTGCAGCTCTAGTGATCAGTGAACAAAACAAGGACTCTCAACTGAGTCTAATAAACTGTGTCTTTAAACAGTGTAGAGGAGAGGGTCAAATGTTGTCTAGGACTCCTTAGGCAGAGCCCACAGTATCAGATAGGAACTGGCCCTGCCATTTCTCCCCTTCACTGGGAAGCAAGTGAGGTTCAGTTTAGGGTGACCCCCCTCAATCAGGACAGGCCAAATACAGTTCTGCTGCCCTTTACTCATACCATAAGGATAACAAATTTCATTACCCACCCACCCCCAATACTTGAAACCCAACACCAGCCAAAAGTGATCATTTTGACAAAGCAGCTCTATCGAGCACCTAGGCAGAGTAGGTGTGTCTATGTAAACATGGTCTGCTCCTGAAGTCTTTTCCCCCAGTTCATCGCTAGATGTCAGGAGAAAACTCATTCAGGCCCGGCTTACATCAGCAAGGCATCTGACACAATCAGGACATAGGCAGTCAGACCTAATGGTCAGAGCAGGCATCAGGAGGCAGGCAGGGTCAGTTTACCAGGAGCCTGGGGTCAGGCACTAGGTTACAGAAAGCAATCAAAGAGCGAAGTCAAGGACAAGCCAGAGTCTAGGTTCTAATCACAAACAGGGTCTGGAGCAGAGACAGACAGGCAATCTGTGCTATTGCTCACACAGCTCCCCTTCATGGCTTCCTGGTTTAAGTATTGGCACAGGCTAATCTGTGGGCTCTGCAGGGCCACCACTCAGGTCGTGCTGGGCAGTACATCCTGCTGAGCCCAACCTCACAGGGTCCTCCTGTGGAAGCCAAGCCTAAGCCTCCACTAGTGCTGCAGAGATGTCAGCAGCCCAGAGTCTTTATGGTCCTAGGTTCCACCCCTGCAGGTTCTTACAGCCTCAAAGTGTGGTCCAACATCACTAAACCTTTCTAGCCCGGTAACCAATACACGCTTAAAGAGAAATGGAAAAAGCTTGTATGCCAAGTAAATTCAGATAAATATATTTTAAATGGTTTATGGTGTGCATCATGCTAAGAAGGTGAATAAAAAACAAAACCACTTTAAAGGTAGAAAAATACTAGGACAGCAATAAATACCAAAAAATAAAAACTTGATAGGTTGAAAGCTGTCCATTAGGAGACAGATAAGCATGATACGACAGATGTTAATGGGATAGACTTTAGGCACTGGAATGAAGAGGAGGAAGGCACACAGCCATCCTGTAACAGCAGAATAATAATTACTGAGGTCCAGGTATGCAAGTATATACACAGGAAAGAATTTTTAAGGAAAGAATACCAAAACCTGTTGCAGAGGGAGAGAGGGCAGTCAACTGACACACCACTCATACTCCAAAACAAGTTCATTGCTTGACCTATCCCTACTGGCTTTATTCCGGTATCCCTCTGCCTTCCCCTTTGCATGTGATGATTTGTGTGCTGACTCTTCACTTAAGACAGCCTTTTCATCTTCCAGGCAACTGCTGCCAGTGGTCATGAAGCAAAATGTGCTTCAAGCTTTTTCAAAGTTTTAGCCTCAGCTGTCTTTGATCACATGGGCTAGTGGATACCAACAACGAACAGTCTACAGAAGGCCCAGTGTAATTTTTGGAAAGCTTGGTGGTAGGTCTTTCAAGTAGAACTAGAGATGACCGTTAGTTATCTTGACAGGCATGTGCAGACAACATAAATGAGTCCTACCAAACTTTCCATAAATTAGAATATCAGTCCTTAGAGGCTATTGCCAACAGGATTTTCTGGATGGTCGTAAGAGGAAACAGGAATTCACATCTGCTGGTTTGAACAGGAGGCCATTAATAAGAGAGAGGAACTCATTCAATTGCTGGATCAAATCAGGTGTGCTTAATAAAGAGAGACAGTCACAAAGATGGTCTTTACTCATCCTAGTCAGAAAGCCTGGCAGTCTATCTGGAGATTCCAGCCTTGGCAAAAAGGAGTTTCTAGTCACTGAAAATTCTGTTACATCCCAGCTAGTGGCTGTACATAGAACTTGAATAAGTCATTCAGTTGTATGGTCAAAATTGGGGTCACAGAGAGGTGATAGGCTCCTAGTGCATGTTCAAACCTGATAGCTCCCTTTTCAGACAAAGAGCTGTACCTGACCATGAAGCTTATGAGAACAGGAGCCAGGCCTGGATAACATTCACCTAGGCCCAAAAGAGAAAAGCTGTCTGCTTCATTTCCTCAAATTGATGTTTCCAGGACAACTGAGTCCCAAAAATCTGGTGCAGGCAAAGATTGTAGCCATTGTGAAACCAGAAAAACTGCTGGAAGATCCTAAGGGCTGTCAACCCAGCTCTCTCCTTTGTGTTACATACAAGTTTATGGATAGATTGGGTCTGATGTGCATCAGCAAAGTTATCAAACCACAACTGCCCTTTGTTCAGGTTGGCCCAAGATCAAGTAATTTGCCTAACACAAGACATTGATGATGCCTTTGAGAAGAGTAAGAAGGTTGGTGCTGTTCTGGTGTACTTGTCAGCTGCATATGACAAGCTGATATTTGCTCCAATGAAATATTGTGCAGCAGTTTGGGGGCAGAAGTTGGCACCCGCATCTCATTGATTTGGAGCTGAATACAGTCTCCGTGTCATTATGTGACATCTAATTTATGTGTGTTGGCTCATATAGCTCATCCAAAACTTTGACAGGATGCCATCACCCTTAAAACTTCATGGAGAGCTATGAATGATGAAAACAACCTGCTGCATACAAGGGTGACAATGGTTCTGGCAGGTGCAAATATGCGGTGTATACTTCCCACAAGAAAATCTGCCTGCCTCTAGAAGAAAACACCTACACAATCAGTTCTTGTTGACTGGCCAGGATTGCCTTTGCACCATCTTTTTATGGGAATTCTGGCAATAAGGAGGACGTTTCTCCTTAGTAAGTTTGAGCCTGATGGATAATTGCCACACGGCTATCCAGCCAGCACTCCATCGCTCTGCCAGTGGCATAGACTCCCATTGATTTCTGCAATTTTAGGATGAGGCTCTCAATGAGTGAGGCGGGCAGAGCTTGTGGAAGAAATTAGAAAATACACCTCTACCCTGATATGATGTGGTTGTGGGGAGCCAAAAATCCCTACCGTGTTATAGCTGAAACCCCGTTATATCGGGGTAGGGGCAGCAGGTCTCCAGCGGTGATTTAAAGAGCTCCGGGCTCCGGCCGCTGCGGGGAGCCCGGGCTCTTTAAATTGCCGGCGGAGCCCCGCTGCTACCGCGCTATACGCGAACGCGTGTTATATCAGGTCGCGTTATAGCGGGGTAGAGGTGTACCAATATTAATTCGTCAAGAAAAAAAAAGAACAATGAGTGGAAATTCTAGCACTGACACAGATCTCATTAAAGATCTTAAGTAAGTTAGTTAAAATAAGGAAGAGATATTTACCAAGAAGACAGAGAATGTTCAGCATTCTTTTTGTGAAATGGAATTTAGGCTGTGAACTAGGAAGTTTTCTGTTGAGTTGCTTGAAAAATCAGTGACTGCTCATGGAACTAAACTGGAAACACTGCAGCGGGTTTTTGAAATTCTTGTTTTTAAGTATAAAGTTAAATTACAAAGGAAAATAAAAATTATGAAAAATCTATAAGACATAATTAAAGGTCAACTTTTTCAAATCTGAGTGTCTAAAATTTGGCCGCTTAATCCATACTTAGATATCTAAATATAAATTGCCTGATTTTCATAGGTGCTGAGCACATGCAGTGCCGACTGTCTTAAATGGGAATTTTTAGATCACTTCTGATAATCAGGTCACTTATATTTAGGTGCCTTATGTCCCAGTCCTACAAAAACACACTTGTGTAACTTTAAGACCACAAATAGTCCCACAGTTTTAAAATTAAATATTAGGACTGTCAAGCGTTTAAAAAAATTAATCACAATTAATCGCATGATTAAAAAAATGAATAGTGATTAATTGTGCAATTGCACTGTTAAACAATAATAGAATACCATTTATTTAAATATTTTTGGATGTTTTCTACATTTTCAAATATATTGATTTCAATTACAACACAGAATACAAACTGTACAGTGCTCACTTTATATTTATTTTTATTACAAGTATTTGCACTGTAAAAAAACCAGAAATAGTATTTTTCAATTCACCTAATAAAAGTACTGTAGTGCAATCTCTTTATCATGAAAGTTAAACTTACAAACATAGAATTATGTACAAAAACAACTGCATTCAAAAATAAAACAATGTAAAATTTTAGAGTCTGCAAGTCCATTCAGTCCTACTTCTTGTTCAGCCAATCGCTCAGACAAGTTTGTTTATATTTTCAGGAAATAATGCTGCCTGCTTCTTATTTACAATAACACGTGAAAGTAAGAACAGGCATGCTCATGGCACTGTTGTAGCCGGCTTCACAAGATATTTATGTGCCAGATGCGTTAAAGATTCATATGTCCCTTCATGCTTCAACCACCATTCCATGGGACATGCTGATGACAGATTCTGCTTGATAACAATCCAAAGCAGTGTGGATCGATGCATGTTCATTTTCATTATCTGAGTCAGATGCCACCAGCAGAAGGTTGATTTTCTTTTTTGGTGGTTTGGGTTCTGTAATTTCCGCATCGGAGTGTTGCTCTTTTAAGACTTCTGAAAGCATGCTCCACACCTCGTCCCTCTCAGATTTTGGAAGGCACTTCAGATTCTTCAACCTTGGATCGAGTGCTGTAGCTATCTTTAGAAATCTCACATTGATACCTTCTTTGTGTTTTGTCAGATCTGCAGTGAAAGTGTTCTTAAAACAAACAACATGTCCTGGGTAATCATCTGAGACTGCTATAACATGAAATATATGGCACAATGCGGGTAAAACAGAACAGGAGACATACAATTCTCCCCCAAGAAGTTCAGTCACAAATGTAATTAACACATTATTTTTGAACGAGCATTACCAGCATGGAAGCATGTCCTCTGGAATGGTGGCCGAAGCATGATGGGGCATACAAATATTTAGCATATCTGACACGTAAATACCTTGCAATGCCAGCTACAAAAGTGCCATTTGAACACCTGTTCTCACTTTCTGGTGACATTATAAATAAGAAGAGGGCAGCATTAACTGCTGTAAATGTAAACAAACTTGTTTGTCTTAGCGATTGGCTGAACAAGAAGTAGGACTGACTGGACTTGTAGGCTCTGAAATTTTACATTGTTTTGTTTTTGAATGTAGTTATGTAACAAAAAAAAAATACACTTGTAAGTTTAAAGTTCACGACAAAGAGATTGCACTACTGTACTTGTATGCAGTGAATTGAAAAATACTATTTCTTTTGTTTATCATTTTTGCAGTGCAAATATTTGTAATAAAAAATACTATACACTTTGATTTCAATTACAACCCAGAATGAAATATATATGAAAATGTAGAAAAACATCCAAAGTATTTAATACATTTCAATTGGTATTCTATTTTTTAACAGTGTGATTAAAACTGCAATTAGTCCCGATTCATTTTTTTAATCGTGATTAATTTTTTTTAGTTAATCGCGTGAGTTAACTGCGATTAATCAACAGTCCTATTAAATATATATTATAGGATCATGGCCTAAATAAGGATTTATAAGCCAAATTTTAGGCACTCGTGATTAAAAAAAATTTCCCTGAAGAATACTTTTAGAAAATATTTGCAAGATGATTTAGAATTTAAGCTAAGGTTTTATCCCTTTGTGAAAATCATACTTTCTATGAAATGTTCATAAGAGAGCATTTCTGTTTCATCTGTTGATGAATATTGAATTATTTGCCCAGTGGGTATCTCTGTCTTCTGATAAATCTTCTGAAATTTTCTTCTGAATTAGTGACAAATATAAACATAAGAATCAGCTCAGCTAAATTGAATCACTCCTCTGCATCTGCTGTAGAACATGACTATGCCTTTAGGCAGAGAAATATGGTTGCTTTAGTAGTGATATGGGAAGGCTTGACATAAGTAATTGTTTTAGTTAGTTCATTAAGTTCACCAATAAGTTTATTATGTACAATTTCCTATTTTTGATTTGAGTAATAAGAGGAAAGAAAGTTACAGACCCAACATTTCTCCTGTGTCTGGGGCTGGGAACATCTACTTTCTTTACAAACATACTTTGGTATGTGTTTTAAACAATCTAAGGCATAATTTGTTTGAAAAATTCATGGGCATAAAAAAGTACTTACTTTTGTGCAATAAAAGTAGGATCAAAGAATTCAGATGTAATTCTGTTCGCATACAGGGAGCAACCAGTCATAGAGCACAACCCTAAAATGCACCAGATGAATAAATCATTGAGTGGAATCAGTATAATAATTATGGGCCTGATCCTACTGCCAGTGAAGCCATTGGGAGTTGTGCCACTGATTTCTGTGGGAGTAGGATGAGGTCTTATGTGATTTCAAATATATATTTAAAGTTAGAATTGCATATTTACCAGAAAGTATGAAAATCATCCCAGCTAAACAAGCGACTTTAGCTTTAGTCTGATCTGAGCCTCCAACTTTCGTACACTTCATCCCAACCAGTGCAAATATGGAGCCAAAGAATCCAAGACTGACAGCAGCAATCATGAGTCCTCTGCAGGCTTGGATATAACCTGTAATCACAATGTGTAATTCTGATATTAGAATAGCATTAACTAATGGTTTTCATGGTAGTACCTTTGGTTGACTCTGCCCATGGTTGCACAGGAATAACTGCAAGCAGAATTATGGCCTGGCTTTTCTTGTGATTTAATCTCATTTTTGAGCATGGCCATACAGGCTACTGCATACCACCTGCAAGATGATCAGTCCCTTCATCTTAATTAAAGTTTGATCCAAATCCCATTGAAATTAAAGGAAATACTCCCATTGACTGTAATGGGCTTTGGATTAGGCACTAAAGCCCAGATCCACAAAGGTATTTAGGTTCCTAACTTCTACTGATTTCACTGGAAATTAGGAGCCTACCTACCTGTGAGAAGCTGGGCCAAAGACCCTGATTTAGCAAAATATTGAAGTACGTGCCTAACTTTACGCACATGAGTATTGATTTCAGTGGAACTATTTATATGCTTTAAGTTAGGCATATGCTTAAGTACCTTGCTGAATGAGGGCCTTTCTTCAGTGGCACTTGAGGATACCCAGTACCTCAGAGAGGTAATGCCCTTAAACAGGATAAACTGAGAACTAGTTTCTACCTTCTGAAAATTAATTATAGTTAGGGTGACCAGATAGCAACTATGAAAAAACGGGACAGGGGGTGGGGGGTAATAGGCGCCTATATAAGAAAAAGTCCCAAAAAACGGGACTGTCCCTATAAAAATGGGACATCTGGTCACCGTAATTATAGTTGAAATATTGTGATAAACAGTACTGTAATTATGGGTGGGGCAATGCAATATTGTACAATTAAATAATCACTAAGAGATTATTCCTTATAACATATTCTGGCTTTCATTTAAAATGAATATATACTTGCATTAGTTTTATTTATTCATTTCATCTTGATACCAGGGGGGCGGGGTGTGTGTGTGTGTGTGTGTGTGTGTGTGTGTGTGTGTGTGTGTGTG
>NW_020664372.1:20340747-20447749 GCF_002925995.2 Terrapene triunguis | reverse complement strand
GTGTGTGTGTGTGTGTGTGTGTGTGTGTGTGTGTGTGTGTGTGTGTGTGTGAAAAACATTTCTGATTGTATTACTATTCGAACATGCTATACTTTACCCATTCCCTCACAGCCTTAATAGATTTCTTAATGATAGATACCAAATAAACAGGAAACCTGTGTAAAAGTACATAATTAATGGAGTGTGCATTCATCAAAATATTTTAAAATATTGGTTAGAGCTCCATGTAAAAAGTAACACACAAGAAGCCATTTGCAGTGTACACCAAGTTTTATTGATCCTACAGAACTCAGGAACTATCCTATGTATTCTTGAGTACCAGCTAATGGCATTTTATCTATTAACTATTTATGTATATTACACATGAAAACGCTATATTAAAAGAACATTAGTAAGATTGCAAAGTCACAAACTCAAAAGTTAGGAAATGGCAGAAATTAAGTTGCTGGGGAAACCTTAATTGGGCTTTCTTGTGTGTATGCATTATGACACAGTCTTTAATTATGTGATCACATATTTTTTTCATAAGACCCTGCCTCATTTGGTGCACAGGAGAGACAATGCTCATTTAATGAACAACTATTAAATACTTTATTTTCTCCTCATTGTTCAGTGTGTAGCTCCTGGCCTTATTTACTGCACACTTTTCAAATCCTTCTCTGAAAAAAGAATTATTAATTTCCTTCATAGGGTTTTCTATGGTGATCATCATTATAGTATCTGAGCACTTCACAAACAATGGATTTACTTGCACAACACCGCTGTGAGATGAGGGGATATTATTAATCCATTTTACTGCTGGGGAACTGAGGCACAGTGAGATTAATAATAAAAATATCCACTAATTTTTGGTGCCGAATTTGAGACACGTAGGCCCTGATTTTTCAGAGTACATAGCATTTATATAGCACTCAGTATGTTCAAAGCATAGCTCCCATTGACTTCAGTTGCATCTGTGAGTCCTTAGCCCTTCTGCTAATCAGACCCTAGAGACTCATGTTGGGCACCAAGAAAATGAGGAACACACAATTAGTGACAACCTGTGAAAAGTTTGGGTTAAATGACTTACTTAGCATTACATAGGAACTATATGACAGAGTCAGAGATAGACTCCAATTCTCTAGAGTAGAACACAACTGCCTTGATAGGGTTGACAATCCTCCAGGATTGTCCTGGAGTCTCCAGGAATTAAAGATTAATCTTTAATTAAAGATTATGTCATCTAGGAATACATTCAACCAAAATTGGCAACCCTACTTGACTATGACGTCATCCTTTTTCTTTCTGAAGTCCACTGACTAACTCACTACCGACTTTCCAACTTCTGAAACAAATGAGGTGGGGTCCTCAAGACAACAGCCTCTTTCAATATACTATTATGATTCAGCCCCAGAATAGGGTAGAAAAAATAGTGTGTGATCATGTCATTAAAGATCATGTAATCATACATCGTAATGCATATGCACAAAGGGGCCAAGTTGAGGTTGCATAGACAACTTTACTTCTGATATTTCCTATCTTTTGAGTGCTTGACTTTGCAATCTTAATAATGTAGTTTTAAGGCAATTTTAAAAAAAAGTAAACTGAAAAAACAAATTCCATCATGTGGCATCATATTGACATGTACATGGATCATTAGCAGGGTTTAGATCCACTGCACAGATCTCTGCCTCTTGAGTTAATGGCGTGAACAGTAGCAGTAGGGAGTTGTCCTTCTCTAATTGGCCCAGCAGTAGAAAGGGCTGGTATACCTTGCCAGTAGGTTTACATCTATTTCTTGACATCAGAGGAAGGGTGAGATTCAAGAATCTTGGGTTCCATTTCAGACTTTGGAGGAGAGTGTGCTTTAGTGGACACAGACTCTTCTGCCCATTCCTCCCAAGTATTGATTAGCACCTTCTGCTCCTTCTCTCCAACCTGTCTGTGTCCCAGTTCTGTCTCTACCGTACTAGCAACTCCTCATTGCAATCCCATTCTCCTCACCTAGCCAGTCCCAATCTTCACTCCTGAGGCTTTTGAGCTCAGTCCCAGTCTCCTTGCCCAGCAGGTCCTAGTCTCACTCCTCTGGATTCCCCACCTCAGTCTGCTTCCTCCAGTCTCAGTCTCCCCCTTTGCTCCTACTCCCAGCCTCCTTGCCCAGCCATTCCCGATCCCTCCCACACTCCACCTCTATTCCTTGTTCCCAGTTTCCTTGCCCAGCCAGTCCCAGTTCCCTCCACCCCCAATCTCTCTGTTTCTCTCCCCACCTAGTCTCCAGTTACCCCATCCCAGTGTCACAATAAAATTGCTCCCCCATGGGGTCCCCTGGGTAAGCACCAGCATTGTATATTGCTAATGCTTTGAGATGCACTGGAAAGGATTTCAGGAAGGGTTAAAGGTGTGAGTGTGGAGTGAAAAATTCCTTTGCAGGTTGCAAGAGGCTGAAGGGGGAGGAAGGGAGAAGGGAACGGGTTAACTCAATGCTCCAGCTAGGTCCAAAGATAAGAAGCTGACTCCAGCCTCCCAAGGCCAATGCACACAAACAGAGTCTCTGATGCCAAAAAGCCAAAAGCTCGTATCTCAACCCCAACCAGCCATAAAAAAAATAAAAAATTAAGCTGAACCAAACCACAGGAGCTGCAAAGCTAGTAAAACTGAAAAAGTCAGCAAGTCTCATGTCCCTGAAGCCGGTGTGTTTTGGGAAAGTTGAGGAAGCCATGAAAAGCCGATTGGGACTGGTACAAAAAGCACGGGGGACTGGGGTCCCGGGACAAAACGCCCCCCAAAAAACCCAGGGCCTAAAGCCCTCCCAAAAGCTAAAGCAAGTTGAAAATCAACAGCAGACCTGGAATGGCCTGTGCACAGAACAGAACTCTCGTCCACCCTTTCCCCTCTTCTTCTTACGTTACAGCCGGGCTTGGCCAGCATTGGGTTGTGCGTGTGTGAGTATGAAAGCAGGTGAGGGCTTGGGCACTAACGCTTTCTTCCTTCCTTTGAAAGTGACGTGGGAAGAACCCAGCACTCACCACTGTTATTTAATTAATAAAGCTTTAAAATTAGTCGCTTGGTGTGCTCCTTCATCTCCTCCCCTAACAATCCTGCAGCCTCAGCCTGATCACCTGACGCCCCAGGCAGATTGGTAACAAAAATCTGTCACACCAGCCCATATTCCTTGTCTCTACTGGCTCTCAGTCCCAGTCTCACATTCTGGGCTTCTCATCCAGTCTCAGAGTTCTTGCCGCCTGTGTTCCTTTGCTCAGTCAGGCCCAGTTGTCCCCCCTGCAACTGGCCGCCTCCTCATATCTATCACTCCTTCTCTCCTCCCCACCCCCATTCCCAGTCTTAAACACCCTGCCCTGCTAGTCCCAGTCTCCCTCCCTGGCTCCTCTTCTGAACTCAGTCTCTCCTGTAACAATGCCTCCCTATTTCCTTGTCTCTTTGACCAGACAGCACCAGTCTGTTTCCCTCTTTCCCTTCCCTGCCAGCCTCCAATCCCAGCCTCCCCCTCACCCCCCCCCCCCCCCCGCCCCTAGGCTCAACATCACAATCTACTCCACCAGCCCTCCTGCATGACCCCCGGCCCCAGCTCCAGTTATTGTCCCTCTGCCAGAGGCACCGACTCCTGAGTTCCTGGTGAGTGCTCGACCCCTGCTCCACCCCAGTCCCTGCCCCCACTCCACTCTTTCCTCCAAGTACCCACCCCACCTCTTCCTGGCCCCACTCTGCCCTTGCCCCACCTCTTCCTGCCCCCTCCCCTTCCTGCTCCTGCCCTCCCTCCCCCCCCCCAGTATCTCCTGCATGCTGCTGAACAGATGATCACAGAGGGTGGGAGGCACTGGGAGGGAGGGGGAAGAGTTGATCGGCAGGGCCCACTGGCGGGTGGGAGAGCTGGGGGGAGGAGGAGGAACTGATCCGTGGGGCTGACGATGGGTGCTGAGCGCCCACTATTGGAGCACCCACGGAGTCGGCACCCATGCCTTCTGCATTCAAGTCAGGTGGCTTCCTCCTCCAGTGTGCCTGAGCACCAACAGGGTGGTCACTGAGAGCACAGGAGAGATAATTTCCCTGTTCTCATTTCTAGCGTCTGGCCCAAGTCCAGCCCCGAGCAGCCAAAAGCAGGGAAAGTCTGGCTTTGCCCCTGTAGCCTTAGGATGGAGGGAACCTGCTCTGTAGGACTGATGCATGCAGTCATGTCAGCACTAGCTTAGGAGCTGTGAGATGCTGGAGCATGATCAGTGAGGGAAGAGTCTTCAGCAATTTTAATTACAAAACTCTAAGAAGTCTCGACTGAGCATGTGTGAACTGTGATTTTTTTCAATCACAGTGTGGGCTCGTTTTTACAGGGATAACAAGATGCACATCCCTGAAACAAAGGCCACTCCCCTGCCACCTTTCAAGTCTGTGCTCCAAAGCATGGCAGTGCTAAAACTTCTTAAAGAAAAAATTCCCAGAATTTTTTTAATGCTGCAAAACAATGTATTTTTCCTTAGCCTCATTCAAAGAAATATTTGAAATGTTCTGGCTGAAATTATCCCCCTTTTAGCCCCTTTCACCCCCCCCCCAAAAGGTAGCTTGAGGTAGACACCTGGCATGGATTTTAACTCAAACAGTTAAAGTTTGGCAAAATTATAACTGAAAACAGAATTTTATAATGGGAATTGCCAGGCAAATAAATGGTGTTACCAGCCCTGCCTATAATATAGTTATCTCTTATTTATATAGCACTCCTGTGACAAAGGTCTGCTGAAGGAAAACAGTATTAATCTGAATAAATTTGAACTATTTACAAACATCCAATATATGTCATGTATACACATGTATAAATGTGGCAAAGTAAATGTAGAAAAAAAAGTGCATAAAAAACCATACCCAAGACATTTTAGCTTGCTACCAAAGTAGTTACACTAACATTACTGTAAAATAGCTGTGAGCTGGAAAAGTATTCTGGATACTCACATATAGTTTTCTAGTTTGCTTCTGGAATTCCTATGTGCAGAACATGTTGCATTTTAAGATGGAGCAGAGGTTTTTTTTTAAAGTAAGGTCTATATTCCCCCCCTTTCGCCCAGCTGCAGAAAACCAGCAGACACTAAAAAGTGGACAGAAGACCTAAGAGAGATTCTCCTCTGGGGATAGAGTTAATGGCCATCCAGAGAGGACAAGAGATGTTCCCTGAAACCTTGTAGAGCCTGAGGTCCCAGTTCTGCAGATCCTGTAGGATGTTCTGAGAGAGCCCCTCTGTAGAGCCCTGCAAATCTGTGGCTATCCATGGACCATTTTTGCAGATCAGATGCAGATACAAATTTTGTATCTGCGCCGGGCTCTACCCCTTTGTTATGCTCCCCAGCCCCACCCTCCTGGCAACACAGCTCACTCAGGAGTCAGAATGCCATTGCCTCTCATCTCTCCCATCTGCTCCACATGCAGTGGCTCAAAGTAACTATGGAAGGTGTTTAGTATTGATAGGGTTCATCAGCAAAATGTAGGTAAAGCTAAGCATGCAATCAAATTCCCACACACTATTCTATTGAGCCTTAGAGGAGAAATTCTTTCAATATGATCTGTGCTAAACCACTATTGAATAGATCATAGGAGCACCTCCAAATGTTTAGGGTTGTTCCCAAAACCCAGAAAGAAGTTAGTGTCTAAAAGTTATGAGAACAAACCAAAATATTTGGGTATGCTAACAGTGAGTAATTTGAATTATTTTCTAGACTGCACCGGCACATATTGTAAAAGGCTTGCCCACTTGTGGGAGGGTTTATGTAGTAAAAGTCACATATACTTGACTCGGATAGAGTGAAATTTTATTAGTAGTAGACTGCCAGGAGAAAAGGAGAATGACAGTCTAAAATTGTTTCAATTCCTATTCCACTGATAATGAACCTCCTGTTTTTATGCCAAATCCTGCACTCTTATTCACTCTTTCCTCAGGCAAAGCTGACAATGATGTCAGTAGGAGTGAAGTTTTAACAGGAACTTCAAAATTTGGTCCTTTAAAAAAATAAACAAGTATGTACATATGTAGCTAATAAGCTAATAACTTTTTTAACTGTAGCAATATAAATATTCATAACCTCTCATCACCTTATTTTCCTTGTTTTGGAAATGTGTTTGTGGTAACACCATTTAGGTAAAGCAGTAGATGAAAACTGGCCAAGGAAGCCATTATTTTTGACAGGTCCAATTTACTGCCACTGTTAGTTGCTAATTAACACATTAAGGTGCTGAAGCATGAATTTATTTACCCAGAGGTACTCTAAAGCTTAATTTATGGCTAAATCTCCTAGGAGAAATATTAAACATTTACCAAAAATAACTAGCCTATGCAAAAAAACAACATGGCTGAGATTCATTCCTTTGTAAAGGTCAAAGCACACTTTGGAAATAATAGAGGGTAGTGAGACTGCAAGAAATAATTAACTCACTCAAACAGGAAACAGTTTCAATTAGTAGAAATGCCATGACTTGGAATATCACTGGAATCTGTTGCCCAAAAGTTCTCAGTTTTGTAGGCCAACTAGACTCAGCTCAATGCAGCTCACCAAAGAAATCATCCAATTAGGGTGTTTTTTAATGCAGAATTTAGAAATTAAAATGTTGACAATGTAAATGAAACAAGGGAGCCAGGGAGAAGATTCCATCAGTTCCACTAGGGACCTCATTATACAGCTCTAATTTACCTGGGAGTTTCTAGTTACTATGGTGCCGGGCAATACAGAAAACTGCAAAACGTGTAGATAGCTGCAGAAGATTTGTTAGAGATTGACTTGGAAATGAGAACCAGGGTAATGATCTTTTTATCAAGTCCAACTTCTGCTTGCTTGGACCAGAGTTAAATTTATTGCATGTGAATATGTTTGGTTACAACAGTGACACATTTTTTGCTTTGTTGATTTTTTCTTAGACACAAACCAGCTAATAAGAACATGACATTGCTCAATACAATTTAGAAAGGCCAAACAAGTCAAAGGGGGGGATTGCCACGGTGTACTTTGTCAGTATCTTCTAGTGAAGACCAGAAATCCCCCATTTCCACACACATATTGCCACCACTAATTATTTGGCACTGGTGTATCATTATATGCATCTGTTGGGCATCCAAATAAACAACAGCCAAAACAGATTGAAAGTGACACATTTTAAATAGAGTATGAACAAAATAGTTATTAGGAGTATCTAACGTGTTTTCACCACATTGTGCATGTTCAGCAACATTCCGATAGAAAACTATTTCAGGGTTTTTTTTTAACAAATATGTTTTGTCTCACATTCCAAAGAATCTGGTTAGGTAATGATCTTTAGTGTCTCATTGTCGTCATGTGTGACAAAAAGTTATGTGGAGCTCACACATCTATTAAGTATAATGCACGGAAAAATGTATAATGCTCTGGGGATGGGTGCTTTCAATAAATAAAATAAATACTATGCTGTCATTAAGACTACATCATGGGAAATGGTGAGATTGCTTTATAGATATTGCACAGATTCCCTTTTCAAATACACACCCATAGCATTTGTGGTTCAATACAGGGTTTCTAAGCTATAATACCCCTTTTATTTCATAAGTACATATTTGTTCAGCTATGTTATTTTAATGAGTCATTTGATCCACTGGTGTGGAATGCTGTACATGATATGCTGATGTTGTTTGGTTGTTTTATTATTGTTTATGTCTGTGATCAGCAGCACACAAAATTAAAAGGGTGGTAAATTAAAGGCCTGTTTATGCCTTCCTTACTCAGGCAATCCTCCACCCCACCCCACATGATGATTTTGCCTGTGTAAGAAGTGTCAGACTGGGCCCTTAAACACGATGGGCTATATTGTGCCCATTATACATAGGGCCTAGCAAGAGGCATTATGGAGCTGCATTGTCCCAAAGGAAAGCAAAGGTGTTTTTCCCAGACTCCCCCACGCCTAATCCCTTTTTACACACATACACACACACACTGTTAGTGCAGGGGGAGCATGGACACTGCTACTCACCTTCATGGAGAGTGCAGCACATTCTCTCTGCATGGGACTGGGTAGCCCTGCTTGCTAGAGCCTGGCAATGGGGATGGAGCAATTGATCCACCTCCTTTCTTCCTCACTCCCTCATGCTTCCCTACCCAGGGGGATAGGGAGGATGTAGTTCCTACATTGCCTTGATCATAGGAACTGGAATTCAGCTTAGTCCTAGGAAGGCCATGCAGGGGAAGAGGGGGAAAGCTCTCTAAGGGTATGCCTACACCGCCATGGAAGTCCAGGGTTTGAACTCAGGCTCAAGCCTAACTCCCCTCCCATCTACACACAAATTGCACTAACTCACAGCTCAAACCCTGGGTCCCAGGACCCCATGGGGGTGGAGGGCCCAAGCCTGAGTCAAGTCAGGACCCAGGGCTTTGCAGTATAGACACAGCCTCATGCTCTGGGAGTCCACCAAAAGTATTCCACATTCCCACGGACACTCCTGTTCTTTCTATTATTTGAGTTATCAAAACAGTCTTAAAATTAAATAACGTTTAGGAAATCTTTAGCCTAAGCTGTTGACTCTGTGGGTTTGTCTACGCTGCAATGTAAGCCCAGGGTTAGTAGAACTTGAATTAGAAGTTTGTTAACTTAGGGTTTGAAAGTCTACAGGTTGGTTTGCACACTGCACCATGAACATAAGGTCTCAGGGTATGTCTACACTACAGGATTAATCCGAATTTAGATAATTCGAATTTGGGAAACAGGTTGTATAAATTCGATTGTGCGCGGCCACACTAAGCACCTTCATTCGGTTTTAAACCACATTAATTCGGTGGTGTGCGGCCACACTACCCCATTAACTTAAACACAGTAATTCGGTGGTGTGCGTCCACACTAACCCTAATTCGAATTAACAAAATCGATTTAGGCTCTACTCCGTTCGTCGAGGTGGAGTACAGAAATCGATTTAAAGGGCCCTTTAATTCGAATTAACTGGCTCTGTAGTGTGGACGGGTGAAGGGTTAATTCGGATTAAGGCAGCTAAATCCGAATTAAAGTCCTAGTGTAGACCAGGCCTCAGTGACCACATTTTGGGAACTAGGAAGTCTGGAATATGTGTGGTTGGACTCGGGCATGCATAATGCAGTGTAGACTCTGGAGCCCAAGGGTGGGACCCAGGGTTCAACAATTTCTAACCTGGGGTTACAAATAAGTGTAGACACTCAAGGCCTAGGTTAACAAACCCAAGGTCTGCGAACTCGAGTTCTACTAACCCTCTGCTTACAGTGCAGTGTAGACATACCCTAAGAGCTAGGCAGAATTTGACTTTATGTTGAAGCAGAAACCTTCCTGGCCCATGGGATATCCAAAGTGCAGTACAGCCTGTGCACTTCTGCTTTGTTGGGAGGGGGAACGCATACCCCTGCCACCCTGGCACACAGATCCTTGGGAGAGTCTCCAGCCCCCCACAGAAGGGGAATGTGGGCATAGGTTTGGCTGCTGCATCCGTTGCTACTCAGATCCACCTGCCAAACCTCAGACTGATGTAGCTGTTCCTCAGCCACTCCACATCCTGCCCTGGCTTTGACGGACGATGCCATTCCTAACACTCCCTGTCATTCACTCACGTTGTGTCCTGGAACCAGGATTTGGCCCTACGTTGTTTATTATTAGAGCTATTGACCGCATTCCTGCTCCTCTCTAAGTTATTAATTTTGTCATGGTGACCAGATCAGGCCCTGTAAGTTTTTCATTTCAAACTAGTTTGTGCCCAAGTGAGCTGTAGCTACATAATAAAAACTAAACGTTCAGCTGCAGATCAGTTAACTTGAACTGCACTTGCTAGGGAGAGTGAAGCAAATTACCTGATAGTCCATGTCTTCTTGATCTTGTATTTTACATTTTTCTTTCTGTCCTATCTTTTCTTCTCTTTGGAATTCTGATTGACCAAATATTCCTGATCCCACAGCTTTATTGTTGATTTTACATACCTTAATAAAAAGTAAGTCTGGAACTAAATACCCAGTTAAAAAGAAGATTTAGTAATCTTTAGGGCTGTCGATTAATTGCAGTTAACTCCCGCAATTAACTGAAAAAAGTTAATCGCGGTTTTAAAAATGAATCATGATTAATCGGACTTTTAATCGCACTATTAAACAATAGAATACCAATTGGAATTTATTAAATATGTTTTGGATGTTTTCTACTTTTTCAAATATATTGATTTCAATTACAACATAGAAAACAAAGTGTACAGTGCTCACTTTATTATTATGTTTTATTACAAATATTTGCACTGTAAAAATGATAAAAGAAATAGTATTTTTCAATGCACCGCATACAAGTACTGAAGTGCGATCTCTTTATCATGAAAGTGCAATTTACAAATGTAGATTTTTTTTTGTTACACAACTGCACTCAAAAACAAAACAATGGAAACCTTTAGAGCCTACCAATCTGCTCAGTCCTATTACTTGTCAGCCAATCGCTAAGAGAAACAAGTTTGTTTACATTTACAGGAGATAATACTGCCCATTTTTTATTTACAATGTCACCTGAAAGTGAGAACAGACGTTCCCATGGCACTTTTGTAACCGGCATTGCAAGGTATTTACGCACCAGATGTGCTAACCATTTGCATGCCCCTTCGTACCTCGGCCACCATTCCAGAGGACATGCTTCCATGCTGATGACGCTCGTTAGAAAAATAATGCGTTAATTAAATTTGTGATTGAACTCCTTGCGGGGAGAATTGTACGTCTCCTGTTCTGTTTTACATGCATTCTGCCATATATTTCATGTTATAGCCGTCTCAGATGATGACCCAGCACATGTTGTTCATTTTAAGAACACTTTCACTGCAGATTTGACAAAATGCAAAGCAGATACCAATGTGAGATTTTTAAAGATAGCTACAGCACTCAACCCAAGGTTTAAGAATCTGAAATGCCTTCCAAAATCTGAGAGGGATGAGGTGTGGAGCATGTTTTCAGAAGTCTTAAAAAAGCAACACTCCGATGCGGAAACTACAGAACCCAAACCATCAAAAAAGAAAATCAACCTTCTGCTGGCATCTGACTCAGATGATGAAAATAAACATGTGTCGGTCCATACTTCTTTGGATCGTTATCGAGCAGAATCCATCATCAGCATGGACGCATGTCCTCTGGAATGGTGGTTGAAGCATGAAGGAACATATGAATCTTTAGTGCATCTGGCATGTAAATATCTTGCAACATTGGCTACAACAGTGCCATGAGAATGCCTGTTCTCACTTTCAGGTGACATTGTAAACAAGAAGCGGGCAGCATTATCTCCTGCAAATGTAAACAAACTTATTTGTCTGAGCGATTGGCTGAACAAGAAGTAGGACTGAGTGGACTTGTAGGCTCTAAAGTTTTACATTGTTTTATTTTTGAATGCAGTTTTTTTACGTAATTCTATATTTGTAAGTTCAACTTTCATGATAAAGAGATTCCACTACAGTACTTGCATTAGGTGAATTGAAAAAAAATTTCTTTTGTTTTTTACGATGCAAATAGTTGTAATAAAACATAAATCTAAAGTGAGCACTGTACACCTTGTATTCTGTATTGTAATTTAAATCAATATATTTGAAAATGTAGAAAACATGCACAAATATTTAAATGAATGGTATTCTATTATTGTTTAACAGTGCGATTAATTTTTTAATTGTGCAATTAATCACGATTAATTTTTTTAATCACTTGACAGCCCTAGTAATTTTGAAAGATGACCATTCTAATGGCTGCAGCCTTTGAATATGATCCTCCAACTGACTCCAACAAGGAGGATCGCAGCACCAATGCCAAGCCCTATTGGAGTCAGTGAGCCATAGCCACACCTGATGTAATTTATCATGGCATCATTTAAATCAATGGAGACAAGACAAATTACAGTATCTGAGGATCTGGCCCACTGACTCTACGCAGGTGCCGTGGTCTGCTCGCATGGAACAAGTGGCAGGATTCGGGTGTGAACTCCTCTATTTGTCCATAAATGAGGAACAGCATAAGCAAGAGTAGTTCAAGGTGACCTACATTAACCTGGCACTGTATCTCTGATCAGCTCTAGAGGGACCTTTTATAGGAGAGATAAGTTAAAGGTTTTATATCTCATTATTAATCCACTATAGCCATTCAGCTCCCAACCATTTTTAACAGGCAGTTTCCACATCAGAAATATTATTGCCCTCTCTCACAGCCACATGGCAAAAGGGGGCATGCTAATATACCAAATGCTGTAGATCCTAATTTGTTTTACAGAAATGATTATGCCTGTTTTAACACCTTCTGTCTGCTTAGGTATATATTTTGAATATCAGCAGGTTATTTCAGAGGTTATCTGTAGTGTTGGTGGGATACATTGTAGGACCATTGCACTGTGATAATAATCATGTCGTCAGAACTTCAGATTGCCTAAATTTCCTTCATCATTTTCAACCTTTCAAATAAAAAGTTGAGCAATGGTTAAATATAACAAGCAGTAGATTAAGCACTGAAACAAGTAACATAGCAACCAACATATTGTCTATACAGTTTACTCAAAATGGTGTAAAGGTTTTTTAAGAAAAATCCTTCCTGCCTAAAGAGTGTATATGATTCCTCTTAAATTACACAAAAGTAGATATTTGCAGCAATAAAATAATATTTAGCTTTAAACACTGTATTAAAATTGAAAGTTCTGATTCTGTATTGACGATCCCTTCAAAACTAAGCAATGCATATTTGTGCCTACCTACCTGTTGCAAGCTTTTAAATTACTATATATCAATGAAGTAATTACATCTGAGTTAATAACCACTTAGTAAAAAGAAAAAGAACATTAATTACAGAAGAATTACATTCTTCCCCTCCAATCACTGCAAAAACATAAAGGAAAATATAGCAATAGCTTAAAAACAAATAAAAGAATAGAAATAATAGCTTCCATTCTTTTCTTATCAACTCCAGATGCACTGTTGAGCTTCCAAGTGGAAAATAAATAATTCTTGATAATAGGAGAAAGCAGGATGTAGAATTATATTAATGTAAACTGTATCTAGTGAAATATCTTTATGTTAATTTAAAAAGTTGCCTGAGGAAAGTTATAAGTTCATCAAGTAATATTTAAAATTTGCATTTAAGGTCTGATTTTCAGCAAAATAATAATAGAAGGGAAACAATTCATACTGGGGGATATTTAAAAAATGTTCCAATGTGTGTATAAAACTTGCTTCCCTACTGCCCTGGGAAACAAGCGCATTCTTTATGGTTGATAAACAGGTATTTTTACATGCAGTGTTTGAAACCATATTTTATTCAACCGTAAATTGGCAAGGATTGTTTCTCTCTGTATAGGTATTATGTTGATGCATTGATTTGAAATACAGATTATGCTGATATACCAAGCAAAAGAATGCTTCCTATGGCAGGTAAGTAAGACTTGTTGAAGGGCTAAAACCAGAGTTGAAGTGCACCAAACAGAAATTAAACTGCTGAGAATATTCGGAGAAATCCCTCCATTAACCATGGCTGCTACTGTCATCCCTCCAAACTCTCCCATTCAGAAGCTGAAGAGGCCAAAATATGATTTCTGAAAAGGTTTCTTCTGGTCTTTTTCATTGTTATAAAGAGCACTCTCCCGACTCCAGCAAACAAACCCTCATAATCTCTCCCAACAAATAATTAACCTCTTGCCTCCCGAGCTGTAGCAGATCACTAGAAAGGCTGGCTAGAGGATGGCACCCCAATGCCAGCTCTTCTCATCTGCAACCCCTCTAGGAGGCCTCGCCAGCTGTGTTGCAGCAGGCCCGTTGCTCTGGGGATGTGTGTGTATATAGTGCTCCATCAATGAGCCTAGCCCTTTCTCGCTGGAGGGCGGCAGCTCAGGGGGGCTGCTTACTAGCCAGGGGGGCTCTGGGCGCCTACCCCAGCCCAGTGGCTGGCAGGCGGGCGGGCGGACAGACAGACAGACACAGAGAAGCAAAGAGGTATAAGAAGCCCCAGCAGGGGCTGGTGCAGACCGTCCAGTGCCAGCATGGAGGGGAAGTCCTTGCAGTTGGACACGCCGGTGGAGTCGGTCACGCAGGTCTTCCAGAGGTTGGCCCAGAAGGTGGCGGTGGTGATGACGGTGCCGTCGATGGAGGAGACCTTCCAGTAGTCAGTGGGCAGCGTGGAGGAGACCAGCACCCAGCCCGAGATGGCCAGCAGGAAGGCGATGATCTCCGCAGCCAGGCTGGCCATGGGGGATGCTGAGCGAGCGGAGCCCGGGGCGCCGGCGGCAGGAGGAGGCGGAGGGACGCGGTCCCGAAGCAGCAAGCGCCCGCTGGAGGAACCGCACAGAGCACCTGGCCCGGCAGCCGCCCCGCTTTGCAGCCGAATCAGCAGAGGGAGCTGCAGCCCCAGAGACCCCACCCCTGCAGCCCGCGGAGCATCCTCCCCCTGCCTGCGAAATCCTAGCCGGGGGGACTGACTGCAGCCCGTGGGGAGATTAGCCACTTCCTCCTGCGGCGTCCGGAGAGCCGGCGCCCCTTCCCTCCTCCAGCCCAGAGGCGCAGCTACTTTTCTCCCTCCCTCGTAGCCACTCGCACTAATTTTATTTCCAGAGCTCCCTTTCCCCTTAGCAGCCGCGGCTCTGGTGTGTATGTGTTGCTTTTAAATCACAAAGGGACCAGGCTGAGAGCCCGAACGCACCGGATCCCTGCCAGTGTTTGTAGCCAGCCCCCCCCCCCCAAAATGCTAATGTCTAAATAGAGGGCAGGTGTAGACGCTCTGATTTCACCAATAAAAACTGGACCATGACACCTCCCAGCATGACAGCACCGCAAAATCTCAGGTCTGGCAGCTGGAGCTAATGCAGCCCGTTGGAACCAACCAATCCCACTGCCTAAATGGAGAACAGAACACGTTTGGCCTATGTTTAAATCTGGGCCCTGCTGCACCCCAGTGCAACAGTGCTGCAGAAACTTGGATGTGACATCTGGATCCTGCCAAATCGTGGCCACAAACCCAGTAATTCCACCAAACAACGTGCACCCAGCATATTCTGGGGTCAACACTCTACTTTGCCATCTATGTCCTAGAGGCTCTGGATATTTGTTGGCCACTTTACCCTCCATTTTTACCATCTAAAATTTAGTACATAAACAGCTTCTGCTAGTCCACCAAATAATCCAGATCCCAAAGCACCAGAATATTGTTGTATCAGGATGCATCATGGTCTGCGCCAGCTTCTGGGGCTTCTTATACCTTGTGCTCTCTGTCTGCCTGCCTGCCCACATAGGTTAGCCAGAGCTCTGGTCTTCCCTTTATTAGTAAGGGGAAACACTAATGTGGTATTGAGCTGCTAGCCTAGAGATAGCGAGAAGTCGCTAGGATTGGTGACAGTGCAATGTATATACACTCATCTCTCCTATGGAGAGTAAGTGTTTACGGGATGTGTGTATATCTTATTTGGCAGTAGCTATTCCCCTCAGTTTTGGCTAGTCGACAAGGCTTTAGAGGAGGGGTTGCAGATCCATTGAAACATTCCTGTCTATCCAGCATTTCTAATCAAGCCTTTGTAATGGTCTGCTGTAGTTTGGATAGGAAAAGTTTAATTGTTGGATGGAAATGATTAGAAGAGGGTGTTTTGTTTATTTGTTTAGAGGTTTTTTGGGTGGGGGGAGGTAGAAGGGGTTTGTTCTTTATAATAATGAAAAAGACCAGGAGAAACATTTCCAGAAATCAAATTTTGTCTTCTTTTTTGAATGTGAGAATTTTGGGGGATGTCACTAGCAGACATAGTAGATGGGGGGGATTTCCTAATATTTTTCAGCAGTTTAGTTTCTAGCTGGCCCACTTCAGCTTTGTTTGTAGCAGTAATGTTAATGGGAGGGAGCCATCATGAAAGTGCCACCCCTAAGGTTTTTGCATTAGCTCAAAGTTGCGTTGGCTGTGGAATCACTGTTGAGCAGAGGTCCTGTACTAAGTCAGTGTGGCTGCTGCCGGAGCAGTCTGAAGTGACACTCCAAATAGGTGGTCACAATGCCACAGAAATCTGACCATCTGCCCCTCTGTACAGATGGAAGGGCAGTTGGATCAAACGGTGTTGTGACCTGGCATGTGGACACTCTGTTCCTGTACTGTACAGTAGAGCACAGGGGAATCCAAAGAGAATTTGGCTCCTGGTGGCACTGGCTCATGCATTGTGTGTGGTTAATAGAGAGAGGAGACTCCCTGGCCAAAGGAAACCTCGGGTGCCTGAAGGAGGGGGGAAGTCAAGTGGGGACCATGGTCCCTGCCAAGGGGAAGGAGGGGGAACCAGAATATGCCCTCCCCACAAGAAATATCTGAATTGGTGCCAAAGGTTTTTTGCCCTTTGGCAAGCCTTATTTATCGGCTATGGGAAACAAGAGCATTCCTATGCTCCATATAGCAACCTAATCTATATTTTAATTAAATGTATGGATATGTATTTCTACATATAATCATACACAACACACAGAGAAAAATCCTTGCCAGTGTACATTTGAATAAAATATGGTTTCAAACATTTCTCGTAAAAATATGTGTTTATCAACCATAATGAATGACTTGTTTTCCAGGGCAGTGCTAAAGCAACATGTATAAACTCATAGAAACATTTTAAAAATAGCCCCCAATTTTAATTGTTTCCCTTCTGTTACTGATTTTTCTGAAAATGAGAGCTTAGATGCCAGACATTTTAATATTGTTGCCTCAACTTTTTAATTATGTGTTGAACTTGTAACTTTCTACCTGCAACTTTTTTAATTAACAGAATGATATTCCACAAGATAGAGTTTGCATTAATATAATTCAACATCCTGGTTTCTTCTATGGTCAATAGTTATTTATTTTCCCCATTTGAAAGCTCAACAATGCCTTTGGAGTGAACATGAAAAGAACACAAGTTAATTTGTCTTTTCTCTTATTTGTTTTGAAACAATTGTTACATTATCTTTTATGTTTTTGCCAAACAGGCAGTGGGGGAAGGGGAAGAACAAGCCTTTACGTCTTTCTTTTATACTGAGTGTTCTTTTGCTTTTTACCAAGTGGTTATTAACATTAACGTAATTGCTTCATTGATATATAGCAGTTTAAAAAGCCTGCAACAGTTAGGTAGACAGACATGTTTCAGAAAGTCTCTGAGGGAGTATACTCTGTTGCCAGTTTCCCACTCTATTGATGGTCTAGCGGGATATTATCAAGATCTATGTCCACAGCTTCTGATACAGTTCTTCCTGAATGCCCTTGCTCTGATTTTGCCCTTCCAGGTCACTGTGGTTCACAGATGACTTGCAGAGGATGAAAGGAGAGGGAAGAAGGTTATAATACCAGTGGACGAAGTCCCAGACTAAGTCTGATCTATATGACATAAATCATTTTAAAAAATCTTATTTGGAAGCTGTGCAGGAGAGGGTAAGTTTTGTCTCCATTGTAGTACTGCAGTGTTATGCACATTTGAATTGTTTTGGGTAGTGGATAGCTTGGTTAATCCAATCTACCCGCACTTGGAAACTGAATCGAGTCTTTTTTCTTGTTGTGAAGAATTTGCTGATTACTGTGTTGATAAAATTGTTGGTTGTAGGTGCAGCTTGTTGAATTCATCGATGCAGGATAACGTCTGGAGGAGACAAATGCAGATCATTCTCTGTGTTTTGGTCAGTGTTTCTCACTGAAGGTGTGGAAGTGTTCAGGGTCCTTTGGGCCTCCTCCTGTGCATTGGGAACTGTGTCACTCCAGGCTGGTAAGGCTCCAGTAGTGAGAGAGCGGGTCCTTTGTTGGTGGAAATGATCACTGCTTTGTTGCGTGAGGGTTGGATGCTAGGTGTGTTCAAAGATGCGTCAGTGAGGCTTTTACTCAAGAAATCAACTCATGTTTCTGATGATCTCACCAACACATTATTGGTATTGAGTCTCCTGATTTTGGGGGGTTGATCATTAAGAAGATGGTAATGAAGCAACTCTGGCAATATTACCAGTATTGAGATTTTCTTGTTGCTATTAAATCTGGATTTAGACTTGGGTATGGGACAAAAACTGCAGGCACTGTCAATGATCTCCCACTTATAGATGAACATAATAGATCTGATTCTTCTGTATACTAAGGCCACATTACATCACTGTGGCAGAGTAAATAGGCCTCAAAGTGAGTATAAATGTAAATTAGCCATATTTTAAGGTCTGTTTTACACTGACAGTGAAATGAGAACCAGGCCCACAATGTCCATGGTGATTTTATTGGATCTGTCCCTTGTCTTTGATGTGGTTGATCATGAGGTGCTGATGACAATGCCATGGTCCTTAGTAGAAATAGATGGAACTGCTCTGAAGTAGCTTTGCTTCTTAATATCAGAGAGTGATTATTCATCCATCTCAAAGACTCTCTCATGCTGGGAACTGCAGGGTTCTGCTGTATTGCCCACCCATTTTTTCAATATGTATATTAGACCCTTAGGAAGGTTAGTAAAGAGATTGTGGGCTACAATGTCTGCACTAGGTGAATGTTACCCAGCTGTATTTCTCCTTACAGTTGATTCCTCAGGTGCAGAGTAATGGATGACCAGGAGACTGGGTCCTGAATGAGGACCTGCTGGTTGAGGATCAGTCTGGATAAGGCTGAGATAACATTAGTAGGTTTGGGAAAGCAATGGAAGAATTGACTAGAATCATATCAGCATGGCAAAATGACTGTGCAGCCATTGATTGTGAATTAATTTCACAACTTAGTGGTCTTATTTGACCCAAAGCTACTACTGTGTGCCCTGGTACCAGCCATGAAGAACACATTTTTCCATCTTTGCTTGCTAAGTTGTGTAACTTTGTGGCAGGGACATGATCCACTCTTGCCTCTTTCAAGACAAGCAAACTATTCGGAGACCTTCTTCAAATCAAACACCCAGTTATTTATTTACAAAGTTCATTCCCGCCATTTTTATAGATCTTGCAGCAGCTTTAATAGTATCCTGGGGCTGTAAGGCGGAGACCTTCTGTGCCCCTAGCTCTACCAGACTACAGCTCTTTCACTTTCTTTCTCCCTTTTGTGCTTCATTCCTGTGCCTTTGTACCTTCTGAGTTAATGAGGTGATTAGCTTTTTACTCTTTTCAGCCTATTGCCAATTGATCAGTTTGGTACAGTTCCCATATTCAGGTGTGCACAGGGAAACTAATTGAAGTTGCAGTGATCAGAGTGCTGAATTGGTTGTTGTTGTCCAGCACTCTGTCATGACATCTTGTTTCAGATGTGGACCTGGTGACATTTTTCTATGTCTTTGTATCTTGAGATTAAACTACTGTGATGCACTCCGCTTGTGGCTACAATTTAAGACCTTTCAGAAGCCGAAGCTAGTCCAGAATGTGGCAGGCCAATTATTAAAGGCAATTTGCATTCTTTGTTATAGGTAGTTAATTTTTCCCCAGATCTTTGGAAAAAAAAATTTCCCTCTGTTCTACTGAATATTCTGTTCCACAAGAAATTTCTTCTTCTGAAAATGTTTTGGAGATAATATTAAGAAGAACTTTATTATTTTTGTCTTTTAAAAAAATATAGATAGAGACAATGGGTGAGACTATCTCAATTACACTGGTGTAAATCCAGAGTAACATCAGGCCACTCCTTAACAGCAACCAGTTCTCCTTTGTGTTCCCCCGCTCCCCAAGCTGAGGAGGACGGGGGCAGTTGCAACAGGTATTCCTCCCCTTGGTGTTTGCATTTTTCATACAGTTCTTGGTTAATATAAATATTAAATGTTTCATGATACTATTCATCCTATTCTTTTAAGGGGTGATTCCTTTATACATTTATTTTTATCCCCTTACCACCTCTTCATTGCCTCTTCTCTGGGCTGCTAAAACTTCCTCGGCTGTGGTCTTTTTAAATCACAAATCTTCCAACTTCAATCTTTCCACATTGCACTGGTTCATCCCTTCCCTCCTGGTTGTTCCTAGGTAAAATGTGGAATGGGTTGGAATCAATGGTCTACAATGCTGGAATTCTTTTCTCCTCTACATCTGCCTGTGTCATCCTTCCATCATGGTTCAGATGTTTGTTTCCTTATTAGTACTAATATTTATTGTGGGACTCTCTATTTATTGTATATAGGATGGGATTTGGGGGATTTATTCTGCTTCTACTCTTAGGCCTGGTTTGCATTGCAAAATTTTACTGGCATGCATCCACCCTGAATTTTCAGTCCTACCAACAAAACCCTGAATTCTTGCCAGTGAAAGTTAAACCAGTTCCCCAAGTGACATAAGGCCTCTAGCAGTGTGGACGCTGACGTACAAGCAGTCCTCCAGCAACAAGCTCACAATGCCCTTGTGCCCATGCGAGTGACTGCTCTGGTTGAATTTTTGCTGCCAAGGGTTCACAATGACCCATGTCTCCCCCCTCCAACTTAAAATCCCCAGAGTGTTTTGGCAATGTCTCTTTTCCTGCTAGCCCACCTTTGCGAGCACACAGGTACGGCTCCATGGAAAACTCCAGCTAAGCCTCGTGCTTCTGACTGGTCCAGAAACAAAGTGTTGAATGCCCTGGGCTTGTGGGAGGAGCAGTGCAGGCACAGCTGTGGAAATCCGGAATAAAGATGTTTATGCAGATATTGCATAGAGGTTGCAGAAGCTGGGATATGACAGGGATGATTTCCGATGGTGGGCAAAGGTGAATGAGCTGCGGCAATCCTACCAAAAGACAAAGGAGGGCAACAAAAAATTGAGTGCTGTCTCCCAGAGCTTCTGCTATTATGTAGAGCTCTACGCCATACCAAGAGGGGATGCCACCATCTACCTGCTATGGGCAGGGGACATCTCATGACATCCAGAAGAAGGCACCCTTGAACTGCACACAAACCATAAACTCTTTGAAGAGGGGGATGTGGATGATGCAGAGCTGATGGAGAGCGAAGACTTCCTCAAGACCCAGCTGAACTCCATTGAGGAAGGAGAAAGGAATTCAGATGGGTATAAGTCACTGGCCTCATTAATGAATGCCATTTGTTTTACTTTCTCCAGGGCCTCCCAAACTTCTCTTCCCCTCTCAAAATGGCAACTGACCACGTGTGAACAGGGAACAAAGGAATTCTGCTTTAAAGTAGCTGGTTTATTTTAAGAGCATGCACTGGCCTTACTAGGCAAAACCGACAGAAAGAAAACAGGAAAAAGCAGCCAGAAACATTCACAAATACATAATGCTGGCAAATAATTTTGCTTTCAAAGTATATACTTTTGCAGGCAAGGTAACCAAATAAAATTCAATACATTGCAAACAGGTAATAATAATAATAATAATAATAATAATAATAAAAAAGCTTCCAGCAATTGTAAGTTATGTGCAAACTAATACCTGAGCATTCAGATACATATGGAAACAGTGCTTGCCAATTAAATACACTAAAAATAGAAAATAGTAGTAACTGGGCATTCTGACTATATGCTTTTTCAGAAAATGCACTGTAAACTTATAGTATCAGAGGGGTAGCCGTGTTAGTCTGAATCTGTAAAAAGCAACAGAGGGTCCTGTGGCACCTTTAAGACTAACAGAAGTATTGAAGCATAAGCTTTCGTGGGTGAATGCCCACTTCATCAGACGCAGGATGCTCCAATACTTCTGTTAGTCTTAAAGGTGCCACAGGACCCTCTGTTGCTGTAAACTTATAGTGTGCAGATTTTCAAGTGTAAAGCACATTACACATGCTGTTCAAACTTGTGGTTTTCAAGTCCAAAACTCATCGCTTGTATGTTGTGGTTAGATTCAGGAAAGAGATAGAAACAGTGTGTAGTTAGTTCAGCAGGATCTTGGCTTGGACAGATTCACAACTTTATTCAGCAGTCATAACCTTCTGCTGCATATGGAGCCGCTGGTTTATCTTGGCCTCAACAGCTTTCTGGTCATCTGGGACAATTTCACAGAACTTTTTGAGCAGGTTGTGTTTGATCTTTTCCCAGACATTCCTAGGCAGAGCAGCTTTCTTTCTGCCAACATGGTAGGACACCTTCCCATCCCACTCTGCGAAGGTGCTCTGGGGGGACCATTGCTGTGGAAAAGCCAGCAGCATATGGCTCTGGGTAACCGCAAAGCCTCTTGAACAGCTGCCTTCTCTGGGCCTTTGGTATCCTCATAAGTGATATATCCACCAGCATCACCATTGCCTGTGACAAGTTTATCAACTCTGGGAGGGATAGCTCAGTGGTTTGAGCATTGGCCTGCTAAACCCAGGGTTGATGAGCTCAATCCTAGAGGGGACCACTTAGGGATCGGGGGCAAAAATCAGTAGTTGGTCCTGCCTAGTGAAGGCAGGGGGCTGGACTCAATGACCTTTCAGGGTCCCTTCCAGTTCTATGAGATAGGTATATCTCCATATATTATTATTAATGTTTACTACACTGTCCCTAAAGTTCCACAGGTCCTGCCCACTTCTCACATAGAGGGTTTGAAAAGTGATCCCATGTACTCACCATGCTGGGTATTGTTAAGTGGTATTGACTGTGGGCCTGTACATATTTTTTATGCAGCTTTATATGAGAAAAAATTTAGGGAGTTGCACTAATTATCTTGTGCTGCCTGCTAACCCCTTACATGTAACAGTGGCTCTCTGCCTGGTAGTTTTTCAGTGACCTCGGTTGGGGAATCCTTGAGGGCTGTCCCTTCTACACCCACTGAGAGACTCACCATGATAGGGAGGAAAGAGAAACAGACAAGAGAAGACACGTTCTCAGGACTGCTCAAGGCTGCTGAGACTGGAGCGCAGGAGACTGCTGGGACTGAATGCCGGAGAAAGGACAGGAGGACCTAGACCCAGACATCATGCAGTTCCTCAGATAACAAATTCAGACACTCCAAAGCATTAGGAGTAGAGCACCCATAGTGTACACTCCAGCAACCAATACACTGCATGGACAACAATTCCTTCTTCCTGGGGCCAAGGCCACCCCCACACCTTTCTCCTCAAGGCACCAGCATTCCCTGAAGCAGTATGCCTTCGCTCAGCCCCAGCGGACAATAAGGAGAACTGTTGTGAATACACCTACTCTAATCTGTGATGTGCCCCTGAGCTGTTAGCATCTTGCACATTCTCTTTTAGTAGTTTATGTGTTGTTTATTGTTGCATAATAAAATTCTATTTTGTGAAAACCAAGATTTATTCTCTTTGTCTTACAATGCAGAGATGCAAACCCCACAAATCAATAGCTCCCTTAAGCAAAGAAATAATTAATGCACCAGCTAATTACTCCATATTGCAGTAAAACAAAGCATCACACTATCTGACTACAGCAAACTGACCATCCACATCTGAAAATTCTGCAGGACTCCTGGTTGTCCCAGGTTTGCATCATGAGCTAATCCCACCACTCAGTGCTCATTTCATGAGCCCAGAACTGTCTACCCCCAGTGTACAGCAATGCCTGCCACAGCTGGCCAGTTTCATTCACTGTCCATATCATCCATTCCTCCTCAGTATTCTCAGTTTCCTGCTGCATGGCCTTGGTAGTTGTTGCAGTTCCACAAATACAAAAGAATCATTTGCCATGTCTCTGAAACAGACCAGAGAGCTCTGCTGATCTGTTCAGCATCCATGTTTTTGATGGCAAGATGGTGGAGAGATTGAAAACCAGTGCAAAAAAAGAGTAGATTATGGGATGGAAAAGAGGGAATTGTAGGACTTTCCTACCACAGTGTTGGTAATCTTTGTCATTAGCTTGTGGGCTGGATGGTGGTCTGGGGGACACTGGCATGCCTATACAGTGCTGCACATCTTCTGCCAAGACCACCTGGTGTTGTGTGGACACATTGCAGTGGCAAAAGCAATTAAACATGAATGCACTCTTCCAGAACAGCTATGTCAGTAGCAGTTTGCTGGCAGAAGTTTTGCTGGTAAAACTTTCTATTGTAGATAAGTTATCAATGTTTTGAGGGCAAATTGCAATTGCTATGACAAATGATGGGCCAATTTTTTTAAAAGTTAGCTATATAGTTTGTGTCTGATTTCCACAAAAATTGCATTAGTACATTTCTGTAATTAGTCATTTACATATGTATTTATTCCATTTACGTACACAGTTGTAAAAACTGTCTATAGATTACACATATATTGCGTATGCAGTTGTGCAGTCTCCTTTTTAAATAATCAGGCACTGTTATTGATTTCTTGTTAAAGGTGTCAGACAATATCTGATTATTGTTTTAGATTGCAAATGACTGAAACAGTTTGATAGTTTTGCATGATATACAAAAGTATATTATATTACTTTGCATGGAGGAGTACGTCAGAAACACATTTGTTGCCAAGTCTGAAGTACAGTATATTATTTAAACTTTTGCAGAGTAAAATCACAAGCAACCATTATTGACTCATAAATTAAATAGTAGATGATAGCATTATTTGTTCTTTAGCCAGTATAAACAGATTAGGGTCGTCATGCCTGTGTACCAGATAAGTTTTTCTTTTAGTTTTACAGTCTTTAGGGTGGGCCACTTCAAACCGTTTCCTGTGACATGGTTTTCAAGGTGCATGTGGAGCACCTGATCAAAGAAAACAGAAAACATTGTTTGTGCAGTACTGGGGAGTAAGCCTCCTTGTATCCTGGAGTGTTACTGAAGAACTGAATATTGAAAAGAGAAATCAGAAATGCAGGAAATGAAACCTGACTCATTAGTGTAGCCAGCTGGTTACGGTCAGAGTGAAAGATCTACGGGATGTCTTGGAGCTGGAGATTCCACCCTTAACAGTCCAGGAGCTTGGGTTAGAGACTGTGCTGTGTATGCAGAAATTCCATTCTGCTATGCAGGTTTTCCAGTGGAAGCTATTCTGTAAAGTGAAAACATCCCCCCTTCCCCAAATGAAGGAAGATGTAAGCAGAGCTTTCTAAAGGAGTCTTGTAAAATTAGTGACTTTCCTATTTTAATCTTTGCTGTGCGGCTTGGAAAAGATCCTTCATAGTGGGAGCAAACTGAAATATAGCTCAGTATTTTAACCATCAGTTAACAATCAACAACTCTTGTTTGTATAGGGCCACTTCATTTGGTTTTTTAGACTATCAGAAGATAAATTATCCTAAAACATATGTTAAAGTAGACATTCTTATTTTATAAACTATTAGGACAAGAATGATTACAAGTTACATTGTCCGTATATTACATAACAAAGATTAAACTTCACAGAAAATGATAACATAAAAGATTTAAAAACAGTTACAAATGAGATTTCATAAAAGTTGCTACATTTCCCTCCATCCCATTTTGCGTGCTGTACAGTCTATTTTGAAGTGAAAGACTTCAGTCCTTTTCACTGGGATTAATGCATTAATTTTTTGTTACAGCTTGCTTTATTTGGTTCAAAAGAGCATGGGTTTCTCCCTGAAAGTTTTAAATACAATGCTTTTAAAAATAGATAACCTGTTCAACAAACTGAACAGGAAATCTGCAGAAATATATCTCTTGCTTTACGTGATCTGCATTCCACCTGGCAAACAACACAAGTATAGTTTTCAGTGCTTCAGAAGTTTTCTGAGCATAAAATTTGGTCTTGCTACACACAAGCAGATCACAACCTATAAGCCCCAATGAAATATTTTATCTATTAACTGACTGATTTATAAAATACATCGTATCTAATATGGGCTAGAATGCATGGACAAAATGCCTCATACAAGAAAATAGGGTATATCACTCCCGCAAGAAAACAATTGCCCATATGGAGTAACCACCCTCCAGAAACATGAGATGATCCTTACAATGTGTCCTAAAGGTCAACTGATTTTGGTGCTGATCAGTGGGGTAATTGGATTCCAGAGTTGAGGAGCTTCTCCTGAAAATACCCTGCCACCAGCCCCGGGCCTGTTGTTTCATATGCAATTACTAATTAGTTCCCATGGCAGCACATAGATAAATGGGCAGGGCTAGCAATCTGGTATCTTTCTGAGCACTACATTAACTTTAAAAACAGAAATGACTTTGAAATAGAAATGACTTACAAGATAATAACTGGTAAATGTCACTGGAGGCACAACTCAGAGGCAGAGAATTCAGAGTGTCTTTGCTAAGAACCAAGTTTCTGCAAATAACTCCTCTTATAAATAACTCCTGTATGGAGCAGTAGAGTAAAATAACTGGGGTTTCATCAGTTACAAGTATTCATCCTTACAAATATCCCCCAGTACAGTAAATTTAAGGGCAAAGTCTGAATTTAGATCTGGTTTGCTCATTGTTATGCCTTGTAACATAGTTTAAAAAGGGACATGACTGTAGGAACAATTTCTTTGGTAGGTAGCCATTCTAATTTCCAAGCTGCATGTTATAAACTTTTTGCATTTCTATTTTAAGACTGAACACACTTTGCACTAATGATAACAACAGTAAAATCTTGTTTTGCAAAACACTGGACGTGATTGCATATAGGAAAAGATAATCCCAGTTTTCAAACTATTTCACCCACATATAAAATGTTTCTATTTATAGCTGATTTTATGCCAATTCATAATTGTTTTAAAAGCATTTTGTTTTCTAACATGGAGCTATTCCTTGTTTCTTTGTGATCAACCATTTTGACAGTATTTTTTGATATGTGAAAAAAATGAAAGGAGGCAGGAGCATAAAGGCCTTTTATCCAGCAAAGGAGCTGTTTCTGAATGTCTCAGGTGGGCAACAAAGTGTATCAAAAGGATGGCCTTCTTTCAGCCATGAATGCGTGGAGGTGGAATGTGCAGGTGGCTGCTCCAGAGGAGGCTTCACACCTTCTGTCTGTGCCTCCACAGGAATCCTGCTGGGGTAGGCTGCCTGGGAAAGAGATTGACTCAGTACTTTCCCTGATTGGCCTGGCCCTGACTCTTCCTCGGTTGTCCCCTCCACTGTCAGTGCTGAGGCGGGGGAGACAGGGGCTCATGGCACTGTTCCCATTCTCCAGGTGGATTTAATGCTATTGAGTCCTACAGTCTGGATTGCGGCAGTGGGACAGGGGAAACCTAGGAGGTTAATTGAGTGTAATATATTTAAGAAGTAAATGTTCCTAGTGTCAATGGAGAATTAATAAGAGATCTGGAGAGTCAAAGCGTGAGAAGCATAGCTTTACCTGAGGTTGCTAGTTACCGCACCCTTAGGAGTCCTGAACCCAGGAACCTTTCTAAGAATATAAGGCTATTCAACTAATCTCCACTGAACTGATTATACCGTAGATGTTCTTCACTAGAGATCTAATCAATATATTAGTTTTCTAAAGGAAACAGAGCACCATTAGAAAATAATGAGAGATTTGTATGACATTGCAAGAACAATCACTAAATGCTGGTTCAAGCTAGTTGAAAGCTGCACAGATTTATAACCTGTTGCTTTGTTTCTTTGAAGAACAGGAAAAGGCTGTTGATTAAACAAAATCAAATACACCTCTACCCCGATATAACGCGACCTGATATAACACAAATTCGGATATAACGTGGTAAAGCAGTGCTACGGAGGGGGGGGGGTGGAAGGGGGCTGCACACTCCGCCAGATCAAAGCAAGTTTGATATAACGCGGTTTCACCTATAATGTGCTAAGATTTTTTGGCTCTCGAGGACAGCGTTATATTGGGGTAGAGGTGTACCAGTTTATTAGCCTACAAAACTATTTCTAAAAGGCATCTTCAAGTAATTACTGTTTTTCCTATGAATCCCCTCCCCCACCCCTTTTGGCTGGTTTCTACATATTTGACCAAACTCTGGAGGATGCTACCATAGAAAGTTCCAGAACAACTAGGAAATTAAAAATAAATCTAAGTGCAGTCAATGTAAAAAATTATAATGAAACATATGTAATCAAATAGCTTCCCAATGGAGTGCAAAGATAGGACCAAATTCTGAAGTTGTTACTGAAGGATCGATGGTCGTTTTTTAGACCTTGCCCTGTGTGGTCAGGCATGGCTGGCCATTAGGGGCTAAGCTGGTTAAGTTTCACCACTAGCGTCACACGCATATAGAGTGGCCGATGTACTGCAGGGTGCAGTACCACTTGCTGCCACTGGGAACTCCTGGTAGGGCTATGCTTCCTTCAGGCCCTGGAGGCTGTAATATAACTGGCTACCTCAAGAGTGCTTCTGGCCTGTGTGTTTGTGGTGGGGGCGGGGCAGAGCAGGAGGCTTCTGAGTGAAGTAGTGGGTGGGGGCTCAGGTAGGAGTGGGAAAGACTCTGAGCTTGGAGAGTTGGGTCTGTATGGTGGGGGGTGGTTCTGAGCCTAGGGATGTTGGATGAGATAGGGTTCAGAGCTGAAGGGGTTGGATCCAAGCTGTAGAGAGGAGGGTTCTCAGCCTTGTGAGATAGATAGTGGGAGTTTCTGAGCAACTGTGGCTTGAGTTAGAGGGAGCCACGGTGGTTTGGGGTGGTTTTGAGTTGGGAGGGAGATGGCTTGGGTTGAGCTCAACGGAGGATGGTGTCAATTAGTGAATAAGGTTGTGGGTTAATTGGTGGGGTGTGTGGTGAGGGGATGTTAGGGCAGAGGCTAGATTGACAAGGGAGAGGTAAGAAATAGGAGGGACTGGTGAAGGGATGGCAGAGATTAATATTGTTTTCTCACAACCTGCCCTTTACTATGTGTCCAGTTTTTCATTCTGAAAAGGGGAGGGGGTAGTACCTTCCATATGCCCAACAAAGTGACCTCCCACCCACCACCCTCACAACCACAATGTCCCCATTTTTCACTTTGAAAAGGATCTATCAGGGAAGGCAGAGATGATACCTTCAGCCCCACTGCTTATGTTGGGCACCAGCTGCCACTGTTAATGGTATAGAACATGATCCTTCCAGCTCATTAAAACAAAAACCTTGAGAAGAGTGACTTAATCTGAATTTGGTCTGGCTGGGCTCAAAATATATACGGTGACTGATGCCGGCAGACCAGGTGCCAGCTTATGCCATGTCTCAACTGAACACTGACAAATACACAGCTGGAATTAGTCTGGCTCACTTGTGTGTTAAAATGGGTATTAGAATGACAAGAATGTGTTTAGACTTTATTGAAGGTTTGTGAGTTGCTGCATGCATTAATCTCACTTATAACATCTGTATCCCTTATTGTAAAGAAATATTTGAACAGTTGTATTATGAGCCTCTGTGTCTGTGTAAATCACCAGACAGGAAAGAGACATTAATTAGTGTGAAGTGCTGATCTCTAACAGAAGGTGTTACCGTCCTGCCCAACAGGAAAGGTCCACTGACACCGGACGGACTATTATGGGATGATAAAGAGGACAAAAGATGTTGGTTGTTTTTCCCTCCCCGCGCCATAAGGATGAATCATGCAAGGGGATTCCTCCCATCAACTGAATTTGATGATCAGAGCACAAGGGAAGACGGGGATAAAAACCCCTGACAAGAAGGAACTGTATCTCTATGCTGCTTGGACTCTGATGGACAAGGTTTACTAGGCATAAGCAAGAGAGCCCCAGTGTCTTAGCCTACGTTAGTCCTAAAGGACAATAAAACTTGCTTACTATAGAAGCGTCTATTACTTTTTGAAACTTAAGCTTGTAACTCATTTGTGCATATATGTTTGGCTGCTTTAACCTTGTAAATAACTCTCTAATTTCCTTTTGCTATTTTATAAATCTTTATATAGTTTATTATATGACTGGCTACAAGCACTGTCTTTGGTGTGAGATCTAAGGTGCAGTTAACCTGGGGTAAGTGACTGGTCCTTTGGAACTGGGAGTAACCTGAATAATGTTGTGATCCTTGGTGTAAGGGACCATCTATCACAAAAGTATGCTCAGCTGGGTGGCAAAATAGAGCAGAGTACCCAAGGGGACTGTCAGTAACTCCATGTTTAAGCCTGAGGAGTTTACACTTAATAATTGGTTGGTGAAATCTACATACAGAACTCACAACCAATTTGGGGTTTGTGCCTGGTTCCTAACAGTCTGCCCTGAGGTTGGTACTCATGCTCTTGAGTACAGTGACAAAGGAGAGTTAACATTTGACTTAGAACTACATGCTCAGCTTGGAAACAAGAGAGAATATGGAAATTATGCAAAACAATTGTTTAAATGTGTGAGTCCAATGCAGACCTTTTAAACATGTGGCAAACTAAGGTTCATTTGAAAATTAGTGTACGTTTGACCCTTCAGCAGTAATACTTCCTTTGATCCTTGTGTTTGGTGCCTAGATTTTACAGTGATGGGCATATTAGAAATATAAACAGTAGAGGGAGTAGGTGTACATATGTGTCAATGTGGAGAATCTGTCTGTACAACTTATGAATTCTGGGTGAAGTTTATGAAGTCGTTTTAATGAAATGCTGTATTTGTGAATGTTCAAACTTCATGACATAGGTCTATATTTAAGAGAAGCCTTGAAATGGAACACACAAAGATAGGGAAAGTTCCACTTCAGAATCTTTATCCAAACTTCTTGAGTATGCCCCTCTATAATTGTAATTTAAATCATTAACACTTTGTGGCTTATGTTGGTTTTCATTAGGGCTCTGATCCAGCAAGGACACCCACACATGCTTAATTTACATATTGTGAGTAATCCAATTGACCTTTACTTAAAAAGTTAAAATTTCAGTATGGTTTTCATGTACTGCTTATAATGTTCCTCCATTATTACAGTAGTTTCATTTTGCTTTTGTCCATGAGAAAGAGAAACAGTTTTGCCAATGACCATATGTTTTCAGAATCATGCTGTTTTTTTTCTCTTTTCTTTCTGATTCCTGATTATTCACATTTCATTCCCCAGATGAAAATTGTTTTGAATGAGGATTATCACTCTGGAATCAGTTCTGGCTTCCTAACTGAATTTAACTCTGAATTTAGGTGAGATTGACTGACCCTCGTTTTAAGAGGGTTTTGCATTAAATCCAATTAAAACTTCAAATATTTTCCATGAATCACATAAAGGGAGATTCTCAAATAGATTTGGCTCAATTTCAGTTTTTTAAAAATGGAAGGGAAAGTTTTACAAAACCTAATGTACATTTTCTTTTTTTTTATCATAACAGTCTTTCGTTTGAATTTAAACCTTTCCATGCAGTTTTTGCAGCAAGCATTATTGTAGCATTGTGTAGGAGAATGAGAAAGTAAAACAATCATTCTTCTCAACAATAGAAATTTCTTCATATCCTTTTTAGTTGGGCCATCATATGTGTCACATGGAAGTAGCATCAGAAATTATCCTGGCAATATATTAATGTATTTCAGGAGTCCCATGGTGAACCAGCAATGTGGTCTATAGATTAAACAATAACAATAAGACAAAAAAATGCCGACAGCTATTTGAGATATCACTGTTTCCACTATGCTTGCCATAGTGATTGTCTTTGGTGTCTGACAGCAGTGTATGGTAACTATTGGTAAAAATGATTTTCATGATGACCAGTGTAATTACTAGCTAGATATTGAAATATTACTTTTGTGCCCACAAGTAATGGTGGCTGCTAAAGTGGAGCTTGGATTGAAGGCTCTTTTAAAAAGGATGTACAGCGCAGCAAGGTATTTATGCTGTACCATGGAGAGTGTTTACTTTTTAATGTATATATGGGGAAAATGTGGTACACTAGTACTTTATTCCATCACTTTCGTCAGGCTCCCACTGAAGTCAATGGAAAGACTCTGTTACAGATGGCCTCTTTAAGACAGAATGGGTTCAGTTCACCTGTGACTAGTTAGTTGCCTCCTGATGGGGCCAGATTGAGGCCATCTGGCCCCTATTAAGATCCAGTCAGCAGTTGAAAAAGGTGAGTAGGAAGGAAATGGTGAGAGTTGTTTTTAGAGTGCTGTATGAGACCTGTGACTGCAGTACTTGGGAGATGGTGAAAGAGAGATGCTGTAAAGAGAGAACTGATGAGAGCTGTTGGAGGGAATTGGCCAGACTAGGGAACCCTGCTGAGTAGAAGGCTCATACAGAGGTTTCTAGGTGAAGGAGGAGAACAATTGGTGCAGTCTGAGCCCAGGAAAAAGAGGGTTGATTCTGGAACATGGTTCCTCTGAGAAGTAGCCCAGCAGGGGTAGGATTTGCAGGCACAGAGGACATGGGGGGTGGAACACTGTGAGAGCCTGCTTGCAGAAGCCCTGAGAGGAGGGCTGTGGAAGAAGAGTTGCAAGAAACTGCAGTTTACAATGTGTTGTTTATATTGCTACTTTGATAGCTTCTGCAACAGCTCCATTTTAAAAAATATTGAGTAATAGGCCACTAATAAGAGGTATTTCTCACCATTTGTTTCTAATTGACCTTTGGTCAATGAGGTATTTCATGTGATTTCAGTGAGTCTCTTGTATTCTTTCCAATGTTTATTGCAGAATTTAGATTTGAATTGCTTCTCTGTAATGGTAGCATTTGTGCCAGGCTAGAATAGGATTTCTTAATGTTAATACATACATCTTAATGTTCTCACACTTCTTAACACCTAGATGGATACTATGGATTATGTTTTGCATTTCTGACTTCATGCTGTGACCTAATGTTCTGTGTACAGAACCCATCATATGTAGTGGGTGGGTGGGGTATTTTTTGTTTTCATCACTGTCATCCTAATATCCTTTTATGCTTAGAGGTGTCTGAGCTTTTTCTGTCAGCCACCTAAAATTAATCTTTTATGTTCTTGTAATGTTAGGCCCTTTTGTGTTTCTTATTTGAAGTTGTCAGAGTTTGTTTCAGAAATGGTCATAGTCTTGGGATTTTATTGTGAATCTTATGATATCTAGTGTTTTTCTTAAAGCCTCGGTTCCTGGAGTCATGTTATTGCATGATAATCTTTCTCTTCCTTCCTTCTAAGTTTCTAGCCCAGAAGGTTGTGGGGAAAAAAACTTAAAAATGTGACCAAGTTTTATCCTAAAGAGTAAAAAAAACCAGAAGGCAAATAAAAAGAACCCAAAATATATTATTTTTGAAATCTTGTGATTCTTTTTTTTTGCCAGACCCTTGATTTTTTGAGCACATGAGATTGACAATATTGTGAGAACTACCTGAGTCATATTAACTTCAAATTAATCTTTCTGCAAGTCCTTGCTTTCACTGTGTACTGGTGCTCTTGAAATCACATTTGCTATAAGAAGCTCCTTAGCAGGCCTTCATTTCATACTTGATTTATAATTTTCCAATTTTATTATCTTCTGAAGTGTAGATTGTGGTTTTTAACAGTGATTTCTGTAATATGGCTTCCAGTGATTGATGGTCTACCTTGTTTGATTTCTGCCCATAAACCTATTAATTAAACCATTCACTATCAAAACTAATTACCAGCATTTCTTTATACATCTGTGTATGGTTCTAGTGGGGTGGTGTACAGTGCTTTGGAAACATACGCCAGTGAGTAATCACCTTGAAGGGCAATCCCAACCCACATGTGAATCTGCAGCAACAGATATTTCAATGCAGATGCTTCTGTGACAACTTTTTGCCTGCCAAACATACCAATGCCGGTCTGTACTGTCATCAAGCAGTATTCTGAGTGAAGCAATAAATTGTGACAAATTAGAGATGAATTTGCATATATACATACAGAAATTCCATACATATACAAAAACATGTCCAGGAAGTCTTCATTGTTTATAATTTTATTTTAAAAGCTCCATTATTAAATAGTTGCCGATAATGCCTATTTCCCAGGGGTGTTTTGAGGCCAAACTCATTCATGTCTTTGGATGGGAGACACTATAGAAATGCAAAGTATTTTCTCCCCTCCCTTCCCCGCCCCCCCCGATATCGCAAAAGGAGAGTACAACTATGCAACCTGCTCATTTTACTTGAATGTGGCCAAAAATGTGCAGCATATTCTGCACACCAGTCTTGTGTAACTTGCATGGGAGAGCCACATTATAGCAGCATTTTTGGTGGATGACTATTGTGTAGCCTCTTAGGGTATACAGTATATTTGTTTAAAGGTCAGGGTTGTAACTTCAAGTTGAAAGCCATGTGCGTATATAAATCATAAAGCTACTGTAGGAGCTGAAGATTATATCGCCTAAAACTGAGATGATACTCTCGACACAGCACATACACGTCTTTGAAAATGCATCACTCTTCTGAATAATCACTCCATGAATGATCATTCTTTTGTGAATAATCATGAGGAAACACTAATTAGGAGGAGAATCGAATGCAAATGTCAAACCCTTCCTCAAGATCCACTTGTACTGTGAAGCCTAGAAGAAAGTGCCTACTGATAATGGCTAAGTAAAGGGGCAATGGGATGGGGTGTGTGTGTCATAATGATTTGAACCCACCAGGTTGTGCAATAGCAGATAGGATGACCAGACAGCAAATGTGAAAAATTGGGATGGGGGTGGGGTGTAATAAGAGCCTATATAAGAAAAAGACCCCAAAATCGGGACTGTCCCTATAAAATCGGGACATCTGGTCACCCTAATAGCAGACCATGTCATAGGACATTCCAATCAGTGTTATTCTCAGACTCCCTCCCCCTTCCCTTCCTATTGTTTGTTACAATCCCTAGTATCTTGTTGTAAAATGTGTAGCACAAAGGGACACTTCATCCTGACTAGGACCTCTGGGCACTTTTAATAACCATGAAGTAATTAGGACATTCAAAAAGTTTATTACTTTTTTGCTCACAGCATACCATACACCCAGGGGCAAATGCTGCTCCCATCTCTGCTGCACAAGGCATGCGTGTGTGTAGGAGGCCCTGTTGCTTCAGTGAGGTGGTATGGAAGGGGCATTGTCTTCCATCTTCCCAGAGCATTTGCCCACTGCCCTGCAGAACTACTCAAGCTGGACACTGGCATAAAGATTTTTGCCTTAAAGAACAGTAGCTATGTGGATAAGTTGAAATATGAACCTTGTGTAGGAACTCGGACTTACTAATGACACAGAAGGTAAAGCCTCAGCCATGGCAATTATGTAAATATATGCTAGATTATCCTTTTACACTGGAGTCTAAAATATTATCTTGTACCTTGATTTGAACACCAAAACAGGCTGAATTTAGAAATAGTCTCATCACAGTGATTCTCCAGTAAAAGAACAATAAAATCATAAGTGCCAGCATCTGCAGTTGGGGCCAGATGTTCAAAAGAGCTCAGCTCTTATTTAGGTACCTAAAGAAAGTGGCCAGACTTCTTAGAACAGCTTACCCAAGTGCCCTGAGCATGTCCTTTAGATTCCTGAATGAGAGCTCTCTTGAAAATCCAACCCTAACATTATAGTAACTGTTCAGCTATACTTAGGTTAACCACAATTAAACTACTCCTCAGCAGCAGTAAATAAAATGGGGTTGAATCTGACAAAAGGCAACGAGACACACTGTGTTCCACTGCCACTCCAGTGCTGAAAAACAAAACAAACCCAAACCATTCTTATTGCTGTTTGCTAAATGTAAACATCTGCCAGTAGCAACACATTTAATATTAATATATATGAAATTTGCGCTCTCTTCTGGAAAAATCAGTTAGAACATTGAAATAATTAACTCCTCTCCCTCTCAATGACTATTCCCCTGTGGATAGATACTTGGGCAAAAGAGAGTGAGAGAATGAGATGACTCTGTAGCTCAGTGGGCCGGGCACCCACGTGTGAGACCCCTGCTCTAACCACTCTTTCATTATTTATCCAGAGTTCAACAGGGAAGTTGAGGAAGGCCCCTGTGAAACTATCCCATGGTTCAGTGGTTAGAGAACTTTTGTGAGAGGTAGGATTTGAACAGGGGCCTTGCTTTTCCCTCCTCAGGCAGAGAGTGGGGGGAATTGAACCCAGGTTTCCCACATCCCAGGCAAGTACTGTTAACAACAGGGCTAAAAATTATTGAATGGGTGACAGAAGCAGCAGCCATGGGATGTGGTCTGGGGCTTAGGTGGGAGCTAGGCACATGGGTGCCTAGAGTGAGGCAGCTGGGTGTATGCCCAGAATCAGGAACAAAGGTAGCTAGGGAACTTTTACTTTGAAAAAATTAGGCACCAAGTGAGTTTAGACACTTACAGAGTTTGGCAAGAGTTTTGTGGATTGCAGTGGAGCCAAAACTGGGAATTAGACAGCTAAACCTGAGACTTTGATGCCTAAGTACCTTCACGGATCCCACCCCTAATTTATTTCCTGCACTCTAATGTTCTATGAATACTAGTATTTTGTGGTTCCAGATCTGGGGAGTTAGCTGCTAATCATGTTTATAGTTTGTCTAGGATCTCAGTGAATGTGGCCCTGAAGTGAATTAGCTTAGGGACAATTAATGCACAATGAAGAAAAAAGAACCATCACCTGCTTGCTTAGCTGAGGGAGCAAGTGACCTGATGGGTTTGAATATGATCTCACTTATGTCAGTTTTACAGTGGCATAATTCAGCTGGCTTCCATGGGCCTATTTCTGAATTACATAGTTCAGAGTTCATCATCGCAACCTATATGCAATGACAAGCAAGTAAAAAAGCCCTGGTTTGTTCATTCAGCTGTAGGAAGAACTGTCATCTGCTAGGGCCACATCACATATTTATTTCACTGAAACAGTCTCAAATCTGTCCGGCAGGGCCTCTTTCAGTAAAGCAATGCCAGGCAAATAGATGGAGATAATTTCAGCTATAAAAATGTTAAAAAAACTAGTTATCAATAAATAAGCAATTAACCCTTTCCATATTGAAGCCTCTGTACTGTTGCAGCAGGAAGCAATGTTATTTCAGTCCCAACATCAACAACTGCCCCATACTTCAACAGGTGCATAACAGATACATGGGACAACACTTTGTACCCCAGGTATGCTACATTAAGAATCACCTAATACATCCTCTGAGTCCCCAAACTTTTGTGCAAGAAGAGTGAATTTGACTCTCTGGCTGTAGACTAAGTCCTGTTCTCAAAATTGACCTTGTCTGAATTATAATCATGTGATGTTGCTAGTTAGCATCCTTATTTACATGGTAAAAAAAATTAAAGGAAGTAATTAGTCCTCAGAGCTCTTGGTTCACCTGATCTCAATATAGGTTTTTATAATGTCTTTTGTTTTCCCTTGTGCTACTTGGCCACTTGTTGACTATGTTTAATCACTCAAATGCTACATGTTGTCTAACCACATATGTCAACAAATGACCTTATTGTATTTGAAAAAAGCAGAGATGCCAAACTACTGTTTGTACTTCTTACAGGCCAACAATATATATTAACATTGACACTAACATGTTGGCCCAAATCTTGGCTAGTGACCTGAAAAAGGTCGCTGAAATAATCAGTCCACTCCAATCAATTTAGTTTCAGTATAAAGACAAACTTTTCTGGTAATAACAAGTGAGATCTGTTTTGTGAAGTTAACTGTCCCTGTTGTACTTGTTCAGTACCTATGTCTCCATGTCTGCCTCTTTCTTTCTACCAGATTATAGAATTTTTAATGACGTAGTTTGGAAGTTCATATTCTTTACTCTGAAGCATCTGAATGAGAAATTCATCAGTTGGATATGGCAAGCATCAATGGCCTAGTGCTGCACGACAGGTTTCCCTGGGTAAGGTAAGTCTGTTTGGTTTGCTTGCTAATTAAACTATTTTAGGCTTTCAAGCACATGCTTTCTATAGTGGTGTAGCCAGACTTTCCATTGACAAGAGGCACACTTTCATGGGGAAATGAATCCTCAGGGCAGGACTTTCCAATGCAACGCTGCTACAATCTAGCAATGAATGCGAATTAGGAATTTTTTCATATCTCATTGTTCTGCATGGAAGGTGTGTGTGTGTGTATGCGCAGAGGTTCTAATAGGGAGAGAGGGAATTCAGTGGGGAGTGAAAAGAGGCCTGGGGGAAAGAGATTGCAATGGGGGAAAAGCATTGATCCATTGGGAAAGCTGAGCGTGTGGCTTTCTACTGTGCAACACCAGTGTAGGCTGGCATTAAGGACCAGCAGAAACAACATACACATGACACACAGGAGTAGGCATAAAGGAAGTGATGATCTCTGCCCGGGTGTTCACAAGGGCAACAAGAGTAGTTGTGCACTGTGCCGCAGCAGATGGCTCGTGTCAGGGACACTCATGAGGGCAGGACAGAAAGTGAGTAGTTTAGTAGCAATGATAGTATTTTCAATACATATGTAGAGAGGATTAGTGACTCTTATATTGGCATGCTCACTTCTTGCTGCACTATATTGTGTCACCACCAGCAATGATACACTGCCATATCTTTCTCATTTAGTGATATTATTATTTTATTTATAGTGTGATGCCAAATTGACAGGTTTGGGGACTGCTCCTGTCCATGCAGCCCCTCTGCCTCTTATGGCGGGTAGCCAGGGAGGCACAATGGAAATGAGATACTGGTCATTTTGTAGCAAAGAACTATGCATGACATAAGATCTGAAACCTGTGATATATGTGCCAGAGGCCTAAACACCTCACCCACTCATGGTATGTCCACACTGCAATGGTCGCATAGGTAGCTCGGACCTGAGCTAGCTTTCATCAAGCCAGCTCACTCAAAATAGCAGGGCAGCTGCAGCAGTGTAGGCTACATACTTTGATGACTGGCCTGTGCCACTGCGATTACACTATTTTTAGCAGCTGGCTTGATGAAAGATAGCTCTGATATGCCTACACATGCTACAGTCACACCTCCCAATTGCCGAACAGACATACCCTTAGGATCGTGTTCTGCCAATCTCATTCACATTGAGTAATACTTTACTCCAGAAGGAGTGCTGTTGAACGCAATGGGATTACTGCAGAGTTAGGTATTATTCAGCCTGAATAAGGATGGCAGGATATGGCTGTTAGTAATTTTGGCACAAAGGCATCCCACAGTACTACCCACAGCTCCCTGCACTTCAGAGCTAGATAGGTTTTAATGCATCAGTCATGCCATCAGGCCAGATAGAACAAGCACAGGTGTACACACACAAAAAATCTATCACCCTTTACTGCACCATGGTTTATGAAAGTTATCTGTGCTGGGCATACATATGCTTTCTGCAAAACCACGTGCCTTTTACATATCTTCCTTGTCCCATGCAGATGGCACATGGAGCAACGGATAATCCTTTTATCCTTTCAGGCAGAAATCCTCCAGATTGCACGTCAGTGCTGAGGAGCATATGTCTTTTTTTACTACTACTTCTCCAGTTTCCTGAGAGGCTCACGTGCTGTCTGGGACAAAGAATGTGTTTTACTGTATATTTGTAAGGTGTCAGGCAAATCTATGATGCTCTCGGATATTTGATAGTAATGAACAGTGTGCATCTAATGGTTAAATTTTACTCTGTTGCAAACCAATCTGAGTATGTTTACCATGGCATCTCTCCCCCCTGCCATCTGGTGTAGCTCTAGCTGCTCTCCTCCCATTAAGTGAGGGGTAATGGGAGGCTCGTGCTCTTGGGGCTGGTTCTCCTAACTCTTCCTTGCCACCCTTGTGGAGAGGTAGGGGGATGATGAAAGGTGCTCCGGGAGCTGGGAGGTAATTAAACCCCATTAATCTTCACACCTGAAGTAGCTCCATTATCAGATTACTGTACTGTAGCTTTGACACCCCTGCCCTCACAATTTATTAATACACTGCCATATCTTTCTCATTTGAACAGCAGGATTAAATACTAGAGTTTCTAAAGCAGACTTATTCAATGCACTTAGTCATACTTATGGAAGCATCCATTTTGTGTATTTGTTGTCTGACATGCAGCTATTGTGGAAGTCCCAATGCATATAGTCTTGTACAAAATAATTTTTTTTTCACTTCTAGGTTCTGTTCCTGCAAACCTTACTCATGTGAGTTATTCTCATTTATGTAGAGAGTCCCATGAAGTTAATGGATGGTGCAGCTTTGTTGATCAGGCCTAGACAGTGCTCTTGGATTAAGTTACCTCATTGCGCTTTATGAACGTTCACTAAGTAAGCCTCACAGCATCTCTGTGAGGTTGGTAGGTACTAGGTTGCTGGATATCTTTAAGATTCCTCACTGCATTTCACCTGTTTGATCTCCTAACTGATATCTCTTGCTCCTTTCCAGCCTACTTTTTATCTTCTTGTAGGCTTGCACCAGGGTGTGCTGACTGAGGAGCTAACTCAGTACCCTATCGCTCAAGTTCCCACCTGTCCACACTAATTGAGCTCTGACTGAAAGACAGGCAGTTGGCACAGGAGGCCAGTTAACGGAGTGGGGATACATCTGAGGGTCTAAATTGGTGGAAGTAACCCCAGCAGCTAGGTCCATATACGTGGACTGAAAGGAAGTGTAGGAAGAAGAGTGGGGAGCTTGAAGGAAGGTAGAGGTAGAGGTAAGTTGGCCTGGTTGTGGCTAATACTGTTGCCTTCCCTCAGGACCGCCCAGAGGATTCAGGAGGCCTGGGGCAAAGCAATTTCGGGGGCCCCTTCCATAAAAAAAGTTGCAATACTATAGAATACTATATTCTTGTGGGGGCCTGGGGCAAATTGCCCCACTTGCCCCCCCTCCCCGGGCAGCCCTGCCTTCCCTAGAAGAAAGTGGGGAAGCTGGCTATGGCCTGTAAGTAATACTAAAGGCTGTAGCCTGCTGGAAGAATACAGTAAAACACAGTGGTGGTGAAAGAGATCTGGAGTGGTTATGGTCTCTGATTAAGGCCTGAAATGACTTTCAGGGGCCCATCCCATGACAAGGCCATTTTGTTTTTCCTGTGTATTTAGCACATCATTCTCTCCTAGTATAAACTGATTCCTTAATCAAGGATCTGTATCGGGTCTCCTCTTAATACTAGCTTGCCCAACTTTGGTTTCACCATCTCAAACTTTTTCTCTGATTCAGTTTCTCTACCCCAAACCATCCAGTTTTCTTTGACTACTGCAATTTTTTCAAATGTCTATTACAAGGAAAATTGTTTTCTACCCCTGAGATTTCATCAGTCTCACAATCATCTAACAAATAGAATGCATCTGAGAGTTTGCTAGAGGTGCAGATTCAGTCTCCTTTTGATGAGCATAGCTGTTGTTATCCTGAAATGGCTATTTGAGTAGTTTTCTTAAGTTCTTATACTGCCACCCATCACTGTAGCATCTGAGAACCTCCATGTAAAATTGACAGCCAGAACAAATTACCTAGTGGACTACCTCCATAAGTCTCTGGCACTCATCCCTTCTGGGGGTAAAATCTCTGGTTGAGTTTGTTGTCTCCAACCATGGTGAAAGGCTTAACATGGGTCTCTGTACAATATATTACCAATTTGTTACATCTGCTCAATATTTTCCATGCAGTGGTGTTGTAGCTGTGTCGCTCCCAGGATATTAGAGAGACAAGGTGGGTGAGGTCCAATAAAAGATATTACCAACTTCTGTTTTTGAGACAGAAAAGCTTTTGAAAAGCTTACGCAGAGCTCTTCTTCTTCAAACAGAAACCTTGTATTTAGCTGTGACACTGAGTATCTTCAAAAGCTTGTCTCTCTCACCAACAGAAGTTGGTCCAATAAAAGATATTACTTCACCTACCTCTCTCCAATTTTTCCAGCTAGACAATTAATCTGACTCTCTTGCTAATTTTTAGAAGCTTATATGAGTCTTAATGTTGTAAACAGGGATATAACTCCACTCTAGATCTCCACTGTTCAACCTTCCAAGCAGCACTTCTGTAGTGGTGGTAGTTGTTTTTTTCTAGCCTATCAACACAATTCAAAAATATTTCCTACTTGGAAACATTTTCTTTCCCTCGTACTATATTATCCCATCCCCCTTTTTCACACATCTGAGCCATATGTCCTTTGGAATGCGCTACTAAACATTTTGCAGCTCTTTTTAAATTAATTTCAGATTAATCTTTTCCCTCTCATCTCTCTCAATGGCCACAATATCTCCCACTTCCCAAACGTCATCAAGTATCATCTGGTAGCTGCCCTAAAATATCTAATAGACTAGATTTTAAGAATGACACCCCAGCACGCCTCCATAAACAAACACCCCATGGCTGTCTATGGACCAATCAATGCTTTAGTTCTGAAATCTATGTTCTTTATAGGCACTGATAAGAACAAAAGACACCTGCAGAGCAATATGAGTTAAAACATCCCATTCCTGAACTGTGCTGAACTTTTTGCCACTCCACTTTTGCAAAGTGGCTAATGGCATTTTGAACTGTATAAGTAGGTGCACTGCCAGCAGATCGAGGGACATGATCATTCCCCTCTATTCAGCATTGGTGAGGCCTCATATGGAGTACTGTGTCCAGTTTTGGGCCCCACACTACAAGAAGGATGTGGAAAAATTGGAAAGAGTCCAGCGGAGGGCAACAAAAATGATTAGGGGTCTGGAGCACATGACTTATGAGGAGAGGCTGAGGGAACTGGGATTGTTTAGTCTGCAGAAGAGAAGAATGAGGGGGGGATTTGATAGCTGCTTTCAACTACCTGAAAGGAGGTTCCAAAGAGGATGGATCTAAACTGTTCTCAGTGGTGGCAGATGACAGAACAAGGAGTAATGGTCTCAAGTTGCAGTGCGGGAGGGTTAAATTGGATATTAGGGAAAAACTTTTTCACTAGAAGAGTGAAGCATTGGAATGGGTTACCTAGGGAGGTGGTGGAATCTCCTTCCTTATTGGTTTTTAAGGTCAGGCTGGGATGATTTAGTTGGGGATTAGGTCCTGCTTTGAGCAGGGGATTGGACTAGATGACCTCCTGAGGTCCCTATCAACCCTGATAGTTTATGATTCTATGAAGTGGCCCCAAATCTCCCCCTCTCACAGAAGGGGGGTCCTGGAATGGGATAGTTACTGAAGCAATTTTTATTACACTTTTCTTGTTATCCCTATACCAGCTGCCAAGGAGCGGCCATGCTTGGGGGAAGATTCTGTGGCCAGGGCTCCCCTCTGCCCCAGCAGTTCTGAGTTGCCAGGGCCACTGGCAGATGGTGTAAATTACTCTAATGTGCTGGGGAACTGGCCTAATATAGGATGACCCCAGGATTAGGGAAGAACAAGGTGCCCTTCTGTCCTCAGCTTTGTCAAATAGTCAGATATTGCCATGGACTGTCAGGCCACTTAACTATCTGGAAAGGCTTACAAAAATTGGGCATCCCAATTCCTTCGTCCCAACTATGCTCCAGATGTAACAACCCAGCCACTCTCATGACACCACAGAAAGGGAGCAGAACATCTAGGCCGTAGAGTTAGTCCTTTCAGATCAGATGTGCAATTATTTGAACTGGATCAACAACACACATGACCAGCTATCCCTAACCATCACTCTAAATAGCACTCATTGATATCCTGGTGACATGGCCTGTTACGAGCAAGCAGGACCATTGGGTTCAAGATCAGGGAATGAGGTGGTGTGGCTGGTGGGTGTTGTTGATGCACTTGGTCAGGGATTTGTTGGACCTTGCCAAGAGATCAAGGAGGGGTGGTAGTTTTGAAAGGTGAACCAGATTTCATAGTCCAGGGTGTAGGCATCTTCAGCAGCCAGGATATCAGTCATGGGAGGATGGCTGTACAGGCAAGATGCAGGGGCAGGCTGGTCAGGATGGGGTACAGGCAGGTCAAAAGACTGGCTTGGGTGGCAGCAGTTTTTGGTCTCAAAGGGTCTGGGCAGCAACAGGCCAAAAGACAAGTTGCTCAGAAAAGAGGTGGAGCAGGAAAAGGAAACTTTCTATTAAGTGATGTCCAATCAGCAAACTGCTGATTGTCATGTGATCCCGCTGAATCAGCAGATGTAGCCTCTGGTTGTGAAGTATTAGCTGCAGTTCCCTTGTCTGACCTTGTGGTGGAGAGGGTAAGACTCTTACTTGACAATCCCAGTGCCCTGTGTTTGAGATCCACAGCACCTGACTACCAATCTTGCTGGGCATGGAAACTTAACTAACTTCTCCCTTCCAGAGGTGGTCTAGCCGGAGCAGGATTGAAGCACAGTGGCATGATTATCTCCCCAGAAGACAGAAGTTCCCTATTTATCCACAAAACAGACACAGAGGCCAGCTTTTCAACCAATCTGGTACCTTCCAAAAATACAAAATTTACTTAGAAATAAATCACTCTTCCATATTTGCAGAACAATGGCCTATCTGATGAGGAACAGAAGGGAAAAATCTAGTTGCAATCTACTTACTTACATTCATTCAAACAAGAAAAACACTGAACAGTTAACTGTTAGTAATCAGAATAAAATCTAGTGCATATACATCTTTGAGAAAAGAGTCTAAAATTCTTGTTAAAAACAGTATTTCAAATAAGTCAGTTTCTAAACTATTTATTTTCTTTTTCAATGCAGGATCTTGCTCCTACAGAAATTAGTGGCAAGATATGGATCTATAAGTGGCAATGTTTTCTTGTTTCTGTGTTGGGTTTTTTTCTTTGAACTACTTTTCCTTCTGGAAAAGAATCTTATCTGTACGTTCCCACTTCGAATGTAAATTTTACTCATTTTATACAGAAAGCTGTGACGTTATGAGTATAATATAATCTCATTGGAAGGTGACACAGGGCCAGAAAGAGTTAATTAACTCACAGACTGACATGACCCATGGCCGAACTTTAAAGACTTGTTAGGAAGCTATGTAAATGAATAGATCTTTGAAAGGCAAGCCTGCATTGTTAGAGGTAGAAGGGTAAATGTTCGATCAGGTCTTGTGATGTAAGGAAACAGGTCTTGTCTATTGCTATAGCTTTGATTCAAAGATTAAAAAAAAAAGGAGTATTAATATTTAGGAAGACACTTGAGTGGAATAGTATTATTGTCTATATGTCTTTGAAGGTTGTGGTAACCTGTATCTGAACTGCTTAATGGATAAATTATCCTGTGCTAATTGCCATGATGTTTGGGAGACAAAGTTAAGCCTATTGTTTTCTCAGGCCAAGAGGCTGCTGGAAATGTATAAAAATCCTGGGACTTGATCCTGCTTCATCTCAGATTTGCTTTGGGTTTCAAGAAGGGGAAACCCTAAGCCATAAGAATTGAGATCCCCAGTCATTGACTGGAATCACCCTGAATATGGACATTGGACTATAACCTATGGACTGTTTCTAAAAGAAATTTTGTCAACTACAAACTCACCATCTCTGCTATGTAACTGGACCGCAAGGAATTAAACTCAAGTCTGTATGTATATTGATCTTTTAAAATAAATTTTAGTTTAGTTCAGGGATCGGCAACCTTTTGGCACGCGGCTCGCCAGGGTAAGCCCCCTGGTGGCCCAGGCCGGTTTGTTTACCTGCCGCGTCCACAAGTTCGGCCGATCGCGGCTCCCACTGGCCGCGGTTCACCGTCCCAGGCCAATGGGGGCTGCGGGAAGTGGCGTGGGCCGAGGGATGTGCTGGCCGCCGCTTCCCGCCGCCCCCAATGGCTTGGAGTGGCGAACCGCAGCCAGTGGGAGCCGCGATCAGCCAAACCTGTGGACGCGGCAGGTAAACAAACCGTCCCGGCCCACCAGGGGGCTTACCCTGGCAAGCCGCGTGCCAAAGGTTGCCGATCCCTGGTTTAGTTAATAAGAATTGGCTATAAGCGTGTATTTTGGGTAAGATTTAAGTCAGGGATCGGCAACCTTTGGCATGCAGCATGGTGCTTACCCTGGCGGGCCGCGGGTCAAAGGTTGCCGATCCCTGATCAAAGTTATAATTGGACCTGGGTATGTGGCTGATCCTTCAGGATTGGAATAACCTTTTCTTTTATATGATAAAATAAGATTTTCAAAATTTATCATCATATGTTTGACATGTGTGTCTGGATGGAGGCTTATGGCTGGGTACTTTAAGGGAACTACATTGTTTGGACTTCTGAGTAAACAGTGAGGTAATACAGAGGCTGTCTTGTGCTGGCTTGGTAAATCTAAATATTGGAATATCCACCAGCGTTTGGGGTTTGTCTTCCCCGTTTTGTTTGCAGTTCACCCTAATTGAGTGACTGCAGCTGGCTCCCCTGGGCAGCATCGTCACAAAAGCACATAATGCTTTTTGTAAAATAATACTTACTTTAAATAAGGATATCTCACTTCACTTAACATTGTGTTCTCTTCTTACCAGTGACGAGGCTGTTCGTCTCTGTGAATAGCTTGGACAGAATTCTTGCAAAACTGGTTATGTCTTAGGTTTTGTAGCTGTTCCAAAACACTTTTGGCAAAAGATTCTGTCTCACCAATCCTGGAAAATCTTCCTATATTTATGATGTTTTGTTGCTTGTCTGGGCTTTACATCTATGGGCTAGATCCAGAAGTGAGGTGCATGAAGTAACATCCTCTGTAATAGTGGCAGTCGGTGCAGAAAGTTGCAATGCAGCTGGCAAGCCGTGTGTAACAATTATCAGAGAGGACCCTCGTGTAGCAGGGAGTTTAATAGATGGGGGAACTGCCTGGTTAGGGAGTTCTCTAGACACTGCTTAAAGCACAGGTCTTTGTGTCTGTCCTCACATGACACAGTCAGAAGTGAGTGAATCCCTCTCTAAAAAAAGGAGTTAAGAAAAGACGACACACCCCAGACTGCCAGAGCAGTTACTGAGTGAGGAAAGTAGAAAATGAGGGGGGAGAACTGTGAAAGCTGCAGCCTGAAGGAGGACGAGCCCTGTCTCAGTGCAGCAATGGTACCCACAGCCAGGGCCGGCTCCAGCGTTTTTGCTGCCCCAAGCGGCGAAAAAGAAAGAAAAAAAAAAAAAGACCCGATTGAGCTGCCGCCAAAGTGCCACCGAAGAGGAAGATGGGGAGTGAAGGACTCGCCGCCGAATCGCCGCCGAAGACTGAAGCGGGCCGATTGAGCTGCCGCCGAAGTGCTGACGACGATGACCTGGATGTGCCGCCCCTTTCTATTGGCCGCCCCAGGCACCTGCTTCCTTCGTTGGTGCCTGGAGCCGGCCCTGCCCATAGCACAAATGGCTTTGTTAGAGAAGTGTGATGTTTGTCTTTTGCAACTCAGGTAGCTGGCTTTGCTGCATCTGTAGATTTGAGCAATTCCAGATGGCTTCTGGTTTAACAGAGAAAGCACAGGAATACCAGGAAAATGCCCTAATATTTGCCATCGGTAATGCTGCTGCTGCTCTCCTATGTCAGGAAGAAAAGAGAGAATACTCCAGAGTGAAAGAGGCTTGTGATACCCATTTCATAGGCAGACAGAATATTATATATGAAAGGGTCAACTTTAAAAGTAGATGCTGGGAACAAGGGGAAACAGCTGAGACTTATTACTGATGTTCATAGTCTTGCTGAATGTTGCAAACATGGAATGTGAAAAGAAGTACGAATAAGAGACAGGATAGCTGTTATAAGAGATGCTGTGTGACAGAGTGCTGAGGCCTGACAGGTCAGATCTCTGATCACTGTAGCCTCAATTAGTTTCTCCAGTGACAGCTGATTGAGCAATTAGCTAATCAGGAGAGACTGGGGGAGGTAAGGAACTAATTAGCCCTCAGTTGGCTAACCTGATAAAAGCCAGGAAGGAAGTGTTGCAAGGGGGGAGGACAGGGCTATCTGAGCACAGACCGAAACAGCTTCCAAAACGGGGTGATTTCTCCCCTAAGGCCCTGGGAAAGACATAGGGATTAAAAACTGTGATGTTGCTCACTATTGGAATAAAGGGTGAAAGGGTTTGGAATAAAATTCAGACTGAATACTGAAGGAAAGTGGGTCTGAGTAATTTTTGGGGCATCAGAGGATGGGAAGAGAGTATTGCCATGTCACACACCAATTTATCATCACCACTTCTGTTAGACCCAGATTTCACTCAAGCAAAAGCTATAGCAGAAGTGGGAGTGCAAGAAACCATAACAAGTTGGCATTGTGACTTACATGCTAGCAGCATAGGGGGAAATGAATCAGATAATATTGATCAGTAAAGAGAAATCACAAATGTGAAAGGAGCAGTCAGACCAAACTTACAATGTAAGAGCAGTGCTCAGTTAGAAAGTGTGAGACCTAAGAAACTTAATAAGAGGGAAGATTGGAAAATCTGTGGTAGATGTGGCAAGACACCCAGCCACAGCTAGTAAGGTTGTGCAGCTAAAGAGGCAGGATGTAGGAGATGCCCCAAAATGTGACAGTAACATCCAGGTCACCAAGAGTAGTAGAAACAATCCAAGAGGACATGTTATCAGATAAGTCCACAGTTCTAGGGACTATATTCTCAGTAGAAAGACAGGCTGGGATGATTTAGTTGGTGTTGGTCCGGCTTTGAGCAGGGGGTTGGACTAGATGACCTCCTGAGGTCTCGTCCAACCCTGATACTCTATGATTCTATGAACACCATAATACACAAGTATGAATCTAAATGGTCTAAATGGTCACATTAAATTTAAAAGTGATGCTGGAACAGCAGTTAAGGGAATTAAAAAAAAAAAAAGATAAGTTGTTCCCGAGATGGAGATCTGCAACGACCAAATAAGAGTCTGTGGGGGGGGGGGGTTGGATGTTTGTGGCCAGTTCCTTGGGAAACTGGAGAAAGGAGGGAAAGTTCTTCACCAAATAATATATCTAATGCAAGGACTGATGACTCCCCTTATAGGTTCCAGCAATAGAAGGACTACACATAGCAGGGAAACTGGAATGTGTTAATGGCAAAAAGCAAACTAAAGAGTTGTCTTCACATGGCTAGGAAAGTGACTAGGGGAATATAAAATAAAACTGGTGCCATCAATGACATTGTGACAGGTTTGGTCACAGAGACCCTCTGGGGACTGTCACCTGATGTGCTGAGATTACCTCTGAGCCCATTTTCTCTGATGGCTTGGAACTCCATAACCCTGCCTTGTCGAACCAGACATGCTAGTCTGCTGAAACACAGATCTAGGTCTGGTCCACTCCTCCAGAGCTGCAGACTTTAACCAAAAACTGCTGAGCAAGTCACCTATCTCCAGCACCCAGACACCCAGCTCCTAATGGGATCCAAACCCCAAATAAATCCGTTTTATTCTGTATAAAGCTTATACATGGGAAACTCATAAATTGTCTGCCCTCTATAACATATAATAGCATATGCACAGCTATTTGCTCCCCCAGGTATTAATCACTTACTCTGGGTTTACTAATAAACAAAAGTGATTTTATTAAGTATAAAAAGTAGGATTTAAGTGGTTTCAAGTAATAACTGACAGAACAACGTAAGTTACCAAGCAAAATAAAACAAAACACGCAAATCTAAGCCTAATACATTTAAGAAACTGAATACAGGTAAATCTCACCCTCAGTGATATTCCAATAGCTTCTTTCACAGACTAGACTCCTTCGTAGTCTGGGCCCAATCCTTTCCCCTAGTACAGTTCTTGTTAGTTCCAGCTCAGGTGGTAACTAGGGGATTTCTCAAGACCAGAATCTTTTGCATTTATAGCAAGAAGCCTCATAGAAACTAAGCAGCGGTATGATCAAGTAGAAGAGGAAATGCTAGCAGTCACTTGGGCCTGTGAACAGCTCAGTGCATATCTATTCGGCTTGAATTTTGACATAGAAACCAACCACCAGCCCTTTGTGGCATTATGCAGGACCATCCCTAGAGGGGTGAAGGGCCCGGGACATAGGTGCCGAGTTTCTAATCTGCTGGGGGGTGCTCCACCCAGGCCATGCCCCCACTCCACCCCTTCCCCCAAAGCCTCACCCCTGCCTCGCCTCTTCCCTGCCCAGTTCTGCCCCATCCCCCGAGCACGCTGGGCCCTCGCTCCTCTCCCTTTCCCCTCAGCGCCTCCTGATGCCACGCAGGCGCTGAGAGGGAGGGGGAGGCGCTGATTGGCGAGGCCCACAGGCGGGCAGGAGGTGCTGGGGGGAGGGGGAGGTTCTGGTAGGGGGGCTCTTCCTCACCCCCCTTCCCGCCTGCCACTTGATTTCCCGTTCACCTTTTTACCCTGCCCTCCCGCCTCACCTCCCTGCCTGCCTCCTCACGATTTTATCAAAGTATGGGGCCCCCCAAAGAGTGAGGCCCAGGGCAGTCGCCTTGATTTGCTGTACCCAAGGGACGGTTCTGACATTATGGTTGAAAACCACTGGATGACCTTCCATCTAGGGTTCAAAGATTTTTGACTATGGCTGATGTAATTTTCTTTCAACACTGAACACATACCGGGGAAAGCACTCTGTCTAGAGCCCCAGTTGAGCATCCACCAATGGAAGAAGAAAAAGCTTGAGAGAAAGATGTCAAAGTCTACATTGACCTTGTTCTTGCATCAATTCCAGCATATGCCAACTTCAGCATATTAGAGATGAACAACTAAAAGATGAGACTTGCCAGAAACTGACTCAGCTCTGCCAAAAAAGGGTGTGGTCGAAGGAGTGAACTTCCAACAGACCACCTACCAAAATAAACTTTACATGGTTGAGGGTCAGTTTCTGAAAGGACAACACATTCTTATCCCTGTGATACTTCAAAAAGAGAGGGTATAAACAATGTGGCATAAGCACAACAATCCATATGGTGGGCTGGTCTGAGTAGGCAAATTCAGACCATAGTAAGGGGTGCAAGATATGTAACAAGGGAGAAAAACCCCAAAATAATTGTCAACCATTACTCTCTCCAAGCTACCTGACACACCTTTGCAGCAGGTAGCCACAAACTTATTTTTCTGGAAAGAACACACATACATTATTATAGTTGATTACTTCTCCAGATCTATTGACTTAGGAAGACTTCTGTGTACATATACCCATCTGATAATAGGCCTCATTTTACCTCTGTAACATTTCTAGCATTTGCACAGGACTTTGATTTTAAACATTGTACTAGTAGTCCACGTTACCCTCAGAGCAACAGGGAGGCAAAGAGAGCAGTGCAGACTTGGGGACTTCTGCAAAAATCATTGGATCAATATAAAGCCTCCTGGCATATCAGTCAACACCGCTTGTGTCTGAACTATCTCTAGCAGAACTTCTGATGGGAAGACAACGAAGGATTCCTTTAGCTGTGGCACTGATACAGCTTAAATCTAAGTGACCTAACCCAAAGGACTTTCAAAAATGGGAAATAAAAATTCGGCAACAAGAAAACTTTTGTTTGGCACAGAACAAAAACACTACCTGAGCTGAGACCATGGGACAAAGTTTGGCTCAAAGGTTCCCAGACATCTGGAACTCTTAGGAACTTTGTAAAACTCCCAGATCCTACCTGGTGGAGACTCTAAAAGGACTTCTCTGGAGGAATCAGGTTCATCTTCAATATTTCCAAATACAATGAAGATAAGATCTGGGATCTGCAGGTACTCTGTCAGGAAGGGAGCCCCCTCCACAGGGAACTTGATGCACAAACTCAACAGAAGTGAGTTCATGTTCTGGAAGACTGATCAGAGCCCTTCAAAGACCTGATCTTTAAAATACTGCTCAGGACTATGGAAATAGATTTGATAAGGGTAAATAGCTTTAAGGAATTAGAAGTTTTTATTTTGAATTCATGTGTGTACGTACATTGGTTTATACTTTAAGTTTTAATCTTTTATTACAAAGAAAGGGAGATGTAGAGTGGTTATAGAATTTTTGGACCTCCACAGTTACCAGAGAGGACCAGGATGTGTTGCAGCGGAGAGCTTAACAAATGTAGGAACATCCTGGTTAGGGAGTTTTCTAATTGCTGCTTAAAGCATGGCTCTTTGTGTTTATGTCCTCACCATTACACTGTATTGGTGCTGTAAGGTATGGCAGGGATTTGAGGTGGTGGTGATGAAGACTGAAGCTGTTGGGCAATAACAATAGTCAGCAAGATCCTCTGGTGCACTATGGCTCCTTTGAAGTGCCTAAGAACATAACATAAGGACAGCCATACTGGGTAAGACCAATGGTCTGTCTATCTCAGTATCCTGTCTTCTGACAGTGGTCAGTACCAAATGTTTCAGAGGGAATGAACAGAACAGGGCAATTATTGGATGATCCATCTCTTGTAGTCCGGGCCCAGCTTCTGGCTGTCGGAGGTTTAGGGACACCCAGAGCATGGGGTTGCATCTCTGACCATCTGGATATCTCCGTCTAATTCTTATCTAATTCTTTTTTGAACCCAGTTATCCTTTTAGCCTTTATTTCATACCCTGGCAATGAGTTCCTTATCTTTGTTTTACATCTTCTGCCTATTAATTTAATTGGGGACCCCTGGTTCTTGTGTTCTATGAAGGGGTAAATAACATTTTCCTATTCACTTTCCCCATACCATTCATGATTTTATAGACTGGGGGTGGCCAAACTGTGGCTTGTGACTAAGTGACTTAGGTGCTTTTGAAAATCCCATCCTATATTTCTCCATAATTGATGGCCTCGTAGGGATATAACTTATCAGTTTCCCTGTGTCATTATATTATGCTATTATTATAGTGAGGTATCTTGGTTGCCAGTCACTTTCCAGTAGAGAAATGTTTTTCAGCTTATTGCATCTGTCTCTGATATTTTTGCCCTAACTTAACGTCCTGGGTATTGTTCTATTTAACATTTGTGACAGAAAACCCTTCTTTTTCTGACATCTGAGGTCAGGTACACTCCTCCAAAATTCTATACAAAAAACTTCCTTACTTAAAATGACACACAAAAACTGGAATAGTGTTAATGCTATGTACTTCCCAGCCAAACACTATGAAGACATTGAAAAGTACATAGAATGATATTACCTAATGGTTTGAGCACAAGACTTAGAATCAGGAACACCTTAATTTTAAGTCTGGTGATGTTAATGACTTCTTCCACCTGGGACAAATATGTCACCTTTTTGACTCAGTTTCGCTTTCTATAAAATAGGGATACTGCTTCATCAGGAGTGTGAATTAAGTAAATCATGGTTTTTGGAAGTATTTTCATGATAAGAAGTGCTACTCACTTCTAAACTCTACTTAAATCTGGAACTTGATGTAAATCCTTTCCCTTAGTTTTTCTTATAAAAGACTAACTTTAAACACTTGCTTCTGTATTTCTTAGACCCTGCCCCAGTATCCAAATAATGCACACAAATATTGACTTGTTTATTATTGAGACCTGAATGTTATTAATAGTAGCCATATGTATTATAGTAACTTTTATGGCCATTAGGGGGAAGCAGATCCAAAGGATGCCTGTATGTAGGAGATGGAAGGAATGTTATGTCAAGAGAACTTAAGATCTTAAAAAACCAACCAACCAAATTCCTGAACAGTACCTAACTTCCTTGTCCCTTCACTATTTTGGACCATAGCAGTCCAAATATGAGCATCTTCTTCATTATTCTAGAATGAAAGCCCTCACACAACAAAAGTCAGTAGCAAATTATCATAAGTTGCCAGTGTAGGAAAAGCTTTCTGCATTATCTTTCAGGGATTCATAGATTCCAAGGCCAGAAGGGACTGTTGTGATCATCTAGTCTGACTTCCTGTATAACACAGGCCATAGAACTTGCCCAAAATAATTCTTCCTCCACAGATAGAAACCCCTCTAAAAGAAGGGTTTTGGAGTGGCAGAGAGCCATGGGAGCATGGCTTTGGAGGAAGGTGTGATTGATATGGTGGTAGGATGCAATGGAGCTGGTGATACTCTAAGATCCGCAGGCTCTACATTCCCCCTCCCTGCTTAGATAGAACAATTTGAAGGAAAATCTGTGAGTTGAAACTTCCTGGCTCCTGCTGCATGACTTTTACCTGTAAAGGGGAGGAGGGGGTGATTGGAGAGTGGTGCTGTCTGGTAGATAGTCCCTTGGGTGCCACTGCCAGTTGATGTAGGCAGCATGTGGTTAAGTCCATCCCAATTTGGCAAAGCACTAAAGTATGTGCTTGAGCCCATTTAAATCAATGCTCAATTGCTTTGTAAAATAGGGACTGGCTTAAGCACATGCTTAAAGTGCTTTGCTGAATCAGAGCCATGGTGTGCTGTCAGCACTTATTATCAGTAATGCATTAGTGGGGGTGGGGAAGTGAACAGAAATCAAAGTGGGAATCTCCAGTTCAGTTAACTAGGAAAGCTGACAGGATGTCTTACTGTTGTGGCCTGATGATCATTTCTAGAGCTGCTAGGGTTTCAAAACAGCCTTCCCCCACCAAAAGTGCACATACAGTCAAGAAAAGTTATTTGTTATTCTATCCCCACATTGTTGCACCAGTAAGAGCATATTAAATACCCCTAATTCCACAGTGGCTAACTTTAACCCAAAGGATGCATAATACTGCCACTGGGAGGTCAGTATTCCTTTGGCATGGGACATTGGGAGTGATAGTTTAAGACCAGATCCAATAGATCATCCAAGCAGGCCTCAAATTCCAGAGGGCATTTGATATTTGTGTGTATGTGTGTAATGGAGAGATGAGCCAGGGTTGATGACAGTGCAGCAGGATGGGCCTGTTGGTAGCATTAGTGTTGGAATAGCATTCCTAGCACTCAACACTGCAGAGGGCATCAGAAAAAAGGGGAGACAACCTTTCATAATGGGCCCCTACTCTGATGTGGTAATTTAACGAAACCACAAGGAGCAATATTAAAGCCAGAGGCCTTTTGGCTCGCCAAGTGCCCTCGTGCATCTGCCATGACCATTAAATACATTCTCACGTTCTTTATATGGAAAATGGGCTAAAAGACACAGGGAAGGATTGAAAAAGGAGGAAAGATGACAGTGAGGCCTTGATTCAAGAAAGCGCTTAAGCATGTGCTTAACTTCATGCATGCACTTAAATCCATAAAAATCAATGAGACTTAAGCTTATGCTGAAAGTTAAACATGTTTTTTTGTGGTTTCCTGAGTTGGGGTTTAAGTTATGGAGCAAATGAGAGTGATGTGGAAAAAATGGGAGTTTGCACACTCCTTTTTGCTGCTGCTAGCATAGTGTGTTATCTGTCGCTGAATGATTCTTCGAAAAATAACCTTGTGGACTCTCTGAGATTTGATAGCTAGCACCATAGCTACTATTTGTATAGTGCCACAAATGTGCATTAAGTGGAAGTGAAAAGCTTTTAAAAATTAAGATTGTAATGAACAACCGCTGGCATTTTAAATGGTAGAAAAAACCTGTTAATCTGTATTCTCTATCTAGTATTAGAAAACAGTTTAAATTGCTCTGTGAATGTTTGCTGTGCTCCACTCCCAAGGTAGCTGCATTTCAGCGGTGGGTGAAGTGATTCCTTTGTGTATCTATTCTATCTAATCTATCTGTAAGGCCTCGTCCTGCAATATTTCTCATGAGAAACTCTCATTCAATGGAAAACTCCCAATTCATTGAGAATTCTGTGGCAGTAAAGATAGTAGGATCATCCCTAAATGCTCCAAAGGCATTGGGTTCCTTTGGGATAGAAAACACCATAAATATAAGCTATTACGGAGTGTTTAGCTCAGTAGTTATAGGCAATGTGTTACAGGGAGGCCCCAACTGTATCACAAATGAACATTAGAGAGACAAGGTGGGTGAGGTAATATTCTGTTGGTGAGAGAGACAAGTTTTTGCGTTTATAAAGAGCTCTTCTTCACTGCTACAACTACACTGCATATCACAAATGAACATGTTAGTTATTCTTCTAGCCCTGGGTTTTCTCCACTCTCCTGTTCTTTTTAGCATCTACAAGGGCACTTTGAATTTCTCTAAACAAGTTTAAGTCATTCATTTCAGGTTGTAGAACTAACTAGCAAATAGAAACTACTTTGTTGCTGACAGGTCTATAAAACAGGTATTGTAATTATGCAGTTTTTTTTAAAAAGCCTTCTTAACTCTGCTCTTATTTACAAGTGAAAGCTGTTGTCTGTTTAGAATGCAGATCTGGCCTTTATAGCTCACTGATTCATGTTGCTGTAAATTTGCTCTACCTTAGGATTGTTCGTTTTATAAAATAATTGCTATTTATCAAGAAACATTTTGAATGAGATGCCCTTCTCCAGGATTACATAAGAATGGGTTCTTTGCATCATCTTTGATCTTGAAATAGTGTTTGAAGAGGGGGGACACTCTGTAATTCTAGTCAGTGATTTTTTTGTTTTAAACTGGGCTCAACATCTCATGCAAATTAATTTTTTCTCTACAGCCACCATTGTCACTGACTCAGAATTAATGAACTCTTCTTTAACAATAAGCTGCTGAATGTCTCAGAGACCTACTAGCCTTTTTCTCTTGGTTACTCTAAGAATAAGAAATGACACAGCATTATTACATTGGGTTTGGAATGTTGCTGATACCTCTCTGCACTAATTCCCCGTTCACTGTTGTTTGTTTTGAATGATCTTTTTCTAGCAGTGGACACAAATAAAAAAAAGAACAATGGACATTAAGGAGGGACACCGGGTTAAATCTATATTGCAGTAAAACAAACATGGCTGGACCGTGTCACTTGAGGTGAGCTCATGGGGCTAGGGCTGGGGGCTATAAAATTGCAGCCCAAGCCCAGTCTACACTGCAATTTTATAGCCTCACAGCTCTGCTGACATGGACCAACTGCAGGTGTTTTTGTGTAGTACAGACATCCCCTAACTGATTGGTGGTTACTTCTAGAGGCTAAAATCAAATGTAACTCTGCCAGCAAAGCAACCCTCTAATTCATCTGGGTGAAGTACTGCAGAATCTATCCCAGGGATCGGCAACCTTTGGCACGCGGCCTGCAAGGATAAGTACCCTGGTGGGCTGGGCCAGTTTGTTTACCTGTCGCATCTGCAGGTTCGGCCGATTGCAGCTCCCACTGGCTGCGGTTCGCTGCTCCAGGCCAATGGGGGTGGCGGGAAGTGGCAGCCAGCACATCCCTCGGCCCACGCCGCTTCCCCCAGCCCCCATTGGCCTGGAACGGCGACCCGTGGCCAGTGGGAGCCGCGATCGGCCTAACCTGAGGACGCGGCTGGTAAACAAACCGGCCCGGCCCACCAGGGTGCTTACCCTGGCAGGCCGCGTGCCAAAGGTTGCCGATCCCTGATCCATTTAGGTGCAACCAGCTGTATCAAGAGCTTCTGTCCCTGCTCAAACTAATGTTCCTTATAACTACACATGCAATTCATCGGGTGAAGGAAATTAAGATGTGTATTCTTCATACTAACATTTAAGACTATGGGCTATGTGGGCAAAATTCAACCCTGCACAGAAGGCTAGGACAAAATCTATGCCTCAGTTAAGGCCCTTACTGAAATGCCTTACTGAAAGATTGTGTGCACCAGGTAGAAACACATAGTTAAGTAAGAAGAGGACGTGGCATTAAATCCAGGTTTTCTACATGGCGGTTTAAACCGATAACGCTACACTACCAGAGCCTTCACAGGCTAATGACTTATAATGACTAGTCCTGGGGAGCACACCCTGAACTCCCAGGTGATGCTACAGAGCACTGATTGTTAAGCCCCTGGACTCTGCTATTGTACATACTGTTTCCCATCTGGCAGTTCCTGTCTGAACATAGGTGCTGATTCCGTGAGTGCTGCAGGGCTGGAGCACCCATGGAAAAAAAATAGTGGGTGCTTAGCACCCACCAGCTACAGCTATTCAGTGCTGCCACCGATCAGCTGATTGGAGGCGCTGCCAACGAGCTGATCGGTGGCTCAGGGAGAGGCTTGGGGGGAGGTAGAGAGCAGTGGATGGGGCCTTAGGGAGGGAGTGGAACATGGGTGGGAAGAGGCAGACCGAGGGCAGGACCTTGGGGGAAGAGGTGGAATGGGGGCAGGCTCTCGGGGTGGAGTAACCCCCATGGAAAAATAAAAGCCAGCGCCTATGGTACTGAATGTTGCTAATAGCTCTCTTACCTCTTAGCTTTTGGGTGTAGCCTGACTTGACATTCGAACTCATTTTCTCTAGACACAGGCTATCCAAGAAATGTAAAATGTCTTTAAAAAGGAAGGGCTAGGTATTGTATTTGCATAAGAAGATTCTCGACAGAAATAATTAAAAGTTGGGGGGGAAAGCAGTAGAGCCAGATGAAGTACATCCCAAAAGTTTGAAGCAACAGCTTCCCAGAGATCTAAGTAGGTTTAGGGGACCTTAAGATGGCTGAAGTAGCTTGCATGCAGTATTGGAAGGTATTCTGTCAACGTGCTAGAGCATCTTTAAATAGTATATCCTGACATTTTTAAAAAATAGAGGATTTCTCTCCTCTGCTGATGTTTAGAGCAACATCACCGGACCTGCTCTTCCTTCCCTTTCCCCCATTCTCTATGTATATGCCTGCCTGCTGTTTCATAAGTTTATTACTTAGATTGTAAGCACCTGGGGGAAGGGACTAACTTTTTGTTCTGTGTTTGTATAGTGCCTAGCACAATGGGGTCGTGCTCCAGGAATACAAATAATAAATGACATGCCAGTCTCAGCTTCACTGCTGCAGTTCCTGTTAAATACCCTCTTGCAGAATGTGGTGAAGAGCATGAATGTCAGTTCCCCTACAGAGCAGTGCATGAAAACATCATCCTCCCAGCCTATGACACATTGCAGAACAGTGAAAAAAATTACACAAAATGATGCCAAATACACAAAGAAAACAAACTGAAATAAGAAAAATATTTCCTCTAACCTTTTTCAAAATCTTAGTGGTTACTTGTAATAATGAGGTATTGCACAACACTTTCATATGGAAATAGGATTTCAAGTTGACTCTCTCCCTTCCAGGAAGGATACCGGCACTTAGTGCTGGAATGAAAATATATGGAAGATATAGGAGACTGTAAAAGGGAAGATAACAAACCATCGGGAGTGATTTGTAATAAAAGTTTACTTTCGGACTTTACTGGCCAGTTTTTCAATATGGTCTCACCCAGACCTCTGTCTGCATGACCACATATCTGGGAGCTTACACATCCTGTACTTTCCAAGAAGGATATTTATTTAGGGCTAGATTCTACTGCCCTTATTAATGGACTACCTGTGGGAGTAAGGCACCACTCAACATGAGTGTACTGTAGGTCACAGAATCTGTCCCTTATTCTTGGGCTATAAGGTGTCCTATGCACATTGCTTAGTTACATAAGAACTCCCATTTGACTTCAGTGGGACAATTCATGTGAGCAACTGCTCAGCAGTGTAAGTGAGGAGGAGTCTTAATCTCGCTGTGACGGGGCAGCCCCGCCCCGCACTAGCCCCGGCAGCGCCAGACAAGTAGCTCTGTCGGCGGAAGTCCCGCCCTGCTCGTACTGGGCATGCTCTAAATGCTCAGGGAGTATAAAAAGAGGGAACTCAGCTCAGTCTGGGCTGGCAGCCGCAGGAGAAGCACCTATAGGGAGAGCTCCGGCAGAGGACCAGCCCGCACTCCTGAAGCTACTGGGAACTGAGGCCTCTCCAGGCCGGTGCGAAGCCCCACTGTGGGAGGAACCAGAGGAGGCAACAGACCCCGAGACTCGTGGAGAACCAGGGGACCCGTGGGAGACCCCAACGGCTGAGCTGGTAGGAACAGACCCGGGGGAGTGATGGACTGGTATCTTGGACCCAGTAAGCCTCAGAGTGTTTCAGTAGGACTCCCCCTGCTGAGTCAGTAACAAGGTCCTACTGCCCTGTGACGAGGGCTAATTCCCTGGACTCTGGCCACTAGGCCCTGCTGCCCTGTGACGAGGGCTAATTCCCTGGACTCTGGCCACTAGGCCGTGCTGCCCTGTGACGAGGGCTAATTCCCTGGACTCTGGCCACTAGGCCGTGCTGCCCTGTGACGAGGGCTAATTCCCTGGATTCTGGCCACTAGGCTGTGCTGCCCTGTGACGCGGGGGTTAAACCCTCACACTCGCTCTTAAAAAATAATAGCTATTGTATCAATCAGGAATTCACCTTCAATGATCAGTACAAACCGACACAAAAAACTAAAATGCATAGACATCTAACTGCCTGATGTATGTGCACAAGTCAAATCCAAGTATGTGGGTGTGGTAATTTGAGGGGTGTGTTGGCTAGCTTGCCAAATTTGAATATGAAAATCATATTCCCTGTGGTTTTCTAAGCTGAAAGGGTACTCTATCCCCAACCTCTCTTATACTCCTGTTTTTGCAAAGGCACGTGCCTTACTGCTTTTTTTAAGATTTACTTGTCTTTCATTTAAGAGTCACAGAGCTAAATAAATTTGAAGTCCAGGTAGACTTTAACAACATAATATTTACTAATTGTACAAAGAAATTAGTACATTAACATTTCTCAATATTTTGGATGAGTGTCTTACTTCAGGTAGGTTATTGGTTCGCCAACAAGCGTGACTCTGTTGAGGGAGAATGCTGTCATCCAGTATGTCCTGACATTTAATTAATTTGGGGTATTTATTGTCAGTTCTTCTAACCAGTTTGTTGCTAAATATTTTTTTCTCTTCCTGTTGCTGCTGGGGAAATAAAAGGTGTAATTGGAACTCAGCTTCCTGAAAGTCTAAATTTTGCTTTTGTTTTCCAACGTCCCCTCCACCAGTCAGTCAGAATTCAGAGCTCATTCGCAAAGAGACATTTGAGGCCTGACTGTGGTGAGCAGTAGTCCTATTGATGTAAGTGGAACTAGACTTGTTGCTCATTCACAACTGGATTTCAGTATGAGGAATGCAGTACAGCTGAGTCTACACCAGACTTTCCCCTTACAGTTTACCATCCTGGCTACTACAAGTGGATCTTCACTGGTGGCAACAATTGTGCGAGTGCTCTGGTGAGTAGGGATGCAAAGAGTCCCCAACGTTTTAATCACTTTATTATTTAACTCTGCCTAGAGCAAATCTAGATGAGATGGAGGTTAAAATGCAGATGTCCGCAAGCACTTCGTCTACACTAAGGCCTGGTCTACACTACGAGTTTAGGTCGAATTTAGCAGCGTTAAATCGAATTAAGCCTGGACACGTTCACACGGCTAAGTCCCTTTTTTCGACTTAAAGGGCCCTTTAAACCAGTTTCTTTACTCCACCTCCGACGAGGGGATTAGCGATAAAATCGGCCTTAGCGGGTCGGAATTGGGGTAGTGTGAATGGAATTCGACGTTATTGGCCTCCGGGAGCTATCCCACAGTGCATCATTGTGACCGCTCTGGACAGCACTCTCAACTCAGATGCACTGACCAGGTAGACAGGAAAAGCCCCGCGAACGTTTGAATTTAATTTCCTGTTTGCCCAGCGTGGAGAGCACAGGTGACCACACAGAGCTCATCAGCACAGGTAACCGTGATGGAGTCCCAGGATCGCAAAAGAGCTCCATCATGGAGCGAACGGGAGGTACGGGATCTGCTCGCCATATGGGGAGATGAATCAGTGCTAGCTGAACTCTGTAGCAGTAAACGAAATGGCAAAATATTAGAAAAGGTCTCCAAGGCCATGAAGGACAGAGGCCATAACAGGGAGGTTCAAAGAGGGGAGTAGTAGAAGGGAATGCTTGGTATGGGAAATGAGGGCGCTACTGTTTGAAACCATTCCCACATGTTAAGAAGGTTAAAAAAGCCAAAAGACTGTGGCTTACCATGGCTGCCTGCAAGCCGAAATCTGTTGCCTGGCACTGCGTGAGTGATCTCTCACACCAAACCAGCAGGCCCACAATATAAGAGGAAAAATGCGACCTTGTAACGAAAGTACACGTGCTGTGTAATGTGAACAGCAAAATTTAACGTGAAAGAGTGTACCCATTGTTCTCTAAAATGTGTCTTTTTTAAACACCTCTCCCTTCTCCTCCACCAGCTGCAAATGTTTCTCCTTCACAGAGGCTAGTGAAGATTAGAAGGAGAAAACGGCGGACTCGGGGTGATATGTTCTCAGAGCTCCAGATGTCCTCCCACGCTGACAGAGCACAGCAGAATGCGTGGAGGCAGTCAATGTCAGACTACAGAAAAGCACAGTATGAACGAGAGGAGAGGTGGCGGGCTGAATCGCGGGATTAACAGAGCAAGTGGTGGGCTGAAGATGATAGGTGGCGTCAGCTTGCAGACAGAAGGCAAGAGTCAATGCTCCGGCTGCTGGAGCATCAAACTGATATGCTCCAGCGTATGGTTGAGCTGCAGGAAAGGCAGCAGGAGCAGAGACCGCCGCTACAGCCCCGTGTAACCAACATCCCTCCTCCCCAAGTTCCATAGCCTCCTCACCCAGACGCCCAAGAACACGGTGGGGGGGCCTCCGGCCACCCAGTCACTCGACCCCAGATGATTGCCCGAGCATCAGAAGGCTGGCCTTCAATAAGAGTTAAAGTTTTAAACTGCAGTGTGTCCTTTTCCTTCCCTCCTCCCCCGCCCATCCCGGGCTACCTTGGCAATTATCCCCCTAGTTGTGTGATGAATTAATAAAGAATGCATGAATGTGAAGTAACAATGACTTTATTGCCTCTGCAAGCGGTGCTCGGGGGGGGGAGGGGAAAGTGGGGTGGTTGGTTTACAGGGAAGTAGAGTGAACCGGGTGGGGGGGGGGCGGAGGGTTCATCAAGGAGAAACAAACAGAAGTTTCACACCGTAGCCTGGCCAGTCACAAAACTCATTTTCAAAGCTTCTCTGATGCGCACCGCGCCCTGCTGTGCTCTTCTAACCGCCCTGGTGTCTGGCTGCGCGTAATCAGCGGCCAGGCGATTTGCCTCAACCTCCCACCCCGCCATAAATGTCTCCCCCTTACTCTCACAGATATTGTGGAGCACACAGCAAGCAGCAATAACAATGGGGATATTCTTTTCGCTGAGGTCTGAGCGAGTCAGTAAGCTGCGCCAGCGTGCTTTTAAACGTCCAAATGCACATTCCACCACCATTCAGCACTTGCTCAGCCTGTAATTGAACAGGTCCTGACTACTGTCCAGGCTGCCTGTGTACGGCTTCATGAGCCATGGCATTAAGGGGTAGGCTGGGTCCCCAAGGATCACGATAGGCATTTCAACATCCACAATGGTTAGTTTCTGGTCCGGGAAGAAAGTCCCTTCCTCCAGCTTTCGAAACAGACCAGAGTGCCTGAAGACGCGGGCATCATGTACCTTTCCCGGCCATCCCACGTTGATGTTGATGAAACGTCCCTTGTGATCCACCAGGGCTTGCAGCAGCATTGAAAAGTACCCCTTGCGGTTTATGTACTCGGTGGCTTGGTGCTCCGGTGCCAAGATAGGGATATGGGTTCCGTCTATCGCCCCACCACAGTTTGGGAATCCCATTGCAGCAAAGCCATCCACTATGGCCTGCACGTTTCCCAGAGTCACTACCCTTGATATCAGCAGGTCTTTGATTGCCCTGGCAACTTGGATCACAGCAGCCCGCACAGTAGATTTGCCCACTCCAAATTGATTCCCGACTGACCGGTAGCTGTCTGGCTTTGTAAGCTTCCACAGGGCTATCACCACTCGCTTCTCAACTGTGAGGGCTGCTCTCATCCTGGTATTCTGGCGCTTCAGTGCAGGGGAAAGCAAGTCACAAAGTTCCAAGAAAGTGCCCTTACGCATGCGAAAGTTTCGCAGCCACTGGGAATCGTCCCACACCTGCAGCACGATGCGGTCCCACCAGTCTGTGCTTTTTCCCGGGCCCAGAATTGGCGTTCCACGGCATGAACCTGCCCCAGTAACACCATGATTTCCACATTGCTGGGGCCTGTGCCTTGTGAGAGGTCTATGTCCATGTCAATTTCCTCATCACTCTCGTCGCCGCGCTGCAATCGCCTCCTCAGCTGGTCCTGGTTTTGCTTTGGCATGTCCTGGCTCTGCATATACTCCAGGACAATGCGCGTGGTGTTCATAGTGCTCATAATTGCCGCGGTGATCTGAGCGGGCTCCATGATCCCAGTGCTATGGCGTCTGGTCTGAAAAAAGGCGCAAAACTAGTATCTGACGGACGGAGGGAGGGAGGGAGGGAGGGGCGAGTGACGACATGGCGTACAGGTACAGGGAATTAAAATCAACAAAGGTGGCTGTGCATCAGGGAGAAACACAAACAACTGTCACACAGAATGGCCCCCCCAAAGATTGAACTCAAAACCCTGGGTTTAGCAGGCTGTTGATTTCATGGAGGGAGGGGGAAGCAAATGAATACAGAACAAATCTATTTTTTACTTCTTAAGCTGGCAGACGACGGTGCAGCATGACTGATAGCCCTCGGCATCTTCTGGGTGCTTGGCAGAAAATACTGGGCGCTTGGCAGAAAATAGCGTACTACGACTGATAGCCATCATCGTCATTGGGAAGGCAGCGACTGGGGGACATACGGAGTTTCAGCCACTGCAGTACGACGACGACGGATACCAGTCGTAATACACCATCTTCTACCAAAAGGCAAGGGGCTGCTGCTGTGTAGCAATGCAGCCCCACATCTGCCAGCCCCACGTCTGCCAGCACCCAGATCGCCGTTGAAGGCTACCAGTCATACTGCACCATCTGCTGCCAAAAGGCAATTAGCTGCTGCTGTGTAGCAATGCAGTACCACGTCTGCTGGCACCCAGATGACATATGGAGACGGTGAGCTGAGCTGAGCTGAGCGGGCTCCATGCTTGGCGTGGTATGTTGTCTGCACAGGTAACCCAGGTAAAAAGGCGTGAATCGATTGTCTGCCATTGCTCTGACGGAGGGGGAGGTGCCTGACGACATGTACCCAGAACCCCCCGCGACACTGTTTTGCATCATTCAGGCATTGGGATCTCAACCCAGAATTCCAATGGGCGGCGGAGACTGTGGGAACTGTGGGATAGCTACCCATAGTGCAACGCTCCGGAAGTCGACGCTAGTCTCGGTACTGTGGACGCGGTCCGCCGACTTAATGCACTTAGAGCATTTTATGTGGGGACACACACAATCGGCTGTATACAACCGATTTCTATAAAACCGGCTTCTTTAAATTTGACCTAATTTCGTAGTGTAGACATACCCCAACACTCCCATCGCTGCAATCTCTGCGGAAGCTGCAAGGCCTGGAATGTACTGTTGTCAATGTGGGGGTTAATAGCAACCAATCGGAAGTGCTTTAAAACATTGTACCTGCGCAGGCCAGAGGCATGCAGAACACCTCTGGGAGCACCAGGGGTATGCTGTACTGGTGAAAAGTTCAATGTGAACCCTTTCCTAATCCCTGTTGTTGAATTTTATTCCAATAAGAAATACGCTAAAAGGTGTGTAGGGTGGCACTGATTCCACTCCCTCTCCACATGGCTCTTTGCCAGCACTGGGTGTGCTAACCAGCCTCTTCCACTGCCTAGGGTGAATTGGTATCTGCATTCTGCCTGGGCCTGTGTGGATTCATTGGATGGGCGAAGCTTGCTGCACCCCCTGGGATACGCCAATGCAAGAGAAGCCACAATTCAGCCAAGACAGCAAGACCCTAGGCCAAAGTTTAAAACTTGGGTGCCTGGAATTATGTAATAAGGACTTGATTCTTATTTATGCTAAAGCCACTTTACACCACTCTGGCAGTGTCAAAGGGCCTTCATGTGGGCATAAAGTATATTTACACAGCTCTGGAAGCATAAAAGGGCCTTAAAATAGCCCCAGTCTAAATGTGATTCAGGTCCCCGAATTCATATTTAAGCATCAGTATAAAGTGGCCTGATTTCAGAGGTGCTGCTCTCTCCCACAAACAACAGTGTTAGCTATGAATGCTCAGCACCCCAGAAACCAGGCCACTTGTTCTGGTGCCTAAATATGGATTTAGATGCCCGACTGTGAGCACCCAGCCTTGAAAATATTGGCCGTAGATTATTGGCTATGAGAAGTAAATAACTAACGGATGAAGTTTTCTAGTACCATTTATAACTTGCTCAACTCTAGAAAAGTTTCCTGTATTTCTCTTATGAACTGCAGCTTGGTAGTTTGGTCAGATCATTCCACCCTTTGGCAACATTCCCTTCTACTACTCCCCTCTTTGAACCTCCCCCTTTGACCGTTCACTAGTTATCACAAAATGCGGGGAAATATAATAGTCACATTGGGTAGATTTAAGTAATGTTAAAAGAATACTCCCCTCACCCCACCCCACACACACTCATCACTTACATAGGGTGTGACTGGGATAATCAGAAAGAAGTAGTAAATAATGTGTCATATTATCAGATGGCAATTAGTATTCTTTTTCTGTACTTCAAAGCTAGGAAAATGGTAGAGGTAGTTTGAGGTTATTTTTAATTTAGAAATGTAGATTATTTTGGGAAGTACATTTGGTAACTGGAATAAAGCAATCAAGCAGGGACTAGTTGCTGACAGTCTGTCCTAAGTGAAAGAGTATGATTAGATCACCTTGTTAAGAATGTTTATTCTTCTATAAACAGATCCCAAACCCCTCTTCTAAAATATTTGGCAACACTACTGTTTCAAAGAGCAGTTAAGTAGTTCTGTAGTCTGAGGCTGGAACGCTTTTTATAGTGGCGGTGCTGAAAGCCAGCAAAACTATCCCCAAACGTTTTACCTTGTCGTCCCCCCATCCCGTTCCCCAGCAGCTGAGGCCAGGAGCAGGGCCATGTCTCCAGGAGGGGGGTGGGGGGACACGGGAAGGGATAATGGGGCTGAGGCTGGGGGTAGGTGTGGGGTCAGTGGGGTGTGTGGGGCCAGAAGCAGGGCCAGCAGCCGTGACCCCGTGTGTGGGGCCGGCACGGGACCCCATGTACGTGGCCAGGAGTGGGGCTGGCAGCTGGGACCCCATGTGTGCAGCCGGCAGTCGGGACCCCACATAAAATGTGGGGGTGCTGCAGCACTCCTACTTCTCACACCTATGACGGCCTGATTTTCCAGTGCATTATTTCCAATGTAGGCTGGTTTGACTCTATCAAAATCAGTGGAGTTTCCCTGGCATAAGACTGGAGTAATTCAGTGACTGATCAGGCTCTGAATCTCTAGAGTTTTGCCATTGGGTTCTTGGAACCAGGAATTCAAAAATTATTGTTAATCACACCCAGAGATCCCTTTTTCTTTCCACAATGTAACTTACTCATCACGTACTACTAAATTGCTCACTCACAGTAAGATTAGAAATTTAATTATGCCTCAGTTACACTGAGGGATTTTAAATGAGGCTTGCTGATCATTTAGCTGCAGCCTTGACCAAAAAATTCTGTTTATCTTGTTATCATTATCATAGCTACTATGAATAATTTATTTGATGCTAACCAGTGAAATGCTGCCAAAATCTAAACAATGGACTCCTTCAAAAACGTTCGGTGTCAGCATGTGACATTCTGTGACACTCCCCACCCCAATCCATACATTCTTTCATCCCCAGCCTCTCTTCATCACTCAATCTTCCTCCTACTCACTACCTCACAGAGACCTTGCCATGGATCTCCCCTACTTGTCAGCTCCGCACTGGAACGGTGGGGCTGGCAGCAGTGGTGTCAGACGGGTTTCCCTGTGGCCTCTGGCTGAGGGAGAATTGGTCAAGTAGAGAGCAGGCTCCCTTTGGTTTTTGTAGAATGGGTGGAGCTTTCCAGACTGCAGATGATCGCCCTTGGTGATGGAGGAGGTCTTGTGGAGTGGGTATCTCATGGATGATGGTGCTTAAGGGATAGTAGGATTTCAGGCTCACTCCCAGTAACAGTACTTCAAACTCCAGGCTGGGGCTCAATAGGCAGGCAGGCACTGGCAGAGAAGAGAGGAGGCTGGAGCCTCTACAGGGCTACCTTTCAGCATTATAACAACTTTGTCCTTCTACTACTTCTTCCTGCTCCGTGTGTGCTGTTGGAATGCGTGGTAGTGTAAGGAGGATCCAGTGGCTGTATGGTGGTGTGTCCCATCCCCATATTATCGGAATATCTTTCAAGAATAGAAATAAAAATAACAATTTCCTTCCTTCCTCACCTGTACGAGAAACGTGATCCGTTTATAGAGCTTTTGTTTGTGTATGTAGTGAATGTACTGCAGAAAACCTGTGTAAGAGAAATGAGTTACACATTCAGTTCTGGGAGCAGGCAGTGGCCTCTTACAGGAGTGAATTCTCTAGTCTATGTTCAGTTTCCATCAAAGGTCTGTTTCCTGCACACATGGGCCTTCCCTTCTTGGTTGGTCAGTTTGTTGCAGTGGAACACAGCTGTTGTGGGAAGTCATTGCCATGGACAGAGAGGCAATCTCTTGGGTTACCAGGGCCAATCACTTTGAAGGCTTTGACTATTGAGCATGGGACTGGTCAAGTTCTATTCAGTGCAGAGAGGAGAGCCCTGTGGTGATGTACTAAGAGATCTATGTTGCTAAGCAGAAAGGCCGCTGTGCTTTGTCCCACTTGGTGCTTCATTGGTGTCTCTTCATTCCTGAATATGAACTGCATTAATCAACCATGTAGGGTAGGGTTCTGTGAATGTGTGTCCAGAGCAGTGTCCGATAGGAAGGAATGCAACCTTCTAGCCAGTCATAGGTGCTAGAGGGGAGGAGAGCTTGTCAAAGTGCTTCCATCTTCTTACCAGAATCACTTTAATTATGTCTGACTTCAGGTTTAACCAGCTGCTCATCATCCAGGAGCTGACTTTATTTAAACCCTGAGAGAGCAGGAAGATGGTGCTGTTTATGGTTGATACAAATCTAATTCTGCCAAGCCTATTTATATTTTTGACAGATAATATTGATATTTGTTTTTAAGCATTTTTTTTCAATTTTTATATATTTATACAAATTTTACAGTTGTGGGAAATTATGGAGGGTCAGACAATGGGGAGGGTATGAGACAATAATTATTTAATGAGAACAGATGCTGAGATTCAAAAACTTAAAGCTTTATAACAGCTACAACAAATTGTCAACATCATATGTCAAAATTTTAGCCTTAAATCACTCTAAAATTCTCAAGCAGATTTTTTTCTTACTTTGCTTATCTACAGATCTCAATAGAAGGGGGGAGGGATAGCTCAGTGGTTTGAGCATTGGCCTGCTAAACCCAGGGTTCTGAGTTCAATCCTTGAGGGGGCCACTGAGGGATCTGGGGCAAAATCAGTATTTGGTCCTGCTAGTGAAGGCAGGGGGCTGGACTCAATGACCTTTCAAGGTCCCTTCCAGTTCTAGGAGATAGGATATCTCCATTGTTATCAATGGAAATATTTTTTTCATTGGTTTGTGTGTGAATGGTGGAATCGACGTTTACCGATACCAATCTAATCCTTCTGAGCCTAGATATAAAGAAGATGTCCGCTGGCACTTCTGCTCACGCTGTCTCACCAGCTCTCCCAATGACTTCATATAGATGCTGATTATGTGAGGGAGAGGACAGTGTCTTATGGGATGCTGAGGGTGAGTGCTTTGGAAGTGGAGGAACAGTTGCCCATAATGACCTTCTTGGTTTGAACTAGAATACCATTTCAGGGTACCTCTGTTTGCTCCTGCAGCTTCTTGGGGATGGGTCAGGAGAATATAGTGATCAGCATTGCATTATCAAATGGCACAGAGAGGTCCAGCAGGATGAACATGGATGTACTTCCCTTGTCTATGGACAGGAGGAGATCACCCACCAGAGCAACAAGTGCTGTCTTTGTACCATGCCCTGGCCTGAAGCCTGCCTCAAAGAATCCATGATGCTGACAGACGGTGCTGAAAGGTGGTTTTGCTGGCTTCTTGACTAGCTTACTTAGAAAAAGGAGGTTAAACGTTGGGAGGTAGCTTGTGAGGTTTTTGGCATGGATAGTAAAATTACACAGTTGCTTAACAATGACTAGTGCACAGCTTCATAGAACAAAGAAAATGAAAGAAATATAAAGCTATATAGAAAATTGGCTAATTGGTAATTTTTGAATAAAAGCAAACAAGAGCCAAAACACTTAAGACCTAAAGGAGCATATTTTGTTTTCTTTTGGTGAACAATACTATTGTTTTTCCTTTGTGGAGAGAAGTGAAGTTTGCCAATAAAGTCTCTGTCTCAGGAAGTAACTCTCTATGACTCACGCACAGCAACAACTATTCTTGGTTAGAAACAGACTTTTCATCTTCACGGAAAGTTCATCATACATGGAGTTCTGTTGTTGTAAATTCATAGATTATAAAGCCAGAAGGGACCATTGTGATAATCTTGTCTGATCTCCTGTATAACATAGGCCATAGAACTTCCCTGAATTAATTCCTGTTTTAATGAGAGTATGTCTTTTAGAAAAACATCCAATTTTGATTTAAAAATTTTCCCAACCCCTGGTAAATTGTTCCAATGGTTAACTGTTAAAAATGTGCACATTATTTCCAGTTTGAATTTGCTTACCATCAACTTGCAGCCATTGGATCATGTTATACCTTTCTCTGCTAAGTTGAAGAGACCTCTGTTATCAAATTTGTGCTCCCCACATATGTACTTATAGACTGATCAAGTCACCCCTTAACATTCTCTTTGTTAAGCAAAATAAACTCAAGGAGCTCACTCCATCACAATAAGGCATGTTTTTTGATATTGCACATTCTCCTGGCTCTTCTCTGAACCCTCTCCAGTTTATAAACATCCTTCTTGGATTGTGGACACCAAAACATGGTGTTTCAGCAGTGATTGTTCCAGTGCCAAATACAGAGGTAATCTAATGTCCATACTCCAACTCGAGATTCTGCAGTTTACATGTCCAAAGGTCAGATTAGTCTATGTGATCATAGTACTGGAAACTCCTGGTCAGCTGATGATTCGTTATGACCCCAAATCCCATTTCAGAGTCACTGATTTGCAGATAGCCCCCCATTGTGTAAGTATGGGCTACAGTTTTTGTTCCTACAGATTTTTGTTTCAAACTCCCTGAGGACATAAAGTTTAAAAAATAAAGATGAAGTATTGAAAATACCATGTTCTCTAGGTTATTTTAGACTTTTCCATTTTTCATTAACAAAAATGCCCAAAATTCTTTTAAATGGTCTAATTTTTGCTGTTTTAATACTTAGCCTTTGCCAAGATTGTAGACAGAACTTTGATTTCAACAGGAACAGGACTGAGCCTAGTGGCAAAAAAAAAAAAAAAAAAGGATTTCAGTGGGAGTAGCATTGAGACAATAGTCACAATTTGAAATGGCTGTTGCAGGCTGGCTGGCACTTTAAGGCACTTAAAAGGTGACCTGGCTGGAAGACTTGGAGAGAGACAGGTGACTCCAGGGCTGAAGAAGTGGTCAAAAGAGGTGTGGAAGCAGAGAAAGAACTGACAGGAAGGGGATGCAATGCATGACAGTTCGTTAGCAAGAGTCAGGCTAACTGTAACCCTAATAACGCGAGATTTGTAGAAGCGAGGATTGTGTGAGGCGAGTGGGAAAGAACTGTGTAAAAAGTTGTTGCGACCTTGTGTAGATAATGTGTAGAAAATATTGTATGTAGACTAGAGTCAAAACAAGTGAGAAAAATAAGATATCAAGATGGCCTATGTATAAACAAAATGCAGCTGTTGCTTATTATTGTCTGTAATGAAAGGTATAAAGGTTTGCTGTAATTGTTTACCTGTAGAGAGACCTGTTTAGCTCTCTCCCTCTAAGCAATTGTTAAAGAAAATAAAGTATCTGACTTGCTGTACCCAAACAAAAAGTGAGAACTCTGTTATTCTCCGACAGAGGGCATAAGAGGCAAAGTTCCCTGTAACGGGTATTAGGGGCACCCTAGAGGTTAGAGTGCACCATAACACTAATACATATCACTGAAACATGAGTTGCTTCCCAGATCTCCTCTACTTCATTTTACCAATACAAACATTTGTGAACATAGCACCACGGGCTGGATACATTACTGAGGTAACACTCCTCTGGACCCTGCCTGCCTCCCAGTGCTGCCTCTGCCCCGACTCCATGCTAGTTACCACTGCTCTGCTTGCACAGCTTTTCTAATCACTGAGTCCCAGTTCTTCCCCCACCCCCCCCCCCGCCCCCTCCTTGTGGGCTCCTCTCCTCCCCTCTTCTCCCCCCCCCCCCCCCCCGAAGTTGCTAGACTTTTTTTCTCAGGCTCCATGTGACTCAGCCTTTTGATTTCCCCCGTCTCTTAATTTCACACTGCTGTAAGGCTGCCAAATTTGCTCTCAGGTAGCTGCTGCTGTGTACATTATCTGCTAGCTGAGTCTCATGATTTCTTGCCCAAGTGGCTCCACATTGGAACTACCTGTTGCCATATATTCCACCAGACCATGACCTATTAAATTCCAGGTAAATAGGGGAGGGGGGGGGGAGTTGATCCTACCTTCTTTCTGGCTCTGCTTCCATTAAGGCAAATCACCGATACTAGCTCCTTAAGGTCTTAGAATGGGTGTCAATCTCATCTGCTGGCCCAGGCCACTGACCTACATCCTGCTCCTGCTCCCCACTGTGGTTCTTAAGATCATTCAGGAGGGGGAAGGGTCCCCACAGTGATCCTGCAGGGGATATATTAATCCGTGATCCTAAAAGCGATAGTTGAACATTTTCTTATTTTAACCTACATGATAGACAAGAATGTGGATGATAAGCAAGTGATATGCTGCCAGCATTTTACCAACAGGCTTACACGATTTTCTCCCATATCCTATAATGATTGTGTACCAAGGAATCATGTACTTGCAGACAGGAAGGGTGAGGGACTAGGAAACCTTTCCACTTGGTTTCTCATTTAAACAAAAACACCTCTCCAAACCATAACCAAAGAAGGATGCAGAGTCACTTGGCAAACAAATTTGTATTAAGTACATTTGCTGGAAATGTTTATACTTTGTTCCTGTAAACTATAGTGACTGTACTGATATGATAGCACACAGAGTTCAGCTTGCACTGACTGAAGTGGGGGAGGAGAGTGAAGATCTCTGGAAGTTTTTTTGGAAAATACCTGCCATATGATGCATTCCTAAAGCAAAAAATTGCTCTTTAGAACAGGGGTGGGCAAACTTTTTGAACCACATCTGGGTATGGAAATTGTATGGCGGCCATGAATGCTCATGAAATTGGGGGTTGGAGTGCGGGAGGGGGTGAGGGCTCTGGCTGGGGGTGCAGGCTCTGGGCTGGGGCCAGAAATGAGGAGTTCAGGGTGTGGGAGGAGGCTCCGGGCTGGAGCAGGAGGTTGGGGTGCAGGCTCTGGGTGGGGCTGGGGATGAGGGGTTGGGGGTATAGAGGGTGCTCTGGGCTGGGACCAAGAGGTTTGGAGAGTGGGAGGGGGATCAGGGCTGGGGCAGGGGGTTGGGGCGCTGGAGGGGGTCAGGGGTGCAGGCTCTGGATGGTACTCAGGGCCGGCTCTAGAATTTTTGCCGCCCAAGGCAAAAACAATTTTGGCCGCCCCCCCCCCGCCCCCACCCCGCCCCTTCCCCCAGGCTCTCAAGTCTGAGAGGGAGGGGGAGCAGCGGCACGCGAAACGGCCGCTCGGGATCTCCCCCGCCCTCCCAGGTTTGAGAGCCTGGGAGGGAGGGAGAGACTCTGAGCGGCCGCGGCGCTCTCAAGCCGCTCGGGATCTCCCCCTCCCTCCCAGGCAGCAGCAGCGGAGGTGAGCTAGGGCGGCCCGCGGCACATTTTTAGGGGCGGCATTCTGGCGCCGGCCATGCCGCCCCTAAAAATGTGCCGCCCCAAGCACCAGCTTGTTTGGCTGGTGCCTAGAGCCGGCCCTGATGGTACTTACCTCAAGCAGCTTGCGGAAGCAAAGGCATGTCCCCTCTCTGGCTTCTATGCGCAGCCCTGTCCACAGGTGCCACCCCTGCAGTGCCCATTGGCCGTGGTTCTCGGTCAATAGCAGCTGTGGAGGCAACACTTGGGGTGGGGGCAGTGGAGTGGGGCAAGCCCATGACCCCGCTCCCCAGCCAGCGTGCTGGAGTAGGGAAAGCCCTGGACCCTGCTCCCCAGCGGTAGCTTGAGGGCCAGATTAAAATATTTGAAGGGCCGGATGCGGCCCCAGGCCGTAGTTTGCCCACCCTGCTTTTGAAGTATTTTATGAGCCGTCAGTCAATTGCGGGGATAAGAGGTCATTCTCTAGGGAGAGAGCTGAGCAGGGGAGTAGAGCCCTGCAGCGGGACTAGAATCCTGTGGGTCCTGCAGGATCCGCTGCCATAATAGTGGGAATGGATAAAATATACTTTGTTACGGGTGGGCAGAGGCAATTAGTGGGAGGGATACAAAGGGGGGCACCAGCTAAGGGGGGGACACGTGACCCCTCCTGCGTGACCTCCCACATGACTCCTCCCTGCCCCGCCCCCAGCCCAGGGCCCCCGCACTCTCCCTGTCCCCTCCTCCCCATTCCACATTACCTGGGCGGGGGGCTCTGTCCTCCTGCTGCGCCGGCCTGGCTCCCCGAGCTGTTCGGCTGCTCTTCTGGCAGCCAGGCTCCGGAGCCACTCCTGGATGCTGCCCGGTGCAGCACAGGAGCTACCTGGAGGGTGCCTGACTGTGGCAGCCGCAGGCCGCCCGCCCCCACAGGCCCAGCTTCTGGTGACAGTAGCCGAGCAAGCCGGAGCCCCCTGCCCTCCCTGGCATGCTCCTGTCCCCAGAAGCTGAGCCTGGGCAGGGAGAGGGCTGTTGCTGTTGCCGCTCCCTGCCTTGCCCAGGCTCAGCTTCTGGGGATGGGAGCCAACTCTGAGCATGCCGGGGAGGGCTCCGGTTTGCTCGGCCACTATCCCTTAGAAGCTGAGCCCAGGGCAGCCACTGCGCTGCACCGGGCAGTTTGGCTGGAAGAGGTAGGGTGACCAGACAGCAAATGTGAAAAATTGGGACGGGGTGGGGGGTAGTAGGAGCCTATACAAGAAAAAGACCGAAAATCAGGACTGTCCATATAAAATCAGGACATCTGGTCACCCTAGGAAGAGGAGATGCTCTGGCCCCGCCCCTTCCTCTCCCCATCCGGGGCTGGCTGCTGGGTTAAGTGCCCTGAGCAAGCTTCTGGCCAACCCTTCCCGTGCCCCCGCCCCCGGCATCGCCTCTTTGGGTGGGATTGGGTGTGCAAAAAAAAGTGGTAATTTTGTGGGAAACCACAACATCTCTCATCAGTTTGTCATAAATAGACTTTCAGCAATGTACAGCAAGTTTTTCTTTTTTTTTTATAATAACGTTTTTAATACTTAAATTATAGTGAGGGATAGAAAGATTACATGTCTATTATAACAGGAGTTGAAGTATTTTTTTACATGGTTTAAGCAAGATTTGTTTTATTCTTTTATTGGTAAAAGTTGATTCTGAATTCCGTTTATAATATATTAACCAACCTGTTTTTTTGGTTTTAGTTTTTAGTAGCATGGGGAAATTTGTCTCTCTTGCGGGATTTGTGGGATCTAAGGTTTTGCAGGTGGGAGTGGGATAAAAATGCAAGAAACGATGCAGGAGCAGATGGGAGTGGGTATTGCGGAGCGGGATAAAAAAATAGTCCCACACAGGACTCTACAAGGGAGCATCTACTCTTTCCAGTCTGCTGTCCTGCAGCCCACCTAGATATCTGAGTGGCTGATTGGGAGTTAGCGGTGTTCCAGACAGCGTTAGCTGCCTCTTCATGCCCTTTGAAGCTGCTGCTGCACAGATAGGAAAGAAGGCAGTCAATGGAAGGACAACAGGGCAGCCATGTGTAGTTGCTGGAGTCTGCGGCCCTCTAAGCCACACTGAGGGGAATGGTCATGCCCAGGGAGCCTAGTAGTAGAGCTACACAAATAATTAATTATTCTGTCCAAACCCAAATGGAATTTTTTTGTTTTTTCTTGCTGAAATGAAAAAAAATTCATTTTGGGTCAAATGAAACATTTTGTTTGACCCAAAACAACTCTTTTGGTGCTTTGTTTCAGGTTGTTTTCAAGCGGCTTTCACTTCTTAGCTATCTTTTGAAAACAAATGCCATTTCAAAAATGAAGTCAAAACATTTCCTTTTGAAATGGCTAAAACAAACTTTCAACTTTTTTGAATGTTTTTTTCCAGCTGAAACTGTTCACAGAAAAATGCAGGGGTTTTTTGGGGGGGGGGGGGGGGGGGAAGGGGGTGTGTGAATTTACTTTTTGCTGAATCTTTTTTTGCCCAGGCCTACCCAGTGGAGTGCACAGAATCATATTTTGAACATCTGCACCATCTAGTGGGAGTGGTGTCTCATTTTGGCTTCTTGAATAGATGAAGTTTATTTTGTAGGCAGAGTTTGGAATACCACTACTTTTTACCCTTCAGTTAGACCCCCTTCATGTACATGAGTATCTATATCCTTGTGGCCGTGAGTATGCAGAGACTTTGTTACAGAGGAGGTGTGTTACACTGCTGTTGCATGGCTAACAGATCCAGAACACAGTCCTTTAATTGTTGTCAAATTACAAAGGAGGATGCTTAACTGTAAAATCATTAATTTTGGGGTAGATTAAATGCAAGCAACTGAGGCATTAGAGAAAATATTATGTAACCAGGATCTGAGAGGCTATTTCATAGCAACAGAGCAGGGCTGGCCTTATGTTTTGTGGAGCCCAAAGGTGCTGGAAGGAGGTAAAATCAGACCATAAATTGTGTCTCCCTCTGAACCTGCTGTCAATAATGGTGTTACTTCCTTTGTAATGTACTTTGAGATCTCTGGATGAAAAGCACTATATAAGAGCGTGGTGGTGGTGGTAGTAGTGTGTGTTGTTCTTTTAATTAATTATACTGTTTCTTCCCCCACCTTATGCCACTTCTGGAATTTAAAATAGAGCTGACCTGTGCATTGCAAGGCTTGCCCTGGAGGCTGGGCTCCAAACAGCTCTTTGTTTTGCTTGTTTTTTTGGCCAGCCTTTTAGCTGAGAAGGTGCTTATGTCCCTGTGAAGGATGAATCTGGCTGGTAGGTCAATTAAATAACATGTTAAAATGGGGTCAGTGAGTCACTTTTCATTATTTTTGGTGTGTGGCTTGTTCTCCTATTTCTGCTGTATACAGGGTATTGATGCTAGTTGAAGTATTTTTCATTCTGTCTTATTATAATGTCACTTTTGGAGAAAGGAAAAGCAGTCTACAAATAGGAGAGCATTTTGGAACATCTCCATCTGGGAAAGGAAATACAGAATTCCTAAGTTCACATTTCCTTTGGAAATATGAATCAGTATTCATCACTTTGAACAAATGCACTGTGTAACCGAATATAAATCTTAGACATGTCTTGTATCTGATTGTCAGCTGTAGAAGAATAGCCTCATGTTAAATAAGATACCACATTTTAGTTGATTTCCTTTGAATATGAAAATATCAACAGTTATGCATGTTGGTGTCACTGATTTCTGTAGAACAACATGGAATATTTAAAAAAATTGGAAGCATGTGGGGAAAACCTCATAGTAGGCCTTCCAGATGAGAAGAATAACTGCACTTAACTATAAGGTGTGGGTGGATTTAGCTGTTGAAATCCATTGGTTTGAACTAGCTAAATCTTCATGATTCACCTTTTCAAAAATTAGGAGCTAGAAGTTAAAACTCCAAGAGAAGACCTTATGGGTCTTCATGGAAAATGTTGCTACATAATATAAATAATAGATCTACTTTATGGTATAAAATAGTACACCCTGATGAACAAAAGCAATGATTTATCAGGAGACTTTAACACGGCAGAAGAATCAATAATACAGAATGTTGAGCTTAGCCTTCTATTAAAAGAGAACCAACCTCCTCCCCCCACAAAAAACACAACAAAACCTTTGTTATAAACAAATTAAAGCTGCAAGGGTGTTTCAGTGGTATCCGGCTAATACCTTAGACCAATATTACGCTTTCTTTACAAAAATTCTATACACTTAAAATATAGGCACAGAAGTAAAATTAACTTGTTACTAGAAGATTATTGGAAATGGTACTTAGTACTCTCATAATGATTTGTTATTTTGACCATTGCATATGCTAAGGGGCAAACATACATTTAGGCAAGCAGTGTAAGTTGGGTAGAGTGAGAATTGCATGAAATTATTTCAGTACTTAAGTGCTCTGCTGGATCAGGGCCTTCACTGTTAAGTTCCAGACTTTCTAATGTTTGACTGTGATAGAGTGTTGCTCAACCTCATATACACTGCAAAAATGTGATAGAGCCAGGAACAGTACCCAGCTCTCTTGTGTTCTATTCCAGTGCCTTAGCCACAAGAGAACATCCCTGTCCTTCTTGCAACCCTCTGCCTCATTCACTGTCCATCTTGTGCACTGACAGAAGTAGGAGTCCAGTAGACCAGAAAGCATGTGATTGTGTAATTAGACAAACCCATACACATAATGGGGCTGAATTAAGGTTTTGAGTGCTTGACTTTGGAATCTTAATGTTTTGTAAACATATGTTTTTGAATAACTAATATTTAAACCAAAATGAGTTCAAGTTATGAACCCAGAACCTTTACATGAGTTACACAGACTTCTACCACTGAGTTAATGGAGTACCTGGTAGTAGTAGTAGGCTATTATCCTCTAGGTAAACCAGCCACAAGAAGATGTGACACACTATACCAGTGATTTAAACAACTATTTGCTAGCCAGTACATAAGAACAGCCATACTGGGTCAGACAAAAGGCCCATCTAGCCCAGTATCCTGTCTTCTGAAAGTAGCCAGTGCCAGTGCCCGGAGGGAATGAACAGAGCATACAGTCATCAAGTGATGCATCCCCTGTCCCCCATTCCCAGCTTCTGGCACCATCCCTCCTTATCCTGGCTAATAGCCATTGATGGACCTATCCTCCATGAATTTATCTAGTTCTTTTTTGAACCCTGTTATAGTCTTGGCCTTCACAACATCCTCTGGCAAGGAGTTCCACAGGTTGACTGTGTATTGTGCAAAAAAATACTTCCTTTTGTTTGTTTTAAATCTGTTACCTATTAATTTCATTTGGTGACCCTAGTGGAACACTGGGAGTCAGGATTCCTGGGTTCTATTCCTGGCTGCAGAGATGATGGTAGTATAATGGTTACAGACATCTCTGCCAAACAAATAAGTTTGGCAATTCCATTCTGAAAGACAGTATAACAGTGAATGAGAACTGGGTCTGCTATGCTACAGATAGAATTCAATTTCCAGTTCTGGAACTTCTCAGCTATACCATCTGTAAAATGGGGGAAAGATACTTGCCTGTCTTCTAAGAGCAAGAAGACACCTTGCTCAATGATACGGCCAAGAAGTTTATTAATACCAGTAAGCGGAAGAGCTAAGACTAGAACTCATTGTTTCTTCCTGGTCCCCAACCCAACTGTCTAAAGATTACTAAAGAACCAAAGAGCTTGCATAGCCGGTTTAGTATTTTATTCTATAACAAACTGCAAATAAATGCTATAAAATAAGTGAGCAATAGTAAAGCTATTTCTCTGTCCCTGCCCACACTCACTATGTTAATAATGATGATACACAGAGGCTCTGGCATAGGTGCTGGAACTAGGAGTATAGCCACACCCTCTGGCTTGAAGTAGTAATAATAACCCAAATACATGGTTTCCACCTTTAGCACCCCCACTGTAAAAATTGTGCCAGCACCACCGGGCTCTGGAAGACACACTGGCAATTTTAGTTCCTTTTGGAATAATGGTGGATTCATATTTTACAATATAGCACTATGTGCAAAGCTCTTCCAGCAGATTTCTTGTTTTCTTCAGAGTATCATGATGTCAAGTAATTTTATAAAACAAAATGCTTCGTTATTTTTGCATATCTATTTTTCTCTGCATGTAATACGACACCTTGGAGGTGCTTGCCCTGGCTGATTAAAATTAGATTTCCTAAATGTCAGTTCAAATTATTGCTGCCATCTCATTTTAATAAGAACATGTTGCTCAAAGCTGTTAATTACATATCTGTATTATTATAAACTACTAATAAGCAAAAGTTTATTGGGATTTGTACATACATTGTTTAAAAAATTCATACCTATTCATATCATATTTATTATGCCAGTTGTAGTCAGTCAATGATTAAATGGTTCAAAGCAGTAAAATTTTGTCACTAATGTGATTGATTATATTGCAAATAACCTTCCTAGCAATTATTATAATAATGAAAGTTTATAGTCACTGAAGTACTGAAAGGAAAGTGTTCTTTTTTAAAAAAAAACTTCAAGAAAAAATAAGCATTACAATCCATAAACAATTATTCAAAAAGAAAACAGATTTTTAAATAGTGCACTTGAGTTTCTATAGCTTTTTTTCCTGTCTTTGATTAATTTTAGCTATATTGTAACACGAGTAAAAGGTTTCTCACTGATTCAGATAATTAGTACATGATTTTTTTGCAGTTCTGAGGACTGTCTGATAAAATATGTACAAAGAGATATAAATGTTCCATTGATCTTACCGGGAGCTTTGCCTACACCAGGGCTGCAACTTCAAGCCCATAATTTCATCTTCATCATCCTCATCATCAGTCATTTTGACCAATCAACTTTACCTTTATGGATTTCTACTATTCAAAGCAGGTAAATGCTCTGAAGGCAGAGTAGATGTATAAAGTCATAGGTACTCATGATGGGCCAAATTTTGGTTCCACTGAGGTCTACAACAAAATTTCTGACTTCAATAGGACCAGGAATTGGCCTGTATGACCCTCAGGCCACGAATGCCACCTACTAGTGTTTCTTGTAGCTCTCAAAGAGGAATTTGCAAGGTTGCTTCTGCCCTGGATTTCTTCCCTGATTCCATGAAATTACTAGTGGTGGTCTTTTTTTAGTACCGTCCCCAACCACACAATGGATTATGGTAGACCTACTCTACCTTGTTCATTTGCCCCAGTCATCCTGGAGAGCCCAGTTTCAGCCAGGGCCAGCTCTAGGCACCAGCAAACCAAGCACGTGCTTGGGGCAGCACATTTTCAAGGGCAGCATTCTGGCTATTTTTTTTTTGTGTGCTTCCGGCGGCAAAAGCCTAGAGCCGGCCCTGGCAGCAGCAGCGCGTCGTGCGTGGGGGGCACCCTGGGGCCGCTGCGGTTCGCACCGCAGGGGAGCAGCGCCCACACCTTGTGGCTGGGCCGGGCAGGCTTCAAGCGGGGGACACTCAGACTGGGGGACACCCCACGGGGCACGCGGAGCCGCCTGCAGCTGCCGCAGGGCGGCCGCCCCCCCCAGCGCTGCAGCCGGGGCTGGGCGAAGCGGCCCAAGCCTCCCAGGGACTGTGGCAGGGCGGCCAGAAGTAGTAGCAGCAGTGCGGCCATAGAGGGCGGGGCCTGCGTCCCGCTCTCCAGGGCTCCGCTGCCTCTGGGGCTACCCTGCCCCGGCTCCCCAGCCCTCTGCCGGGGCAGTCCCCCGGCTCTGCCCTCCCGGGTCCCGGCTGGTCCTGGAGGCGGGAGCCCTGGATGGAGGGACCCTGGGCTGAGGCGCGGCCCGGGAGCCCCACTGCTTACCCCGACCCTGCCAGCGCCGGACCGGCTGGAGGCGAGGGGGGAGCGGGCAGAGTCAGCACTGGTGGAGGGGGGAGCCCAGGGCTGGGGTGGCAGGAGGTGCGGGTGGGAGGGGGGAAGAGAGAACCCAGCTCTGGGGTGGGGGGCAGCCAAAAATGTTTTTGCTTGGGGCGGCAAAAAACCTAGAGCCGGCCCTGGTAGTTGAGCAGCCTACATTTACTTTTTTACAAATCAATAGATGATGTTAAATACCTCTCTCTCTTTCTAATTCACCTTCTACAATATCATGCCCCAATCCTGGAAACACATACATAGGTGCTTAGCTCTAAGCATGTCAGTAGTTCCATTACACTTGTGCTTGTAGTGAAGAATATACACAAGTGCTCCATTGGACCAGGTCCCTAATTATTTTAAGAAGTTCTGATAAGTGTCAGAGATCCTGTCATTATAACTTACCCCCTCCTGCCAGCAATATATTTAGTTTCACATAGACCTCTTCCATCTCTAATTTCTATTAGGTAGTCTAGTCCACCTCTGCCAACAGAAGTTTGTTACCAAAAGTATATTTGCCAGTATTCTGTCCTGTATGGAGTGTTTTTTTTTTTTTTTAATGTCTTACATAGTGGAATTACCTTTTTTCCTCGGGAAATGAATGCATGTTACTGTCAGGAAATTTCCAATATTCATTCTATATTTTCCTTTTATTAAATGTATACCCTTGTTTCTAGTTATACTCTGTTGTACAAACCAAAATCATTCTCTTCCTTCTTAGGCTCACATCTTGAAATTCTCAGTTATTTGTAAATGTTACTTAATCACCCTGTACTGATGTAGTTCTTCATGCACTGTCTTAGTTCTAGTAAAATTACCTTTACTTACCTTCTAGTCTGAAGATGGTAAAATGAGGTCTGCAATGAAAAGCACCCAGTGCATTTCCTGCACAGTTCATCCAAAGACCCTGGAAAACCCAAGTTGCAGTGATAACTGATGTTGCTCTGCTAGTTACTTTCCACTCATTTGATGCAGTGGCAGCAATAACAGCTCCTATTCCACCAAAACAAAATATAAAAGCTAAAATCTGTATCCCTAACATGCTTCTTGACTTTCACTGTATGCTGGACAATTAGCACTGTCACTGTGTGGTATGCGGAGAGTACTTCAGTCATCTGGGTAAGCAGTAGGTACAACACAAGCAAATTACACTTGAACAAGTGTTGCAGAAAGTTAATATGGGGACAAGACATTTTTCATGCTTGCTTGACTTAAAGACCCAGGCACCATAGACATTTAGAAAGAAACAAAAAGTGTGATTTTTTTTTCTTTTAGATAATTAGTGATAGATGTTATAAATCAATAAATTAATTTTAATTTTAAAAATGAACTTAATTTTTTCATATTTTTTCTCACTTCTGGTATTCCAGTTAATGCTTAATTTTTAGTTAATTGGAAACTTAACAACCCTAGAAAAAAGTGCAGAGTCCAAATTGTTCAGCATCCATTAGCAGATGTAGCAAAATACTTTTAAAGGGATCAAATATTGTTTGGAAAATACATTTTAAAAGAGTCTGAAATAAATTCACTTGTCAGCAATAGTTGAACTGGTAGCGCTGTCTTTAAGACTGTAAAGTCTTTGGGGCAGGCACTGTGTTTGCACCTTTGTCTTTTGGAAGATAAAAAATCTGTACACAGAATTAAACAATTAAACTCTGAGAATGGATTCCTTCTTGACTTATGAATAGATTCATCTGCCAGATTCCAAGTACAAATGGAAAGTATTTATTAATATACCTACTTTTAAAGAGATGACAGACAGCATTGCCATTGAAGACTAAAATGACATTCTGTACCAGACTGTTCTAACAATGAGGATGAGTAAATTTAGACAGGAAGAATCCAATTCCTCCTCACTGTCAGATAATACATTAATAGGCTATGTGCCATAAGATAAGTATACCTTTAAAAAGTATGCATATTCTTCTCCATTAGAATGCTAATAGAATAGAGGTCAGAAATATGTCATCACTGAATAGATTCCCCAGGGATAAATATTTTATGTTACTGGTCTACCTAGGCCATACAAAATTATTAGGTTTTCCCCTTTTCTTAGGGACTACATTGATCCATGCAGGGGCTTGAGAGAACCAGTGAAGATGTATCTTCAGGACCTGAGATGTCTTTTTTCCCCAAAGCAACAAGCTATTCTACATTAATGATTGTCCATTCTTTAGTGAAGTAGTCAGTATAGACGCTGAAGGCACAGGTGCTGCCTCACTAGTTTCCATACTTATCTAACTACTCAGTTATCACGAGTAAGAGATGTTGCATTTACTGTTTATAACTAAGCTGAACAACTAGACATGCCTTACTACCCCTTTTCACAGCCAGAGCCCAGTCCTGTAGATGGGGGGAGGGATAGCTCTGTGGTTTCAGTATTGGCCTGCTAAACCCCACATTGTGAGTTCAATCCTGGAAGGGGCCACCTAGGGATCTGGGGCAAAATCAGTACTTGGTCCTGCTAGTGAAGGCAGGGGGCTGGACACAATGACCTTTCAGGGTCCCTTCCAGCTCTATGAGGTAGGTATATCTCCATAAATTATTGGTGGCCTACTGGGTAAGGCACTCACCTGGGACATAGCTATAGGTATCTACATGGAGAACAAATATTTAATAATGTGCTCTTCAATCTAGCAGAGAGGTATAGCATGATCCACTGGCTGGAAGCTGAAGCTAGACAAATTCAGACTGGAAATAAGATTTTTAACAGTGAGGATACTTAACCATTAGAACAATTTACCAAGGGTTGTGGTGGATTCTCCATCACTGACCATTTTTAAATCAAGACTGGATGTTTTTCTAAAAGATCTGCTCCAGTTCAAACAAGAATTATTTTGGGGAAGTCCTATGGCCTGTCTTATACAGGAGGTCAGAGCAGGAGATCACAATGGGCCCTTCTGGCCTTGGAATCTATGAATGTAGATCGCCCAAATTCAAATCCCTGCTCTGCCTGATTTGGAGCAGTGACTTTTATCCACATCTTTTACCTCCCAATCAGTGCCCTAACCCACTAGACTAGTAAGTGTTTTGGAGGTAGGTCTCTCTCAATCTCTCCCACATCCCATGTGAATACCCTAACCACTGGACTAGAGCCATTTTCTCTCTCTCTCTCTCTCTCTGGCTTAATGAATATTTAATTATTTATATCAAGTAGAACAGCTCCAACAGGAGAGAGAGACTGCCCACCCTACAATACCCAGTAGCCTGGTGGCGTGGGCACTCACCTGGGTGGTGGGAGATGTGAATTCAAGTCTCTGCTCCAAAACAGGCAGATCAGGGACTTGAAACCACATCTCCCACCCTTCAGGGGAGTGCCCCGACCACTGGATTATTGGCTATAATTAAGGCTTTCTCTAGCTTTTCATGAGAGAGGACTGGGTTTTGCCTGCTAGGGCATGGGCTATCTCAGCAGCTGACCTGGCTTTGGTGCCCAACTCTCAGCCATGAACCTTCTCCTGGAATCCTGAGCAGAGGGAAGCGCCTCCCTTTGGCATGTCAGTCAGGCACCTAGAGGACCAGACCAGTGGGCGCTAGATACCTAAATATGCTTTTCTCTGTACTTCACTCCTGGCGAATTTAGGCAGCTCCCTGCTCAGCTGATTGGCTTCTGAGGACCCTTCCTTAGGTGCCTAACTCTCCCCATGCATCCTGGGTACCTAATTCAGGGCTGTGGATTCTTCTTGGTGGCAGGGTGCCTTGGGGTTAGGTGTTACCTAAATAAATCTTTGTGGATCTAGCCCTTTCTGCTGAGTGCAGTGCTTACTGACTGATGAAATTCACTGCAGGCCTGTACAAGTCTTATATTCCATTTAAATCTCAAACTGCATTCCAAGGGCTTAAGTGGAACTTAATTGGCTCATCAGCTTTGATGCTGATCCTCTATTTAGTGGTCATTTTTACCCTGTTGTAAGTAATTTCACTGAGTTCATGGTAACAGCCACTGTGTCCTGTATTAAGTGTTTGTGGGAAATGGTAAGAAATAAACAATTCTATTTTGCGCCTTCATTTCTGTTACCAGATTTGCCCATTACATTTGGATACACTCATTTATTAGGGTTACTTTTGGGGGGGGGTGTCTGTAATTCTATCAATGTACTGCTTGTGTCACTTGTGTTCTCATACGGAGCTCTACTTCTGCAGGTTCCCTCCCCATGGAGCTATCCTGCAAGACCTAGGTTCCCCAGGGCTAGGTTCTTCCAGCCCCAGAATCAATCTCTCTCTCACACTCACTCACTCACTCACTCACTCACTAACAGAGCGTGTCTGAGAGGACTGGGTTAATCCGCACTCCCAAGCTGACCCCTTATATATCCCTGGACTCAGTAGGTTGGGTCAAGCATCATTTCCAAGCTGTCACCCTCATATGCCCTGGGCACCGCACCAGAATAGAGCACGCCTGAGCAGGCTGGGTTGAGCAGCACTTTCAATCGGCCACCCTTATATGCCCCTGGACTCAGCAGGCTGGGTTGAGCAGCACTTCAAGCTGCCACTCTCATTTGTCCCAGGTTCAGCACATCCCTATCCCCACTTTCACGTTACAATTGTTCTGGTAGTAACCCACTTGATGAGCAAACCCCACAGGATTTTTGGGCGCTGCAGGGATCTTTAGTTTATGTACAAGGAGCGTTGCTGCAGAGCAAATGAGGAAGCCAAAAAAACACTTAGAGGAGAGGAAAGTGATCAGGAACAGTCAGCATGGATTCACCAAGGGCAAGTCATGCCTGACTAACCTAATTGCCTTCTATAACAAGATAACTGGCTCTGTGGATGAGGGGAAAGCAGTGGACGTGTTATTCCTTGACTTTAGCAAAGCTTTTGACATGGTCTCCCACAGTATTCTTGCTGGCTAGTTAAAGAAGTATGGGCTGGATAAATGGACTATAAGGTGGATAGAAAGCTGGCTAGCTCGTCGGGCTCAACGAGTAGTGATCAATGGCTCCATGTCTAGTTGGCAGCCGGTATCCAGTGGAGTGCCCCAAGGGTCGGTCCTGGGGCCAGTTTTGTTCAATATCTTCATTAATGATCTAGAGGATGGTGTGGACTGCACCCTCAGCAAGTTTGCAGATTTCACTAAACTGGGAGGAGTGGTAGATATGCTGGAGGGTAGGAATAGGATACAGAGGGACCTAGACAAATTAGAGGATTGGGCCAAAAGAAATCTGATGATGTTCAACAAGGACAAGTGCAGAGTCCTGCACTTAGGATGGAAGAATCCCATGCACTACTACAGACTAGGGACCAAATGGCTAGGCAGCAGTTCTGCAGAAAAAGACCTAGGGGTTATGGTGGACGAGAAGCTGGATATGTGTCAACAGTGTGCCTTAGTTGCCAAGAAGGTTAACGGCATTTTGGGCTGTATAAGAAGGGGCATCGCCAGCAGATCAGAGGGGAATGATCACGTCCTTCATTCGGCATTGGTGAGGCCAATTCTGGAGTACTGTGTCCAGTTTTGGGCTCCACACTACAAGAAGGATGTGGAAAAATTGGAAAGAGTCCAGCGGAGGGCAACAAAAATTATTAGGGGTCTGGAGCACATGACTTATGAGGCGAGGCTGAGGGATCTGGGATTGTTTAGTCTGCCGAAGAGAAGAATGGGGGGGATTTGATAGCTGCTTTCAACTACCTGAAAGGGGGTTCCAAAGAGGATGGATCTAGACTGTTCTCAGTGATAGCAGATGACAGAGCAAGGAGTAATGGTCTCAAGTTGCAGTGGGAGAGGTTTAGGTTGGATATTAGGAAAAACTTTTTCACTAGGAGGGTGGTGAAGCACTGGAATGGGTTACCTAGGGAGGTGTGGAATCTCCTTCCTTAGAGGTTTTTAAGGTCAGGCTTGACAAAGTCCTGGCTGGGATGATTTAGTTGGAGATTGGTCCTGCTTTATTCTCCTGAGGTCCCTTCTAACCCTGATATTCTATGATTCACCCACGACGGAGAGAAAGAGAAGCAACCAGCTTAATCATGAAAGGTATTTATTGCAAGGTAATAACCACAGGGGAGCCAAACAAACAAAACAGGTATAATATTAAATCTAACTTAAATTTGATTATAAAAGCCAGGTTTAGAAAACTATAACTGATCACACAAATCAGGGTCAGAAGGCTGTACCTAGAGAGAGAGAGAGAGAGAGAGAGAGAGAGAGCTGGGTTCTCACCACCCTGTGAAACTTGAATCTATTGGAGTTCCCAGGTGGTGGTGGTAGCTGAGGGTCCGGAGTGCTGGAGACAGGCAGAGCCCCCAGCATGATCAGTCAGGAGAAGATGAAGTCCCAATGGAATTGATGCAAATTTTGGATCCAGGCATCAGAGAACTTACTTGAGCATGGGTAGGGGTTTTTGTGGGGAAACTATGGTTCAAGGGAGAACACTGGATTTGTTTATGGGTAAACTGATGGCTCAAGGGAGTGTACCAAAGTTATTTTGTTCAGGCTAGACAATAGGAACTGATCATTCCTGGCTATGGGCAGTGTTCCTTGGAGGAAGCTCACAATGCAATCAGGCAGCTTCAGTATTTTGGATGCCAATAAAGGATTTAATACTAGAATTGGTCTGATAACTACTGAGCTGGGTGTGTGAAGGTGTGGGTTCATTAAATCTGGAGCAGAGATCCCCCATCATGCAGTGCTTCCCTGTTTTCTGGTCCCAGAGTTCCGTGCGGTTCTTGCCTTGGAATCTCTGTTCTCCAGTCTGTATGCTAATGGGGATGCCTCCCTGTCCCATCTCCGATGCAAATGAGGCTAGGGGAGTTTCCTTAATCCTGTCACCCTTGTTTGGAGGGGTTTAAGTGTGTCTCCCACGGCCTTTTCTTTGCTTTTTGTAAGTCTTTCTTCTGATCGGTTTTGGTTCAAGCAGAGGCAGGGAAGTGTGGGGGGGAGGTCTTTTGTGACTCAGACAGGCTGGGTACTGCGCCCTGGTTCCTCAAGAACACGGAGCTGACAGGTAACATTACTGAAGTTAAGCTCTGAGGAAAAAGTTAATCAGTCATTTAAGAAGTTCAAGGCAGAGTTAAAAGTTAATCTGTTAACATATGGGAAAATGCTGATGTTTGTCTTCTTTGTAACTGAACAGACATAATTGTTGGACGAGAACTTTGCCCTGAACTTTGCTATAGCTTATTGAATTTCCAAACGAAAAGGGAAGGAAACATCACAGCATGGATCCTGATCTATATTACACTATTGATTTAAAACTTCAAATAGACAAATCATTAATCACATGAAATATGTAATTGTACGGAACTTAATTGAAAATCATGTGAACAACATGAAATACTGCTATTGCTACAGGCATGCTCTTATAAAAGCATACCAATGCCAATTCCTAAAATATAGTTGGCAACTGAAGTTGTTTAGCAGAAAGCTATGAAAGTTTATATGGGCAAGTAGTAGCCTGACTTTTATATTTTGTATATTGATATAAATTCATCTCTTCAACCTAAAATGAAGAGTTCAATAAAAAAGTACTATTGATTCTGACATTTCTGCTGTAGTAATGTTTGCCAGGGTGGATTAAAACAATTTTCATGCAAAAATGGCTAAATTCAGATAAAACTGACTACTCTGGTGGTCATGTCTATACATGATAAAATCAACTTAACTATATTAGGATTATTAAAGGAGTACAATAAAAAAAACCTATATAACCAATTACTATTCCCTGGAGTATTACTTTTTATCACATTATTATTCAAAGATACATTTAATAAAAAAATAAAAACAACCCATATGCATTTTCCCACCATTTGCTGGATACCAATGCTTTTATTGTTACCATCATAACTTTTTTGTTTGTGAAGTGCTCTGTAAATGTATGGCACTAGATAAGCAGGGTGTGCCCAAGGTGGGGTAAGCAGGGGCATGACCCTCCATAAACGTTGGGGGCACAGAACTCCTCCCAGCCCCGGGAGCTGCAGGATTAAGGAAGGACAAGCGACTTCCTGCTGGGCCAGAGTGGGGGGAAGGAAGAGCGAGCTCCTGCCGGGATGGGGCAGGAAAGAGCATGCCCCCCCCCCAGGGGTCAAAGTTAAACTTCTGCGCACACCCTCAATGATTATTAGTACCACACAATATTCTGTGTGGCACAGATAATCAGACTGGTAAAGAACAAGCAGGTAATTTTATCTTGAGGGTTATCTTTAGGTTTATTTTTAACTATGCTTGTTCACGTTAGTAAAAAAAGAACTTAAGAAACATCACCAGGCACACTTGAAATGGGCCTGAGAACATACTGATTAAATCAACTCATTGTGCAAAAAAGGTGTCCACTGACTGGGCCAATCATGGAAACCATGAATTATGTATGCACTTAAAAATAGATTATATCTTCATTCTGCTTTGAATTTCTCTTTCGCTTGCATTCATACTCACGTTCTTTTAAACACACAAATAAAATCATCAAGGACCAAACCAATCTCTCAAATAAGAGTGTTTAAATACACTTGATGTCATATGGAGTTGGACATGCATGTTTCTTGACAGAATTTAACTTAATTTTTTATATTTAGGTTTTTTTAAAATACCACCCAAATTATGCTCTGGGCACAAGCACACAAAAATGCAACATTATACAATCATTGTCTAAATAACTGAAACCTCTCAGATGTTCTGGAGGTCTCCAAAACCAGAACTCTCCCACTGATGCCCATCCTCTTCTTTCCTTCACTTTTAGGAAAAGCCTGGGAAGACAATAACTGGACCTTGCAGCATAACGTGAAATTCAATAAAATCAGACTTGGACAAGGGAAAGCAGAAAATGTATTCCGCTGAGGACCCCTCACTGAAAATGCTCCGTGTCCAGCTCCCTCAAGCCAGGGAGCTGTTAGATCAAGGACTTCAGGTCCTCTTAATGGCTGTGGTTATGGTACAGTGAGAAATGACTCTGAGGTGACCCAGGCCTCAAACCATTTAAGGCTTTAAAGAGTAGGATAAAACCAACACCTTAAATTGCCCCTCGAAATGAATCAGAAACGGTGGCAGATTGCGAAGTATAGGCTTCATATGCTGTTTATGCAAAACACCCTGTAACAAATGGGCTGGCACATTCTGCATCAGAAAAGGTTGTGAGTAAAGGCAACAGCCCCATGCAGAATGCATTGCAGCAGCCTCATCTCAAGGTGACAAAGGCCAGGAGCACTGGGGCAAGGTCTGTATACAAAAGAAAAATCTTAAACTTTCTCAACGTGCAAATTGTGGCCACTGTTCCTACCTGAGCATCCTGAAGTAACTGTGGCTCCAAAACAGGATCTCCAGATTGCAAACCTGATTAACAAAAGGTGGTCAGACTCCCTCAATAGAAGGAGCTGACAACTCTGCCTTTTCTTCCTTTTGGTTCCCACAACCTACCAGCCTAATGTGTCTCTTCTGGATTGAGTTGCAATCAGTGCAATCTCACCCAAATCCCAGTCCCTGCTCTTGATGACATTGATCAGTTTAGCCATTCCCTGGATGTGGTGTAATAGACACAGAGGCATAAGCAGTAACAATAGTGGGTATGTTGCAGCCCATGCCCCCTTACTATACCCAGTTGTGTCTCACACACTAATTGCCCTAATGTCTCTGTAATATTGGTTTCTTTATTCACAATTAAGAGCTACACCTCATGGATTTTCACTTCTGCTAAATGGTTCTTTTTAGGTGTAAAGCAGCAGCAAAACAGTGAGCATGACTCATCATTTTTATAAACCGATTAAAGAGCTTATTTCTTTTTGTTCTTTCTGCCAGGAAGGATCCTTCCCACAGTTCTGTATCCTCCTGGCACTGTCAGATCTGTGAGCCATCACTTGCTTTCTGGCATTGCCTGAACACTGTTAACAATCCTGATCTTCTGCTCCCTTGCATACAGTGCGGGCACCAAATCAGAGAGATCAGAAAGTGACTAAAAATATTTTCCAGATAGATTATTGTACAACCCCCTAGATAATGCTGCACTAAAGCCATTATTATTTTGCACACACATTCCGGTATTCCTCTAATGTGGCTTTAAACTGATGTAGAGTGGGCACTGAAGGAAGAGGCCTTTCAATTTACATAGCTATAACCAGATGTCACTTTAATCTCCTTTTTCATATCCATAGTAGGCACAGTTCAAAAACCGTCACACATACGTAAGATATGCTCTTTGCAAAGAAGTAGTGTTTGGTATGAACATCCTTTCTGGTACTTGTAATTGTTCCCATATACTTCAAGTCAATTAGTTCATTCTTAAAAGAAAATATTCTTCCCTGGCATATTCCCAGCTATTTGATTCATGCTTCGTGATTTATAATCTTCTTCAATTCCTAGTATATCTTGGATGCAATGGAAGTAGGACATGCATGTTTACAGTGAAGGATAGCTAGTGTGATAAATTAGTAACAATACTGAATTCTCACCTGCTCAGCTAAGTGCATTTGTAAAATCTCTGTCGGGGCAGGAGGAGGAACACATTGTTTGAAGTGTGGATTTGCTTTTCTTTCCATCACTTTCAGCCAAGTTACACGTGTGCTCTGGGAATCTCTCTGTACATAGATCCAGATTCATGAAAGAATGTAGGTGTTGCAACGCCAACCCCCCAGGTGCCCTGCTGCCTAGTGGAATTCTCAGTCTGGAGTTAGGTGCCCTGCTTCCCCATCCAATGCATGGGGAGAGTTAGGCGCTGTCACAGAGTGTGGGCGAGTCAGGGCCCTGCACCCCCCACTTCCTGAGATTCACCGTGACTCTCAGCCAGCCAGTAAAACAGAAGGTTTATTAGATGACAGGAACACAGTCCAAAACAAAGCTTGAAAGTACAGGATACAGGACCCCTCGATCAGGTTCATCTTGGGGGGTGGGGATCCCAGACCCAGGTTCTGGGCCTCCCCCTGTCTCCCCAGCCAGCTCCAAGCTGAAACTCCCTCCAGCAATCTCACCCAGCCACACACCTTGGCTCCTCCTCTAGCCTTTGACCAGTTTCCCGGGCAGACGGTGTCACCTGGCCCCAACCTCCTCCTGGTCTCAGTTTATGAAGGGCAGCCGCCATCCTTTACGTGCTGGCTGTCCAGTATCATCCCTCAGTGAAGTCACACCCTTATTTCCCATCACCATCTAGTATTAATGCAGACAGTAGATTAGTAAAACTCCCATGCAACATTACCAGGTTAATACTCCCTACGCCCTACTCCGTCACAGGTGCCTAAAAAAGGGATTCTCAGAAGCCAGCAAGCTGAGCAGGGAGCTACCTAAGATAGCCAGGAATAAAGTGCAGACGAAAGGGATGGGGTTAGGGCTCAAATCCTCAATGGCATTTAGGTGCCTAACTTTCATTGGTTTGGAGCTTAGGGATCTAACTGATGGGTCAGACATGCACACATTCCCAGCCATAAACCCTCCCCTGGAGTTAGGCACCTAAGCCAGGTCAGCCCCTTCTTGTGAAAAATCCTGCTCTGCTTGTTTTGGAGCAGGGACTTGAACCCACATCCCAGCTGAGTGCCCTAACTATCAGGCTATTGGCTCTTCTGAGACACACTCCTGTCCCGCCTCTGTATTTTGTGCAGGGCCCAATCCTTATGTGTGCTGTGAGAATGCCTACAGGATTGGGCCCCACCCATGAGATAGGTGGGGGATATAAAGTTTAAGAATCCTGTGCTGAGACTTTGGCTTGTGCTAGGGCTCCAAACAGGTCATTAGCTGTGGGGGTAACATCAGGACTTAGACAGCTTTGTGCATGCCCACCAGTGGGGACTTAGGTGCTGCTGGGTTGGATGGCAGCTGAGGTTTTAGGAATGTAAGTAGTGCCTAAATGGTGGCCTTAAGTGCCTAAGAACCATTGTGAATCTGGCTCATAGTCTATATTGTAACTTTGGGGATAGATCCTCAGCTAGTGTTGTGTCAGCTCCATTTAAGTCTTTGAAGCTATCTGGCTTTACTTTCCTCAAAGCTGCAATTTTCCTATTATTTTTTCCCCTCTTTGGGTTGTCTAGTGCAATATTACCTCTGGCTGATTGATGCTAGTGCTATTTCTTTAGAACAGGCAGGAAATGCTCGAAAATTGTGCACATAAGGTGTAGGTGTAGTTTGACTTTTATATTTGGGGGAGCAGCTCCAGTCAGGCCAACAGGGCCATGGGTGGGGATCAGAGGGGAGGGGGGACAAATTCCATGCCTGCCCACAGGGGCGCCATTTCCAACTGGGGGGAGAAGGGGGACTTTAACCATGATTCCAGTGGCTACTTAGGCAGCTGAAAATGCTAGTGTTTTTGCAGATAACTTAGACATTTTTGACAGGAGCACTGTATCTAATTCCTATATCAAGAAAGAAAATTAAATAAATATTTAGACCCACTCAGCTCTAATACTAACATGTTCTGACATCTTGTGGCCAGTCACTTATGGGACAATGGTTAGGTTTAAAATTGTAACGTATATTCTTACTCAGATACTCTTACTAAAGTCAGAAGGGACCATCATGATCATCTAGTCTGACCTCCTGCACACAGGCCATAGAACCTCACCACTTACTCCTGTAATAGACCCATAACCTCTGGCTGAGTTACTGAAGTCCTCACATCATGGTTTAAAGACTTCAAGTTACAGAAAATTCACCACTAGTTTAAACCTGCAAGGGACCCCATGCCCCATGCTGCAGAAGAAGGTGAAAAAACCCCACGGTCTCTGCCAGTCTGACCTGGGGCAAAATTCCTTCCTGACCCCAAATATGGTGATCAGTTAGACCCTGAGCATGTGGGCAAGACCCACCAGGCAGGTACCCGGGAAAGAATTCTCTATAGTAACTCAGAGCCTTCCCCATCTAGTGTCCTGTCTCCAGCCATTGGGGATTTTTGCTGCAGGCAACGCTGATGGGCCACATGCCACTGTAGGCGGTCATGTCAGACCATCCCCTCCATAGACTTATCAAGCTCAGTCTTGAAGCCAGTTGGGTTTTTTGCCCCCACTGCTCCCTTTGGGAGGCTGCTCCAAAACTTCATTCCTCTGATGGTTAGAAATCTTCACCTAATTTCAAGCCTAAACTTGTTGATGGCCAGTTTATATGTATTTGTTCTGGGGTCCACACTGATGCTTAATTTAAATAACTCCTCCCCCTCCCTGGTATTTATCCCTCTGATGTATTTATACAGAGCACTCATATCTCCCCTCAGCCTTCTATTGGTTAGAGTAAACAAGCCAAGGTCTTAGTTCTCTTCTCATAAGATAGGCTTTCCATTCCACAGATCATCCTAGTAGCCCTCCTCTGCACCTGTTCCAGTTTGAATTAATCTTTCTTAAACATGGGACACCAGAATTGCACACAGTATTCCAGAAGAGGTCTCACCAGAGCCTTGTATAATGGTACTAACACTTCCCTGTCTCTACTAGAAATACCTCGCCTGATGCACCCCAGGACCACATTAGCCTTTTCACGGCCGCATCACATTGATGGCTCATAGTCATCCTGTGATCAACCAAAACCCCCAGCTCTTTCTCCTCCACTGTCACTTCTAGCTGATAAGTCCCCAGCATATCGCAAAAATTCTTGTTGTTAATTCCTAAATACATGACCTTGCACTTCGCACTATTAAATATCATCCCATTTCTATTACTCCCGTTTACAAGGTCAACCAGATCTTCTTGTATGATATTCCAGTCCTCCTCGATATTGGCAATACTTCCCAACTTTGTGTCACGGGCAAATTTTATTAGCACACTCCCACTTTTTTTGCCATGGTCAGTAATAAAAATGTTAAATAAGGTTGGTCCCAAGACTGATCCCTGAGGAATCACTAGTAACCTTCCTCTAATCTAGCCTGAGAGATCACTTTTCAGTATGACCTGCTGTAGTCTTCCCTTTAACCAGTTTCTTATCCACCTTTCAGTTCTTAGATTTAAAAATTTTATTAAAGCTAATGTTAAAAAATTATAATAAACAGATTTAAAAAAGAGTGTCTGTAAACCTGGGTGCAGTGCTTAGATGATCCAAAAGTGAAAAATCTGGTTAAAAAGTCATGAGATACTTACAGTACATAATCTGCAATAACCCAAATTGAGGTGAATAAATTTAATGGTACAGTTTAGATATTAAAATCTGATTATTAGGGTACATCATTCATGAAAAGCTATACAGATAGTTGTAAAAAGCAAATATGGGAATGAGTGTAGATTGTCCCTCAGTAATTGAGTATTCAGGATAGGTTGTCCCTTAGTACATATAATCCATCAGAGAAGTATTTCAGTTACTTTCTGATTTCGCTTCTCATCGGCACTCCAGCTCATCCCTCCTGGTATTGCCAATGTCCAGTGATGTGTTCTAGATAGATGTCCCTTGATCACCTGATGCCGTCCGACAATCCCCATATTTTCCAATTTAACTAATAATTTCACATGTGGATCTATATCAAATGCCTTACTGACATCCAGGTAGATTAGATCCATTGCATTTCCTTTGTCTGAAAAATCAGTTATCTTCTCAAAGAAAGATATTAGTAACTTTGTTACCAGGTCTCGAATACAACAATTGAAACAACTGTAGAAAAATCTACAATTATTTTCTATCATTTAGGCTACTTACTTTTTGCAGATCATTTAACTTTAGTCTTCTTATTTTAATCAACTGTTAATCACTCTGTTTACAAACAAAATTCTTACTCCCTGCCCCAAGGGCACATACTGGGAGCAGTACATCTTGTCTCCTCTGCAGAACTCATTGCATTGCACTCCGGCTGCCTGCCCCTGAGGCTTGCAGTTTGGGGGGGGCACCACCCTCCCTTGCCCCCCCCAGACTCCGCCTATGTAAGAAAAGGTCTTTAAAAAAAGCTCTGGAATTCTTACCTTTGCTATGGAATGCTATATCCTGGGAATATTAAGATTAAGGTGTGATTATAAACAAGGATTTCCAAAATCTTATCCTGATCCTATAACGTGCTGTGTACATTGAACTCCTTGCCTGAGGAGGTTGTGAAGGCTAGGACTATAACAGCGTTTAAAAGAGAACTAGATAAATTCATGGAGGTTAAGTCCATTAATGGCTATTAGCCAGGATGGGTAAGGAATGGTGTCCCTAGCCTCTGTTTGTCAGAGGGGGGAGATGGATGGCAGGAGAGAGATCACTTGATCATTACCTGTTAGATTCACTCCCTCTGGGGCACCTGGCATTGACCACTGTCAGTAGACAGGATACTGAGCTGGATGGACCTTTGGTCTGACCCAGTATGGCTGTTCTTATGTTCTAACTCCTGCAAGAGCTGAAGATGCTCAACATCTTTCATGATGAAATCCTCTTTGAGAAAGAACTGTACAAGATCTGATCCTGCAGTCAATTAAGTGGGAGTTCTGCAACTGACTGACTTCAGAGGAAGTCAACCTCTGTCCATTGTGAGCTATTTCAAAGATTTTTGTCACCTGGGTGCCAGGTTTACTTCTGGATATTTCCTATGGGATTGGATGAGGGACACTTTTGTATTTTAACACAGAATAGTGTAGGGGCCTGTTAAAGTATGTTGAAAGGTTTTGCTATTTTTAGTTGAATTGAGTGTGGATAGGTAGGTAGCACAGGGGAGAAGGAGAAAGTCTAGAAAAGTTTTAGTGGTGAGTGTTTTTGATATCTACATACAGGAAAAAAGTAAGTAAAAGGTTGAGATTGGTATATTGGGATTTGAGATGTTTTTGTTAAATCTGACCTAATCTGGAGAAAGGTGGCCTTGAAAAGGAATTTTCTGGTCATTTGTCTATGTGCCATTTCAGAAGACTAAAGCAGAATTTATCTGAAGGTTTGGGACAATCAGACTATTAGATAAATGAATGGAGAAGAGATGAGAGCTCTGGATTGAATTTGCATGGGGATTATTTTGTTTTGTAAAATTTTGTTTTGGCAGTGATCCTGGCTGAGCCACTGAAAGTTGTTCATTGAAAATCAGGTAATACTGACAATCAATGTCCTGTAAATCTAACAGCTATTCCTAATAAAATAATGGCAGAAATATTCAGAGAACATTTTTTTAGGTCTGATCCTGAACAAATGTATGTGCTGATGCATTTGCAAGCATGTAAATAATCCCACTCAGGGCACTGACCTTTAAGTCCATGCTTAAAGGTCAGTGTATAAATCTTTGCAGGATCCAAGCCCCATGCAGCATTAAGTAGTGAAGGTTTATAAAGAATAAATCTTGCCCGACCAACGAGGTTCCTTACTTTGCTAGAATCATAAAATGAGTGGATAAAAGAGAATAAAGTAAATGAAATACATTGACCTAGTAAAACATATTATAGTGTGTCCTATTAAATCCTAGATCAAAAATAATTCATATTGTTTTGGATAGGAATTCAGTCATGTGGAATAACAACTAGATAAAAAGGCCTGGTCTTACCTGACTCTTCACTAATGTTCTCTAAGTGTGTGAAGGAATGTACTACCCCTTTAAGCGACAGGCTGGAGCCTGCAGCCTGGGATAATCAGAGAGGCCCTAGCCCACCCTGCGGTTGAGCTATTTAAAGAGCAACAGGAAGCTGAGCAGGGGGGAGGAGTAGAAGCCATGCAGGCTGCAGCAAGTAGTGGTTGCTTTTTCTTTTTGGGCTCTAGGAGGCCAGCCTAGCTGGAGGCTTTGTTTTGAGGACTTTAAGTTGGGAGCTCTGAACCAGGGTCTGAAATGAGGAGCTTAGGAATGGTTTATTATAATTGCTCCCATGCAGAAACCTTTTAAGAGACAGTGTGCAAATTTGTTTGTGTGCATTGGCTTTACCTTGCCCTAGGCTGTTAAAGTGAACCTATTGGCACCTCCATCAGGGGAAATCAGCATGGGATGCATCTGCAAGGGGCGCCCAGGGATGGCCCATGCCTTTACAAAGAGGGAGTAACAGCCTCCATAATCCTCTAACCCTCAATTCCACTAATATTGTACATTCCTAGTTAACATTACCATTGAGGCTAGACTGGTAAGGTAGAAGTTGATGTGGAATATGTGACAATTTGCATACTGATTAGGTGACCCGAGCTGCCCATGAGAAAATATTAGTGCCACCTTGTATGCATGCCTTACCCAACCATTTATCTAGCTGCTGCATTACAGGTAAAACATGGTTCTGTCATTTAGTGGATGAAAGAGTAAATTGTAGTGTGAAACTGGCCCTGTATCTTTATGGAAGAAAGGGGGAACTATACATACAGTAATCACAACCAAAATAACTGTTAAAAGAATGCTAACATTGCAAAGTCCAGCTCTCAAAAGTTAGGAAATGCCTGATTTCAGCCCCCTTAGTGCGCAGGCATTACCATAGTCTCTAATTACATGATCAGATACTATCCTTTCCAGAGAACCCCTGCCTCATTCAGTGCCCAAGAAAGACAATACTCACGGTATGAACAGCTGTTCAATATATTTTATTTTATCCTTATTGTTCAATGTGTGGTCCCAGGCCTTATTCACTGCACACTATTCGTCCCTATTCTGAAAACAGAAGTATTAATTTCCTCATGAGATTTTTCTGAGGCACTCATCACTACAGTATATGAGGGATTCACAAATGTTAATGTATTCATGACACCACTAAAAGGTAAAATGGCATTATTATCCCCAATTGACAACTAGGGAAATGAAGCACAGGGACATTAAGGTCAAAAGTATCCACTAACTTTGGGTGCCCGATATGAGACACCTGACACTGATTTATCAGAGTACGTAGCATTATACAGCACTTCATATGTTCAAATCACAGCTCCCATTGACGGCAGTTGCAGCTTAGTGCTCAGCATTTATGCAAATCGGACCCCAGGGTCTCAAGCTGAGTCCCCAGAAAATGTTGAACACACAATTAGTGACCACATGTGAAAAATTTGGCTTACGTGACTTGTCCAGCATCACACAGGAACTCTGACAGAGGCGAGGATGGAATCTAGTTCTCCAGGGTGGCATTTAGCTCCCTTAATCATGAGACCATCCCCTCTCCTTCTGCAGTCCTCTACCTTGTTCACTACATATTTTCCAATCCCAGTCCCTGAAAATAGTACATACCTTGCAACTTCTGCAACACCTAATGCAGGGGTCCCACAGAGGACAGTCTCATACATAACCCTGATTCATCCCCAAAGCATGGTCCTACCCACAGAAAGATGCTCTTAAATTTGTATATTAAGATTAAATTTCATCCTAACCAAGGATGGGAAGAATATGCTGGTGTGCCATTGGATTGAATTTGAATGATACATGCTGTACTAGTATTAGTCATATACTGAATATGAATCAAGATCATCTATGCTCTGTGGGGATCATGCTGTGGTAGTGAGATTTGAAGTCAGTCAGAGCTACATATTTTCACATAACTAGGGCTCTCAGGACATGGACTCTAGCTTTTTTTCTGTGCATATATCCATGGGTTGCAGGAGAGTTAGCTTGTGCAGCGTTAGAACAGTCATTTGTTAGTAAGTGTCTGGCCTCACCCAGGCCAGTAGGAGAGGACAACTTGGGGTTGTCCAAACTCAGAATGATTGACTGGACTTGAACACTGAGAGCCCCATCAATGCACTATGTCAAGCTTTATAAATAAATGTTGTATGACATGGCTCAGATTCATCCCTACTCTACCTCCAAATAAGTCAACTGCTTAATCTATATTTACTTTTGGAGGGGGGTTCATTTTTCAAACTATCTTAGTGAGATGGCTATTGTGTTCATGCACCATCACCTTCTATTAGAGAGAATTGGAACTGCTCATCTGTTTATAATGGGCCCTACATGACCAACAGCTAACAGAGTTTTTTCTTTAGCTTAAAAAGTAGGTGCTTCTACTCTTAAATTAGAAGCCGAGCCGGCCATAATATTTTTTGCAGGGGCTGCTACTACAGTTTGCCAACAACCTCTCCCTCCTCTACCTCCCCTCCTCCCTCAAACCCAGGGGTGAAAGTAGGCCGGTATGGGTCAGTATGGCGTATGGGTAAGAAGCCGGTACCGGCCTGTATGCAGCCAACGTTAAAGCGCTGCAGCAGCGCTTTAAAATTGCTGCCCTTTTTGCCCCCCATCGGCAGCCCTGCTGGTATGGACCCTATCAGCAGGGCCGACGACGGGGAGGGCCAAAAGGGGCAGCTGCCCCGGGGACGGCAATTTAAAGGGCCCGGGGCTCCCGGCCACCACCACCGCTACTGCAGCAGTGGCTGGAACCCTGGGCCCTTTTAAATCACCACCACCAGAGCCCTGGGTGGCGCAGGCCAGGCAGCATGGATGGGCTAGCTGTGGGAGGCTGCCCCCCAGCCCTGCCCGACTGAGGCCATACCCCTTCCAGGGGCCCAGAGCCAGGCCTCCATACCGGTAAGTGTTTAATATTATTTCACCCCTGTCTAAACCCAACCCTAACCTTTCTCCACCATGGTCCCAACCCATCCTAAATTAATGTGAATGAACAACACAACCTTGTTTTTTATGAACAAATAGAGTCTGTTTTCAGAGCCTGTCCCTATCAGTTTTACAGACAACAAGCACTGACTACAGGCCTATCATAAAACAAGCATCCTCCTGAACTAGCCTCCAACACAGAGTCAGATACATGTGGTGTTTAACTGGGCACTGCTAATAATGAGCCTGTAAACAGCCCAGCTGCACTGAGACTGTATACAGATCACTACTTACCCAGGTGAGGGGCTGACAGCCATGTTTCTGTTCACCTCTCTTGCACCACTGTTTTTTTTCTGAGCATTACTAGATGAATGAAAATATCTTCTAAATTGTTATACTTGTGTATGAATTTATTATAAATTGAGATTAGTATATCCTTTAATGCTTATTACCACCTAATTATGTTATTATTGGGAGACCTTACACTTACACTGTTATCACTAACCCTCCAAACCATTAAAGCAGAAAGAACAACACATCTGGTTTGCCCTCCAGTTGTAATCAACATCAGCTTTTGGTGTGTCTGTATAATCCTTTTTACATGCTATAATACTTGTTAGGATCTTCAGGACAATTTTAAGGACAAAGCGATAGTACATCTTTATAATTTTCACAAGACTGAAGCAATATCTCCTGCCACATGGTGCAGAGGCAACCTGTGCAGAATTCAATTTCTGGATGCAGATTTGGGCTCTTTCTATTGTGGTAATGCTTCAATAACTTTGTACCCTTTATATTCCAAAAGGTGAGTATAGTGTGATCACATTGCCGGAACCACTTTTTCTCCTTAGGTCTTAGGGGAGTCATTGTCACTAGGCCAGTTTTACAAATTAAAAATTCCTGCATTGCTAAAGATGGGATCATCTGCAAAGCCTTTGGAACAGTTGGAAATTAGATTCAGTCACAGCAGCTGCTTTCTTTGCTTCCAAAGAACAGCAGGTCTACCAGTTTACTGAAAATTTTGAATAGGATCAGAGCTTTTACCTTCCTCTGGAGAGAAGCTTGATTCTTCTGTACTTCAGTGTGCCATCCACCTCAGTTATATCAGTCTCCAGAAAGATCAAAAGCTCAAATCTTCTAAAATGTTTAACTTCACCATAATTGGAATATTACACTTGTAGCAGACATGAAGATAATGTCTGGTTTTTAAAATGCCCTCCCTTGCAGTTTCAGATGGATACAATGTTAAATGCCTCCCCTAAACTGTTATGTAGTAGAACTGATGTCTATAAAAAAATAGTAGTTTATACCTCAGAGGTAGCATTTAAATGAGAGATGAAGTGATCCTTAAGTATAACTTGTATTTTTCACTGAAAAAACTGTGGGTGGTCATCAGTATTATCTTCTGGAGTAGTTGAAAATGCCTTCCAAAAACAGTCTGTTACTGTGATGTTATTGGAAAGTGCTGTAAGTGAGAAGCACTTAATCAGCCCCTGCCACTGAGCCCAAAGTTTGAGAGATTTGTGTGTATTCAGAAGGGGGTTGGGCTAAAGTCAGAGTGCAATGTAGTCATATGCCTAGGGAACATTTACCCTGAAAACCTAGGCATCTACAGGATTATGTGGAAACTGAGCAGGATTAGGTGGATTGGATTCGCAGTGGTGACTAAAACAGGGATTTAGGTGCCTAAATACCTTTGTGGCTCTGGGCCAAAGTTCTCACAAAAGTGTTTGCAGATTCAAGGCATAAATAATGTAAATAACTATGTTTCATAATCTAAATCAATATAACAACTCTTAATTGCAATGCAACAAAATTAAATAAGAGATGGGTTTATTGTGGACATATTTGTATCACAGATGCGTAGTAAAAAGAATATACACTCAAATTCTGCAGTCCCTACTCACTAAGGTCACTGAAGTAGAACTGAATGAACTCTTTGCAGCAAACTATGTAATGAATTTAGCATCTTTTTCTGTTCAGGAATTATCTGCTAACAGACTTCAGTTTTACATATTTATTTGTGGCATGACCATGTCTTAAGTGGTTTGTATAGAAAGCAGAATGTGGCCTCAATTCTCCTTTAGACCTCTGGGAACTCCTGCAATATAATTAACAGTAATGAAAAGTCAAAATTCTTTAACAAATGATTTGAAAATATTTTTTTCAGCCTATGGATTATTAGCAAACTATTTGCTCTAACAATTGCTTTGAGTTTTCACTAATTTGCATTTAGCTATTTGGACTCAGCGATTAGTCACATAGTATTGATTCTACTTCCTGACTGGATTAGTCAAGCCCATAAAAAGCTTTCAAGATGGCTGCGGGAACACAAATTTTAGCAAGAGAATTGTGAATACATAGATCATATATACGTCTGTAGACACTGGTGAAATCCTACCCCTGTTGAAGTCAGGGGGAGATTTGCAATTGGCTTCAGTGAGGTCAGGATTTTATTACTGTGTTGTTTGATTCAGACCACTGTACTGCCCACATGGCAGAACCAAGAACTATAGATTCTGGCATATGGAATATGCAAAGAACTTTTCCAAGCCCCTGCCAGTCAGAGAGAGAGCATACATCACTCTGCAGTTTACAGATGGTCCCTGTATGCTTGGACATCCATTGAAATGTTTATATTTTGTCACATGCTGTGTTGTTGTAGCCGTATTGGTCCCAGGATATTAGAGAAACAAGGTGGGGGAGGTAATTTATCTTTTATTACGGAAGTTGGTCCAGTAAAAAATATTACCTCACCTATAATATTTCGTCACACTGAGGTTCAGATTTTTGCTGATAGCAAGTTTAAGGCTACTCAAAATAGTATTAATTTACAACCAGTTTTCTTTAAACAAAACGCTTTTTATTGATAAGAAAATGCCATATCATATAAAGAGACGTGCATAGCAATTATTATGAATAACTTAAATAGCACAAAAACTTACCAAACAGAAGTAAAAAAGCTATAGATCAAGGAGAAATTTTATATCCAATTAGACAACTAACAATTCTTACTCATTCATGATTGGGAGTTCAGCCTATACAAGGCAGGGAGGATATTATCAATACTCTCTGGCCACTTATTTTATTCCCTCAGGTAGCATATATATAATGGTCACCACTCGAAAAAAAATCAATATGTATTTATGCTTCCCACTCATTCATATCTGAGATACCATCACTTATTTTCCTCTTCTAACATGTAGATAAATGATGACTTTAACTGTTACCACTGTTGTGCTCTTTCCTAAGTCCTCCTTTACTTCTCTAGAGAAAACCTACTTCATTTGCTTGGCTACTTCTAAAGTCCCTTCCTTTTCAGATCTCTCTGTCATTTACCCTACCTCCTTTTCCCTAAGGGTTACTCCCAATTTCCTTATACTAGAGTGGAGTCTAATAAGCCGTACCTACCCTAAAAAGTTGGACACAATTTACACCTGCCTGTAGAGTGAGGTAGTGAAAAAATCCTACCATTCTGCTGCAGACCCAATAAAACCTAAATGACGGGTAACTTCTACAGTCCCTCAAGGTCAAGTCTGAAGCTCTTTGATAGAATAGTTTGGTGGAAAATTCACACCACCAATCCTTGTTAAAATGGAAAATGTTGTGTTTAGAATTAGTCAAACCAATGTACCAATTTTGCATGCATTTTTAAAAAATGTGTTTATGTATTTAGTATATAAAAAGGTTTGGTTTGGGACAGATTTTTTTTTAAGCAGAATTTTTGCAATACTTCCAAATTTGTTGTGACATCTATAAGAAACATCTAGATGGGGAGGGCTCTGAGTTTCTACAGAGAATTCTTTCCCAGGTGTCAGGCTTGTGGGTCTTGCCCACATGCTCAGGGTCTAACTGATCACCAAATTTGAGGTCAATAAGGAAATATCCCCCAGGTCAGATTGGCAGAGACCCTGGGGTTTTTTTGCCTTCCTCTACAGCAGTGGTTTTCAAACTGCGGGTCACGACCCAGTGCCGGGTCACGGAATGTAAGGCACTGGGTTGTGGCGGCTCTGGTCAGCATCGCCCACTGGGCTGTTAAAAGTCTCATTGGCGGTGTTGCCTGGCTAAGGCAGGCTAGTTCCTACCTGTTCTGACATCATGCTGCGCCCCAGAAGCAGCCAGCAGCAGGTCCGGCTCTGGGAGGGTGGGGGGAGGAGGGCATCCACGCACTGCCCCCGCCCCAAGCACTGGCTCCGCACTCCCATTGGCCGGTTCCCAGCCAATGGGAGCTGGGGGGCGGTACCTGTGGGCAAGAGCCACGAGGAGCCGCTTGCCTGCCTCTGCTTAGGAGCTGGACCTGCTGCTGGCCACTTCTGGGGCGCAGCATGGTCTGCGGTGCCAGGACAGGCAGGAAGCCTGCCTTAGCACCCCCACTGTGCCGCTGACCTGGAGCTGCCCGAGGTAAGCCCACACCCCAACACTGCACCCCAACCCCCTGCCCTAGCCCTGAGCCCCCCCATACCTCTAACCCCTCATCCCCAGCTCTGTTGGATCGCGGGCATCAACAATTTTCTTCAACTGGGTCGTCAGAAAAAAAGTTTGAAAACCACTGCTCTACAACATGGGGCAGGGGTCACTTGCAGGTTTAAACTATTGTAAATGGTGAGTTCTTTGTAACTTGAAGTTTTTAAACCATGATTTGAGGACTTGGTAACTCAGCCAGAGATTATGGGTCTATTACAGGAGTGTGAGTGGGGCGGGGGGGGGGGAGTGAGGTTTTGTGGCCTGCAATATGCAGGAGGTCAGATTAGATCATTATAATTGCTTCTGAATTTAAAGTCTAAGAGTCTAAATCAGCTAATCGATTATACTGGCTAGTTTGAGGGATAGGTGGGGATAGCTAGCACTTTATAACTTGTTAAAACTGCAAACATATAAGTATGTACAAATTATATATATTGCATTGTATCCTTCTCCCTCCATCCGTTACACTTCACTAGTCTTGTTAGGCAACTGCCTCCATGCAGATACAGGGGTTTGCCTGGGTGGAGGCAATTGAAGGATCAGGTATTTAAGGTCATTGTGGCTATGTCAGCAAAACTCTGTAGTGTAGACACAGCCTATACTGATGGAAGGATTCTTCTGTCAGTGTAGCCATGAGTGATGGTAGTTTTGTCACCAGAAATACTCTTTCGTGACTATCACTGCATCGAGGCTGGGGATTAGGTTAAGATACCTATGTCAATCTGGGGTGTGGTTTTTTCACATCCTTGACCAACGTAGCTATCTCAACCTAACTTTTAAGTCTAGACCAAGCCTTAGACTATGAGCTCTTCAGGGCAGTGACCGTATCTACATATATATATTTGTACAGTGCATAGTACTGATCCTGATGGGTGCCTCGGGGAACAACTGCTCTGTAGATATTAAATAATAAATCTGTTCAATGGATAGACTGCTTTAGTTCCCAGGGTTGTAAATCCAGCTCCTTCCATGATCACTGTTGCAATAAAAAAGAAAAAAAAATTTTGATAACTGTGCTGACGTTATTGATGTCTTTTATACAAAGAAGGAAATGAACAAAGCAGAGCTGTGGTGCCCGGTGCTTCATGAGAAACAGAGACACAAGAACTACACTGTGCCAAATGGAAAAAAGACAAACCCTTCAGGGAAAGAAAAGTTAAGTCTGGTGGTATTAGATGCTTCAGAGTAAACTATTAACATTAAAAGACTATGGAACAGTTCTTCACACGATCACCTTCATTAAAAAGATTCCTTTAAAGTACTCTAACATAAATATCAAAGCTTTATATCCTAGCAATCAATCAGCAACGCAAATGAAATCATCAGCTGCTTATATGTACTGTGTAGCAGAGTGATCTGTCCCTTTAAGGAGCAGCAGGGCTGGGGAGCAGACAGCCCTCTTCTGGGGAGGAGCCCAGCAAGCAGGTGCTGGGAATCATCTGACCCAGCTGGACAGAATCTAATGATTTGGTCTGATAATTCCCGGGTAGGCGATATACAGGACAGCCCAGCTCCCTGATGGCTATTGTCTCATTTTAGATACAAATGTACAGGACAGCATTTATCTATTTTAAAAACTGATTGGGCCAGATTTGCCCTTGTGAACATGGGAGCGTTGTTTTCACAAATGCCACTCCCTGAACAAGCACTAATGGTGGGATTCATGCTGAGGTAGAGTGAGTGGAACTACCACTCTCATTCTCCCAGGATTTCTGCTAGGGGAAGCCAGCCAGGTTTCACTATAAGCCTCTTTGGCAAGGACTGCCAGGGAAATGGGTTGCATGAGGGCATCTCCTAGCTGCTTAGGCACATGTCATGGGCTGCACCAGCTGGCTGTGCGTCCCCGATGACAGCAAGGTTTGTGCGTGGCTTGAGATGCTGTGTTTTATTCTTTTTGCAGACTTTCCACTTTTCGATGTTCTCTGTTGTGATATGGCTGTCTCACAAGGAGTTTTTTGTTTTCCTTTTTCCTTTTTTCAAATTAATAAACTCTGAAATAAAAACCACAATGACCAATACATTTACATTAATATGATAATCAGTATTAGCAGCATCAGGACAAGGGACTGAAAACACATAACTGTATAGCTGTTTCCATCTAGCTATTCTTTTCCTTTTATATTTTGACACAAGCAAGGGCTAGTCATGATCATCAGATCAGTGCATACAAATATAATACAAATATTTTAGTAATGAGTTATATCATAATGGCATTAATGCAGCCATAGCTATTTTTTCACTCAAGGCAGTGACAACAGGAAGGGTATGTAAACTTCTATGCCTTTGTAATAATACTGCCCCTTTTATATAGCATGACTAGTTATTTAAAGTATTAGCTAGTTCTCATGGAGGCAGAAACCTGCAGCACTTTGTGCCAGACCTGGACTCTCAGCAATCTGATCCAGTCTCAGTAAGAGCTGCAGGGATGCCCTAGCGTCCTATTCCACCTTTGGACTAACCCAGAGAGGTGGTATAACAAACGGAGAGGGTGACTGTCATAACTATAAAGGGAAGGGTAACAGCTCTCTGTGTACAGAGACTCCAAATCCTTTTACCTGTAAAGGGTTAAGAGGCTCGGGTAACCTGGCTGACACCTGACCCG
>NW_020664372.1:20332804-20340647 GCF_002925995.2 Terrapene triunguis | reverse complement strand
GTTCGCTCTTGGGACTGAGAGGGACCAGACATCAATCCAGGTTCTCCCCATCTTTCTAAACAAGTCTCTCCTATTTCAAACTAGTAAGTAAAAAGACAGCAAGGCGTCTTAGATTTACTTTGTTTTCTCAACTTGTAAATGTACCTTTTTACCAGAGTGTGTATCTTTGTTTGCTGTACTTTGAACCTAAGACAGAGGGGGGTCCTCTGAGCTCTTTAAGTTTGATTACCCTGTAAAGTATTTTCCAGACTGGTTTTACAGAGATGATTTTTACCTTTTTCTTTAATTAAAAGCCTTCTTTTTTAAGAACCAGATTGATTTCTCCTTGTTTTAAGATCCAAGGGGGTTTGGATCTGTATTCACCAGGAGTTGGTGAAAGGAGGGTGGGAGGAAGGAGGGGGGATGGTTAATTTCTCCTTGTTTTAAGATCCAAGGGGGTTTGGATCTGTGTTCACCAGGGAATTGGTGAAAGGTTTCTCAAGGCTTCCCAGGGAGGGAACTCTTGTGATGGTGGCAGCGGACCAAAGCTAAGCTGGTAGATAAGCTTAGAAGTTTTCATGCAGGCCCCTACATTTGAACCCTAAAGTTCAAAGTGGGGATCCAGCCTTGACAGTGACTTTTCTGATTACTAAGGGACTGGTAAGTTTTTTGGGGGGCGATACACAAAAAAGTTGTAGAAGGGGAAGCACATCAACTGTGCAGAAGTTTCGAAGCCAGATGTGGTTCAAAATTCCAGTTTAGACACAGTGGCTCCATCACTAATCAATGTGGGGGCAAACTGAACAAAGCAAGTGGGTGTAACAAGAAGTCAGTCTTGCTGAGTAAGAAATAGTTTAAACTGGCTTCCTGTATGATTGAGAGAGTCTACACAGCATTGTCCAGTTCACCCCCTCACAAGAGTTCAGACAGAAAAGCTATTAAGGCTACAGGCTGCCTTCTCTGGGTGGGTCTTAGATCAGAGAATGACCTTCCTCTAAGGAAACATTAGGCTCTCAAGATTACTAAAGGAAAATCTCTTCAGAGAATTGAAAGACTGAATGACTCATTCAAAAGCCCATTTCTTGACATGCACAACAAAAGTCTGCAAGATGAAAATGTTCTTCCATATTTAGAAGTTTAATGCTCTTGAATTTGAAAAAAACTTATTTATAATGTTTGTTTACTAGCAAAAGAGGCAGTTAGGGTGATATTGAGCCTTGTCTTATAACCCACCATTTTCACATTCTCATAACTGTCTGAAAATTTCTTTTTAGCAGAAATATTCTATGCTTAGTCTCAGCTCAAAAGTGAAATTGTCTTTTGTTTGCTGTTTTTTGCAAAGTTTGAAATAAATACATTCATTCATTCATTCATTCATTGTTGATATGTAAAAGTGCGAGAACCTCCAGGCTGATGATGCATGTTTTTCACACACAAAACTCAAAAATGGCTGTGCATTAACAAGCTGAAACCATCCAGGCAGCTAGCCTTCACTGCGTACGGCCTTGATCCTGCAAACACATATGCACACATTCAACTGAAGGGTAGTGCTGGTAAATGGTACCTCTGCCCCTAAACCCTCACCTGCAGAATCCTCCAAGGATCAATTCTATCTCTAGTCTCATTCAACATTTACATGCAGCCACTAGGTGAACTAGTACGATGACATAAACCCAAGCACTAGCAATATGGAGATGACACACAGCTCTATCTATCCTTCACCACATATAACTATACCATTATCACCAAGACAGCCTCGTAGTTGGACAAGGTCAGTTCATGGATGAAGAACAGCTGGTTGAAGCTGAACCCAAGCAAGACAGAAGTTATGCTGGTGGAGAGATGAAAGCAGTTTGAAGAATGCAGCCATGATGTAGTCTCCTATGGTTAAAGGTACACACCCTCAATTAGTCTTTTCAGTCCACAGGTAGGAGTGCTCCTGGTTGCCTCATGTAGCAGCATCTGTGAGTATACTGGAAAGGAGTTAGATGGAGGACAAGGAGTTGAGGATGGGGTGGATAGGGAGACTGATTGGATGAGGAGCCTAAGGAGGGATCCTGGGAGCTAATGGGGAAGGAGGGAAGAGACAGATTGGACGATGAGCCAGGAAGTGGGATTGGCTGGGCAAGGAGACTGGGTGTGGGGAGAGATTGGGACTCAGATGATAAACTTGGAGGGTGAGACTAGGTTAATGAGACTGAGTGTGGGATGAGAAGGAGTGGAGACTGGGACTGGATGGACAAGGAACTAGGAATGGGAAGAGACATGATTGGGACAGTTACAGATTGGAGGGGACAGGGAAGAAGAAGTCAAGTGGATACTGAAAAAAGAATGCTTTTTCTGGTACAGCTTATTCTACCCTCTAAGCTATACATAAAACTCTTTGGGACAGATCCTCAGCTGGTGTAAATCAGCATAGTGTCATTAAAATCACTGATTTACATGAGCTGAAGTGACCCTTAGTTTTTACCAAGGCTTGGAAAACAGAATGAGGGAAGGAGTACCAGTCTATAAAAAGAAAATCCTTACTCACTCCCTCCCTTGGGAAAAGTTTGTGCTTTTTATTTATGTTATCTTTAAGGAAATCCTGGTGTTAAACTCTGGTAGACCAATGCCATCTCTGATTCAAAAGATTTTTCTTTAATATCTTTGGGGTGGTTATTACTGATGCTTGTTTTTGTTATTTTGTATTAAAATGAATAAAACATATATTCCTGATACACAGTTACACAAATATATTGAAAGTTAGTGGAGTTGCTCTGGATTTCCACTGGTGTAACTGAGCATGTCTTCCTACGAACTACCAAGAGTGCACTGTCTCCAGGAAATTCTCATTTGAGAACAACAGTAACAACTGTGCTTGCAATGTGGCATTGGCATGTAGCATCTTATCTTGTTGTTTCAAACACAAGTGGGAGTCAGCCTATCATGCTTTTTTGGCTCCCATCGTTCATAGAAAAATTCGAGTGAATCTTTTAGACATAATCTAGGGTGGTTTTTTTTTATTGCTCAAATAGTCTCTCATATATTTCTTTCCCATAATTTTGACAGTTTAAAGAACTCACGTCAATGATTCAGCTAATTTTCTGGTTCTGCCAACTTGTTCTAGAGGGAGAGAAAGATGATTGATAGCTCCACAGAAGAGAAATGAAAGAAGGAAAATCAGATTTGCAATTTTCTAGACATTTCTCAAATTCTTAGATTCTCTGCTGCCTGTCCCAGTCAGCCAGTCATCTCTGCACCAGCTAAACAGATAAACACAAGTGCAGAATCAATGAATTATTTTACATCCAATTGTTTTTTAAAATCTCTTAAGGCCTAAAGAATTGCCTCTCCCTGTGCAGTACTGCTAAAGGTATGGTCAGCTCAGATGCCAGAGCTGGATCCCCACATTATAAAAGAGGGGGCTGCTGGAAGGGCTTTCTCTGTGAGGGCTCTGAGGCCTGGTCTACACTGGGGGGAGGGGGGGTGTCGATCTAAGTTACGCAACTTCAGCTACGTGAATAACATAGCTGAAGTTGACGTACTTAGATCTACTTATCACGGTGTCTTCACTGTGGTAAGTCGACGGCTGACGCTCTCCCGTCGACTCCGCCTGTGCCTCTCGCCCTCATGGAGTACCGGAGTGGATGGGAGAGCACTCAGCGGTAGATTTATCGCGGCTTGATAAATCAACCCCAACTGAATCGATCGCTGCCCGTTGATCCAGTGGGTAATGTAGACAAGCACTTACTTACTCTGAAACTTGCTCCTCCCCTGGTCCAAAATATTTTGAATCTGGTGACCTTCTGGGCACGCTGCAAAAGGTGCCTGTTCAAAAGGGCTTTTTGAGAGGGCCAATGATATGCTTCTCACAATGATGGAAGGATGGTAAAGAACTTCCTGGAGGTGGCAAAGTTCCTTTTTGAATAACTATTTTAATGCTGCTTGAGTTTTTTTGTAGTATTAATTACGTTAGGGCTCTGAGAGTCTTGTATAGACATCTTTTTATTATATTTTAAAACAAAAGAAATAAAAGGCACTAAAGTTAGGAGAGAGAGCAAAACCTGATGGTGCAGAACAAAACCTCGCGAGACTGAAAACAAAGAAAGAAGAGGAAGAAGGCACATGGATGAGTAATTTGTTGTGCTTGCAGGACCATGGGATCAGAGAAGAGGTTGATATTATAAGTTTTGCATCTTAGAATCTGGGTTTATGTGGGTTTTCCTTTTAGTTGATCAATGATCTCTGAGCATGGCATGGGAAGGAAGAACAAATACTAGCTAAAGGATAGAAAAGAAACTTCTAAAGTTCTGTCAATGAGTGTGCGATTCCCATAAGCAATGTGTCACACTGATGGTAAACAGAAAAGTCCCCTTTGTGGCACCTTCTAAAAGAGCTAGGATTTTTTTATATACATGTATGTAAAGGAAACTTTGCATCCTGCAGAGCCCCCAGGGCTGTGGGTCAGAAGAGGGAATTTATGCCTTCATATGCTATTGGACTAATTTATATGTGCAAAACCCCCAAACTTTTCTAAAAATATTTCAGTTCTAATTAATACAGGAAAAGCAAGGTCTGGATTTCTTAGTGAATAGGATGAAAATGTAAAACCTACTAAATCTCAAAAGAGGAGGGATATGCCATCCACTTGGACTGACAGTTCCTATTTACTGAGCATGGTGTGAAAAGTATGTCGCAGATCCATCTCTCCCAAACAGGGCTCACATTCTGTGCCTACTGCCTATTTAAGAAGATGGCAGAATATTGTGGCAGGGCCTTGGTGAATACTTACATACACAGTCTCCTGTCATTACCCAAAGATGCCTTTTCAAACACATCTTTAAATTGTCTCTGGATCACCCAGATATTCCTGGTCCAAAATTCCTAAACATGGTAGACAATCTGTCCAAAACTCTGCAAGAGCAACAAATGACCAATCTCTTATGAAATGACATTTAATTCACTTCAGTCTATCCAATCAGATAAAGCTACAACTTATTCTAGAAGCAAATACACTGGGAAAGTTGGAGATAATCAGAATGCCTCAGTTTCCAGAAGATAAAAGCTCCCAAGAAAATTAAAATAGGGACAGGTGAACCCATTTATCCACATTCAGCAAAATAATTTTATAAGTAGTTCTACTTCACAGTAACTGATTTCACAGTGTCCAGTATTCAGTCAAGATTTGAACAGAGACTACAAAATTGTTTGAAATCTTGAAACTCTCAAACACTCCACATACAAGAGAAATGCAAGTTCAAGATGTGCTTTAGGTGTAAGGTTCTGATTTCAACTCTGACCGACACATTACTCAGCTTCCTTTGTAAGCCAGCTGCCAACCTATGGAAAGATCATTATTCTGTGGAATGACAATAATCTACTTCATGTGTTGTTGGTTTTTTTACAAATAAAAAAATGAAAGTCACTTTCTGATGTTGCACTGTTGCCAAAGACTCATGAATGACTGAAATTAACCAGAAAATATTTTTTTAATACCATACCCACAATAAGAAAAATGGTGTGACAATTGTAATTCACAAGCAACTAGATTTTGCTATTTTGCCCCAGGAAAGGGATGGTTATGAATATAGGTTAAGATTAAAATTTACATATCACTTTTGGTGATCCCGCTCTTTTCTTAGCCACATGAGCCTAATTCAAATAGCATTGAAGTCCATGGGAGTTGTATTGGCCCCTATCATAGCATTAACTTTTCTATTAGTACACAGTCGGACAAATTTGATCCTCTGAAAGCAGTGGGTTGACCGATTTAATTGGGGGCAGAATTTGCTTTGAATGTTTGGGGAGATGATCTAAATAATTTAGATCCTATTATATACATTTTTCTGAAATCGAAATTTAAAGTCCTTTCATTACTTCAGCCCTCTATAACCAACAAGTAAGAAGTATACTATTCCTCCCAAGATCCCAGGTGACAGACTGAGCTGGGACACAGCAGTACACTAAACTAGACCAACACTTTGCTCAGCCCCATCAGTTTCTACTGAATGTGAGCTTACATTTGGGGAAACAGGATTTGTTAGCTTTACAGTTGTAAACCTTTCAAATGTGAATTGATGTAGTGTCTTCAATCTCCACAAAGACGGTCTGAACTGTCCTCTTTCATTTCAACAGTGTGGTACCTGGAAGTTATAATTATAGTTTAAATGGCAGCCCTACTAACTATTTCATTGCTGATCATTCTAGCAGAAAAAGTCAGACATCATGGGATGGGAGGGCAGAACTTGCAGAGAGTACCATCTCAGTCTCCTTCCTCCTCCCCTGCAACAATCTAACTCTAGCAGAGCACTACAAAATATAGCATAGGAAACAATCTCTGACTACTAAGGGGTGCACTATATGACCTAGCAAAGATCAGATCTGGGAAAAGCCCTATGCTTTATTTAGATTTATTTTTATTTAGATAAGTATTCTTAAGATTCTTTTCAGACTTCTTTCCCATATTTGTATCAATTTAAAAAATGTAGTTTTCTAACAACTTCTCTCTTTGTATCTGTTAGTGCATCACACCTACTTTTCGCAGCAGCACTCACTCATGGCCGGCCACAATAACTCTCAAAGCATTAGATATACCTAAGCCCCTTCATTTTCAGTTTCAGCTGATTCTTACTGAAAAATTCCTGGGTATTATAAAAAGTATTGTTCATTTTTTTCTGATTCACCCTACTTTTGTATCATTCAAATATATAAAAAATAACTTGTTTTATTAGGAAAATACAATATATTGCATGAGATATATGTATTATGATAATATGTTAGTCTGTGTGTATATGCAAAGCTGCCTGTTGAAGTAAGGCTATGCATTAGTTTAGATTAAGATACACACAATAAACAAACAGGCACACATGCTCTGAAGTGGGTGCACATCTGAATGTACTGGTGAATATCACGTGCACCACGTACACATTTCAAGCTGTTAACAGATGACAGTTTAAAGATTTGACACACTAAAATGGGAAGAAAAGAAAAATCTGTATTAGAATACATTTCAGAACACAGGAAGTATTCAAAAGTTTTATTAAAACAAAAACAAGAGAAAAGGATGAAGTTGAATGTATGTCTGCAAATGGTGTGGCCCAATTATTAAATATAAATATTTATAAGCTAATAGTTCTAAGTCTGCAACAGTAAACTGTTTATTCAAATGAAAGGCTTTATTTGTGGATTAGAGATATATTGTTTTCTTAAACTCATAGGTGGCATTGTGTTTTGAGTTCTGTTTTAGTTCCACAGCAAACCACACTGATGAATAGAATTCAAAGCATTCATCTATTGAATACCTTTCCCCTCTGTCTTTCCATCCACCAAAAGAAACCCCAATATTTACCCAGAAAAATTAATATTTTTTGCACTGATTTTCACCTGCTTTTGTTGTTGTGGCAATAAACACTGATAAATTCCTGGGAAAAATTAAATAAAATAAAAACTGAAAATGAAGGGCACTAGAAATACCATATATTGGTTATAAAAGCCATGGTGAGGATGAGTTTAACTCACTCTTTACAGTTGTTTCAAGAAGTTCTGTTTGGCACAAGCTATTCTTCTTCTTGATATACTGAACTAGACATTTTTGTTCTACTACCATGAAACCATTTACAAGGATTTGGAACACTTTCACTTGCAGGACAATCAATTTCATTAATATCTAAGAACTTGAGACCGTGTTTTACTCATGCACATTCAGACTATGAAGTCTTCATTCATGTAGCAACCAAACCACACAAAGTTTATCACAGCAATTAACTTGGGACTTGGAGCTGAGATTTGGAAATAAAATTTTCTGATAATATCTGGAGGAAAGCTTGAACAAAATGCTTCAGAAGTACAGGGCCGGCTCCAGGCACCAGGCACCCAAGCTGGT
>NW_020664372.1:20270512-20322804 GCF_002925995.2 Terrapene triunguis | reverse complement strand
AATCCCCAAAAGCCGGACATGTCCGGGAAAATCCGGACGTATGGTAACCCTAACTAAACAAACCCAATTTTTTCAATCTTCCCTCATAGGTCATGTTTTCTAGACCTTTAATCATTTTTGTCGCTCTTCTCTGGACTTTCTCTACTTTGTCCACCTCTTTCCTGTTATGTGGCGCCCAGAACTGGACACAGAACTCTAGTTGAGGCCTAATCAGCACGAAGTAGAGCGGAAGAATTACCGTATATACTCGTTCATAAGCCAAATTTTTTTCGTAAAAAAGGGAAGCACCAGAGAAGGGGGTCGGCTTATGAATGGGTATAGAGAGGGAGAGGTGGGACACAGCCCCTCCCCGCAACAGAGGGAGCAAGGAAAGGCAGCACAGCCAGCAGAGCCAGAAGGGAAGAGGCGGGGCCAGAGTCTCTCCGCTTCTTGCCACTCTGCTCTTCCCCCAGCCTCCGAAGCAGCTGCAACTCCGGGGCTGGCAGGCTGCAGCCGTGCCGCTCAGCCTCACCCCCCAGAGCAGGCTGTGGCAGTGCCGCCCAGCCCAGCCCGCTACAGGAATAAAGGGAAACAAGAAGACGTTTTATCAATACATTAGAAGCAAGAGGAAGACCAAAGACAGGGTAGGCCCACTGCTCAGTGAAGAGGGAGAAACAGTAACAGGAAACTTGGAAATGGCAGAGATGCTTAATGACTTCTTTGTTTCGGTCTTCACCGAGAAGTCTGAAGGAAAGCCTGACATAGTGAATGCTAATGGGAAGGGGGTAGGTTTAGCAGATAAAATAAAAAAAGAACAAGTTAAAAATCACTTAGAAAAGTTAGATGCCTGCAAGTCACCAGGGCCTGATGAAATGCATCCTAGAATACTCAAGGAGCTAATAGAGGAGGTATCTGAGCCTCTACCTATTATCTTTGGAAAATCATGGGAGACGGGAGAGATTCCAGAAGACTGGAAAAGGGCAAATATAGTGCCCATCTATAAAAAGGGAAATAAAAACAACTCAGGAAACTACAGACTAGTTAGTTTAACTTCTGTTCCAGGGAAGATAATGGAGCAAGTAATTAAGGAAATCATCTGCAAACACTGGGAAGGTGGTAAGGTGATAGGGAATAGCCAGCATGGATTTGTAAAGAACAAATCATGTCAAACCAATCTGATAGCTTTCTTTGATAGGATAATGAGTCTTGTGGATAAGGGAGAAGCTGTGGATGTGGTATACCTAGACTTTAGTAAGGCATTTGATACGGTCTCGCATGATATTCTTATCGATAAACTAGGCAAATACAATTTAGATGGGGCTACTATAAGGTGGGTGCATAACTGGCTGGATAACCGTACTCAGAGAGTTGTTATTAATGGTTCCCAATCCTGCTGGAAAGGCATAACGAGTGGGGTTCCGCAGAGGTCTGTTTTGGGACCGTCTCTGTTCATTATCTTCATTAACGACTTAGATATTGGCATAGAAAGTACGCTTCTTAAGTTTGCGGATGATACCAAACTGGGAGGGATTGCAACTGCTTTGGAGGACAGGGTCATAATTCAAAATGATCTGGACAAATTGGAGAAATGGTCTGAGTTAAACAGGATGAAGTTTATCAAAGACAAATGCAAAATGCTCCACTTAGGAAGAAAAAATCAGTTTCACACATACAGAATGGGAAGAGACTGTCTAGGAAGGAGTACGGCAGAAAGGGATCTAGGGGTTATAGTGGACCACAAGCTAAATATGAGTCAACAGTGTGATGCTGTTGCAAAAAAAGCAAACATGATTCTGGGATGTATTAACAGGTGTGTTGTGAGCAAGACACGAGAAGCCATTCTTCCGCTCTACTCTGCTCTGGTTAGGCCTCAGCTGGAGTATTGTGTCCAGTTCTGGGCACCGCATTTCAAGAAAGATGTGGAGAAATTGGAGAGGGTCCAGAAAAGAGCAACAAGAATGATTAAAGGTCTTGAGAACATGACCTATGAAGGAAGGCTGAAAGAATTGGGTTTGTTTAGTTTGGAAAAGAGAAGACTGAGAGGGGACATGATAGCAGTTTTCAGATATCTAAAAGGTTGTCATAAGGAGGAGGGAGAAAATTTGTTCACCTTAGCCTCTAAGGATAGAACAAGAAGCAATGGGCTTAAACTGCAGCAAGGGAGGTCTAGGTTGGACATTAGGAAAAAGTTCCTAACTGTCAGGGTGGTTAAACACTGGAATAAGTTGCCTAGGGAGGTTGTGGAATCTCCATCTCTGGAGATATTTAAGAGGAGGTTAGATAAATGTCTATCAGGGATGGTCTAGACAGTATTTGGTCCTGCCATGCGGGCAGGGGACTGGACTTGATGACCTCTCGAGGTCCCTTCCAGTCCTAGAATCTATGAATCTATGAAACATGCTGCGGCCGCGCCGCCTGGTCTGGGACGAATAGGCTAATGAACAAGTATATAGATAGTTTATTTGCTGTTGTTTCCCTAGTGCTGTATTTGCAGGATCATTTTGATGGGAAAAATGAGGACTCTGAGGGTTGATTTGAGTGTCTCAGTGATTTTCCTTAACAATTAGAGGACAATTGAGTTTAATGTTTGTCAGTTTGGACAGTAACTTTGTTTTGGAAAATTGTTTGGGTTTTAACATGTTTGTTGTACAAGTGCCTAGAGTTAAGATAGGCACTTCTCAGGCCTTCTCTTTGCTAGGTAAAAAGATGCATTCATAACTTGTTAGCTAACATGAGTTAACTGACATGTTTGCAGCTTTTACACAAGTTAGCAGGTTGAGTTAAAGATTTTGGGTTTACCTTAACCTGCTAATGTGGAAAATACAACTGCCTTATCTTCACTAGGATTTTACCTTGTGTTAGGCTAACCCAAGGTAAGAACACACCTCTTTTGAAGACACTTCCTCAATGATTAGAAAATACTTACTATCCTGTATAGTTCTTATTCACTTAGAAAAACTTACAACCTTTGGATTTGTCGCAGGGATATTTAAGCTACACAACTACATTTTTAAACTATTAAAACTTCCTTTTTATGCAGCATATGATCCAGGGTGTGGAATTCACTAATACATTATGTACATCTTGATAACTTCCTGCAACAGAATTTTTAAAAGACTGGATAGTCTTTTTTGGACATAAGCTAGAACACTATGATTAGGGAAATCCACCTTGTTATTCAGCGCATCAGCTGAATCCACAGTAAGAAATGTGAGAGAGGAATTATGAGCATTATGAGTTTTTAATTCCTTTGGAGCATTAGGTTACTCAAGGCCATAGACAGGATACCTTCCTGGATCATCTGTTGATGTTGTACCATAGGGCAATTCCTACTATAATGTTAAAACATGTGACTAATTCCCTACTCACTGAGCTGGAAACTTGCTCGAAGGCAGGGGTCGGCAACCTTTCAGAAGTGGTGTGCCAAGTCTTCATTTATTTGTGGTAATTTAAGGTTTTGCGTGCCAGTAATACATTTTACATTTACAAGGACCAGCAGATGGAACCCCAGACTGGCAGCGGGCTGAGTAGACTGGCAGCTGTGACCCCAGGCTGGCAGTGGGCTGAGTGACTCAGCCTGCTGCTGGTCTGGGGTTTCGTCCGCCAGCCCCTGCCAGCCGGGGTCCCGGCCGCTGGCCCCGCTCAGCCCGCTGCCGGTCCGGGGTTCCTTCCATCCAGGCCGGCAGCAGGCTGAGCGGGGCCGGCGGTGGGGGCCCCAGGCCGGCAGCAGTGTGCCACAGTAAATCAGCTCGCGTGCCGCCTTTGGCACGCGTGCCGCAGGTTGCCGACCCCTGCTCTTAAGGTATCAAAAAGGATGAAGGAAAGTGTACGTTCATTGCTTAACAGGAAGGGGAGCCAATATTGGATAATGCAGAGAAGGCTTAGGTGTTTAGTGCCTTCTTTGCTTCAGTCTTCACTAAAAAGGTTAATTGTGATCACATTCTTAACACAATATCATTAACATGAGGAAAGGATTTCAGGCCAGAATAAAGAAAGACCATTTAGGTAAGTTAGATGTATCCAAGTTGGCAGGGTCTGGTGAACTTCATTCTAGAGTACTTAAGGAACTAGCCAAAGCAATTTCTTGAACCTTTGACAATTATCTTTGAGAACTCATGGAGGACAGGTGAGGTCCCAGAGGACTGGAAAGATACTGGAACAAATATTAAATCATTAATTTGTTCCAACTTGGAGGATAAGATGATAAGAAATAGCCAATGTGGATTTGTCGAGAACAAATCGTGTCAAACCAATTTAACTTCCTTTTTTTTGATAGGGTAACCAGCCTAGTGGATAGTGGGAGAAGGAGTAGATGTGATATGTGGACTTCAGTAAGGCATACTTGTAAACAAAATAGGGAAATATGGTCTAGAGATGACATTACTATAAGGTAGATACATAACTGGCGGAAAGACCATACTTGGGTAGTTATCAGTGGTTTACTGTCAAACTGGGAATACATATCAAGTCAGGTCCTGCAGAGGTCTGTCCCGGGTCTGGTATTATTCGTTATTTTCCATTAACGCCTTGGATGATGGAGTGGAGAGTATGCTTATAAAATTTGCAGATGATACCAAGCTGGGAGGGGTTGCTATCTTCTGGAAAGACAGATAAATTGGAGAATTAGTCTGAAACTAAAAAGAAAAAATTCAGTAAAGACAAGTGTGAAGTGCTGCACTTAGGAAAGAAAAAGCAACTGCACAAATACAACAGAGGGTTTAACTGGGTAGGCAGTGGTACTGCAGAAAAGGATCTGGGGGATGACTCAACAGTGTAATGCTGTTTGAAAAAGGCACATGTCACTCTGGGATGTATTAACAGGAGAGCCATATGTAAAACATGGGAGGTAATAGTCCTGTTCTACTCCACACTTGTGAGGCCTCAGCTAAAATACTCTGTCCAGTTTTAGGCATCTCCCTTTAAGAAAGAGAGAGAGTCAAAAGGAGAGTAACAACAATGATAAGATACTTTGAAAACATGACCCATGAGGGACGGATGAAAGAATTAGGCATGTTTTAGTCTAGAGCAGTGGTTCTCAAAGCTGGTCCGCCGCTTGTTCAGGGAAAGCCCCGGCGGGCCGGGTCGGTTTGTTTTCCTGCCGCATCCGCAGGTTCGGCCGATGATGGCTCCCACTGGCCGCAGTTTGCCGTCCCAGGCCAATGGGGGCTGCGGGAAGCGACGCGGGCCGAGGGATGTGCTGGGTAGTTCCTGCAGCCCCCATTGGCCTGGAGCGGCGAACCGCTGCCAGTGGGAGCTGTGATCGGCCGAACCTGCGGACGCGGCAGGTAAACAAACCGGCCCGGCCCGCCAGGGGCTTTCCCTGAACAAGCGGCGGACCGGCTTTGAGAACTACTGATCTAGAGGATAAAAGCCTGAGGGCGAACATAAGTCTTCGAAGAGGTAAAAGGTTGTTATAAAGAGGATGGTTATCATTGTTTGTCAAGTCCAACAAGGGTAGGACAAGATGTAATGGGATTAGTTTGCAGCAATGGAGATTTAGGTTAGATGTTAGGAAAAAAATCTATTTATGAGGGTAGATAAGCTTTGGAATAGATTCCTAAGGGGGGCTGTGGAATCCTCATCAGGTATTTAAGAACAGGTTAGACAAACACCAATCAGGGATAGTCTAGGTATACTTGGTCCTGCCTTAGCATGAAAGGATGGATAGATTACCTCTTGAGGTCCCTTCCAGTTGTGATTGGTAATGATAAAGGCTGCAAGTTTTTCAGGGAGATCATGGATTCAGTAAGGCATACTTGTAAATAAACTAGGGAAATATGACCTGGGATCTCCAGGACTTTGGCAGCTGCAGTGGCTGGTGCAGCTGGCTCCAGGGCCACCCCAGCTGCTCAGGCAGCACTAGGGCCAGCCTCACTGGCCGCTGCTCTGGTGGCCCCAGGCAACTGGTCCCGGGCACTGACCCAGAGCAGCGGTCCGGGAGCAGCAGCGGTGGTGGGGCCCCGGGCCGCTCCTTGCCCGGAGCAGTGGCTGCAGGGGCCCGGGCCACCCCCACCCAGAACAGTGGCAGTGGGGCCCTGGACCGCTCCTCACTCGCAGCAGCGGTAGTGGCGATGTGGTCCCTGGCTACCCCCCTGGGCCCAGAGGAGCAGTGTCGGCAGGGCCCCCGCTCGCCCCCCTGGCTGGAAGAGCAGCCGCGGCGGGGCCCTGGCCCGTAGTGGTGGTGGCAAGGTCCCGGGCCATCCCCCCGAGGAGCAGCAGTGGCAGCAGGGCCCTGGGCTGCCCCCCATCCCCAGGAGCAGCATCGTCCTATGGAGCAGCCCCCCTACCCCCACTCAGCACCTAAGATTTAGTTAGGGGTATTTTTAGTAAAAGTCACATGACTTTTTGGTTATTGCTCGCGACTTGTTCGTGATTTTTACTAAAAATACCCATGATTAAATCATAGCCTTAGTAATGATATGTATTCAGCTCTTGTATAGCACTTTTTGATCTGATGATAGTGCTATTAGCTTACCAAGGAAGTCATTTAAGGTGAGCGACTATCCATGTCTAAATTTTAGTAATCCTTTTCAGTAGTCTTAGTCAAGATGTCACTGGAGAAGACTCACTACTAGATTAGGGGCAGACAGGCATTTTGGGTCTGTTTCTCCCCCCCCCCTCCCCAGTTACTTGCACCTCGTGTAGTCATTTACACCTGTGCAAGTAAGGGTTGTAGTGTTTTACACCTATTTTGCACAGGTTTAGATAACTACATGCTATTTTTTCATAGATTTTAAGGCCAGACTGGACAATTAGACCATTTAGTCTGACCACCTGTATATAACAGACTATTACATTTCACACAGTTACCTGCCAACTGAGCCCAGTAACTTGTGTTTGACTAAAGCATGTATTCCAGAAAGGCATGTAGTCTTGATTTGAAGATATAAACAGGTGGAGAATCTACCACTTCTCTTGGTAGTTTGTTCCACTGGTTAGTAACCCTTACTGCTAAAATTTTTTGTAATTTCTCATTTGAATTTGTCTGGCTTGTGGTAAAAGTCAAATGCCTTACAGAAGTTTTTTTGCCTCTATACAATCAAACTTTTAATCTATTCAAAGAATTAAATCAGGTTTGCTTGACAAGGTCTATTTTGCATAAAACGATGTTGACTGGAACTAATTATATTCCTATCCTTTAATTGTTTATCAGCTGAATCCCCTATCAGCTTTTCCATTATTTTGCCTGAGTTAAATATCAGACTAATGGGCCAGTATGAGGCAATGGAGAATCAGGGTCCTTTGTGCATGTGTTGCCTATAGTTTCTAAATATTTACCATCACATATGAGCATTTATTAGGTTTAGAGGTTCAAGTTGAAATATCTGCGGAGCTCCTCAAAGAGGGGCTCTGCATAATGTAATGCAACGTGGGTATGAGCTATCAAAGTCAAGCTATGATTAGAATGTCAAATTAAAATATTAGCCATTGTTGGGCTATCAAGTTTGCAATGAAGAAAGGATTCTGTTTTTTAAAAAAAATTCACTTAAGCCCCAAATATTGAGAGAGAGCGATGAGGATAGTTGCTCAAATAACTGAGGTCCCAATCACTTCAATAGGGGTGAGGCTGTCTGCATAGAGCCTACATCAGGACTGGGGCCTTTGTACATCATAAACAGAAGCAGTTTTTTCTAAGATCAAAAGGAGGCTGAGCTAACAGGCATTTTGTAATAGATAAAAAGGCAACCTCCTGTCTCTTTGTTTACCAGAAATATAACACTGCTGCATTCAAAGTTTATTCATTCAACAATCACATGACAAACTGTGCTCATTTTAATGTAATTAAGTTATTTTTTTCTGAATCTATTTATTACAAGGTACTTAGCAAACAAGAATAGTCCTTTTATAATAACTTAGGGCTAGTCTACACTTACCGGTTAGTTCGACGGCTGCGGATCGAAGTTCCGAGTTCGATTTATCGCGTCTGGTCTGGACGCGATAAATCGAACCAGGAAGTGATCCCCGTCGACTGCGGTACTCCAGCTCAGCGAGAGGAGTACCGCGAAGTCGACGGGGAGCCTGCCTGCCGCGTGTGGACCGCGTCTGAACCGCGGTAAGGTCGAAGTAAGGTATGTCGAATTCAGCTACGTTATTCACGTAGCTGAATTTGCATACCTTACTTCGATTTGGGGGGTAAGTGTAGACCAGCCCTTAGTCTCTTTCGTGATACAGTTTTGTGTGGTAGAGGGTTGCCAAATAAACATTACAGTCTACAAGCACACCCCTTTGTCATTAGGTCTGCTCCATTTCCCCCATTTTCTGTGTATGGCAAAAACCTTTGTGGGGATATGGCTCATATGCATTTGCACAGTTTAGAACTAATCAAATAAGCGAACGATTTTTTGCCTTTGAAATGTCCCAGGTGGCGCAGACTAACCAAAAAATTCTCAGAGCTTACATCCTTCATCCCATTCCACCCCCAAATCTCCGCAAAAATTGAAAACTAGGGCTACAGTGTGCTGCCTGTTCCTGGTCATTCTGTTTGTAAATCATACCTCTGCCCCTTTGCTCCCTCCACTTTGAGAAATTCCCACTGCATGTCTGGAAAGAAAGAGGGGAGAGAACAAAGTCAAATGTGGGTGGGTGGCAGAGGGAATGTTCTCCTAATTCTGTCTACAGCCTACCCTCCAGTCACTTGTTAAGACAAAGTGTGATGCAAAGTGCAAAGTTAAGACAAAGTGTGATGCCATTTGCAGTAGATTGTACAGCTCTCCATATTATGGTTGGCCGTCTCTTTTCTGCATGCTTTAATTATCAATGAAATAATTAATATTTAAATTACCACTGTTAGGCTTCAGCATCAACAGCTCCTTTCACAGATTAAGACCAGATGGCATCATTATGATCATCTAGTCTGACCTCCAGCATAACACAGGAAATATAATTTCACACAGTATTACCCGCATCAAGCCCAATACTTCTGTCTGAGCTATAGCATATCTTTTAGAAAGACTTTCAGTCCTGATTCAGGTGCTAAAGAATCCACCTTGTCCCTATGTTAAGTTGTTCCAGTAATTACCCTCACTGTGAAAATTTTGCATCTTATTTCTAGTCTGACTTTGGCTGCAGCTTGCAACCACTAGATCTTGTTATGCCTTTTTCTGCTTGATTAAAGAGCTGTCTACTGTTAGAAATCTCTTCCTCGTGTAGGTACTTGTAGACTGTGATGAAATCACCTCTTAACCTTCTCTTGGATAAACTAAATATATTGCACTTAAGTATCTCATTGTAAGGTATATTTTTCTAGACGGCAAATCATTCTTGTAGCTCATTTCTGAACCCTTTCATATTGTTCAACATCCTTTTTGAAGCGTGGATCCTGGAACGTGACACAATGTTCCAGTTAATGGTCTCAATAACACCACATATAGAGGTAATACTCCATCCCTACTCAATATTCCTGTGTTCTAAGGGTTGTGTTGTCTCTCTTAACTGCAGCACTGCACTTGGAGTCATGCTCAGTTGGTTATTTGCTGTTACTGCCAAGTCCTTTTCAGTGTCACTGCATTCCAGGTTACTCCATCTGTGTAACCTATATTCTTTGTTCCTAGTTGTCCGACCTTGCATTTGGCTGAATTAAAACCCATGTTGTTCAAATAAGACCACTTTACAGACCAGTCTAGATCGCTTGGGATAACTGACCTATCCCCATCATTATTTACCACTCCACCAATTTTGTGCCATGTACAAACTTTACTAGCAATGATTTTATATTTTCTTCCACATCACTGATACAGATATAAAACAGCATACCCTGAAATGAACAGAGGCGGGCTGCACCTCTCAGGGTTATGATTTCAGGCAGTTTGTAGATTCAGTCAAATAACACTGCATTGTTTTACCTCTTGCTCACATTCTGAAGATTTTCTTAGGAACCATAGGGGCTAGAGAACTCCCACCCCACCCCTAAATGAAAGCTGTGATTCAGGAACACAAACTGAGGTCGCCAAGCTGCTGCAAGAAGGCGTAATTTGACCCATGGAAAAGGGACAGAATGTTACGGGGGGCTTGAAGGTTTTGGATTTCTGAGAGGAGGGTAAGGCAGTTGAAATGGCTTCTTCTAACATTTCGCTTGGCATGTGCAGCCATTTTGATATTGTGGAGCATACGGGGGGAGGGGGGGAGGGTTGCCAGGGTAATGGTACCTCACAATTGGGGGGTAACATGGAAATCACTGGCTGTGTTACTTCTGCTCAACACCACTAAGTGATAGTGCTCAGCAGATTGGAGGATCAGGCCCTATTGTGGAAAAGCAATGGACAAAATAATTGTTTCTAAGGCTTCAGGGGTATTTCACCCTGGCACTGTAACTGCAAGTCCAAAGGGCATTGCTAAGTCTCAAAGGCTTTAAAATACAAAGTTTTACACTGAATGTAATAACCTCTTTTGTAGTGCAAGCAAAAAGCAAATCCACTTTTTCAAGCCCCAAGGGATTCTTTAAACAGAGTGCAGTAAATAGGAACAAGTGGCAGCCAAACTACAAACCACAAGAGTTTTTATAACAAATGACATAACTCATTCCATTTACTGTGTTAATTGTCGATAGTTTCTGTGGTGGGGATGTGGGATAAAAAATAAAGTTATGAAAGAGGAGAGGTGAGCCTATTAAAGAAAACTAGAAGGGAATAATAAAAAAATAATAGGAATGTTACAGGTTTCTTACTGAGAATTCACACATTCTATTGTATGTAAGAACAATGAAGTTGTAGTTTCTATCAATACTTCTGGGGATAAAAACAACCAAATGGTAAATAACACTAGATTTTTCCAAACTGGGCCAGAGCATTGATTCAATAAATGAATAAAGGAATAGTCAGTAAGAGAAAGCATGCAGGCACTTAAAGTAGAAGGTAATAGAACCACACAAAGAACAAATAATGCCAGAAAACTTTATTGCTTTTTGTAATTAAATTACAAAGCTGATAATTAAAGGGCACCCAATGCATGTTGTATATTTAGCTCAGTATTTAAGGCAGTGCCTTAAGAAACTACTTGAAAAAAAATCTGAGTGCAAGGGAAAAATGTGGGTAAACAAAATTGTTCCTGCACAACTCCTGAAAAACAGCTGGACACTGAGTATAAACAGATGATTCCTGTAAAGTAATTTACAAATGGGCTTAAGGAGAATTGGAAAAATGTAGTTTCCAAACCCATCTGCATGAGGAATTAAAGTTTGTGGAAACATACAGGATGTGGCTTTTGTTAGGTATTTTAGCCCCACAGGCAGTAACATTTCTATGTAATTTGAAAATAAAGAGCATGGAAACAGAAGAATTGCCATATTGGATCAGAAGAGTGGTCAGATTAGTCTGCTATCAGGGGGCGCACTAGCTATAGGCAAACTGAGCAGTTGCATAGGATAGCAGATTCGGCCTAGCCACTTCTTCGTCATGCCTGAGGGGCAGGCAGGCCAAATCTGCCACCCTAGGCCTGTGAGGAGGGGGGCAGCATGCTGAAGTTTTGCCTAGGGCATCAGAATGTCTTGAGCAGCCTCTGTCTAGTATCTGCCTTAGTGACAAAGTCCAGGGGTGAAATCCTAGTCCTACTGAAATCAGTGGGAGCAGGATTTCACCTCAGATGTTTCAGAGGAAGGTGCAAGAATCCTTGTAGTGGACAGTTATAGAATAATCTGCTAAGGAGAATTTCTTCTTAAACACAGGCAGTTAGTAGTTTACATCCCTCTTTCTTTATACTATCTAATGTAATGATGGATGTCCTTATTATTCATATAAATATCTACTATTCTTTTGAATCCTGCTAAATGCTTGGTCTCAGTGATATTTTGTGGCAGTGAATTCCACAGGCTAATTATGCATGTAATAACATAAATCCTTTATGCAATTTCTGGAAAACTCTGCAGACTTCTCCTACAAAGTGAAAACCGTTTTTAAGTACTAGCTGTTGTTGAGCTCAATATAACAGATACTCACTGTCGAAGTGGTGTATTGATCCACCATCCCTAGACTGAGGGACCATGCAAGTGATTCACTGCCAGTTCAGTCTCTCTGTAATAAGTTCTTTCCAGTCAGGGAAGAAATGCCTTTTGGAACATTGTCAAATCTCAGAATAGCAGGGCTTTGTGATTTAGGAGATAAGATCCTATTCTTCTGTGTAGAAAACACCTGGCTTGACGGTGTTGATTCCAAAAAACATAGCAGGGACCTAATTCTTTTCTCTCTTACACTTGTGTACAGTAACTCCTCACTTAATGATGTAATTATGTTCCTGAAAAATGCGATTTTAAGCGAAACAATGTTAAGCGAATCCAATTTCCCCATAAGAATTAATGTAAATGAGCGGGTTAGGTTCCAGGGAAATTTTTTTCACCAGACAAAAGACTATATAAAAGTTTTAAATAAACAATTTAATACTGGTACACAGTGATGATGATTGTGAAGCTTGGTTGAGGTGGAGGAGTCAGAGGGTGGGATATTTCCCTTACTGCTAAATGATGAACTAGCAATTGGCTGAGCCCTCAAGGGTGAACTCTCTCTCTACACAAGGCAGCAGGAATGGAGGGAGATATGCGCATTTCCCTTAAGTACACTGCCTTGTTAATTAGATCAGCTTGCTGAGACGCAGCTGCTGCAAACTCCCTTCTTCCTGAGTCCTGGTCTGTCCCCCCTGCTCAATGGGAGATGGGGTAAGAGGGGTGCAGGACCAGGGGGGAGGGGGATACCCTGACATTAGCCCCCCTCTTCCTTCCTTCCCTCCCCCCCACACAGCAAGCAGGAGTCTCGGGGAGCAGCTCCAAGGCAGAGGGCATGAGCAGCACATGGTAGTGGGGGGAGGGACACAGCTGAACTGCAGGCAGCTGCTGCACTGGGAACTTAGGGGAGCGGAGGGCTGATAGGGGGCTGCTGGTCCACCCTGGTTCCAAGCCCCCACCAGCTAGCTGCAATGGGCTGCTCTTCTAGGGTTACCATATTTCAGCACTGAAATAGAGGACACTCCACGGGGGCCCTGGCCCTGCCTCAACTCCGCCCCTTCCCCGGTCCCCCCCCCACCCCTCCCCCCGCCCCCCCCGCCCCTGCAGCCTCTGCGCCCCCCGCCCCTGCAGCCTCTGCGACCCCTGCACCCCCCCATTCCTGCAGCCTCTGAGACCCCCCGCCCCTGCAGCCTCTATGCCCCTGCCTGTCCTGCTCCTCCTCGCCCTGCAGCCTCTGCACCCCCCCGCCTGCCCTGCTCACCTCAGTGGCCGGGGGGTCCCCGCCTGCGAGGGAAGCCCGAGCCCCCCCCCCCCGCCCGAGCTCGCTACAATGTAGCCGGGGCGGCTGGGCTGCGCTGTGGACCCAGTGGATCGTGCTGGGGCCGGGCGGACCCTGGCTTATGCCTCCCTATTTCCCCGGACATGTCTGGCTTTTTGGAAATTCCCCCCGGACGGGGATTTGATCACCAAAAAGCCGGACATGTCCGGGGAAATCTAGACGTATGGTAACCCTATGCTCTTCCTGCAAGCAGTAGACAAAGCAGGCGGCTGCCAAATGACGTTAGAAGGGAGCATTGCACAACTTTAAATGTGTCAGTATATAATGCCTGCATCTGTAACTTTCACTCTATGCATCTGAAGAAGTGAGGTTTTTACCCACGAAAGCTTATGCCCAAATAAATCCGTGAGTCTTTAAGGTGCCACTAGACTCCTTGTTGTTTTTGTAGATACAGACTAACACGGCTACCCCCTGATACTTTAAACAAGCATGTTCCCTAATTGATCAGCAACGTAACAACGTTAACCGGGACGACTTTAAGTGAGGAGTTACTGTAATAGAAAATTAACTCAACTGAGGTCAATGGGCCCACTTCTGTCCTCACACAGGTGCAAGTCCCATTCAAGTTAATAGGAGTTGCACCCATGTGCAGGCAGAATTCGTTCCACGAGTTACATTGATGTGATACTATTGTGTGAGGAGAATCAGGCCCCAGAACTCTAAGGCCCCAGAACAGTCAGGGCCTACTTCCCCCTCCAATGACTTATGTATAGTTACTGTTTCTTCAGAGACTGATCACCTACACTGAGGTTCCCCCGCCTGTCAAAATGTCAGCGTAATCACTGTAATTGGAGCTGGAAGAAGTCAAACATTTCCCTGGACAGCCTTGAAGCTATTAAGCCACAGATTATCTGTATGTGATCTTAGAATCCCAGAGAAGCTTTTTTATATGGGACTCAGGATGACCAAGATATGTCATGTGGTAACATACCAAGGGGAGTATGAATGCAGTTATGTCCATCAAGTCCATGTTTGTAGGGTAGTCTCATTTTATAACTGTTGGTCCAGATAATGACCCCCTCTTCCAGTCACAATGTTCTGGATGGTGTCTTAGAGGAGTAAGTGTTTCTGAGGAGCTGTACTCCTATAAAGGAGTACATCTCATGAGCTTGTGTCAGGTTGCCAAGTGACTCTGTCTTTACCCCTTAAAGACACAGATTATTTCTTGGATTATTTCCAGAGTGCTGTCCTTGATCCTTGTAAAAGAGTCCCCTTAGGGTTTTTTCCAGATGGGGGGAGACTCCGGCCATGCCCAGTTATCTACCATGGGTGGCCTATACACACAGACCCCAGTTTCCTAGTCCTTGCAAAATGGGGACAATGCCCATTGTGGATCTTCTTAAGAATCTTCAGATGGGGATCCAAAAAAAAAAAAAAAAAGAAATGTCCGTGTCCTGAGAATAACGTCTTCCGAGAGCCAACTCAAAAGGAAAAAGGCCAACAGTACTTTCTTGTTTCGGTGCTGCTTGCATTGCAGTTTTTGAAGAGTCAGCTGGCTGGGCTCACTCTGTGAGGCTTACATTGGGAGTACTGCACTCTCTGTAGGGTCAGAGGTGGAGATCTCTTGGATGGGAGTTCCCCATGTGGCTTTAGGGGTCACTCCAGCACAGGGGTCGGCAACCTTTCAGAAGTGGTGTGCCGAGTCTTCATTTATGCATTCTAATTTAAGGTTTCACGTGCCAGTAACACATTTTAACGTTTTTAGAAGGTCTCTTTCTATAAGTCTATAATATATAACTAAACTATTGTTGTATGTAAAGTAAATAAGGTTTTTAAAATGTTTAAGAAGCTTCATTTAAAATTAAATTAAAATGCAGAGCCCACCAGACCGGTGGCCAGGACCCGGGCAGTGTGAGTGCCGCTAAAAATCAGCTCGCGTGCCATAGGTTGCCTACCCCTACTCCAGCAGTTTCTTCCTCAGGGTGATCTCTTCTCTCATCTTCCTGCAGTTTCCTCCTTTTTAAAGGCCTCTTCCCTACCATACATGATTGACAGAGCTGGAGGGGCGGGCGCTAGGCCTGCTCACAACTCCTCTCTGGTGACTTCCTCATCAGTGTGGTGCCTTTGCACTCATTCACAATTCTCTAATCCAGGGGTCTCAAACTGGGGGTTGGGACCCCTCAGGGGGTCATGAGGTTTTTATGGGGGGGGTCGTGAGCTGTCAACCTCCACCCCAACCCCGCTTTGCTCCAGCTTTTATAATGGTGTTAAATATAGTAAAAAGTGTTTTTAATTTATAAGGGGGTCGCACTCAGATGCTTCCTATGTGAAAGGGGTCACCAGTAAAAAAGTTTGAGAGCCACTGCTCTAATCCCTTATATTAGAGAAGAGATGTAGTCTCAGTCTGAACAGAGGATGCTCAGGGCCTCTTCCAATAACATCCCCCTTTTTAATATATGCAAATTACTCTGGAGGAACACTTTTAAAAGCTTTGTACAAGTAGTATGTTTTTAAATGGGGACTTGAATGAGATGGTAGTTGGCCAATGCACAAGAACTGGAAGATGATTCCATGCAGTAGAGGTAGCATGACAAAAAGCCCATAGGTGAGGAAAGGAAAAAATATGAGGAGCTTACTCTTTTTAAGACTTGAGTTCCTGATGAATTGCCTGTATGCCACACAATTCACATTCACAGTTGATATTCCTATTGATATTCTTAGTAAATAGTCTAGGGATTGAATAAGAATAACAACTGAACTCTTACCCCCAAAAGTGGTCATTCCAGTGTTAAGTTTGAGACACACTAAAGGGGTAGTGAAGCTTACACTGCTGTTGCTTGTGCTGATCCTGTTCCGTGGACAAATAAGGGACTTCAGTCTTGGGATGTCTCAAACCAAAACTTTTCTGAGTGAATAAATTCACTTAAAAGGAAAAACACCCATCTAACCTTTCTTTAGCTGTAAAGCTTCACTTTTTAAAAAAAGCCTTAAAATGTGAGTTCCCTTATCTAGAGAGTTATGGTAAAGGTTTACAAGGACAATCTAGAATATCAGAGATACTTTGGTCTCTTAACTGATTTTTAATTCTTAAATTCTCTGTAGCAACAGCTTTTAAAGATCCTTATTGGGGGATAGAGCTCTGATCTAATCAAATGTAAGGCACATATCACTGGTATCTAATAATCTTAAATGAGGTTGTACCATGGGTCTGTGATACTGTGAACATTTGACTTCTGGTAGACGTTCAGCTACATATAACCCTATTTTGTACATTTGAATCTGTTTCACTTGACTCTGTCAGTAGTGATAATCAGTTTGGTTTAAACCTTTTTTTTTGTTTTGGTCCTTTATTTGTATTCCAGGATCTGTAAACTGTGAGAACAAGATTTGTAATCCCCTGTGAATTATGTGACTTTGGGGTGGTGATGAAGTTTTAATTGAAATTGACACAAAAATTGAAGAACCAAAAAACACAATATTGGCTATGATTTATTTAGCGTGGAATTCCGCGTCTCTCTTAGGCCTGGTCTACACTAGGACTTTAATTCGGATTTAGCTGCCTTAATCCGAATTAACCCTTCACCCGTCCACACTACAGAGCCAGTTAATTCGAATTAAAGGGCCCTTTAAATCGATTTCTGTACTCCACCTCGACGAACGGAGTAGAGCCTAAATCGATTTTGTTAATTCGAATTAGGGTTAGTGTGGACGCACACCACCGAATTACTGTATTTAAGTTAATGGGGTAGTGTGGCCGCACACCACCGAATTAATGTGGTTTAAAACCGAATTAAGGTGCTTAGTGTGGCCGCGCACAATCGAATTTATACAACCTGTTTCCCAAATTCGAATTATCTAAATTCGGATTAATCCTGTAGTGTAGATATACCCTTGGATCCAAAACTGCTTATTAGTGTTTAAGTGTTAGCAGTATACTCAGTAGTGTTCAAAACGTAAAATATGGGTAGTTCTTCCTTTGAGTGCCCTCTGCATATTTCTACTCATGGGATGCAGTGATAGATGCAGCCTGAACGATAAAATTCTACTCGCAGTAGCTGTTGGAGCAGCCACACGCCTCTCCCTCCCCCCCGCCCTCATTACTGAACTCCGGACATTCTAGGGCAACCATCACCAGCTGGATCGTTACGTTGTTGCTATATGGATCCATAGTAGATAGGGTTACATTAGTACACAGGGTTACCTAGTTTTATTTAGAGGTAATTGAAGGATAACATGATGGATCAGAAGGCTAAGAAGCCTGAATTCGAAAGATGTGTTTTTCATGCTTGGTGGTTTCCCAGCATCAGATGCACATGCCAGATAGTTGGCATGCTTGGGGGAAGAGCATTTTTCCTCTAAATGTCCGATCTGCTCAACGTTTACCACAAGGGCAAAGAAAGAGGCAAAACAGGCTCCAGGCAACTTTATTGCAGGAAGCACTGACAGTGGCAGGCTGTTGTCTTAATTGGATTTTTGGAGTTTTGATACAAAACTACTCAAGATAGTTAAGTCCCAGGCAGACTGTGAGGAGCTACCAAAGGATCTCTCAAAACTGGATGACCTGGCAACAAAATGGCAGATGAAATTCAATATTGATAAATGCAACGTAATGCACATTAGAAAATGTAATCCCAGCTATACATATAAAATGATGGGGTCTAAATTAGCTGTTATCACTCAAGAAAGAGATCTTGGAGTCATTGTGGATAGTTCTCTGAAAACACCCACTCAATGTGCAGTGGCAGTCAAAAAAGCTAACATAATGTTGGGAATCATTAAGAAAGGGATAGATAAGAAGACAGAAAACACCATATTGCCTCTATATAAATCCATGGTACACCCACATCTTGAATACTGCATGCAGATGTGGTTGCCCCCATCTAAAAAAATATATTGGAATTGGAAAAGGTTCAGAAAAGGACAACAAAAATGATTAGGGGTATGGAACGGCTGCCATATGAGAAGAGATTAATAAGACTGGGACTTTTCAGCTTGGAAAAGAGATGACTAAGGGGGGATATGATGGAGGTTTATAAAATCATAACTTGTGTGGAGAAAGTAAAGAAGGAAGTGTTATTTACTCCTTCTCATAACACAAGAACTAGGGGTCATCAAATGAAATTAATAGGAAATTGATTTAAAACAAAATGAAGTATTTTTTCATACAACACACAGTCAACCTGTGGAACTCCTTGCCAGAGGATGTTGCGAAGGCCAAGACTATAAGAGGGTTCAAAAAAAGAACTAGATAAGCTCATGGAGGATAGGTCCATCAGTGGCTATTAGCCAGGATGGACAGGGATGGTGTCCCTAACCTCTGTTTGCCAGAAGCTGGGAATGGGCGATGGGATGGATCACTTGATGATTACCTGTTCTGTACATTCCCTGTGGACACCTGGCATTGGCTCCCATTGGCCGCGGTTCGCCGTCCCAGGCCAATGGGGGCTACGGGAAGCGGTGCGGTCCGAGGGATGTGCTGATACGAGAATTGGAAGGTCGATAAGAAACTGGTTAAAGGGGTTAAAGGAACTGAAAGGTGATCTGTCAGGCTGGAGGGAGGTTATTAATGGAGTTCCTGAGGGATCAGTCTTGGGACCATTTTTATTTTTTAGACATTTTTTGTGACCTTTGCACAAAAAGTGGGAGTGTGTTAATAAAATCTGCAGATGACACAAAGCTGGGAGGTATTGCCAATAAAGAGGAGGACCAGAATATAATATCATACAAGAAGATCTGGACGACCTTGAAAACTGGAGTAATAGAAATGAGATGAAATTTATTAGTGGAAAGTGCAAGGTCATGCCCTTGGGGACTAACAACAAGAATTTTTGCTATAAGCTGGGGACTTATCAGTTGGAAGCAACAGAGGAGGAGAAAGACCATATTGGTTGATTACGGGATGAGCTGCCAATGTGGTGCAGCCTTGAAAAAAGCTAATGCAGTCCTAGGATGCATCATGTGAGCTATTTCCAGTAGAGACAGGGAAGTGTTAGTACCATTATACAAGGCACTGGTGAGACCTCATCTGGAATCCTGTGTGCAGGTCTGGTCTCCCATGTTCAAGAAAGCTTAATTATAATCAGAACAGGTGCAGAGAAGGGCTACTAGAATGATCAGAGGAATGGAAAACCTCCCCTGTGAGAGGAGACTCAAAGAGCTTGGCTTGTTTAGCCTAGCGAAAAGAAGGCTGAGGGGAGATATGATTGCTCTCTTTAAACGCATCAGAGGGCTAAATACCAGGGAGGGGGCGGAATTATTTAAGTTAAGCACCAACGTTGACACAAGTGCAAATGGATATAAACTGGCCATCAACAAGTTTAGGCTTGAGATTATATGAAGGTTTCTAACCATCAGAGGAGTGAAGTTCTGTAACAGCCTTCTCAGGGGAATGGGGATGGGAGGACACAAAAAACTCACTTACTTCAAGACTGAGCTTGATAAGTTTGTGGCGGGGATGATACGATGGCATGTAGCTAATCTGCAACTGCTAGTAGCAAATATCCCCAATGGCCAGTGATGGGACACTAGATGGGCTCAGAGTCACTACAGAGAATTCTTTCCTGGTGTCTGGCTGGTGGGTCTTGCTGAAATGTTCAGGATCCAACTGACTTCCATTTGTGGGGATGGGAAGGAATTTTCCCCTGCGTCAGATTGGCAGAGACCCTGGGAGTTTTTTGTCTTTCTCTGCAGCATAGGGCAAGCAGGTCACTTACAGGTTTCAACTACTGTAAATGGTGGATTCTCTGTAATTTGAAGTCTTTAAATCATGATTTAAGGACTTCAGTAATTCAGCCAGAGGTCATGGGTCTATTACAGGAGTGGGTGGGTGAGGTTACGTGGCCTGCAATGTGCAGGAGGTCAGAGCAGATGATCATGATGGTCCCTTCTGGCCTTAAAGTCTATAAACCCATCAGAAGGCAGATCCTGATTCAACTTACACTGTCTTGGGGACCTGATGAATCTGAAGAAATGGGAACTGGATTTGGTATTTTGTACTCTTCCTTATGGTAATAGTAGGGATATATACTATATTTGATCCTTTACCCTGATTATAAGGTCAATAGCTGCCCTTATCCATATGTGGAGTGCCATATGTGGTCTTTGGGATGTCCATAACTAAGCATCAAGCATTCATAGTAATGATTTCTATCACTTATTTCTTAATTCCTATATGTAGGATCATAGAGTTGTAGCACTGGAAGGGACCTCAGGAGATCAACTAGTGCAGTCCCCTGCATTCATGGCAGGACTAAGTGTTATCTCGAGCATCCTGGACAGGTGTTTGTCTAACCTGCATTAAAAATCTCCAATGACAAAGATTCCACAACCTCTCTAGGCAATTTGTTCCTGTGCTTAACTACCCTGACAGTTAGGAAGTTTTTCCTAATGTCCAACCTAAACCGTCCTTGCTGCAATTTAAGCCCATTGGTTCTTGTCCTAGCCTCAGAGGTAAAGAGAACAATTTTTCTCCCTCCTCCTTGTAACAACCTTTTATGTGCTTGAAAACTGTTATCATGTTTCCTCTCAGGCTTCTCTTTTCCAGACTAAATAAACACAATTTTTTCAATCTTCCCTCATAGGTCATGTTTTCTAGATCTTTAATCATTTTTGTTGCTCTTCTCTGGATTTTCTCCAATTTGTCCACATCTTTCCTGAAATGTGGCACCCAGAACTGGACATAGTACTCCAGTTGAGGCCTAATCAGCATGGGATAGAGCGGAAGAATTACTTCTCGTGTCTTGCTTACAACACTCCTACTAATACAGCCCAGAATGATGTTTGCTTTTTTTGCAACAGTGTTACACTGTTGACTCATATTTAGCTTGTGATTCACTATGACTCACAGATCCCTTTCTGCAGGACTCCTTCCTAGGCACTCATTTCCCAATTTGTGCGTGTGCAACTGATTGTTCCTTCATAAGTGGAGTACTTTGCATTTGTCCTTATTGAATGTCATCCTGTTTGGTCATCAGACCATTTCTCCAGTTTGTCCAGATTATTTTGAATTTTGATCCTATCCTCCAAAGCACTTGCAACCCCTCCCAGCTTGTTATTGTCTGCAAACTTTATAAGTGTACTCTCTGTGCCATTATCTAAATCAAAGGTCCCCAAACTGTGGGGTGCCCCCCCAGGGGGATGTGGAGGAATGTTTGGGGGGGGGCACTGCTGGGGCCCGGGCCAGCCCCCATGGAGGCTGGGGATGGAGTGCCATCCAGTTCCGCTCCATGCTGACTGTTACTTATCACTTTATTATCTTCTAGGTCAGGGGTCGGCAACCTTTCAGAAGTGGTGTGCCGAGTCTTCATTTATTCACTCTAATTTAAGGTTTTGCGTGCCAGTAATACATTTTAACGTTTTTAGACGGTCTCTTTCTATAAGTCTATAATATATAACTAAACTGTTGTTGTATGTAAAGTAAATAAGGTTTTTAAAATGTTTAAGAAGCTTCATTTAAAATTAAATTAAAATGCAGAGCCCCCCGGACCGGTGGCCAGGACCTGGGCAGTGTGAGTGCCACTGAAAATCAGCTCGCGTGCAGCCTTCGGCACACGTGCCATAGGTTGCCTACCCCCGTTCTAGGTGATTGCTTAATTATGTGCTCCATTATCTTTCCAGGTTCTGAAGTTAATCTGACTGGTCTGTAATTCCCCATGTTGTCCTTATTTCCCTTTTTATTGATGGGCACTATATTTGCCCTTTTCCAGTCCTCTGGAATCTCTCTTCCATGACTTTTCAAATATAATTGATAATGGCTCAGATATCTCCTCAGTCAGCTCCTTGAGTATTCTAGGACGTATTTAATCAGGCCCTGTTGACTTGAAGACATCTAACTTGTCTAAGTAATTTTTAACTTGTTCTTTCCCTATTTTAACCTCTGATCCTACCTCATTTTTATTGGCATTCAGTCTAACTGCTTAGATACTGCATAGCAACCTAATTGCTAAAGTCCCCCTCCCCCCTAGCTTCTTTCTTGCAATCCTGTGGTGTGGTGCCATTTGTGGTTACTCATTTGTCTCTGAGAATGACAGTGCAAAATAACTGTAGATCAGATATCACCTTAGTCCTACACTATATAGCTAAATCACAGCCTCTAGCATACAACAGGCCATCAGTTATAGAAAACCTAATAACTCATTTGCTTATGTTTATATATTTGCCCTCCATGCATGTTCCAAGCTAATAAGCAATACACTCCATGTCAATCTCTGTTTTGAATCTCTGCTCATGAAATACTGCAGGACCAGCTGCATTGTGTTCATAACGCTCATCACCAGACTGGTCAGCAGCTCAGGATCCATGCTGTCAGGCAGAGATGGCGGGCACACAGTTTACAAGGACTTTTGGAAAACGGCACAGATAGGCAGAGTAAGAAAAATGGCACAAAATGAAGTAGGAAGCCCATGGAATGGTGGGACGGAAAGAACTGCATCACGGGACAGTGAGCATGTCCCCATGATGCACTACGATCCGTTCCCAGAGATTCCAGCGGCAGAGGATGGCAAGTTGCACAATGGGATAGCTACCTACAATGCAACACTCTCTTTCTCGTTGCAAGAGCGACGACTGTGGATGTGTTCCGCCAACACAAGGAGCATTGTGTGGACGTGCACAACTGATGGCATTAAATGACTTATGATCATCGATATTACTTAAGTCCACTTAACTCTCTTGTGTAGACATGGCCCCACTCTCTCTGCTATTACTTACATATTGTGGACCACGTTATCAATACTCAGTGCCCATAATTGGAGTCATATTTTACAGTGCTCAGTACTCAACAACTCCCACTATGACACTTCTGGCAAGATTTTCAGAAGAGCTTTTTTAATATACTGAATTTTTTGAAAATCTGGCCAATTATTTTGATGTCTAAATGGGAGCTGAGCTCTTAGAAAAATATGTCCCTTTGTTAATCTGTCCATTTCTTCCTAATTGCATTTTTACTATGTCTTTTATTAATATTAATGCTGATAGCACACTTTGTAATGTATTTGCAAAACACTTCCCTTAACAATCATTCTACATTTAAAACTTCACAATGTGAACATTTTAATTATCAAGTTTTATATTTGTGAGTGAGCTAGCTGAATAGCAGTTTTCTCTTATATTTTTAAACTTGAAGAGCCTAGTCAGGTCAGACAGAGTAAATCTTTTGGCTAGTATTGCATCCATATTCTGCTTAGTTGAGGGTAGCTTCTTTCTTTCCATATATATAGTGAATGGATATCAGGCCATGAAATGTGTCCCCATATACTTTCTCGTGACATATATTTATAACTCCATGAGGCATTGCAAGATTTCTCTTGACTCTTTGATGAAGATTCAGCAGCTTTCAAATGTCTGGTTACATGTTTTTCTACACAGCCTAGCATAATTAAAATAAGGTGTCTGTGTCCCCTCACAACCAGATGTGTCTCCTGAGTGACTCACAATTGGCGGAGCTTGGAATTAAAGGTTATTTATTTTCCTTGGATTTCTGGCAGAGGAAGTATTTTATACAGGTCTAGAAATAATTCAGGATAGGACATCAACAGAATTTGAGCAGGGCAGTGCCTTTGGCGATATTGGAGTGCCAGAAAATATCATCTTTATATCTGGAGCTGGGTGAAATTTTTGGGATGAAAAAACCACCACCACCACCAGTTTTGAGTTGACCAAAACTATTTGTGAATTTGGGTCAAATCTGGCAAATAGATTTGGCCAAAAAAATGAAGAAAATTTTTGAAAAAGTCAAAATGTTTTATTTTTTTACATTTTCAAAATAAAATGTTTATACTTCTAAATCAACCCCACCCTCAAAAAAATTAATTTCAGGTTGAGCAGAATGTTTTAACTCAAATTGAACTTTTTCAGGGTTTTTTCCCCTTCATTTCTTTGAGAAACTGAAAAAAAATTCTGGTTTGGGGTTGAACCTAAAATGAGGAATTTTTTTTCTGTTTCTGCATTTTTCAGTTCTGCCACTGAATGCAAAATCAGTTATTCCCTCAGTTCTATTTCTATCCCAAGCACTTTAGTTAACTACCCAAAGTTATTCATGAAGACTGTGTTGGAGATGATAATGAAGTATATAGTTCTTTTGTTTTTTGAGATTTAGATGTTTTGTCTGATAGTGGACAATTCCTTCCTATGTGTGTGGGATTTCAGTCTCTAGCTTAGTGTTTTACATTTTGGTTTGTCTAGTTTACATGCTATAGTTTATAGAGTTTGGTACATTTGAAAGATAAATATTATGTAGGCGATTCCAGTTTTAAGAAAATTCTCTAACAGGGATAATTTTGGACCATATCCGCCATTTAATGATTTAATTGGACATATCACTAGAATTGTTGCATAAAACTGTTAAAAGATTTTAAGAATTGTTATTACTCCCATCTCTTTTTAGTCCCAAAATATTATTATTATAGTATGTCCCATAGTGATACAAATTTACCTTATTTTCTGACTTTATTTTCGTAAGTGTCATTTCTAATGTATATTTCCTTGCTATAAATTTTGTGACTCATTTTTTATTGATGGGAAATTTTAAGCTCTTCTACTTAGCCAGAATTCCACTCCTTTTAAGAGGGACTGATTGTCAAAATATTCTTTATTTCCTGCTTTCTATGCTGGTAAGAGTATACAATACCGAGTGTCTGGACAGTGGAGAGGAAGGAACGGGGTGAGGACTTGAGAGACCAGTGTTCAATTCCCTGCTCTGCCACAGACTTCCTGTGTAACGTTGGGCAAGTCACCTTGGGTACATCTACGCTGCAATTAGACACCCATGGCTGTCCTGTGCCAGCTGATTGGGGCTCATGGGGCTCAAGCTAAGGGGCTGTTTAGCTGCGGTGTAAATGTTTGGGCTCAAGCTGGAGCCTAGGCTCTAGGACCCTGTGAGGTGGGAGGGTCCCAGAGCTCAGGCTGCAGCTCGAGCCCCAACTTCTACATTGACATAGGCCAGCTGCGGGTGTCTAATTGCAGTGTAGACATACCTTGAGTCTCTCTGTGTCTCAGTTCCTTATCTGTAAAATCAGGGTGACTTCTTACGTCTCTGGGGTTGTGAGGATAAATATGGTAAAGACTGTGAAGTGCTCAGTTACCACAGTAATAGGGTGGGGGAGGCTTGTAAGTACCCGAGAAATCAAACTAATACATAAGTAAATTACTCTTTCTGCTCCATTGACTGAATATAAAAGTTTGTATTGTATATTTAAATAGGTGGTTGAATCCTTTATTTGTTACTGGTCACAAACGAAAGCTTGAAGAAGATGATATGTACAAAGTACTGGCTGAAGATTCATCAGAGAGGGTTGGAGAGGAGTTGCAATGGTAAGGAAAAAATCAACACTTTATGTAGTCACGTCTTCACTGTGAAGATGAGTGCTCTGGGATGAAAACATATACAGTAACTCCTCACTTAACATCCTCCCAGTTAATGTTGTTTCACTATTAGGTTGCTGACCTATTAGAGAACATACTCCTTTAAAGTCCTGCAATGTTCCCTCATAATGTTGTTTGGCTCCCCCCCCATTCTGCCCACCTGGCGCTCTTGCCGGGGAGCAGGGTCGGGGCGTGGGGACTTGCCCTGCTCTGCCCATCCGACATTCCAGCCAGGGTGCAGGGAACCCTCCCCGCCTCCCCCCCGCGCCCTGACCTAGCTCCCTGGCTGGAACACTAGGCGGGCGGAACAGGGCAAGCCCACACACTCCAACCCCGCTATGCCCCTGCCTCAACCAAGCTTCACAATCATCATTGGTGAGTACCGTATTAAATTGTTTGTTAAAAATTATTTAAAACATATACTGTGTATGTATAAAATGTCTTTTGTCTGGTGAAAAAAATTTCCCTGGAACCTAACTCCTCTCCCCCGCCCCATTTACATTAATTCTTATGGGGAAATTGGATTCGCTTAACATCATTTTGCTTAAAGTTGCATTTTTCAAGAACATAACTAGGACGTTAAGTGAGGAGCTACTGTAAAAGGATTTGCATTATCATCTTTTCTTCAAAGATGCTTCATTTGAATGGCACTCTACAAAATGCCTGGAATTGAAGATTCTGTACTCTGACATTCCAATAATTATACCTTAATAAAGCAACCCTATGCTGTGGTACAGATATATTATGCAACTTACTCTCTTTACAGAGACAGGGGAACAAGTTTGTGCTTTCTACCTTTTTGCTTGAAAAACAGAACAAACAGAATAAGTAGGGGCAACAACATTCCCTTAGTAAAGGTGAAATATGCCACTGATTGACAGAGAGGGTTTAGCTGCACAGGACATCTAAGGGCTTATCTTCACTAGGATTTTTTGCACTGGTATAGGTCCAGTGGTATGAATAGGGTTGGCAGAACTTGATTTTTTTTATAACTTGATAGTTAATATTAATGTTTGTTTTTAAATACTTTGAAAATTTAAACTGATAAAGATAAAAGTCATGCAAAATTATGGGCTTTAAGCTTTTTCCAGTTTTTATTGATTTTAAATTTTCACAGTTGTGGGAAGTTTTGGGAGGATCAGACAATAGGAGGGGTCAGACAATAATTATTTAATGACAGACTCTGAGATTCAAAAAGTTAAAGCTTTATAGTTGTTAAAACACAAATTATCAACATCACATATGTAAGTATACACAGTAAATATACCTGAATCAAACTTCTAAGTTTTCAAACAGCATTTTTCTTACTCTGCCTATCTGTAAATTTCTGTTGTTATCAATGGAAATATTTTTTGTTGGCTTGTGTGTGTAGGGTGAAATCAATTGTCTACTGACATTTACTGATAAAAATCTAATCCTTTCAAGGTAGGTATAAATATCCTTTTTCAAGGCAGGCTTAAAGGTTAAGAGAGTCCGTTCCAGTCATGTGCCGGGATCATGGACCAAGAGTGTATCTTTATTATAACATGTTTTAAGAGAATAACAGTTCATGCAAGTAATTTTCTTTCTTGAGGCTCCTACAGGAACCTCATCAGTACCTCTGTTATAGGAGAGAGGTTTTTATTACATAATAACTTAAAACAGGCAGTGTTTCAATATATCTGCAGGAGGCTTTCCTACTGAAAGATTCTCTCCTCTCTACCAGAGGAGTGGTGGCGTGGCCTCTTAACTTTCTGCTGTTACATGAGGAGAGGCAGCTATGGAGGAGGTGGACGGAATCTTCTGAAAGGTCTAATTGTCACTCTTAACTAGATTGGGAGCAAGGACTTCTCTGTAAAGGAGAAGGAGCAAGGAGTAGCGACAACTTCTTTGAACCTGAGTTAGCTAGAGCAGAAGTAGTAGTTAAATTGATAATCCCCTTGGAATGCAGCATTTAACATCTATTCAGCAGATCATTGCAGAATTCCAAGAGTATTAGCATAGAAGAACCTAATTATGGTGGAAGTGAATATCAATTTGAGTGAGTTCTCATTATAATCAAAGTGAAAATCCACTGACGTACCTTGAAGAGTTCAGGGCTTTCACTATAAAGGAGGGTGAAGTCTTTCCAGTGTCTCTTGCAATAATTGCACTTCCTTCCCATGTGGTCAGGAAAAATGCTTGCATAGACATAATGGGATATTTAGCAGAGTCTATGGGTCTATATGTGCATTTTCACTTTCTATTCTACTTGACAACACACAAGGAAAGTCATTTGTAAATCATAGAATCACAGAATCGTCGGACTGGAAGGGACCTCGAGAGGTCATCTAGTTCAGTCCCCTGCACTCATGGCAGGACTAAGTATTATCTAGACCATCCCTGACAGTTGTTTGTCTAACTTGCTTGTAAAACTCCAATGATGGAGATTGCACAACCTCCCTAGGCAATTTATTGCAGTGCTTAATGTTATATCCTTGGAGGCAACAGTTTTGGGAAGAAATCACTTGAGACACAGAGAGCTGTAAATCTTAAAGCAGCCATTTATTGCCACACACTGAACTAACCAAAAACCAGCCAAAACTGGCTGGGCTATCCCCTAATAATCTAACTCAATTGCCATAGCAACAACAAGATTCTATTACCACGACAGCCAAATACACAACACTTAACCACCCTGACAGTTAGGAAGTTTCTCCTAATGTCCAATCTAAACCACACTTGCTACAGTTTAAGCCCATTGCTTCTTGTCCTATCCTCAGAGGTGAAGGAGAACAATTTTTCTCCCTCCTCCTTGTAACAACCTTTTATGTGCTTGAAAACTGTTATGTCCCGTCTCAGTCTTCTCTTCTCCAGACTAAACAAACCCAATTTTTTCAGTCTTCCCTGATAGGGCATGTTTTCTAGATTTTTTTAAATAATTTTTGTTGCTCTTCTCTGGACTTTCTCCCATTTATCCACATCTTTCATTAAATGTGATACCCAGAACTGGACATAATACTCCATTTGAGACCTAATCAACCCAGAATAGAGTGAAAGAATTACTTGTGACTTGCTTACAGCACTCCTGCTAATACAGTACATCCCAGAATGGTGTTTGCTTTTTTTCAAACAGTGTTACACTGTTGACTCATATTTAGCTTGTGATCCACTATGACTCCCAGATCCCTTTCTGCAGGATTCCTTCCTAGGCAATCGTTTCCCATATATGTGTGCAACTGATTGCTCCTTCCAAATTGAGTACTTTGCATTTGTCCTTAGTGAATTTCATCCTATTTACTTCAAACCATTTCTCCAGTTTGTCCAGATTATTTTGAATTTTAAACCTATGCTCCAAATCACTTGCAACCCCTACAAGCTTGATATCATCCGCACACTTTATAAGTATACTCTCTATTCCATTATCTAAATCATTGATGAAGATATTGAACAGACCCAGAACTGATCCCTGCGGGACCCCACTCGATATGCCCTTCCAGCTTGACTGTGAACCACAATAATTACTCTCTGGGAGAGGTTTTCCAGCCAGTTATGCACCCACCTTATAGTAGCTCCATCTAGGTTGTATTTCCTTAGTTTGTTTATGAGAATGTTGTGTAAGACAGTATGAAAAGCCTTACTAAAGTCAAGATATACCACATCTACCACTTCCCAATATCCACAGGGCTTGTTATCCTGTCAAAGAAAGCTATTGAGTTGGTTTGACATGATTTGTTCTTGACAAATCCATGTTGACTGTTACTTATCTCTTTATTATCTTCTAGGTGATTGCTTAATTATTTGCTCCATTATCTTTCTGGGTACTGAAGTTAATCTGACTGTTTTGTAAATCCCCAGGTTGTCCTTATTTCCCTTTACATAGATGGGCACTTTATTTGCCCTTTTCCAGTCCTCTGGAATCTCTCTTCCATGACTTTTTGAAGATAATCGCTAATGGCTCAGATATCTCCTCAGTCAGCTTCTTGTGTATTCTAGGATGTATTTAATCAGGCCCTGGTGACTTGAAGATATCTAATTTGTCTAAGTAATTTTTAACTTGTTCTTTCCCTATTTTAACCTCTGATTCTACTTTACTTAAGCAAGCAGCCTTCACTACTGCGAGACTAAGGCTTATAGAAACTTCACAAAATCCAACAAACTGCACTGTGGAGTCTGTCATTTTACCCTATTCTCCTTCCCTCCCCCTCCTCCGAGGATAAGGAAAAATATCTCAGTAATCAAGATAATATCTTTCTGGCAGCTATTCCGCTCGCTCAAAGTCAGCGTGCCATCTTTTAACAGGTTTGAGACCTTGGTGTATTCGCAGTTTTCGGATCAACAGGGTCTCGGTGCACAGCAGAATGCACTTAACCTCCAGAAACGAGGGAGGCACCTTATGTGAAAATCCCGTGCTTCAACAATTGTAGAGTGTTGCTGGTGTATTCTTGATCACGTTATATGAACAGAATGATCACTTGTGTTCTTACTGTCTTTTGATTCGGATTTGAACAGATTGTGCCTTGCTCATGTGCAGGTGCCCAGCCCTGCCACAATGCAAAGGTCAAGCACAGTCACAGTCCCTGCCTTAGGAAGGAGCACATGCTGGGGAAGCCTGGGCACCACAAGTGGTGCAATCCACCCAATGATGATGTGCACCATCACATTGTTCTTTCTGCTTGTGTGTTATCCTCCTTCCTCCACCCTGAGTCCATCTTGAGTCCACTTTTTAGAGTGGTCCCTTAACTGATGAGCTTGTCTATTTGTTCTGTGTTTGTACAGCACCTAGCACAATAACGTCATGGTTCATGACTGGGGCTCCTAGGCAATATGATAATGCAAATAATAATAATAAAAAAAAATCCACTTCCCCTTCACCGAAGTACATGACCAGGAGAAGATAAGAGAGCATGCTTCACAACCTAACAAACTGTGTATGTGCACACTGCTCTGTTCTTCTTGGAGCTCAAGAGGGATTTTGCTGAGGTGGAGCATCTCCACACTGCCTCAGTTCAGGCCAGTGCCAAGAAGGCTTATTGTGACTTAGCCCTTAACTTAGCTTAACTGGCTCACTCTGATCCAGGCTAAGAACAAACCAAGGACTGTGACTTGCTAGTTCTGCCTTTGTTGTACGTTTCTATAAATCAGCAACTAGTCCAAGGTTTGTTGATATTATCAGTGTGTTCTTGAGCACAGAGGAACAAAATGAGCCTGTAATGCTAACCACAGGCTTTCATGGGCCAGCAAAAATAAATAAATAAAATTAAATTAAAAAAAAAAGATTATTTTGGTGTCAGGTTCTTAAAGAGAAAGTATTTGATTGTGCAGGATGTGGAGTGACTGACCAGATAACTTGGCAGACCTAACTCTCTGTTTTACAACTTTAGCAAATGATGTTCTCTTTCTGTTGATTTTTAAGTTAGACTTTTCTTGTCCGCCAGTCTCATTTTACTTTATTTTCTAGGTACTGGGATAAAGAGGTGCAAAAAGCTAAAAAAGAAGCAAGAACGCCCCATTTAACAAAAGCAATCCTACTTTGTTATTGGAAATCCTATTTAGCTTTGGGATTTTTCACATTGATCGAGGTAAGAGATGGAAAATACAATACAAAGTATCTTTGGATATCTTTTTACCCAATAGCAATGTAAATCTTGTCCTATAGGCATTTGTAATGAATGGTGGTGATTTCATTCTGGGACCCAACTCTTTCCCTATTTATAATTTATAATTTCTTTATGTCAGATAGTAGCAGCCATAAACTCTGTACTTTTGTTTTTCAGAGACTAGAATGTCTCTCCTTAAGCATCTCTCCCTCTATTGCTCTCATAAAAATACAATAGGGCCACACTGACTACTAGAAGTTGAAAACACTGGGTTAGAGTCTCCTTTCAGTTACAACTGCATAAGAGTGGTATTACACTGGTATAACTGAATGCACATTCTCTGTGATATTGTCAGCCCCCCCTGCCCCTTCAAGGAGTTGTTTCTGAACTCATATATGCTGCTGGTCTGTACATTACAGTATCCATAGGTTAGTGGGATGAATCATAAAAAAATCTTTTTGCTAAATGTAACTGTCACAAAAAAGTACCATGTGATCTTCAGAAATTAAAGGAGATCTGTATTTATGTAACTTGTTACGATAACATGAAAGATTTTATTGGTGGCTTTGAGAACTTTTGAAAAGTTTTAAATATTTTAATTTTAATTCTGTTAAAATACATGTGTTAATACAGAAGTCCATTTCTTCTGGGTTATATGGCAATAAAAACTGGCCTGGGTATTTAAAGCAAGATAATAAAGGAAGAAGGGTGTGCCAGAAAGTTCTTACTTGCCTTGGAAGAAACTTGGATAGAAAACTACAGAATAAATTATTTCTATTTGTTTCTCTCCCCCCCCCCCCCTTTCTTTTAGGAAACACTCAAAGTAATTCAACCAGTCTTTTTGGGAAAAATTATTAATTATTTTGAATTTTTTGATCCTCTTGATACTGCTGCTTTGAATTTTGCCTACGGCTATGCAGCTGCTTTGTCTGTATGTACATTGATTTTAGCCATAACACACCACTTATACTTTTATCATGTACAACGGGCTGGCATGAAATTGAGAGTAGCGATGTGTCACATGATTTATCGGAAGGTAAGCAACCTTTCATTTTTCAAATGTATGTGTATATAAGTTAGCTATTCTAGTAATCAGTTTACAATTAAGTATTTGAATTATTTTTCACTCTTGCAATAGTTCTGAAGTCATGGCATTTGAAGGAATAGGGTATAAGTCTGTATTAATGAAAATCAGGGTTAGCATATATATGTATTGATTTTTTTTTTATACTGCTCTCAACAGTATATGGATGCCTATATAACGTTGTAGGCTATTGCCTGGGGTCCAGAGGATGTGGGAAAAAGGAGCTGCTGAGTGTTGTGTGCTTGTTCTCCTCCACTCTAGAGATGCATTGGGAGAGAATGGGCCCCTACCCCCCGGCCCGCCGCCTTCCTGTCTCAGAAGGGAGGAAGTTTGATCAAACCGGTAGGGGAATAGCCAACTCCTGGAAGGGGGCGCTCATGTCCAGACAGACTGGAGCCAAGCCCCTCCTTATGCCTCAAAGTGCACCTTTCCCCTACATGTGCTGATCAACATGTAGCAGTCACCATCTGGGGAGAGGAGCCAGGTGATCAGTGGAACAGAAGCAGAAGTAGCAACTACCAGGCCAGAGCTAGCAGGGAAAGTAGCTGGGCAGCTCACAGGATGAAAAGCTGCTTTTGTCCATTGCCAGTGTGGATCTTGAGAAGCGATAGCCTTACTAGCTGTCAGTAGCTTCTTGGTGGCTGGTGGCAGCCTTCAAGCCACGAGGCCTCGCTCTACTTTTACCTCCATGTAGACAAGTCTGTCAAGAGAAATTTTGGGGCCCCAGCACATCATGGTCACTGTCTTCCCTCCCATTTCACTTTGTTTACGCAAAACACTTTGAGGGGGCTCCCTGACCTCAGAGCCCCAGTACAATAGTCCCTCCTTTTCTCTCCCTCTTATCAGCCCTGCATGTAGGAACCATATAGGAGGTGGCAGAGGGGAGAATGTCCTATCTATATAGTTAGGGGCTACGATGGTATGACTTAAATTACCTGCCTTCCAAGTTTTTGGAGCAGTGCCCTCCTCACCCTTGCCCCAGAAATGAAATTTAGGCAGGGATTAGACATTTAGATTGATTAAAATTCAATCAGAATGTAATCTTTCTTTTTAAGAGGGGGAAAACACTCAACCCTTCCTCTATTCTAAAACATGTAATTACCCCCACTTAAAGGTAACATTTAGATTACTCCTCTCTTCATCCTCATCTCTGAACTCCATAATTTATAGTAAAGTAAGAGAGAAAAAAGTGGGGAATATTTCTCAGGCCATGTTGGGCTGGTGAATTGTTTTTTATGCACATATTTATCCTCCTCTCTCTTCTGATACCTTGGAAATTATCCGCTGGGAACTCAGTTCTAACATGGCACACTACTTTCTTGTACATAAACATATTTCTAAGGAGTTAATTTACTATACTGATGATCATAACACACTTTGTTTGAAATTCATGAAATATTTGTATAGCAAGCATTGTTTGTTGCAGCGTTGATATTCACTTGGAGGGCTGAAAGCTTGGAAAGGCAAAATGTTCACATTGTTCACTTTATTTCTAGGCATGATTAAATTGAATATTAATCTGCTTTCATCTCATAAATGTTTACTCCCAAGCAGGGCCGGCTCCAGGCACCAGGCACCCAAGCTGGTGCTTGGGGCGGCACCTGGAGGGGGGCGGCGGCGCGGCGCTCTAGCCGCCGGGGGGGGGAGCCGAGCCCAGCCCCCGCCGGGGCTCGCTGCCCTCCCCCCGGGGCTCCGGCCGCCCCCCTCCCCCCCCGCGGGGGAGGGGGGCGGCCGGAGGCTTTTTCGCCTGGGGCGGCGAAAAAGCCAGAGCCGGCCCTGCTCCCAAGGGTGAAGGTTGAAGTCATGGTAGAAGACCAATAAACTTTGCAATCAATTATCCTCATTTGAGGTGTATGGATAGGTCATACTTTTTATAAATCCTTGATATACAGTTTTGAAAGAAAAGCTGAATGCTAATTTCCCAATACTTTTTTTTGGCATTAATTAATATCTGTAGTAAATATATACTTGAAATGCTAAGTTTCTGTCAGTGGTGGCTGTGTTGTCACTATGTGTGCTAGTTTTGTTAACCATAGTAAATGACAGATTCCTAGTACTGAAGTTCAAATGCTAGTTACTTAAATTGTTGTACTCCTTTTCCCTTCATATGAAGTGATAGAAAACTAATTTTATCTGTAGAACAAATCATTATCTATTTGTGTTATTAAAACTCCAAAAAGATGTTTTGTGTATACTAAAAAGCATTAGTAATAAGATGCTACACTCAGGAAGTCTGTTGCAAAGATGGGACTAGAATTTCTCATGACTAATTCTCAGTCTGATGCTGTAACCCCAAGATCATCGATGCAGTACTTATCTTAAAAATAATAGGCTTCATTTTCTAAGGATTCTCTTCAGTTTGGCAGAAATAAAAAGAACAAAACAGCTCAAGTTCTGAAACCCAGAGATTTTTTTGGTTGGGACTGGGTGGGCTAATTACTCTAAAACGTGACAACGGTCCCTTCAGAGGAAATAAACTGGTCTTTTCTACGGTGATATCTCTCCATCTTTCTATACTTGCAACCAACAATTTGGAACAGGGAGAGAACAAAGATCCAAGAAGGGAGACCAGAATTAGTTAACGTGATACTAAAACAAATCCTAATCCAGGGATTGATGTCAATATTATTTAGATGGTATTTCTGATTGGGAGGAGAGTAGAACTGCCTGTAACGGGAAATGGACAAGGGACCAATGAGCTCATATCTGAAAGAAGGCGGCATTTCAGAAGAAGACAGCTCTGGGAGTAGGATTCACCTTAACTTCTCCACAACAATCATTAATGATTTTATGTAATTACAGCCTAGTTTCTCCCCAACCCCCCCGCCCCTCCAAATATAGCCCAGCCACAGTGTTTACAAGGATCTGTGACCATATGGAAAATTCAAAGGGATATTAACCAAACTGTTTTTTGTGCTAGAAGAGAAAACTATTTGACAAATAGAAAAATTTCAAATCCGGGTTTCTTTTTAATGATCTGTAACTCAAAAAAAAACCAAACAAAAAAACCCCTTGGTAAATTTTCTTCAATCCCTTCAGGGCGAGGGATGTGCTGGCCGCGGCTTCCCGCCGCCCCCATTGGCCCGGGACGGCGAACTGCAGCCAGTGGGGGCCGCGATCGGCCAAACCTGCCGCGTCAGCAGGTAAATAAACTAGCCCGGCCCGCCAGGGTGCCAAACGTTGCCGACCCCTGCTTTAGAGTAAATGTGGCAATTTTCAGGCCAAACTAGCATTGCCAGTCAGTATTTTAGTGGATGGGGAGAGAGCTAAAATAGGGGTTTTTTTTTTGTTTTTTTTTTTGATGGAACCTGGTTACAGGCTTAAGGCCATTGCTTGGTGTTTGACATTGCTACTTCCCTAGACTTAGGTCGAGGCTGGTTCTTTTTGTCAGGAAAACTTAAATGTTTCTCTGAGATTTCTTTTATGACACGCATGCTAATTTGAGAGTAGTTAAGCTGCAAGAGTTGCCAATGACTACAGGAAGGGTTCTCCCCCACCCATAACAATAGCAGAGAATGATAGAGTGAACAGCAGGAACTGCTGTAGGTGTGCTCTTGTGTACACCTTCTCCAACCCCTAGACAACCTTTAGAAACTATACTATTAATACGGAAAATATCTGGCTGATTGCTTTCTCGGAGGACATCAGCCTGAATCTTTGTAGGGTGGGCAAGTTGGGGCTGCACTAGTGAAGCAGGTTAACTGGGGTACCTAGAAAAAGGAGGGAGAGTTGGTGAAACATAACACACAAACATAACTACTAAGACATGTACCTAAGCCCACTTCAGACATTTTACTGGTTGAATGGTGGTTTGTCAGTCTTTCCTATTTAGGCCCAGATCCTGAAATCAGTGAGACTACTTTGCTTAAAGCTGAGCACATGCTTATGTCTTTGCAGGATCAGGGCTTTCAGTTGTAAGCTCTTTGCAAAAGAGACTATTTGGAAAGCACCAGCAATATTTTCAGTAGTGATGCAATATAAATAACAACTCCAATAATTATTTGATCTGCCTCTTGAAGATATATTTGAAGTATACAGTGGGCATCATTAAAAGTCTTGGCATTTTCCCCCTGCATCTTCATATTTACAGTACCTGTATTTTGGTATTTGCAGTGTTCTCTGTTCTTATCATTGGAAGATTGGGGCAAAGACTCAGCTGGTCAAACTGAGTCTTCAGGATAGAGATTTCCAGTCTAGTTTTGCTCAAGTGTTCTTGACAGAGGGATGCATGTGAAAGAAATGTGCGGAGTTTTTGGTTCAGGTTTAATATTTTGCCATATTAGTTTTGTGTTCTAAGTCACTACTGGAAATGCAGAGGGAAATAGATTTTTAATGTCAATTCTGCTCCTCCCCCCCCCATATATTATTCTATATGTTTTCTACTTCAGAGCCAAATCTTGATCACCAGCCAGTGTTTTAACTAAGGCCTTTAAACTGCAGTTCCAAGAATTCTCATGTGTCTTCATCTTAAAAATACCTCATAATTCATAGCTCTGATGCCAGATTTGACAATAGTACATCTAGGCTTTAGAAGAGATGATGCAGCTATTCTGATACCATACAATGTGGTAGTTAATTTAAAATAATTTAAGAATGCTTGATTTTTTTTTTTTTCTATTTCAGGCACTTCGTCTCAGTAACACAGCCCTGGGAAAAACTACCACAGGTCAAATAGTAAATCTTTTATCAAATGATGTGAACAAATTTGATCAGGTAAGACTTATTATTGGTCTTCTTAGACAATTCTGGTAAGGAGATGAGAGATGGGTCCAAGTTGCAATATTTGAGGTGTATGGGATATGAGGTTTTACTTCACAATCATTTTTAAAGTGACAACTTAGGCTCATAATTTAGTATTGATTTTTAAAGGTGGTTTTACCAAACATATTAATAGCAATAGCTTCTTGAAATTGGAAAAAAAATCCCTTTTCTTTTTGTGTGTAGATATTCCTGCTCTGTTTATAAACCCGGCGTAGTGCTGGTGCATGTAAGTGTATTAAAGGCAACTCTGCAATTGACTGAATTATTTGAGATGCTTTTCGTTTTAGTTTTTAAAAGGTTGTGTTGAGTGAACTGAAACACATTTAAAACTCTTCCTTTTAGCTTTTAAGCTGAAATTCAACCAGGATTATTGTAATAACTGGGAAACACTTCCATGCTTTATAATAAGGTATCCTGGGCTGAAGCGATAGCCCAAGGCAGTGTTGCTGTTGAATTAATAGGCTTCACCCTAATGTTGTGTGTGTTTTACTAGAATATTTTAAATTTAAACAAAATATTAAAAAATACCCCCACAAAAAACTACATTAAAAGAACATTATTAAAGTTGCAAAGTCAAGCATTCAAAAATTAGGAAATGCTGTACACCAGCACATACTATATTTTCCACAACCCCTATCAGTTTCAGTGCATAGGAAGGATGGAACTCACTGAATGAACAGGCAGTCAGTATTTTGTTTCATCCTCATCATTCAGTTGTGGCCCTAGGCCTTATTTATTGTGCACTATTCAAACTGTGCCCTGAATACAGATTATTCATTTCCTCATAGGCTCTGTGGTGATGGTCTGTTTGCAATATGTTCAGCACTAGGACCTGTGGGAGGCTGGAGCATGCTCAGTGAGGATAGACTCTTCAGAGATTTAGCCCTTAATCTCTAACAAGTCTCTGCTAAGCGTGTGTGAACTGTGATTTTTTTCAAGGGTTTATTACTTGAGCAAATTTGGGTGGATTTTCCTGGAGATGGCAAAAGGCACATTTCTGATAAAGGCCACTCCCTGCCACATTTCAAGTCCCTGCTCCAAAAGAAAAGGGATGCTAGAGCTTCTCACAGAAAAGGCTGGTGGAATTTTACACATGGGCAAAACATATTTTTCCCTAACCTTCTTCTCAGAAATAGCCAGAGGTGAAAGTAAGCTGGTCCAGTCTGGTAAGGTGTACCGGCAAGAGTCGGTACACCGCTGACTGTACCAGCAGCAGGCAGCTTCCCCAGGCCGGCGATTTAAAGGGCTCAGGGCTCCTGGCAGCAGCTGGAGCCCCAGGCCCTTTAAATCGCCACCAGAGCCCCGGGGTTACGGCAGCGGGGCTCTGGCGGTGATTTAAAGGGCCTGGGTCTCCGGCTACAGTAGCGGCTGCTGGGAGCCCCGGGCCCTTTAAATCGCCGCCGGAGCCCCGGGGTGCCCAGCACCGCCACAGCTACTGCTCCTGAGGTGATTTAAAGAGCCTGGGGCTCCCAGCCTCCGCTACCGCAGCCGTAGACCCAGGCCCTTTTAATCTCGATTTAAAGGGCCCAGGGATTTAAAGGCCCGGCCTCTTCCAGTTGAGGCCCCGCCCCCTGCTCAGGACTCCAGCATACTGGTAAGTCCTTTAAGTTACTTTCACCCCTGGAAATAACTGAACTGGTTTGGCTGAAATTTTCCAAAAATATTCAGCCTGGGTCAGACCCCCACCATGGAAAATGTCAGTGAAAAGATTATGGTATCCAGTTAGGGTACACAGACAGAGAGAGATACCACTCTGCAGATAATTGTAAGTTTTGTAAATGAAGCAAGAAAAGGACACGTGTTATACTCATGGAATTGTCTTGGAATACAGGATGCTCTAAAGTTACTGGTGCATAATAGTACAGTTTTCCCATTTATGCAAATGCCTGCACTCTAACTAGCTGAGGATGCTGATTTTTAAAACCATTATTTAGTTCTCTCTCAATAACTGGGCTGTGAGTCTCTCTGTCTCTTTCCACTGACTGCCTACCATAATCTTTCTGCAGGCTTATTTTTCAGAATGTCTACCAGAAACAAAAATGGCACCTCCGCTTTATATTCCCTTGAGCGGAAAGCAGAAAACATGCAAACATTTATATTTTAAAATTGAAAATTATATATATTTATATATACAATTTCCCTGCTGATAAGGGTTTTATTGTTGGTGTTTTTGTCTTTTCAATTAATGCTAAAAGCGGTTTTTATATCTTAACTGATTGTGCAGGTAACAATTTTCTTACACTTTTTATGGGCTGGACCACTTCAAGCTATAGCAGTAACTGCACTTCTCTGGATTGAAATAGGCCCATCATGCTTTGCAGGAATGGCAATTCTGATTATTCTACTTCCTTTACAAACCTGTATTGGGAGGTTGTTTTCTTCACTAAGGTAAGGTAAACTTTTGTGGTGCACATTATCTGTGCAGGTTTTGAAAGTGCATGTGCTTGGCTGGCCTGATGTCAAAACTGCCATGGGCTAGGCCCTTTGTTCAATTTCCAACTGTTTGCCAATATTTTCAAAAAGTAGCACCTAAAATAAGAGATGTGATTTGCAAAAGTGCTGAGCATCCAGCGAATCCCATTAAAGTCACTGGGACCTGCTTGGGTGCCCAATCCTTTTGAAAATCAGTTTGCTTATTTGCTTGCCTACATATGGACTTGGAAGTCTAATATTTTGAAAAATCTTGACCTTGATGTCTTGCTGCATGGGCATTTAGGGACTGGGTTTGTTGTGGACAATGCTGTTGTTCCTTGCAACAGGAAAAAGAGAGTGCCTTGGTTTTTCACAAGGTCTGACCTCTGAGGATGATAAAGATGTTGCAGTCAGAAGCTCTAAAAAGATTCCTATACAAGGCTCCTCATCTGCAAGAATGATACCCGTGATTCAGGGTCTTGAAAGTGAGGAGAGGCTGTGAGGAAACAACATTGGGGGGGGGGGGGGGGGGGGGGGGAGGAAAAAGGGGGGGGGGGGGGGGGGGGGGGAGAGGAAGAAATGAGCTCCTTAGGACCTCAGTAGCAGTGCAAGATTTGTAACAGGAAGGGTTTTTATGTATAGTGGCTCTGCAGTATCTTTCCAACCAGATTCAGACCTTATGGCCTCCCCCCACCCCACCAGCTTCTTCCCCCCCCCCCCCAAATTACATCTTGTGGAAAGTCTGATAGTTTTTCTTAAACTACAGTATTCTGATTTCCTAACTTTCAAACTTTTATAATGGCAAAGTTCTAGTAATGTGTTAAATTAATAGATAACTTATTTTACAAACGTATTCTGTTTTAACGAAGCATTTGGTGGCTTTGTCTGAGAATGTTATTAAAGCTCTTAAATGTGTTATGAGTGGATGTCTGTGAGCTTGGCCTGTCTCTTCTTTGTGGCATAACCTGTTATAGTGTGAATAGTTTCCTGCATTGTCTTTATGTAATAAAAACTGTATGGCTAGGTACTGATGTTTTTATTTGTTTTAAGATTGGTTGAAGGTAAAATATTGTGAAAATAGTTAAACTGACATTGTTATTGCATGGCTAAGCACTCAAAAGTCTGGAAATTACCGAATTAGAGTTACCTATAGAACGCTGTTCCTTGTGCTTATTCACTATGATACAGTCTTCAGTTACATGGTCACATACTATTTCTCAAATAATAAAATAATACAGTTTCCCCCCCCCCACAACTTTAGTTATACAAACATGTACCATGTTTTAATAACTTTTTCATTCTATACACTTGCACTGTTTTCATTGTTGTAATGATCCAATGTAGCTTTATTGACTTAAGCTTTTTTATATTAACAATCATTATAATATTTAGCACTTACACAGTGCTTTTCATCCATAGATCTCAAAGTGCTTTTTCAAGGTGGTAAGCATTATTATCCCCATTTTACAGATGGGAAAACTGAGACACAGAGAGATTAAATGACTTGCCCAGGGTCACACAACGAGATGAGAAATTCTCTTCTCTAAGGTATGTATTCTAATAATTAGTCAGTGGCCATGTAATATTCAATGTTTTTCAACCAGCAGCAGATCCTTGCTTAGGCTCAGCACAGGGGAAGGAATATGTTGATGAGGAAGATACTTATCTGCGCACATGTGCGTAAGTCTCTCTTTATTTGCAGTTCAGGGAATGAAGCTGAAGTAGATTTCAATCCCGCAATGAGCTATGTGTGGGCATTGAAGTGACTGGGGTCTGCATGGGCACAGGGGTCCACCTGCATGGAGCTAATTGCAGGATTGGAGCCACTGCTGCAAGTTTAGGTGGGCTCTGCATGAGAAGCTAACTTTCATTATTATGCAGCATTTTATACTTCCTCCCCAATCTTGCAAATATCTATGCATGCTAGTAACTTTGCTCATGCAAATAGTACCATTGACTTCAATGCCTATTTTTCAGGATGGGACCCGTATTCTGTAATGTCTTGAGTAAGACTAATTAGTGTACTTGTCATATAAATGACCTTCATGGTCTCTGGGACACTGTATTATATGGTACTACTGTTAGCCGCACATAAACATAAACATTTATACAAAATGTATGTATTATACTGTATTATATGAAAAACAGTTTGTGATCATGAAATCGAAGACTGTATTGTAAATATATGCATGGGAGCAACCTTCAGATTGTGTGAGCAATCTTAGCATTATAATTTCCAGACTTTTTCAGGGCTTAACGATGTAATGGTAGCATTCTCTTTAAATGTACTTTAAAAATGTAATTTCCTATGTGATTTAAAAGAGAAAAAGTTAGAAAAGATTCATTCCACTATTGGGCTAGGCACCACTGGTATGCACTATCCCATGCACTGCAGCTGCTACCATTAAAGCCAGTGGGAGTTTATGAGGACTATATGAGGGAACCTCTCATGCACAGTTTAGGAAGTCTATAGGAAACCTTTGGTACGTTTCCTTTTCATACCTAAAATTGGTGTGAGTGCATGCGTAGCACAACTAGCATGTGCATGTGCTGAGCTTAGATCTGTCCTTTTTAAAAATCTGGGGCCAGGTCTTCTGTTGGTATAAATTGTCATAGCTCCATGGAAGTCCATGAACTACTCTGATTTACACTAGTGAGAATCTGGCCTCCAGTGTGCATGTGCAAATATGACTTTCCAATAGGTAATAACTCATCCAAATAAAAACTAATTTTCACTGGAACACTTGAAGACGCTCCCATTGAGGACTATTACTATAGGAAACTTAACTTTCTGTCCTCAGCCCCTCCAAGAATGTCTGCACACTCAGCGGCAGCCCATGGCAGTGAGCCTCCGAGCCCAGGTCAACAGTCTCAGGCTCACTGGGCTCGTGCTACCACACTAAAAATAGCTATTTGGACAGAGCTTTTAAGTTGTGTGTAAGTCTGGCTTCTCCCTAGGTTTCAGAGTCTGAGCTGCAATGTCTACACATCTGTGTTTAGTGCGGTAGTGCAAGCCCCGCGAGCCCGAGTCTCTTGACCCAGGCTCTGAGACTCACTACCGAGGGCTGTGTAGATGTACCCTCACTGGGAGAGTTTAAAAATCATAAGAAGGATTATGTTGTTTGCTTCATTCTCCCCATACTGAGCTCCCTCTCCCTTGTCTAAACCCTACAAACTTTAACATACAAAATCTACTCTGGTATGGACTCCAGACTGTATGGAGACCAATCCTGGAAAATAAGCGTCTGAAAGGTAAAAATTTCACAAAGTTACAAGTAAGACTGATTTGTTTGTTACATAAACAGATCACATATTCCATTTTTTTTTTATATATTATCTGGGGATGGGGAGAAGAGGGTGTTTGTATCATGGCTGTTCAGAAGTCCTCTGTGGAAGTTTTTCAGTTTTCGCTAAAATAGTTCCTAACCATCATAGTTGTAAAGATACTCTTGTTTCATGTCAGGAAGGTTAACTGATACTATATTGTCTTCCTGTGTTCTACTAGCAAGCCTTGTTTATAGGGAGACCAGATGTCCTGATTTTATAGGGACAGTCCTGATATTTGGAGGTTTTTCTTATATAGGCACCTATTATCCCCCACCCCCGTCCCAATTTTTCACACTTGCTATCTGGTCATCCTACTTGTTTACGTTAGGAAAACACAGTAAACATAAAATATTGATAAATTCTTATAAAAGTTATAGTAGGGTTTATTTTGATACATCATGTGCTATATTCCTAAGTGACATGGTTTTACAGATATCCTATCATCTCTAAACACAACTTTTATATGAAAGAAAACTGCGTTGCAGAACGGCTTCTTTGGCTATGCATACACAAGCCTATTTTCTCTGAAATTTCTCTCCAATTCCAACAGTCGTAGCAATGACTGGAGTACCAATATAGAATGTGCTGTCTATCCCTGATGTGCTAGTGCCTTGTCTACACTAGTGCTCCAATAGTTCCTGCTGTTAGTGGAGCTGTGCTGGTAGTAGCAACAGTGGAAAATTTTAGCACATGATGTGTCAAAATAAACCCTACTATAAATAAGAATTTATCAATATGTTATGTTTACTATGTTTTCTTTTCTACATGAATGAATTCAATATGATTTTAGTATACTTTAAAAATAAGGAACCATTTCATACATACGAAAAAATGTGTTAATTTCCCCCCAGTTTAAATTGTGACTTTTTACCATTAAGAAGCTGTTTTTTTTAAACTTGTTTGCCATGATAAACTAGGACCTTAGTTATAAGGAGAGATCCTAATTTTCCATGATAACAAGAAAAACGAAACCAAAATTCTCTGATTAAAAAAAGGAAGTCTGTGTTTAGTTTCCCTAGGCAAAATATACATAGGTATCAGCTGAACACAATATTTTGTTGAGACAGTGTTACACCTTTTATCTAGTCTAATTGGGACTGGGGTCAGATCAGATAATCAATAATTTGGATAATCCGGAGATCCTCAGCTCTGGGTGGCAGGGCAGCAACTTCAGCTGAAGCCTGAGCCACGCTGCCTGGGGCTGACAGCAGGAGCCTCGTCGCCCGGGGCTCGGGCTGTCAGTCCTGGTTCGGTTAATCCGGAGAGCCGGATAATGGAGGCTCGGATAAATGGGGTTCTACTGTATAGGTTTTTATTCACAAAACGTAAAAACTAAAGATTCTCTGCAAAAATGTAAATTCCACGTTTTTCCATGGCAAATGGACGTCTAGAATCCCGGGTTATAAGCAACAGGAAATATGGGGCTAGAATAGATATGCCTAATGCAACCTAAACAGCAAATCCTGCTGTCATATTTTATACAGTTATCAACAAATAGTGACCGTTTCTCATTGTTTCCTGTTATCACTTCCTTTCACTTTTGTACCAATTTTTTTATTATTATTTTTGGAAATATCCCTGGTGATTTTTAAATCTTAAAGTCTGGAAATATATTATATGTATTTACAAGAAAATTTCTTTCTTATAATTCCTGCTTTCAGAAGGTAGGAATTATACTAGATACCCAATGTCCTTTCCTGTAGTACACCTCTACCCCGATATAATGCGACCCGATATAACACGAATTCGGATATAACGCAGTAAAGTAGCGCTCTGGGGGGGGAGTGCTGTGTGCTGAGTCTTTTGTGGTGGATCTGCGCAGCGGATCAAAGCAAGTTTGATATAACGCGGTTTCACCTATAACGCGGTAAGATTTTTTTTGGCTCCCGAGGACAGCGTTATATCTGGGTAGAGGTGTATTAGAGGTGGTCTGCTTTCCCTCTCATATTGTCCTACTGGTTCTCAAAGAAACTGGTGGTTTCGGTAGTTGTTGACTAAGTTTATACTACCTGCTTGTGAGGTACTAATACCTCTGGATGGAGAATATTATTATACAGTAACTCCTCACTTAACGTTGTAGTTATGTTCCTGAAAAATGCGACTTTAAGTGAAACGATGTTAAGCGAATCCAATTTCCCCATAAGAATTAATGTAAATGGGGGGGGGGGTAGGTTCCAGGGAATTTTTTTTTGCCAGACAAAAGGCATTATATACATTTTAAACAAGCAATTTAATATTGCGCTGGGGGGGGTGGGGAGTAGTGTGCACGTGCTGTGTGTTTACAAACATACTGTACATACAGTACTATAGTTGGGAGGTGCCCCTGCCTTACCCTACACAGGCACAGCTCACTGGCACTGGAGATGAGGTAGGCAAGGAGGCTGAAGGTGCTGTAGGCTAGGAGAAGCACATTGCCCAGCAGCGGCAGCTTCCCCTACTCTGCAATCACCAGGGGCGGGAGGGCAGGAGGGGGCTCAACCCTCAGCCCGCCCACTCCCCCCCTTCCCCCATCCTTGACCTGCCTCTTCTCCCCCCCCACCTGCTCCCCCTTTACTTCCCACGCTGCGTCCTCACTCCTCCCCGCTCCGTCTCCTCCCTTCTAAACGCCGCAAGCCAGCTGATTGCTGCGGCAGGAGGCAGGGGAGGGAGGGGGAGCCTGCGCGCCGAGTCCTTGCTCCTCCCCCCTCCCTTCTGCCTGGGGCAATCAGCTGGCTTGCGGTGTTTAGGGGGAGAAAGCTGCGGAGAAAGCAGGCAGCCAAACAATGCAAGAGTGGAGCATCGCACAACTTTAAATGAGCATGTTCCCTAATTGCTCAGCAACATAACAACGAAACAAGGTTAACTGGGACGACTTAAAGTGAGCAGTTACTGTATTTGAAGCTGGTCAGAAAACAAATCCTTCATTTGTCAAAAGAATTTAATCTTGATGAAAATTTTCTCACCAGGTCTAATTATAACTAATTACTTTTAATGCTCAATATCATGGGTTTTGTGTGCTTCAGGCAGAATTAGCCACAGAAATAACCAAGATCAGGTCAATCCCATTCATTGACCTCTTCAGAAGAGCCTCTTTCCCCACTTTTTGTGGGCAGAAAAAGCAGTTGCTTCAACATACTTTCTTGGAGAAATGCTTATATTTTGGCACTTTCAACTCAGATTATTTACTTCTTGAATGTCCTGTATTTTTCCTTCCCTTTTTTTATCTTGTCTTTTAAATATGTTTGGAAAATCTCTATTTTATTGTATGTTACACTTGATGGGAGGTATTTTTCTTTATCGGGTTATTGGCAAATATTCTTACTCTGGCCAAAATATATTTCAGTTATTTTTAACCATGCAAAAATACATTTTCATTTTTTAAAAAAGGGCATATAATCACAATGTCTGTATATACTGGTACATGTGGTGCTCTGTACATAGATTCCTGGTGTATACAAATGCTAGGCTCTTCACTGAAAACTGCATAGATGAGAACACATAACCCAAATTTTTACTGCATGTCAAAGTTTACTGTATAAGTGTAACAGTACAGATTGAACAGTCACTGTTGTTGTGAATCTGAGAACTTTTCTTTTAATTACAGGAGTAGAACTGCAGCCTTGACAGATGTCAGGATTAGGACAATGAATGAAGTCATAACTGGTATGAGGATAATAAAGATGTATGCCTGGGAAAAATCATTTTCAGAACTAGTTAACAGTATAAGAAGGTAATCAGTGTTTCACTGAAATTTATGCCGTGGTATTTGATCTAAATTCATGTATGTTTTTATATGTTAGTAGATGCCTTATTTTTGGATTTGAAATCCAGGAATTTCCTAGAACCCTTGTATAGCTTTGTCATTTTTTTCTTCACCTCTGCATAAGGACAGTATGAGTTTGTCTTGAGGGCAGAAAAAAGTTCTTTGATACTTATTAAAATTGGTTTCTTGTAAGTGTGAATACAGAATTACCATTTTTCTTGTTTCCACATTTGGTTTATTGCCTAACAACCTATATACATCAAGTGTCCCCTATTTATAAAGAGTTTCATCCTCACAATCGACTTACTGGCTCTCCTGACTTTAACCTGCAAAATTCTTTTCTCTGAGGAATATCATGGGATTTCCTTTCTCACCTTAGCTATAAATCTAGAATCCTATAGAAGCTATGCTTAGACTCCTTTTGTGTCCATCTGAAGTGCAGCCATCAGGTGGCAGGCCTGTTGCTGCACCTTTCTCAAGGCTGGAACTCTGCAGTTTAACTAGTCTGGGGCTGGATCTCTGGGCTGCGACCCTACTGTTTCCCTAACTGTGTTTGGTATCTGTAAGCCTTTTCCTTCAGGAGACTCTGACTGTTGCTGTTTGTGGTGGGAGAAGCAGACTGCCTGCTTGCTGCAGTTTCTGTGTCTCTCCCTGCATTTCTGTCAGTGCTCTCTCAACCACCTTTTCTAGGTGCAGGGATCTGTAATGGTTTAGTATCCTCCTTTGATGCTAGGGTTAGTCTTCGGAAGAGTAAACCACAGCCTGGACAGAGCCAGGTAGGGAGTATTCTCCACTGGTTTCTCAAGGATCCTGGGCATTCCTTATGATAGCACCTTATCTTTGTTAATGTTTAATTTCATATTAGTTTCTCTCTTCCTTTGATTTAATTGAATGCCTTCACGCAGGATAATACTGCATAGGTAAAATTCTAGCCCTGGTATCCAACTTCCAAAGAAAATAATCTAACTGTTCATTACTTTACTTGAGAACTAAAAGAAGATCTAAGATTGAAAACAAAATTAGTAGTAGGTTTAATAGAAGTTACATTAGATAAATTCAAGCAGAAAGTTGATAGAATTAGAACATACAGAGGAGAGAAGTTGTCACATATTTGGCTAAAGTGTGACCAGTACTATCCAGAGTTACTACTGTAGCCCTGTTATTCAGAGAAAAGCATTGCTTCAGACCATGAACTGTGGGTCAGATTGAATGACTAATTTATAAGTGGAAATTGAAGATTTTGAAAATAAATTTTAGTCTGGAAAACATATGCTCCAGCAACCCTGAGGTCACTATGGGGAGATGAATTAGGTGAACAGCCTTGTATTCCTCTGAACTGAATCGGTCTACCCAGCACCAGGTTGGTAGTGTAATGGTTGGCAGAATAGCTGGTACAGAGGTCACAGCTGTGGATCACGGCTGTCAGGAACTAGATCTAGAAAGGCAGAAGTTTAGGAATAGGGCCCAAATCCAGTGAAGGATCTGGAACAAGAACAGGGAACATGGAGGGGCCTGTGTTTCAGCCAGAGGAATTGGCAACCAACTAGCTTCACAAATTTGTTTGGATCAGCATTCCACAGCTGAACTCATATATTTTTTTCAGAGTTGAATCAGTTTTTAACTGCAATATCTATTGACTGTAGTAGGGGTTGCATGGTCAAACAATACTGGACTCTGAGAATGTTAAGAGTAAAGAGCTTCTGGATGCTCTGACTATATTAAACAATTGTAAAGAATGTATTAAAGTTGTTTACATATATAACAGTTTCTCAAAGTGATGCTTTGTATTCTGATTAAATTAGATAAAAGAAAGCACTTAATTTTGCTCTTTCGCCTTCGGATAAAAAGTAGTCTTATTTGGAGCTTCCCTTTCGTATAGCTATTGGTAAAGAACCTTGCATTTAAATATTATTCTAAGCCCTATTTAGAAGCTCCTCTGTTATTGTTTTATTTTATTACTATTTGCCAAATCCAATACTGCTTTAGCAATCATTCTTGAGTACATTATTTTTAACAACAATTAAAACATCCCAACAGTTAACAACAAAATGCTGAAACTGGGTGTTTTCCTATTATTGAAAGAAGTCCATGATGAGAGTGAGCCTGTGTGAATGGTCTAATATAGTGATAGCTTTGAAACTATTTTGTGTTGTGTTTTTAGGAAGGAGATTTCCATGGTTCTTAAAAGCTCCTATCTTCGAGGATTGAACTTGGCATCATTCTTTGTTGCAAGCAAAATAACAGTTTTTATGACTTTCATGACATATGTACTACTTGGCAATGTTATTTCTGCAAGTCGGGTGTTTGTGGCAGTGTCACTGTATGGTGCAGTGAGACTGACTGTCACTCTCTTCTTCCCTGCGGCTGTTGAGAGAGCATCTGAGGCAATGATCAGCATACGACGAATCAAGGTACACTGAGAAACTGAGAAGTTTTTTGATTTAATTTTGATGGCTATATATACTATTTCATTAATATTTTAGTGTCTCCAACAAAGTTTGACTTTAAGTTGTAATTTGTAGCATTTTGGATTTCTATGGAAAACCTTGTTCCAAAATAGAATATTCCATTTATTTATATACAGTACTTTGGAAAATATCTGAATTATACTATAGTACTCTAAAGTACAATAGACCTATGTTTCTGGGGGTTGGGGGGAGGTGTTACAGCTTCCTTTCTGTTATATTTCAGGAGAGAATTCATACTAGAGAAGTACTTGCTTTAAAATTCAACAGCGAGGTCTCTTGAATTTGCTTTGAGTAATATTGTATATCGCACTGTGTCAAATACTTATATATTACTTTTCTCTGGAGATATGATGAGTTACACAATGTTATTTTATTTAAATATTTACTGCTAAGTGCAAATTCCTTATTTTTCTTAAAGCTGCAACTATATTTTTGTGGCTAAATTTTTCCCTTTATTGTGGAGGTACCAATTGCAGCAGGGACTCAGTGCCAGCATATCGTCCTCAAAATTACAGCACTTAATTTTTGAAGTGCAGAATTATTTTTTTGAGAATTTAGAAAGCTATTAATTAGTTTGTGTTAAAATTTAATTAAATACTGGGTCCTTTAAGGAAATTTTAGCATCCTGTCTCAGACTTTTTTTGATCCCAAATGGTCTTCGTAATGAAATAACAAAGACTGTTCAAACTTCCCATGAAGTGATAATTCATTGAAAATCTGTTCATTGGCTAAACTTGAAGAAAAATTTTAGGATTAAAGGTCTTTTTTTGCCAATATTCTTCATAACTGAAAGTTTTTTCCTCAGCAGGGGGGAGAATGTTCTATTGCACAGAATTCCACAACCTGCTTTTTCAAAATTGCTGCCCTCTCTTATTTTTCCTCAATGGGACTGAGGCCTCCGTGGTTGCTCCTGTGCTTCTCACAGGCTCCTCTCTATTTCCTGATGACAGCTTGGCTTCACTCCTGTTGGGAACAATGTGAGGCAGTGGCCACTTTGAAAAAAGGCATCTTAGCTGTGCAGCCGTTGGCCTCAGTCCCATTGAAAACAAGGGGAAAAGAACTCTTTGAAAGAGGTCAATTATCTCTGAATTTCTCCAGAGGAGAATATTTCATTCTTCAGTCTCTGCTTACAGATAAAGTAAAGATAAAGTCTCTGCTTACAGATAAACTTCCAGTTTCTATACTTAACCTAAATTAATCCTACGCGATACTACTGCAAAATAATGTGAAGTTGAATTAATATACTGTGTTTGCAAACATGAGCTCAGACAATTATTATAAGTCCCAAAATCAGTTTTGAAAATAATGAAAGGTCATCCCAGATACAGAAGATAGTCACATCCCTCTCAAGGAAAATATCAAAAGCCCTGTTCTAAAGCAATGTCTGCTTCTCAAACTCCTATGGGTGGCTTTTGGCTGCTTAACTCCTTTCAACAGGGTAGATTCTTGAGGACAGAAGGTGCTGAGGAATATTTTGAGATCCCTGAGTTCTTTAAACCAAAAGTCAGTGAGACACTTTTGAAAATTTTACCATTGTGTTTTTCCTATAAATTCCTCAGTATTAGTCAAACAGCTTGTCCCCTTTTTCCCATGATTTTTATACAAAAAGTCTTTTTCACATACCCCTATCTGATTTTTGTCTTCCTTGTCGTCTTTGTCTCTTTCTCTCTAGTTACTCTCTCTCTTTTCTGGAGCGAATCCTCAGTGTCTCTCTCATCTTCAGCCCCACCCAGCCAGCTCTTCCATTTTTTTTCCTCCCTGTCCACTGTTCTATGTCTTGGAATTCTGGGGACTATTACTGTAGTGCTCCCTCAGCAAAAATCTCCTCCTCCTATACTAATCCTATCTGCGTATTTTGAAGGACTATTGGTTAAAATATAAGGAAAGCCCGTAACGTATAACATTGTGCGATTGCTTAAACAAGCATCCACTTTCTGCAGTCTACCTCTGGACGCCTAACTATGAATTCAACATCTGCTAACCAATCTTGGCTTCATAATCAACTATTCCAAGAGCTGCCTGATTCCCTTTTAGAATATTTTCCATCCAAGAGCAGCCCTTCTGGGGTTTCCCGGTTTACTAGGTCTCAGTAACTGCAGATCAAATGTGTTTGTTTTATAAATAAAAAAGATACTTTTGGTAACTGTTAACCCTGAAAATTACCTCTGGGATCTGAAAGTCTACTTCTGTTCTTTCTGAATTGCACATCAGCCATGGTTGCCTGGTGTCTTAGGTGTGTTGCAGGCTACAATACAATTGAGGTGTATGCTTCTGTGTACAATATGTGGTAGAGATTCTGCGACTGGAACTTAACAAGTCCGTTGAAGAAACATGAGCCAAGATGGAATGGTGTTCACTTCCTTGTATCCCCAGGACCATAGTGGCTGAGGGATTTAGCAAGAGAAATAATGTAATCATAAGCCTTGTCTTTTTTTGCTTAAGTTTCCCTAGGCTGGAAGGGGGATAATGTGCAACCCCTAGCCTGCCTATAAAAATCCACACAGTCCTGGACCCCACACTGAGGTCTTCATACATCACATAGGAGGGGAGTAGTTTTAACTCTATAATTTTACTTGTCATAATTTTTGACAGGTTTCCGTGCTCCCTTTCTATGTTAATGTGCCAATGAGAGCCTGTTTCACACATTGTGCTGCTCTTTTTGTCTTGCCCCATTTTTGTCCAGTCATCAGGCTGTATGATTTTGGAAGTCCCTCCTACTCTTTTCTCCTTTTCTGTGGCCTTTAGATATCATGTTTAGATACGTGTACGTTTTTGACACCATCAGCTATTTTGAAAAAAATGTTTTTAAAAAAATTGATTTAATTTATGCTTACTGAAAAATTAAAAATAAATGAATAGCTATAGCTTTCATGCCTTTTCCTCCTTTTAAGAGGAAAATATGTTTTATGCATTTAATGCAATACTAAATAAAGTCTAGTAAACAGGTGCACAAATTCTGAATGACAGAAGGATAAAGAAGTGTTACCATGCAATTTTAGATAATTTTTTAATCTAGTTAGTCCTTTTCCAAATAAAGGCATTAAATAATTGTGCAAAGGCTTACTGCCAGAAAAAGAAGTGTTAGTACATACCTATACACACACACACACCTGGATTTTTCTCATTTTAGAGGAAAATAATGTTAACACAGTACATTCCTAAAGAAAGTCATTACATAATTTACAAGAATCTTAGTAATGACAGAATACAGTGTTAATGCATACATTTGTTAACTGCATTTTTCACATTTTTAGAGAAAGATATCTTTATACGTAGTTAGTGTATTTTTAAATGAAAGCATTAATGTCAGAAGAATAAAGAAGTGTCAATACATAAATATGAATTTTGTGTGTGTGTGTGTGTGTGTGTGTGTGTGTGTGTGTGTGTGTGTGT
>NW_020664372.1:20212907-20270502 GCF_002925995.2 Terrapene triunguis | reverse complement strand
TGTGTGTGTGTGTGTGTGTGTGTGTGTGTGTGTGTGTGTGTGTGTGTGTGTGTGTGTACACACACACACACACACACACACTGTGACAGGGTCAGGCCAGATGGCTACAGGAGAGTGATATGGAAGGCAGATATATTAGCCTCAGATTAAGCAGGTTCCTTTTCCCTGGGTAAGGTAACAGAGGCGGTTCCAGAACAATCAGGAACTTGCTGGAACCAATTAAGGCAGGCAGGCTAATTAGGGCACCTGGAGCCAATTAAGAAGCTGCTAGAATCCATTAGGACAGTCAGGCTAATCAGGGTACCTGGTTAAAAAGGACTTCAGTGCAGTCAGTGAAGGATGTGCGAGGAGCTGGGAGCAAGTGGCGTGCAAGAAGTTGAGAGTGAGTAGGCGTATTGCTGGAGGATTGAGAAGTACAAGCATTATCAGACATCAGGAGGAAGGTCTGGTGGTGAGGACAAAGAAGGTGTTGGGAGGAGGCCATGGGGAAGTAGCCCAGGGAGTTGTAGCTGTCATGCAGCTGTTACAGGAGACACTAAAGACAGCTGCAATCCACAGGGCCTTGGGCTGAAACCCGAAGTAGAGGGTGAGCCTGGGTTCCCCCCATATCCCCAACTCCCTATTTGATGTAAGAGGAGTTGATCTGGACTGTGGGTCCCACCAGAGGGGAAGTTCTCTGGCCTGTCCCCCAACCCATTAAGTGGGCCAGCAGAGACTGCGGGGGATTGTTCTCCTCTTTTCCCCATGCTGGCCAGTGATGAGGTTAGCCGAGTGAACGGCAGGTTTGTGCCACTAACAAAAGGAGTCAAACTGAGGACTGCCGAAAACCTCTGAGGCGAGTAAATCCGTCAGAAAGCACAGAACCCACCAAGGCAGAGGAGGAACTTTGTCACAATATACACTCACACACACATTTCTTATTTTTAAAGGAAAATATTTTTATGCATTTAGTACATTTCTAAATAGTCATCAAAGCCTTAATGTTAGAGGAATAAAGGATTATTATATAAAATCATGCATTTTTAGCAGAAAATATGCTTTCATGCAGGTAATACAATTCTAAAGTAAGTCTCGTAATAAACTGGTGTACAAAGTCTTAATGACAGATGAATAAAGAAGCGTTAACACATTTTTACCTAAAAGTATTTTATGGATTGAGTACTTTCTAAATAAAATCTACTAAGTAGTTGTAGAAAGGCTTACTAACAGAGGAATAAAGTAGGTGTGTAAAATCATGCCTTTTTAGAGGAACATATTTTTATATGCACTTACTATATTTCTAAGTAGTCATTAAACGATTATGCAAAGACTTAATGACCCAGAAAGGAGAAGTGTTAATACATATATGCACACACAATTTTTAGAGAGAAATAATTTTAACACAATACATTTCTAAATAAAGTAATTAAATATTTTACAAAAATTTTAGGATTGACAGAATACAGTGTTAATACATAGTTACATGCTAACATGCATTTTTAGAGAGAAATATCTTTATATGCAGTTAGTACATTTCTAAAAAAATAAAATTGCACAAAGGTTGCAAAGTATTAGTGACAAAGAGACAAAATATAACTGTAGAGTTAGTTACATTGTGCAGGGTACAATTGTTCTACAGCCTCTTTTCAGAGGTAACCAAGAAAGTTTTAAAAAAGTACAGAGGAAAAAAGGCAGAGAGAAGTGAAAAACTTGCCCCTCTCCCCCAGACATATCATGAGGCATGTGGCAGAAACCCCTGTTCTGAGCGCTTGCAACAAATCCTACCTCATTGGCCTAGCCTATCAGAAGGTATTCTTTAACGAGTGGGCTTTTTGCAGAATCTCATTGTTGGGATTCCCCTGAGACATCTTCCACTCAGTTCCCCAAGAATCCAGTCTGACTCCAGTTTGTCACTCGGGTTCCTGTGTCTGGCATACAGAAAAGCTACACGGAGTTGAACAGACACAAGCATAGGAGATGCATATAAGGCGTTACACAGTAAACCTCTTCCTTTTTTTATACACACACACACACACACACACACATTGCATCACATGTTCTGGGATTGGCTTGGTCACTTTGTAGGAGCCAATCCCTGAACAGCACATTCTGTCCATGCACAATTTACTATTTACATCATCCTACGTTCCAGGCTTATCTTGCCCATGGTAAATGATTCCCTGGGTGTTTCCCCTTATTTTAGCTAGTATAGACATTCTGTTTCCAGCCTGCTGATCCGTTTTCCTCCCTAATCCTGTCTCCCAAGAAATGAGGCCTCACTCATGTCAAGCCAAGCCTACACACATCATAGAATATCAAGTTGCATTGCATTTTCCTGATCTAGTCTGAAGGTTTTTCTAACCCCACAGCTTTTTATGGGATTATTCACTGTATCATATTAATATATAAACTAAAGGGGATAAAACAAAAAAACAACCAAACAAAAAAAGGAAAATGAATATGCAAAAAGAATTTTATCAAACTCTTTACAAAACCTGTGTAAATTTAGCAATTAACCTTATTTGTTTTTTAATTCTGGAACACGAATAAAATTTCCTCTCTTTCACACAATTTCTTTAGCATTTGTCTTTTAAAAAAGGCTGATAGACCATAATGGGAATACATGCCTAACCTGCACTCCAATTTCTTTTATTCCATTTACACAAATGAAGATATTTCTTCACAACCTTTTAATATTTGTTGGAAATTAGCACGTATTGTCTTTAGCCGTATTGGAGGGCTCTTCATTTTAGTGAAATTTTTGAAGGATGGATAAATATTAAAAAAATTTTTTTTAGCAAAACATACAACATGCAAACACAGAACACCACTCATAAGCACCCTTCCCTGCCCTACTTCCCAAAACAGTTAAGTATACATTCAAGCCCAATTCTGTATTATTTTATAGATAGACCACTCTAAGCATACATTCAGTTAGAACAAGGTTTCTCACTCCCTAGGTCGGGACCCAAAATTGGGTCTCCAGAATGTTTCAAAAGAGCTCCAGTGGCTCCTGTCCCATGGGGCTGGCTGGGCTTGCCTCCCTGGTCCAGGCACTGCAACCTCTGGGTCCACCACTCAGGTTTGGCCCAGCTGTCGTGATGACAGGAGTGCGGGTAGGCCAAATTTGAGTGAGTCGTATTGCAATTCCACAACTTCACTCACACACATGTGGTTCAGTCAGTGTGGGAGGGGGGCAAACCTGAGTGGCACAGCAACCCCGGAGAGAGCCAAGCCAGACAGCTCCACAGCACAGGAGCCGCAGAAGCCGCCATTGTGGGGTGAGTGCTGGGCAGACCCCAACCACCCCCCCTTGGGGACAGGACATGCCCAAAAGCACCCCAGGGCCTCCACTCCCAGACTATTTACTGGATTGCGACAGGCCATAAACATTTACAAATGGGTCTTGAGCCCAAAAAGGTTGAGAGCCACTGAATTAGAAAGCCTGGGCTTGTGACAAAAGGGGGGGATGATGTGTCAAATGGGTGCTCATTAGTGCAATATCCCAGAAAGGGGTGTGGAAACCTGTCAAATTCTGTGATGAGTAAAGATAGTCAAAACTACTGACAGGTGGGGAAAGGTGCTAGATGGGGCAGAAAGAGTGCATATTGTTATATTGTCAAAATTTCAAAGCAAAAATTCAGCTGACTTTGAAGTTCAGCTTATGGTACCAACTTTCTCATACGAGTTCTTAACAAAAAATTTCCTGAAACCTCATTGGAAGTATTTTTATTCCATGAAATGTACACTTTTGGATAGTATTGCTGTTGGAACAATAGGTAAATGCACAGATATGGTTGGTTAATTATGGGATACCGTTTGAAGTCTTTGTACGTTGCTTTGGAAACATAATTCCTAGGTCAGAGTAGTTTTGTCACAGATTATTTGCATTTTTGTACTGTATACCCAGAAACACTTTTATTTTTAATTCACTTTTCTGTGTCCTGTTAAGCAATCCCTGTTTTTTCTTTTACTACAGAACTTTCTAATACTTGATGAGGTTTCACAGTTCAATCTGCAATTGGAGAATAGCAACGAAAATGTCCTACTTCATGTTCAAGACTTGACTTGTTATTGGGATAAGGTAAAGCTCCCTCTGCAAAACCCCATGGATATAGGTTTTTTTTTTAAACCCTATTGAATTTGGTGCTGCAAGTATTTTGAATCTAAATAAGGTAGTGGTATATTGTACAATACATTCAATACACAGACTTCATATATAACTTCTTACATATGTGTGAAACCATTTAGCGGGTGAAGTCAAAACTAAAGAATAGCTATGGAAACACTATCAAATTAGATTAATTATAAAATACAGCTCTCTCTAAATGTTAAAACCAGTTACATAAGAAGCTACTGTTCTATGTGACAATTTCTCTCAGCTTGGCTGAATAGCATTCTGCTGTCACTGTGATACTCTGAACCCTAACTCTGCTGATTTGTTGCTAGTCAAGGACACAAAACGTAAAATGGAGTATAATGCTCCTTTCCGGTCACCTTTTTATTGTACATTATCAGGTTTTAGTCTTTCATCTGATTCAGAACAACTGACTGCAGATCAGTCATTGGTCTAGAAACAGCATGACGCACTGCCATGCATATTGGGGTTGAGAGTAGGAGCTCACCATGGCGAACTTGAAGCATTATGTTCTTTTAATTAAAATGGCAGCCCTAGTTTTCATTTATAGATTACTTTTTATGTAAAAAGGACTAAAAAGCTTCATAAACTCAAAAGTAGTGTTTAAAAAAGGTATTACATAGGTGATAAATCTATTACATGGACTATTTGGGTTTTTAAAAACAAGATGCTAAGGTACCTTTTTCACTTTAAAACTAGTAATGCTGTGTCAAACAACAATCTATTGTGCATTTTGAAACTTTCATAGTTTCTCTTACGGATTGCATCCGGCAGTGCACAGTGACTTCTATCTGTAGTTATAAGGAATCTTGAAGTTCTAAAAATTATATTGTATATAAATTTAATATTATCTCTAAGATATGCCGCGTGCCTCTCCCAGTCTGACTTCACTCCCGCCGCCCCCCCACCAAAGAAGTTAAATTACCATATATAAAAACAAAGTATTTCAGTTGTGCAGGTAAACATTAGTCCCTAGTTGATGTCTTTATTCAGTAAAATCAGTTTAACGATATTTTTGATGTGAGCAGGTATACAAGCTTTTGTTACTAATGGGCTTTAAAGAAATAGATGGAACTTTCAAATCTGTGTCAGAAATCTGTTTTGCTTGAACATGGCTTCACAGTGTGATTTAGCATTTTGTTTTATATCTTTTTGTCCATACTGGCCATTTGTGATTTGATGACAGATTACAATGTAGCATGATGCTGTCTCTGCCATCTCCTTCTGCGCTGTCACAGACATTTTCAGCTTTTCTTTGTTGTTTTTTGATGAAAAGTCTTCACATTTCTTATAATGGGCCTGATCCAAAGCCCGCTGACATCAAAAGAATTACCACCCCCTCACATACAGAGCCTGCCACTTAATTCTGTGGGCTTTGGATTGGATGCAGTGTAACAAAATACTATTCCCATATGTCTTTTCCTAGTTTGTCTTGAGAGAGGTCCAGGATTCTGACGGGGGGTCAAGACTGAGGTGCATTGCCAGAACTCTATGGGGTGAATCTTATATATTAACATTTGCCTGAACTCTGCATTGTTCTGGTCAGTGCTATCTGTGTCACACACTAGGGCCAAATTATATATTAAGACAACCCCTTCTCTATTTAGTTTACTGTGAGTTGTATGTCTGTAAGTTTTGTCACTGACTTCTGATTTGTCACATGATTTCTGTGGGAGGAAAAAAAAGTGACCTCCAGGGTTTTACATAGTTGTGGGCTCTTTCACCCTGGTCTGATGACTGCTGAGCAAGACTCTTCCATAAATGTATACACATTTAGCTCTTTTTGTGTGTGTGATTGGCTATCTTTATAGCCTTTCAACTATTAATAATAATGATTTTACATTTTTTCTAATAAACAGTGTTTATTAAAAAGAATGTCTGGCTTGAACTTCCTTTTTTATTAGAACTAAAATTAACTTCTGCATTTTTTGCTGTAACTTTTCCCATATTGTACAATGATGAATCACCAGTTTTGGACAATGTACAGACAAGGAAAGATTTTATTCTTTTTTTTTTTTTTTGCCAGTTAAATTAACCACCTAGTGATAGGAAATAGCTTTCATGTGTGTCTTTTTAATTTGTGTCCTGTACAGTGCCAATCACACTGTTGGCACTTAATAAGTAATACATATTGTTTTTGTTAGTGGAAACACTTTTTTAAATAATTTTTTCAGTAAGTAGAGTATTTCAACACACCATCTGTTGAAATCATGTTGATTATTTAATGACACTAATAACATGTTACAAATATTGTAAGTATTGTGTGCATGTGTGTGTGAAATCTAGGGAAGATCAAAATATCAATTGTTATACATTCTTAAGCACTGTACACTCCTGATGGTGGGGATTAGTAATAGGGGGGATTTGGCCCTGTTATTTATTTATTTATTTTGTGTCCTGGCATTTTTTAGAAGTTAAAATACAGTTTGGCTCTGCCAAGCATCAAAGAGGGCTTATAGCTCTCAACACATTATTTGTCAAGCTTGATCCGTGTTTTACAAGCTGGTACTATTCTGAACAACCAGGACCGTGATCTTAAGTGTGTACTATCCAAATGGCACCAATTTCCTCTGCCTCCTGCTCATGCCCTGTATCACAGTTAGGGTATTAAGTACACAAATTATACTGTTTATTACCTGATGTGAGATTCATAATGCATGTGAGTTTTTTTTGTGTGTGGTAGCCATATTCTAATAGAAAGGGAAATGTATTCCCCAGATGATGGTTTTTTCACCAACACTTGTGCCACCATTGATAATTCACAGGAAAAGATTACAAAATATTCTTGTAAAACAATTTTGTCACATTTTCAGGCGAGTTGCACAGCATTCAAGCCCAACCAATATGATGACTGGAATTAGTTTTAATATGCTGGCTAAAATTAATCTCAAGTTACAGTTTTTATTTTAATTTTTAATTAGAATAAGGAGGTGAGAGTACTCATCTGGAACAAAGTTGTCTTAAACTATTTTGTAACATTACTAAAAACTTATTAGGGGAGTTTTGCTGAAAAGATCATGGAGAAAGATAAGTTATAAAACACTTGTAATTTCATCAATATATAAAGTTTGATAAAGGTAGTAGTATTAATGTAATATGCTTTGGCTGCTGAAAGGCATTTGACTTGGTACCCCATGACATTTTGATTAAAAAGCCTAGAACAATATAGAATTAACATGGCACACATTAAATGGATTAATAGGCTGGCTATCTGACAGGTCTCAAAATATATTTGTAAAAAGGGACTCATCACTGAATGGATGTGTTTCAGGTGGCATCCCACAGGGATCAGTTCTTGGCCTATGCTATTTAATATTTTTATTAATGATCTGGAAGAAAACATAAAATCACTGATAAAGTTTGCAGATGACACAAAAATTGGGGGAGTTACTGGTAAATAATCAAGAGGACAGGTCACTGGTACAGAGAGGTCTGGATCTCTTGCTAAGCTGTGGTCAAGCAAACAATGTGTGTATTAGTATGGCTAAATGTAAAGGTATACGTCTAGGAACAAAGAATGTAGGCCATACTTATAAGCTGGGGGATTCTCTCCTGGAAGGAGTGACTCTGCAGAAGATTTGGAAGTCATAGGAGACTGTCAGCTGCACATGAGCTTCCAGTGCCATGCTGTGGCCAAAAGAGCTAATGCAATGCTTGGATCATAAACAAGGGAAACTGGCTTTGGAGTGGAGTGTTTATTTTACCTCTGTATTTGGCACTGGTGTGACTGCTTCTGGAATATGGTGTTCAGTTCTGGTGTCCACAATTCAAGAAAGATATGATAAATTGGAGAAGGTTCAGAGCCACGAGAATGATGAAGGGATTAGAAAACCTGTTTTATAGTGATTGAGCAGTTTGCATCTGTTTACATGAGGAACAGATATTTGATAATGGGCTCTTTGATCTAGCAGAGAAAGGTATAAAACAATCTGATCACTGGAAGTTTAAGGTAAACAAATTCAGGCTTGAAATAAGGTAAATGTTTGGCAGTGTGGGTAACTAACCAGTGGAACCAACTTACCCAGGGTCGTGCTGGATTCTCCATCACTGAGAGTTTTAAAAACAAGATGGAATGTTTTTCTAAAAGATATATTCTAGGAATTAATTTGGGGAAATTGTATGGCCTGTGTTATACAGGAGGTAAGATTAGATTATCACAATGGTCCCTTCTGGACTTGGAATCTATGTATTGATGAATTTAAAACATGTTGGTTAAATAATTTTACTTAACCAGTTACCTTACTGAGTTTCTCATGGTTCTTTGGATCTTTGTTTCTTAGCTGAAGTACAGCTGGGGAATTATTGTGGCTTTATAAATTTTGTTAGTCGACATAAAGCAAATAAGAAATCAGAGAAAGCAAAATAAAGATGGTTTGTTTGTAGTATTTACAATCTTTTAAAAGAACAACTCAACATGGAATGTTATAATTTATCCAAAGATAAGCAAAACCAATTAATTCAAGGTTTTATAACACTCTTGTTCCACATGCATACTTTATCCTAGTTCTGTATTATTTGGAGCAGGTTACTTTGGTACCAGCATGGAGCTATGGATCCTTATTAGTATGCCCATTAAATTTATATACCAGTTCAATTATGAAACTGTCTATGGCAGTTCAACCGAACAACTCTAAAGTTAAAATTGAGAAATTTAAATAAGGTATTTAATTACTTAGATTGTCAATTCAATTCAGAATTATCTTGCCCAGGAGATACTCCTATCCAAGCTTTTTCCCTTTATTATTGTGACAAAGTTCCTCCTCTGCCTTGGTGGCAGATTTGCTCACCTCAGAGGTTCACGGCAGTTTAGCGGCTTTTGCTAGAGGCTCAAACCTTCCGTTCACTCAGCTAACCTCATCACTGGCCAGCATGGGGGAAATGGAGAACAATCTCCACAGTCTCTGTTGTCCTACCTAGTGGGTCAGGAACAGGCCAGATCCCTTTCCAAATTAGACCTTCCCATCTGGAGTGTCCCAGGTCAACGCCTCCTGTGTCAGATAGGGATCAGGGGGTTGGGGGGAACCCGGGCCCGCCCTCTACACCGGGTTCCAGCCCAGGGCCCTGTGGATAGCAGCTGTCTACAGTGTTTCCTGTATCAGCTGTGTGACAGCTGAAACTTCCTGGGCTACTTCTCCATGGCCTCCCCCCAGCACCTTCTTTATTTTCACCGCAGGACCTTCCTCCTGAAGCCTGATAATGCTTGTAGTCAGTCCTCCAGCAGCACACCTTCTCACTCCTTGCGTGCCCCCTATTAACTGATGGGAGGTCCTCTTTAAACCAGGTGTCCTGATTAGCATGCCTGCCATAATTGATTCTAGTAAGTTCTTAATTGGGGCCAGGTGTCTTAATTAGCTTGCCTGTCTTCATTGGTTCTAGCAGGTTTCTGATTGCTCTAGAGCAACCCCTGCTCTGGTCACTCATGGAACAGAAAACTATTCATCCAGTGGCCAGTATATTTGCCTTCTACCAGACTCCTGCATCCAACTGGTCTGGGTCTGTCACAATATATTATATATAGGAAATGATTGCATATAAACCCTAAATATAATATGTAGGTAATTTAAAAGTATGCAGATTTCTCTGGAATTTCACCAGTACCATAGGCTCTCATTCCACTTTCCATATATGTATACAGTGATGGAAATATTTTAGCTTTTACCCAAGTTAAAACTTTTCTGTGAGACACGGAATGTCTCCTGCCATCAGAGATGTTTTAAAGGTTTAGGCCTAAATTATACCAAGAATATTGTGTGGGTGGGGGGGTGGGTGGCCGTGTGCTCTTAGAGTTTTATATGGTCACTACCTAACTGGTAAACACTGACAAATGGGTCATTATAGCTGTTATAATGTATTTCTACTGAATCACTTCTTAAATAAATAAACATATAGGTTCCAGGTCCCCAGCTGGTGTAAACTGGCATCGCTCTGTTGAAGTAAACACCAGCCGAGATCCTAGACTGTTTATACCGGATTGAGAAATCAACCTATAAAAATGTCCTGTTGCTGCCACCTTGTGGGGATTAATTATTATCGTTAAAACGATGGATCATGGCCATAAGGAGTTTACAATTTAGAAAAGAAATGAATTTCCATTTTTGCTAGAAATTGAAATGTTACAATTAAAGGTTGGAAGGAGAGATGCAAAGCATGTGGACAAATGCTCTGTATCAACTGAAGAAATAAACTGAACTAGAAATAAATAAATATCTATTTTAACAGTTTCATGTTTATTAAGTGTGTAGATTTATCTGCTAGTTTATGTACACTATTCCACTTTTTAAAAGACATTTTTGATATATTTTTCAGTATTGAGAAAAATTAACTTGTTTTTCCCTTCATAAATTCATAGCGTTTGGAAATCCCAACCCTTCAGCAACTTTCTTTTACTGTCAGACCAGGTGAATTATTGGCTGTGATTGGCCCTGTAGGAGCTGGGAAAGTAAGTCATCATGTGTTGCTCTGTTTTGCATTGTTTTCCTACAGTTCTATTGGACATATGCATTCAAGTTTTATGAATTTCTTATGTTGTGTTGTAGAATACATTTAGATGTGCATGCTGGAATACAGAGCAGTTAGGGAAATGCCACTTACTGTGAAGATTATGGTTCGAGGTTCAAAATTAAGACCCCCCCCTCCCCCATGCTTCATAGTGTGTTGGTTTTAGAATTCTTTTACGTTTTGTCCCATTATTTACAATTTACAAAATGAAGCTTTTAATACAATAACAATGGCAATGTATTTTAAAAATGATATAACCAACTAAGTAAAAATGATATAACCAACTAAGTTAAAAGATGACATTTTCAAAAGTACCTAGGTGACTTCAAATTTCAGTCCCATTGAGAATTAGGTGACTTTGGAGCTTACGTCTCATTGACTCTCAATGGGACTGAAGTTCTGAAGTCACTTTGGATAAAATTTTCTAACACACCTAAGTTTTTTTTACATATTAAAATGGAAAATTAGTTTCTGAATCTGTAATGGGGGCATCTATCATTTCTTTTCTGCATTTTCTTTATAGTGTTCAAAAACTGAGTTTAACAACTTTTTTTTAAACTACCAACCAAACAATAAACTCTCTTGCAGTCATCTCTCTTAAGTGCTGTCCTCGGCGAACTGCCTAAAGATAAAGGTTTGATGGATGTTAGAGGAAGAATAGCCTATGTTTCTCAACAGCCATGGGTATTTCCTGGCACCGTGAGAAGTAATATACTATTTGGTAGAGAATATGAGAAAGAAAAGTATGAAAAAGTTCTAAAAGTTTGTGCTCTTAAAAAAGTAAGTGATTTTCTTTTGAATGTTGATTCTGTTTTAGCAGCAGCCAACTCTGTTTTTCACTTTAATGTTATTGCTATGATAGCTAGTATCTGTTGTGGTGTGTAATCTATAGAATTAGTTACCAATTTACTTGTGATATAGATGAACCCTATAATTTAACACCGTACATAGTAGTTTTGTGAGATCTAGGTATAAGAGCAAATTCTTGTAATTCATAATAAATTCACTAGAAGGAGATTGATTTTCTGAGAAGCTAGGACAAATTTGACAGGAAAAAGCTACAGTAGTTCGAAATATTTTGTTTCATAATGAGTTTTAGCCATGTTTTTATAGTAGATACAATTGCTTAGAGGAGTTAACTGCTTAAATGAGTTAACAAGGTAGAAACACAAACATTCATAACTGATGCCACTTGCCACTTTTGTTTTGCAAATAACCGTTACACAATGCTATACTCCCTTTAAGATGTACAATATGCATATTGCAAAGTGATAGTCATAGCTCCTTAACACTATAGACTGGAGAACCTGGTGAGCCCTTGTAGCCTTGTGGGAAAATGTTTTTGAAAGGTGTGTGTGTGTGTGTGTGTCTCCGTCTATGTATGTATGTATGTATGTATGTATAGAAAGAATTTGTGATGTGTGATACAGAAGAGGGTTTAGCCTATTTGTCAAGAAATAGACATTTTGCTTGGAAGCTGAAGGGTATTATTATGCTGCATATCCTGCAGCATGTTATGATATTCCTATCAGCAGTAATACAGGTGAAAAGTAGACTGTTACTGTGATGGAAAATCTTTTTTGCAAGGTTGTTTTTACACACTGTAGATAGAACTTCCTTAATCTCTCCTGCTGTTATAGTTCACTGTTGTCTAAAATTCAAGTTTTGTGAGTTTATACAGAGCACAAACCATATTTCTGAAAAATTAACATTTTGAAGTGCCTGAAGCTTAAAACTGACTTTTCTTCTTTTGGCAGATCTGCTTTTTTAGAGTTTTTCCTCAGACTTATGGAGCATTAAAATGTGTGAACTTATTGAACATGTTACATGAACCAGCATAAGACCTCTGCTTTATTCAGGAAGGAAATGAAGTAGAATATATCTATAAAATTATACAGCAATGCTATATAGCAGGGGTGGGCAAACTTTTTGGCCTGAGGGCCGCATCGGGTTTCCAGAATTGTATGGAGGGCCGGTTAGCAGAGACTGTCTCTCCCTAAACAGCCAGGTGTGGCCCGGCCCAGGCCCCTATCCGACCCCTCCTGCTTCTCGCCCCCTGATGGGCCCCCCCCCGGGACTCCTGCCCCATCCAACCCCCCCTGTTCCCTGTCCCCTGACAGCCCCTGGAACCCCCGCCCCTGACTACCCCCTGTCACCCCATTCAACCGCTCCTCTCATTACTGACTGCCCCCCCGGACCCCTGCCCCATCCAACCACCCCTTCTTCCTGACTGACCCCAGAACCCCTGCTCCTGACTGCCCCCCGCCGCCCCATCCAACCCCTCCTCTCATTCCTGACTGCCCCCCCAGGACCCCTGCCCCCATTCAACCCCCCTGTTTTCTGCTCTCTGACCGCCCTGACCCCTATCCACACCCCCACCCCCTGACCACCACCCCAGACTCCCCTGCCCTCTATCCAACCCCCCCTGCTCCCTGCCCCCTTACCACGCTGCCTGGAGCAACGGTGGCTGGTGGTGTTATAGTTGCTTCGCCCAGAGCACCGGGTCAGGTTGACGCGCCGCCCAGCTGGAGCCAGCCACGCCACCGCGCAGAACAGAGCACTGGGTCAGGCCCGGGCTCTGCAGCTGTGCTGCTCGGCAAGAGCTCACAGCCTCGCCGCCCAGAGCATTGCGCCTGCGGCGCAGTGAGCTGAGGCTGCGGGGGAGGGGGAACAGCAGGGATGGGGTCGAGGGCTGGCTGGCCTCCCGGGCCAGGAGCTCAGGGGCCGGGCAGAAGGGTCCTGCGGGCCGGATGTGGCCCGTGGGCCGTAGTTTGCCCACCTCTGCTATATGGTGTACTGTACTCTTAGTATATGTCATCAGAATAATTAAACTAGTGTACTTCTTAGGGAAAGTGTTGATGGAAAGTAATTACTTCATATGAGTAGTAGATACCTTTCAGTTTTAATGATTTTGGGGTTCAAAATTTTTTTATTTCAAAATATTAATATCAGTAGTCTATAATATAGACTAATTGCTTATTAAATTTTATACTGATTAGTGTACTTAAGGGGTAGTCTGAGCCCAGCAAGTAGGTGTATGGGGCCATAGATCCGCTGCAAGCTATCTATATGGCATTGAAAGTAACCATACACCCCCCAGCAATAGAACTAGGCAACTTATGGCCCAATTTTTTTTCTGTCCCACTTCCACTCCTTCTGCTTCTTGTTTGGAGGTCAGTCATGTTATATTATTCAAATATCTTATCTTGTATATCTGATACCCTCTTTTTTAATACACTGATGAAAGAAAATAGCTTCAGTATCTTGGTAAAATAATTAAATAACTACTAAATACTTCGGGAAAGTAATTTTGATTCAGATGTAGGAGATATTCCTTTTATAAAGAATTTTTACCACTATATGTTCTCTATATTCACAGGACATGGATTTGTTCGAAGATGGTGACCTAACTGTGATAGGAGATCGTGGAGCTACATTGAGTGGCGGTCAGAAAGCCCGTGTAAATCTTGCCAGGTAAAATTTGTTTTTTCTCGTAATATCTGTTGGTAACTATCATAGACACTAGTGACTAATAGAAGCAAGTTAACTATAAGAATGTATTTGGCACTGACTTGACTAACATTTCTTTAAATGTTGTAGAGCAGTGTATCAAGATGCAGACATCTACCTCTTGGATGATCCACTGAGTGCAGTAGATGCAGAAGTTAGCAGACACTTGTTTGAAAAGTATGTTACCATTTTGTTTTTCTTTGAATTTTAATTTAGATTTACTGATTCCAAATGGAGAAATTTAGAAAAATATTGTTTTTAGAGACAATTTTAAGTCTTGCCTCATATTTCGGGAAGGTGCTTATAGGCAACACTGCAGCCGTGTTCTACCTCAACAGGAAGGGAGGTACTCGCTCTTCCCCCCTGTGTCGGTACCATACCATTCTGTAGATCCATCCAACTCTTCATAGTGATCGCTGAAAGGGTGAAAGGTCTCCCTGTCTCTGCTCAGAGACTTTCATCATGGATCACATCATGCATTCTCACGTGTTATGATCAGGTGGGTGTTCCGCCACCAGTTATCCTGACTGCCCGCTCCACAAGAGTGCAAGCATCTTCATCATCAGCATTCCTGGCTCAGGTGCCTATTCAGGACATTTACAGAATGGCTTCTTGGTCGTCTGTGCATACGTTTTCTACTCATTATGCCATTACACAACAGGCTAGGATTATGCCAGTTTCGGTCAAGCTGTTTTACAGTCACCATGTCCATGAACTCTGATCCCACCTCCTATACAACTGCTTGGGAGTCACCTACAGTGGAATGGACATGTGGAATCACTCAAAGAAAAAAAAATGTTTACTAACCTTTCTGTAACTGTTGTTGTTCAAGATGTGTTGCACATGTCCATTCCAAGACCCGCTCTCCTACCTCTCTACACCAGAGTTGGCTGGAAAGAAGGAACTGAGGGGGCGCAGGGTTGGCCAGGCCCTTTATACTGGTACTAAGAGTGCGCTGCACCAGAGCCGACCCAACGGGTACACTGAGGGAATCATTTCTGGTGACTGTGTTTGGGGCGCACACACAGCTATGTTGGAATGGACATGTGCAACACATCTCGAAGAACTACAGTTACAAAAAGGTTAGTAACCATTTTTTTCCATCCATGGTCTTCAGGGATACCTCTATGAAAGCAGAAGTTTTCTTCTGATATCTCCCTAACAGCTGTAGAATTGGGAAAGGTCTACATTTTATTGGCGTTCAACAGCTAGCTGAAATGAGTAACAAATTTTGGTATATGCTTTAAAGTCTGCTGGTTCCCAACCATGCTAGATAGAACTGAACTTTGAGCAAGATCTTTTGTATTTGTAGAATATCGGGCTGTGGAATGTTTCAAAGACAGCACTTTTGAGTCCTGACAGCAACTGTGTGAACAGCAGAGCAAAGAGCAATGGATGGGATGAGAGAAGTGGAGGACTTTTTAATGAGAACTTTAAATGAACATGTTATTTCACCCACTCTAACCTGCTCTTCCTTTTGATTTTACCAGTACAGATTTCAATATATTAATGCTAAATAAAAAAATTGCATATATCTGGCCAACCCAAACCCAAGTACAACTCTACAATATTCTGTAAAGTTGTGATTTGTGGAGAGCTTGGTGGTCAGATTATGCTAGTTCTCTTCCTTGTAGTTCAACTACACCACTAGTACAGTGCATGCTGAAGCATCTCATGAAATGGGAATATATGTAGCAAAATAAGTGTGAAAGGAGAAATGGCATCATAGAAGTTTATGTGCATTCAGCATCTCCTCACGGTATACCACATATTTTGTTCTTTAGTAAGTTGTAGAGAATTTTGATCTGCATTTGTAAAAGACTTTGTTACTTAGTTTCTGAAAACGTAAGTTTAAATAAAGTTCACTGAAATTTGCAGAAATACTTTGAGGGTCTTACTCCCCAAACCCTTAAAACTTGACAGGAAAAAGAGAAGAAAATAAGAGTGAATGAACCAACCAAATATAAATCAATAACAAAGGCCCTGATCCTGCAAACATTTGTGCATGTGCTTAACTTCACAACCGTATTTCCATTGAAATCAATAGGACTGACAGGAGTACAGTTAAGCATGTGCATAAGGTGGGAAAAAGAGAACACTCAGGGGAAAAAAACACAATTTAAAATGTGTACATATCTATCTGTCTATCTCAGGGTTGTTGTTTTTTTGCAGAGGTGAAAAAATAAAACTAAAAATAGTCTTCAAACAGGATTACATTAGTGAGAATGAGGAACCTTTTAGTTCATGCCATCAGTGTCCACATAGGAGAGTTACAAATGCAGCTCTTTGTTGCATGCTGCTATTCAGACTCTATAGTCCAAAGTGCAGGGCAATGTTGGCACAGCCTTACTTATCACGAGTGCAAGTGTATAGGACTTGGAGGGAGAGAACAAAGTTATATCTAATAAATGTAATAACTCTGACCAATTTAAATAAGTCATTTTTGAAATTGACTAAACTTAACTGATACTATGGAGAGGAAAGAGTGAAAGGAATAAACAAATTGAGATACTTTTTCCCACTCTAATCTTTCAGTTATAGTAGTAATCTTACGTGCTACTTGGAACAATAGCAGGTAAAAAAAATTTAGACCGAAATGTTGTGTCTTTGAAGTTGGTGTCCCTTTGAAAAACTTCCAAAATGACTAAAATCATGTATTTATAAAATTAGAGTCTAAGATTTGTAGTGATATTATTATCCTGAGTCCTTCCAGGGGTAGAAGCAAGTATCATTTCCAGGGAAATCTGAGAATCTTCTTTTCCAATGGGACAAAGCTCCTGTTCCTAGCTTGGCGAGTTTGTGAAATATTGGACCTTAAACATGTCAATTGTGCAAGACTTGATTATTGCCAAATCTGCACTTCAGAATAGTGTAATTTTGGAGGGAAATTCCATGTTTTAGACTTGCTTCTGACTAATGTGGAGGAATTAATTGCGCATCTGAAGGGGGAAAGCAATTTGGATTAAAGTGAACATGAAATGATATATGATTTTAAGGAAAGGAATGAGTGAGAGCAGCAGAACAAAGGATTTAAAAAAAGCAGACTTTAACAAAGAACTGGTAGGTTAGGTTCCCTGGGAAGAAAATCTAAGGGCTGTTATAAAGAGGACAGTGATCAATTGTTCTTCATGTCCACTAAAGATAGGACAAAAAGTAATCAGTTTAGGGCTTGTCTACATGAACAATGAGATTGCATGAAGGTGGGGTGTGAATCTACCCCTTAGTAGCCTGCCACAGTCTAACTGTCCATGTGTGTTCTTCTGATGCACATTAACGGTTTGATAATACGCTTTGAGTTAGTCCCTTTCAAAGAGGGCTGGATCAAAGCACTGTGACGAACTGTTAATGTGCATCTGCAGGGTGCACGTGGACAGGTAAACCACAGCAGGCTAGAGCATGGTAGATTCACATCCCATCTTGCTGCAATCTGTTTGTGTAGACAAGCCCTAAATCTGCAACAAGAGAGAGAGAGAGATTAGATATTAGGAAAAACTTGCTAACTGTAAGGATAGTTAACCACTGGAATAGGATTCCAAAGGATCTAACTAGACTTCCTGTTGTTGGAGGTTTTTAAGAACAGGTTAGACCAGGGTTCTCAACCTTTTTTTTTTTTTTTTTTATCATGCTCCCTCTTACTTTTTTTTTCTTTATTAATTTTTATTTGGTAACTTGGAGCACCTCCATCCCTTTACAAAATGAGACTTTCTAATGTAATCTAGATGGAACTGGGGCCATTAATACATTGATTTCAATAAAGGCGATTCTACTTTAAATAAATCAGCCGTTTGATCCTGCTGTCTGTGCGTAGGCTAGGAAACCTTTTAAAAGCACATACCTTACTATTCACAAAATTTTCAGGGCAATATTTCTCAGTTTCAACATCTAAGAATGCTAGTGAGCAGTGTGCCCTTGTGAGGTCGCAATGCCACACACTGAAATATGGCCTGGTCACCCCTCCATCTGGGGCATGAGACGGGGATGATACCACAGAGACAGGTGAGCCTCCTTTCTGTGAAGTTGGGATGGAAGAGGGTGAGCTATGCTTGAAGGATCCTCCGCTATACACATATTGGAGTCAATATGGTCCAGGCCAATAATAATAATGTTCACTCCTCCTGTTGGCATTAATTACATACTCCACAAACTTTTGGAAATTTAGCTCACAGAAGTTGAATGTTGCCCTTGTTTTTGGATAATTGTCTACGCTACAATATGTTGCCTAACTTCATTCACTTCTGTGAATTTCGTTTTGATTAAATAGGTCTGTTCTGCTCATAGCCCTGTTTACTTTAAGACATGTACATGTATTAATAATAGGCTTAATGCAAAATTATAAGATTTCCTTAGTAATCTCTTTTCTCTAAAATCAGAAATTTTCATTCACAGTTTGGTTTATTTCACCTACTTTGTAAGCATACAGTATTTAAATAAGAGATTCCCATAGTGCGGTGTTCAGTGTATTAGAGACATGCCAAGTTAACATAATTTTGACAAGTACATTATTTTGGGTGTCTGCTTGTCCTGTGGTGGTATTTTTCTTCTTTGAAGACAAAGTAATTAATATATGTGGTTTTATAAATATTTCTGTAATGTACAAAAATGTTTTAGAACATTAATGTGCTGTCAGTTTCTTTCCTTCTGTTTGCAGGTGTATTTATCAGGCCTTGCACCAAAAGGTCTCTATTTTAGTGACTCATCAGTTGCAGTACCTCCATGCTGTAAACCAGATTTTGATTTTAAAAGAGGTAACTGATATCACTGGCTAGCTTTTAAAACTCAGCTGTTGCTGCTACTCATTCATATTCTGAAGATAAAAATGTGAAGAGTTAGGAAAAGTGATTTTCTATAAAATATCATTACCGTTTATAAATGTGTATTATGTCTCCTAAAGACATTTGTTAAGTGTATCTGTTATTAACACCAGAAGCTGAGAAGAGTTTTCTTAGAATACCTTGCCTGAAAAATTTGAACTGGCATATTATCATATTGTATATTCTGCTTGTAGGGAAGTGATTTTTATTGAGTATTTAAAACTTTGTTCATTGTTAAGATTTATTTTAGTGCCTTAATAAATAGGTGGGGCAGCGGGAAGAGCAGGAGAAACTGTATTTATTAGACTCTGCACCTCAGTTCCCTTTTAATTAAAGGTTGAGAAAAGGCCATATGTATCTGAGACCAACTAGTCTTCCAGCAAAAGCAGAGCTTACTCAAGATTAAAAAAAAATATATATGCAGGATCGTCCCCCTATTTTTTAAGATTGGGAGAAGCAGGACCCTTTAGGCCTTCATTATACTTCATAAAGTTGCAAAAAAAAAAAAAAAAAAAAAGGCCACAACACTCATCTTTTTCCTTGTCAGATCACCTTGAAGATACAGTAATCTCTGGCATAGGTGCAAAAGATTGGATTGCGGTGGGGTTTTTTAGGCTGGAACACATGGGGTGAAATTCTGTGTGGCTCCTCTAAGAGCATGGGGAGTAGAGGGCTAAGGTGGCTTTAAGACCTCCCAATTCTGGGGGGCTCCACAACCCCTGGCATATCACATAAGCTAAGAGACCCTGTTTATGATACGGAAGCCTACCTCTAAGCTGTAAGGCTACCTTCTGCAGGTCCTGCAATGAAGGAATCCTCCCCCGTCCAGATCTGGGTCCCTTTATAGCACTCTGACCCGTTCACCTGGCATGAAGGGGCTGGTTTGGGGAGGTAATGAACTTGCCTGTAATGCCTTGCTACAGAAAAAGAACAGATAATTGGAGGGATTTAAACTTTCAGTGTTATGAGGTGAGGGTTTCTAAGAAATCTCTTGAGCTTTTATTTACAGACAGTACATGTGTCAAAAGCCATGGGGCTCCAGTAATGAAGATGTATGCAACAGATTGTTAAATTCACCCTGTACAGAATATGCACACACAATGTGAACAGCATTTTAAAAAATATTTTGCTGTAGGGTAAAATGGTGGGGAAAGGGACCTATTCAGAGTTCCTGAGTTCTGGAATCGATTTTGCTTCCCTTTTGAAAAAAAATGAAGAGGTTGAACAGTCACCAATTCCTGGAATCTCCACTATGAAGTCAGCAAGGAACCGTACCTTTTCACAGTCCTCTGTCTGGTCACAAGATTCCTTGGTGCAGTCACAGAAAGATGGAGCAGTAGAACAGCCACCTGTGAGTACATAAAATATGAATTAACATATTACTTGTTAATTTTTTTCAAACTGTGATATTCTTATGATAAGGTAGGCTAACATTGAGGAGAGATGACCACTGAAGCCGGAAGACAAGTCACCAGTGAGGAGATTCTGAATCCGAGACAGCTTCCCTGGCACACATGGAACTGAATCTGTGACCCTTGCATTCTCAGACCATTGCTCTAACCCCCTGAGCCAGAGAGATGGACTGTAAATATGTGTATACATAAGGGCTATGTGCTCTCCATCCCTGTGCATATAAATACCATTATTTAGTCTTCTCTAAAAAAGAGAATATGTACATACATATAAAAATAAATAAATAAAAAGGAGGGGCAAGGGTTCTTCTTTGCATTTTGTTTTCTATATTTTAAGACTGTTCAGAATAATAATTTTAGGCCAACAAAACTTGATATTTTACTGTAATTTGTCAGTGATTAGTTATATTTGTTTAAACTCACTCCCCACCAGCTGGTACTAAAGCCAGTGGGCTCAATATTTTCATCAAATGTGCCCATGTCATGCTATCTGAGTGCCAACCTCAGTGCAGACTGTCAAGAAGCAGGGCAGAGACCCCCAAACTGGTTGTGAATTCTATAATTAGATTTCACCAACCCAGTAACAAATATGAACTCCTAATTCACTATAACAACTTACCGTGGAGTCACAGATATCCCCTTGGGCATTCCAAGCTGTCTGGCCACCCAGGCTAGCTGGACTTACTGATAGTTGGTTGCAGTACACCAAAGATCACAACATATGCAAGTTGCTTCCAGTCCCAAGAGACCAGTTACTTACCCTAGGTCAATTTATACCTTAGATCTCACACCAAAGATAACGCTTGTAGCCAATCCTATAGTAAACTAACTAAGGATTTATTAACTAGGAAAAAGAAATGAGAGAATTATTACAAGGTAAAAGCAGGTTTCCAAAAGGTGACAGAACTGTAGTAACACTGCTCTACAGCCAAAATGCTTCTGAAATAAATGTAGTCAAACTTTACTAATTCTGGGTCACTGAGAACGAAAATGATGCTTAAAATTGTTGATTGGCTCTAGTTTTCAAGATATGCTATTGGGTCAGTATATACGACCCTTGCAGGGCCGTAGCAACAAAGAACGTGGCCCCCTTCGAACGGTGGCCCCCTCCGAACATATGTCCGGGCGGGGCCCCTTACAATGCAGAAACTGGAATGCGGTATTTATTTTGCCACTTTTAGGGGCCCCCTTCCTTGCGGGGCCCCCTCCGGTCGGAGGGTACGGAGGGTGCTCGCTACGCCTCTGGACCCTTGACTTGGGAATGGCGGAGGATAAGTGAGTTATAAAGGGAAGGGATCTCAATTTAAACCAGAAATGACTAAAATACATCTTTGACTGGATCTATGAATAAATCTATGACTGGGTTTGGACAGTACTTGCTTTTCAGGCAAAACAATGAATGATGCAATCTGAAGCTGGTATTGCATCATACATGATATGAATTGCATCATGTTATTCCTAGAAGTCATGGATGATGCAATCATAACGAAGCTTACATCACTTTGCTGAACAAATTGCCCTATATCAGCTCTAGAAATCATACAGTGTCGTGCTCTCCTATTTGTCAGTGTTTGATTTTGCAAAGGGACACATTTCTGTTTAGCCAAAGTGAGCAGAGATGCCTCGTACTTGTGTGAACAGTGCAGATAACTTCTGCTATGTTTGTGGTGAAGTGACTTTTGCATCACACAAGCGCAGTATAACCATTATGGTTAAGAAAGCCTATCACCTTTATTTTGGCTGCAAAATTGGAGATCAGGACAAGAGGTGGGCCCCACACATATGCTGCAACACTTGTGCAACAAATCTTCGCTAGTGGTTGAACAGGAAAAGGAAATCTATGCCTTTTGCTGTGCCAATGATTTGGAGAGAGCCAATAGATCATACCAGCAATTGTTACTTCTGCATGGTGCCTCCAGTTGGGAAAGGTGTGTCAAAGAAGAAAAAGTGGATTGTGCATTATCCAAACATTCCATCAGCTATACGCCCAGTACCCCACGGAAAAGGACTGCCAGTTCCTGATGCACCAGAATCATTCTCACTTGAGTCAGATGAGGAAGAGGATGAAACTTCTGGTCCTGAACCATCAATGTCACAGGATCCACATTTTCTCCCATCCTCCTCCTCTGAACCACACCTCATAACACAAGGTGAACTGAATGACCTTGTCAGGGATTTGGAACTACCCAAGAGTAAGGCAGAGCTGTTGGGCTCCAGACTACAGCAGTGGAATCTCCTGGCAGGTGATGTTAGGGTTTCCATGTTCCGTGACCATCAAAAGGATCTTGTCCCATTCTTCTTCATGGAAGGTGATCTTGTAGCCTGCAACAACATCGATGGTGTGATGGCAGCCCTCAACATCGTTCACGATCCAGATGAGTGGAGACTGTTCATTGATTCATCGAAGACGAGTCTTAAAGCTGTTTTACTGCATAATGGCAATGTTTTGCCATCAATTCCAGTTGGTCATGCAGTCCATATGAAGGTAACCTATGACAACATGAAACAACTTTTGAGGTGCATAAACTATGACCAACATCAGTGGCAGCTTTGTGGCGATTTGAAGGTTGTTGCTCTCTTGCTTGGTCTGCAGACTGGATACACAAAGTACTGCTGTTTTCTCTGCGAATGGGATAGTCGTGCAAGAGATTCCCACTACATCAAGAAAGATTGGCCACTCCGACAGTCATTGGAGCCTGGGAGGAAAAGTGTTCAGCATCCACCACTTGTTGAATCAAGGAAGATTTTGTTACCACCCTTACACATCAAGCTGGGTCTGATGAAGAACTCTGTCAAGACCATTGACAAAACACAAGCAGCTTTCAAGTACCTCCATGGAAAATTTCCAAGGTTAAGTGAAGCTAAGATAAAGGAAGGTGTCTTTGTTGGTCCTCAGATTCGTGAACTTCTTTGAGATGATGCATTTAACCATGCACTGCGTGGCAAGGAAAAGACGTCATGGAAAGCCTTCCAGTTAGTGGCAATAAATTTTCTCGGAAACAACAAGGCAGACAACTACAGGTTGTTGGTGGAAAACCTCCTCAAGGCATACAAAAGCCTTGGTTGCAACATGTCACTAAAAATACATTTTTTTGCACTCATATCTACATTTTTTTCCACCGAACTGCGGAGCAGTGAGCGACGAGCACGGCGAGCGATTTCACCAGGACATTGGAACAATGGAGAAACGCTATCAGGGCAAATGGAGCCCATCAATGCTTGCAGACTATTGCTGGACAGTGACAAGAGATGCTCCATTTAATGAATACAAGAGACAAGCCAAGAAGCGCCGAGTAGACACTGAATAGGACTAAACTATGTACAGAATAGTTTTTTGCCTTTTGTTTTGTAATAAATTTTATTTATATAACCCTTTTGCTGATTTTTAAAGTGTTACATAAACAGGACAGGTGAAATATTATCATGTAAAGCAACCATAAACACATGAAAAGACCTAGGTTTACAATTTATGATTAAAACTCTACTATCGACACAATATACATAGATATAAAATGTAAAAACTTAAATATCTTAGAAACAGTAGCCAATCAGTTGTTTTAATTGTCATATTTGAATTCAGCACATCAAAATACATAATAAATAGCACATTTTATCTCTGAAGCAGACGACTTCTCAAAAATTGTAGACCAGTGTAATCTATCAACTATGAATGTCTTTTAGGGTTGACCCTGGGGGTATCTGCTTCTCTTTCGTAGCTCTGTAAAAGTCCAAAAAGCAAAAGAGAGATGAAAAATTTTCTTGTCGACTATTTTTATTTCCTTCTCCCAGAATTCAAAAGCTGATGGGATGAGCCCTTTTGCAAGTAGCCTCTTCATGGCTATGAAAGGCAATTAACAAAGTCTTTGTATTGTGATGTCCCACAGTGGCTCATTTAGTTATGATAGCCCTTCTTGATGAGGAGGAGATGATCCCCCCCCCTGACAGGTTCAGAGTTTCAGAGCAAACAGTTTTTACAGTTACAAAGCAAAAACTTAAATATTACCTTATAGCATTTAATAAAGATATTGTAAGTTGCTGCATGCATTAATCTCACTTACAAGCATTTCATAAAGTCTAAACACTAAACATATTGTTATAAGTTCAGTACCCATCTTAACCATACTAACACGCAGGTGAAACAGACTGGTTTCCAGCAATGAATTTGTCAGTGCTCAGCTGAGGCCTAAAGCTTTGGCAAGAGTTGGCACCTGGTTGCCAGCGTCACAGCCCAAACCATGCAAAGTGCCAGAAGTAACATACAAACCCAAAACAGATTATTGTTCTCTCCTAGGTGTGTGTATACTGAGTTCCTCTGCTCCTCTCCCATCCACAATGGGGGGTCTGTCATTCCCCCTGTTCCTACACAATCATATCCCTGGACAGCTAAATGAAACATTGTGTATTTCACTGTATTATGTTAACACCAATCTTTCTGTATATTGATAATACAATTACAAAAAATTGTTTATACTCTCAGCAGATTTTCTCGTTTCTTCCTTTTTTGTTCATTTACTGCTTTTTTCATGTCTGTGTCTCTCTCTTCCTCCTTCTCTTTGCTCTTTCAGTGTGCTCTATAATTAACTTTTCTTTTTCCCCGTTCCTCAATCTAATTTTCTCCATTTGTCATCCTCTCCTTCTGTTTTCCCCCCTATAAGCTCCCTTGTGGGCACTTACTCTTCGGAGAATTTATTACAAGAAATTGGCTGGAATTTTGTGGCTCTTGAGATCTGAACTGTTTCAAGGGAGTTGCTCCTGTTGAGTTTGATCCATTAAAGGGACTAGGGTGCGCAGCTTTTGTCTATAGTTTTTTTATTTTTGTTTTTTAAGGCCTTGATTCAGAAACACACATGTTTTAAACTGTTCCTATTCAGGGAAGTATTTAAATACACGCTTAAGCGCTCTTTCTGAATATGGATGCTTTTCCACATTGTGATCTTGGTCTCTGGAACCTTTATTACTGATGTTGATACACGAGAGAGAAAAAACTCAGTTTGGCTCTCAGTTGAGGTTTAGTTTGCAGCCCTGGCAGTTAGAACATATATCTGGTTACTTGTAAAATAAGTACTTTTAACATGGAGTCACTGAGAGACAAAGATGAAACTCCCAGAATCCCGTTTTTCAGAGTCAAATTCTTAGAGTAGTACTGCGCTGTTAGATTGAATTTCCTATCTTCTGTTGCTTTTGTGTCACAATGCTAACATTTAAAAAATATTTTAATAAGTATAATTTTATCTCCTTATTTACTATATTGCTGATTCATAACTATGATCTATCAGTAACTTTTTCTGGAACCATGACTTTAATATGAATTTTAGCATTAGTTTTCTTATTCATTTTATTTTTTATAGACTGAACCTCTGGTGACTGCACTGCCAGAAGAGAGCCGATCTGAGGGAAAAATAAACTTCAAGATTTACAGGAAATATTTTGCTGCTGGCGCAAACTACTTTGTAATTTTTATACTTTTACTTCTAAATATTTTGGCACAGGTAAGATATCTGATGGATGCCACAAATAATAAAGAATAGATTTATGTTTTGTGTTTACATTAACATAGTGTACTGAACAGCTGTTCTGATGTTTAAGTGAAAAGCTTTTGATACATGATGCTCTTATGTATAATCATTTTAATACAGCAAAGAGTCCTGTGGCACCTTATAGACTAACAGACGTATTGGAGCATGAGCTTTCATGGGTGAATACCCACTTCATTGGATGCATGTCGCATGCATCCGACGAAGTGGGTATTCACCCACGAAAGCTCATGCTCCAATACGTCTGTTAGTGCCACAGGACTCTTCGCTGCTTTTACAGATCTAGACTAACACGGCTATCCCTCTGATACATTTTAATACTTGGCAGTATACCTGATCAAATCTGATAATATCTGAATGTGGTTTCTGTAGTTTAAATTTGTACTCCAATGGGACATTAAGGTAATAATCCTCAGTTCAAAGTCCTACTGATCAATTTAAAGTACTTTTGTGTTGTATAATTTATGTTATATTGCTATTCATACAAATTGTATCCCACTACCCTTCTCAGAGATACATAATGTAATTACTAAATTAAATAAAAATAATGGCAGCCATAGATTGCGTTTGAGGTATTGGTATGGGAGAAAATGTGTTTTCAGTTCAGAATTGAAATATGCTGTATGGCTAATAAGACAGAGTGATAGAGGCTGTTCCTGACATAAGAGCTACAGAGGAAAAGACTCTCCTGCCAACAGACAGAAGATTATAGAAAGAGGTCAGAGGTTGTTGTTTACCAAGTAGAAGCAATAGGGAACAGGGAATAGAGGAAGACTATATGTGTGAGGCAAGCTGGAGCAAGTTTGTGAAGGATTTTTTACCAAGGAGAACAATTTTGAACTGTATCCTGAAGTGAATGGGGAACCAGTGAAGTTATTTTGAGGATGGTATGATGTGGACTTGTTACTGTGTTGTGGTGAGAAGTTCAAAGGAATTTTGTGGAAATGATTGGTCTTAGCTTCAAAGATAAGTTTGAGGAAATAAGAGAATTTGCACAGGGTCCTTGAATTGAGACCATCTATGTTTGGGAAGATGGTGAATATGATCTGATCTCTGTGGGTAGACCTACAGTATTTTAATTGAATTGAATAGAGGTAGATTTTGAGATAAATTAAGCTCGGTTACCGAGCTTGTAAGATCATAGTCATCTCTGGTTGGGGAGTTCTTTTAAGTTTTTCCTTCCTTTTAACATAAAAATAAAGTTCTGAACTGATAACATCAGGAGTTGGCTCTTATGACTGTGAGCATATGTACTAAGCAAGAAGCAGTTTGGGATGTCTACAATAGAGAGTTTAGGAACAGAAAGACCCAGCCCTTTGCTATATGAATTAACATCTGTTAGAGAGGGTTGTTATGGCTGGTTTTTGTTGAATGTCTTGCTTTCCCCTTGTTTCACCATCATGCAGTTCTCATAACCAGGTAACTTTTTGTCTTCTGGAGGCTGAGGGTTCTAGCTCTCCTAATATGCTCTGCAAATCACTGCTGGTCTTGGAAAAATCAGCTCATGCACTTTCATATGGATGCCTAGTATTTGATTTTACTAAATATGCAGTGAGGTGTACAACTAACTGAAGAATGAGGTTGGGCCCTAAATATATATGCACCAGCTCAGTATAGGTGTGGGGAGGGGGGGCAAGGGGAGAGGCAGGTTTGGGGTGGGCAGCATATTTTTTTAATGACAGATTTTACCAGGGGACATAGAAGAATGGCTGAGGAAATTTAGTTCTCTAGTACTATATACTTTTTGTAAATTAATGCAAATGTTTGCTTTTATTTATTCAAGGTTGCTTATGTGCTTCAGGATTGGTGGCTTTCATACTGGTAGGTTATTTGACTTCTTGCAAAGAAGGGCTGTATAAATAATAGAAAACAGTAATATATATATAGGGGACGGGGGGGAAGACTGTTCCAAGAAAATTCAGAGTTTGGTCAACCTTCCTTCTAATCCCCTCTTACTTTATTTGTGGGAGAAAATAAAGTTCTTGCAGTAAAAGTATGACTCATAATAGTCTGTACCCATGTATAATCCATGATAGCATGAACCCAGATCATATTTAGAATTGGAGATGTTGACTGAAGTTCAATTTTAAAGTAGTAGAAGGTACATGTGAATAATATGATAAATGTACAGGGATATGGCAAACTTCAGGTATGTTTTTCCAGTTTCAGAATGATTAGATAATGCCTTGCTTAAGTGATCTTCCTGTTGTGATGATTATTATTTATCTTTTGCATACATTTCTGTAGGTCAAACCAGCAAGAAAAGCTGAATGTCACATCACATGGAGATAACGGAATAAATGAGACTAGACATCTAGATCTCAGCTTCTATTTAGGAATTTATGCAGGTAAAAATATTTTAATCATTTGCTCTATTATAATAGAGGGTTTTGAAAGGAACACTTAAGTAGCAGTGTGGAAAAATAGGTTTTCTAACAGTGATTCAGTAATGTCTGAGCAGATTAGCAGACTGAGCCTTGTTTCCTGACTAAATTAATTGGAATAATTAAAAAAGAAAAAACTCTAGTCGAAGCAATAGATTGAATGCAGACTCTTAATTTGCTCTGTACGGGATTTTGGAAGGTAAACCAGGAATTGAGTATTCAAAAAGGCAGTCACTGTAAACTTGTGGCTATTGTCTATACTAATAGGTTATTTCAGCTAAATCGTCAGTCATTATATGTGTGGGCAAGAGGGATTAGAAATTGATCCTCATTCTGCAGCTCTCTGTTCCAGTTTTTGTTTATATACAGTGATGGCTTTTTAAAAGTCAGGATGGGTATGTTCCTTCTGAAGTTACGTAGCAAAATAAAGCATCTTTGATAGGTACACAGGACCAGATTTTTAAAGATATTTAGATACCTAAAGATGCAGATAGGAGCCTAGTGGCATTTTCAAAAGTGCTTTGGTGCTTAACTCCCATCAATGGGAGTTTCATGCCTATCTGCACCTTTAGGCATCTAAAATACCTTTCAAAATCTGGCCAGTAGTACTTGATTTTTACATAAAAAAAAAAAAAGTCAAATATATGATAAGAAGCTTCCCCCAAATCTTAACTGGTTATCACTATTTTTAGTTTGTTTAATGTAGTTGTTTAAACTTTTATGAACCACAATAATTTCATGCACTCATTTATGTGGTGGTCCTGAGGGACATCAGGGAAACAAACACACACTGCATGTGTTCTGATACAGATTGATTGTTTTCATAACTCCTCCATGTATACTAGTCTTTTCACAGAGGGCACAGGGAAGGCAAATCCATGCCCTAATAACCTTATAGTTTAAGGGCCAGATGATACCTCCCTTACTCACAGAGCATAGAGCAGACTCATTAATTACTCTCTAAGTGGTCTCGGTGCCACTAGATGGGACAGAGCATCACCACACCCAGGTGGTGTGTGAGTTACCTACTTCCCCTAGCTGAGGAAGCACGTCCTGAGCTTCAGAGACTTCCCAGTTGAAATCCTGGACGAGCCCCCACTTGTAACACCGACAGATCCTGGTCGTCAGCGGGTGGGATCAAACCTGGGACCTCTGGAGCTTAGTGCATGAGCCTCTAGTGCGTGCTCATGCGATAGAGCAGGGGCGGCCAAACTTTTTGGCCTGAGGGCTGCATCAGGTTTCGGAAATTGTATGGAGGGCTGGTTATGGGAGGCTGTGTCTTCCCAAACAGCCAGGTGTGCCCCAGCCCCCGCCCCCTATCCGACTCCCTCTGCTTCTCGCCCCCTGACGGCCTCCCCTGGAAGCCTGCCCCATCTAACCCGCCCTGTTCCCTGACAGCCCCCCTGGGACCCCTGCCCCATCCATCCACCCCCCCCGCTCCCTGTCCCCTGACCGCCCCGAGAACTCCTGCCCCTGACTGACCCCCACCATCCCATCGAACCCCTCCTCTTATTCCTTACTGCCCCCCCTGGGACCCCTGCCCCCATTCAACCCCTGTAGTCCCCGCCTTCTGACCTCCCTGACCCCTATCCACCCCCCCCACCCCCTGACCACCACCCCGAACTCCTCTGCCCTCTCTCCAACCCCCCCTGCTCCCTGCCCCCTTACGACGCTGCCTGGAGCACCGGTGGCTGGCGGTGCTACAGCTGCGCCGCCCAAAGCACTAGGACAGGCAGCCGCGCCGCCCGGCTGGAGCCAGCCACACCACCACGCAGCACAGAGCATCGGGTCAGGCCGGGCTCTGCAGCTGCACTGCCCCAGGAGCTCACAGCCCCGCCGCCCAGAGCATTGCGCCGGTGGTGGAGTGAGCTGAGGCTGCGGGGGAGAGGGAACAGAGGGGGAGGGGCTGGGGGCGAGCCTCCCGGGCCAGGAGCTCAGGGGCCAGGCAGGAACATCCCGTGGGCCAGATGTGGCCCACGGGCCATAGTTTGCCCACCTCTGCAGTAGAGGCTCATGCACTAAGCTCCAGCTGTCCCAGGTTCAATCCCGCGCGACGACCAGGGTTGGCGTTACACAGTTCCACGGGGCTACACAATATGAGTAAGGGTGGTAGAATCTGGCATTTTATGATTGTACAATCAAATCATTTTACAAATAATAAAGTAATTATACAGATTTAAGGCAAGATTTGTGTATGCTAACAAAATAAAGATACATTTGATATTGAAATTTTAAGATATCTCAAGGATAGAATTGTTTGTTTTTTGTTTTTAATTGAAAGCAATAGGTTGGTACAATGTTCATTTTACAGAAATCAAGTTTAAACCCCACCCCAAAAAATCTTAAAAACCAAATGCAAAAGGATATATCTAATAGTCTAATGTGATCTATACCTATTGTTACCATTTCTGAATATTTGGCAAAAGGCTATGTTTTGTTTCAGATCCTGCGTGATGTGGGGGGAAATAAATGCTACAGTATTTTTCCTTCTGAACCTTTGTATAAGACAGAGATTCAGAAAAGTAAAGGATATGTTACTGATGTAGAACTCTAAGCCAGCAGAAGCTACTGCAAATAGCATGGTACAATTGATAGACTATATAAAGTGGTTGACATTTAAAAACTCACCATTTCCCACAGTTGCCATACAGTGAGATCTGAAATATAGCCAATTTCCCCTATCCTTAGAATAGGAAATAACTGGTCACTATGTGGTTAGTACCTGTTGGAAAATGTTGACTTTTCAATAGTGACCAACATAAGCCACAATTATGTGTAATACTGTATAAAGAATTACGTGACAGAATGGATGTGCAAAGGATATTATACAGACTATCAGATAGTTAATGAAATTTCCTGTGGTGGTATAAAGTCATGCCTCTTTGTAAATGGTATAAAAATAAACTCTTTAAATTGACAGTTAATTTTAGGATGAATTAAGCTATTAACAAGTTTATAATAATGCTTCTTACTGGAGAGAACATTCATCCTGAGTCTTAAGCTTTAAGATTATGATTTGCTTCATGTGAACTGTCTGAACAGAGCTCTGAACAAAATGTACATAGTTTTAACCAAATGCTCTCGCACTGTATCATTAGAGATAGATCTGTGTATATACTGTGACCGTATTTATTTGTTTAATTTTAGGTTTGACGGTGACTACAGTACTGTTTGGCATAGTGAGAAGTCTGCTGGTATTCACAGTTCTTGTGAATGCTGGTCAAACTTTGCACAACAAAATGTTTCAATCGCTTTTGAAAGCTCCAGTGTTGTTCTTTGACAGAAACCCTATAGGTAAGATGAACATTTAAAATAATTACATGCTATACATCATTAAGTATGATAAGAAAAATGAAACGTGTGGTAATCCAAATTAAGTCTTCTGATACTCACACATGTTTGCTTTTTAAAAAGTAAATCTTCATATTTACTACTACATCATATCAGTTAGAAAGCTAGAGTTACATTTTTTTAAAGCATATTAGTAACTGACTGATTTTATTCTGGATATCTACCTAATCCTGCATTTGCATATGCAGACAGAAACTGTTATGTTGGTATTGCACACTTATCTACCAGTTGCATTACTAATTACTTGATTTGTGAACATGAGTTTAAGTTTTTCTGGGTGTAACAAGTATATGTGCATTTTTGTGAGGGAATCTGTAGTGTCTTTCATTGGAAAATTGACCCTAAGTGTTATTTGTGGCTGGCAAAAATGTGTACAGAGATTATTTTAAAAAATCTATTTAAACTATGCTTTATCGGTGCAAAAATGTGTAGAAGCAACAGTTTGGACAGTGACTGTAAAAACAACTCACTCACACACCCAGAATGGATAGAAAACAAAACTATGCAATTTAAAAGATATAATCTGGGTCAGTATCCTTAAATGGAAAAGGTAAAGGTGTTTGGATGCAAAGTACACCTGATAAATTCGTAATGTGATTATAAGATTTGAGGAGGGGGAGAAGTGAAAGGAAGCGAAAGTGAAGCAGAGTGAGGAGGAGTGGGGAAAGAAAATACCAAGAGGAGAATCACTGGTCTTTGAGAAATGGAAGGATGATGTGATGTGTTCCTATAGAGGTTTTTCTGTTATAAAACATCTTCCAGGATTGTGAGAACAAGTCTAGGTTGCTGTTCATTGAGAGAATTATTATTTTTTCTTTGTATAAATGTTCATATGAAGTAAAAAGCAGTGGATGTGCAGTAGATAGCCATGGTACCATTTTTTGAACATACCTCTATGCATGTCTAAATGCATGTTATGTCTGTGTGCCAACATTATGGGTATGTGGCAGTCTAGGTTGGAGGGCTCGAAGAGAAACTGTATGCTCAGCTAAGGGGCTGGTGAGTGGAGAGCTGGTGCTCAGTGGAGCAGGATATATCTGTTTGTGTGATGCCTGTTGGAGCTGGTCATGAGGAATGGCAGGACCAACCAAGGGGGATATCACCAGATATGCAGCATTTCCCCCTTTTGAAGTGTTTAACAAGGTACAGTAACCCCATCTGAGGGGAGATGTAATCATCTTGTAGTAAGCTCAATGAACATAATTTATTATAACAATCTCTAGGTCATATCTATGGGATAGAATTAAATAGCTGCCTACAGTCTGCATTACTTACCAGTCTGCTTTATAACGTACTTTGAAACCTATAGATAAAAAGTGTGATGTAAAAGATCATTATTTGTTTTTTAACAACAGCTATGCACAGAACAAATCCACCATTATTACCCAGATCTCTCTATGGCTTTTACATGGATGTTTCCATTATCAGTAGTTATTCTATGATTTAGGAATAATTTTTGTGTACGCCATTGGTTCTCCTACATCATTTGCTAGCGGTAGCATATAAAGATATTCTTGTATAGGTATTTTTGCACATCTTCTTTCTCTTATAAAGAAGGCATATGAAACTCTGGTTGTTCTTATTCAAAGCTGCAGCAGTTCTGCAATTTAGTGCTGAGCACCATATGCGCACCATCTTTCAGTCATCTGGAAAACCTTGCATCTTATTTTAGATCTTCACCTTAGGGATTCCATTTTGCTATCAATTCCTATGCAGGTAGCTTTTGAACTGGAGCAAAGTTTGCCTGGGCCCAAGATGTCTCCATTTATTAAAAGAAGTGCCTTATTTATTTATTTATTTATTTATTTATTAAATAAATAAAAGAACTACAACTTTATTTTGAATGTATTGTGTTGCTCTTGTAATATTATATTTACACTGTTATGTGCACCAGTAAGGATGAGATTGAAGTAACGCAGAAGTTAAGGAATTCATTGTTAACGTCCCCACAGCAATCTTAGCAATCTCTTTACTTCTCTGTAGTACAGTAGGATCATTCTTTATATGATCACTGAAAATATAAGCAGTAATACTAAATACAAGAGCCAAGATTTTAAAAATGGTGGACTAAATTAGGCTCCTAAATCCAATTAGACAACTAATACATGGTTTGATTTTGCAAAAGTGTTGAGCACCTAATAGTTCCTGTTAGGGCTAATAAGCAGGGCTAGGCAAGTGGCATTGGAAAAGGGAAATAGGTGATGAATCATGACACGTCCATCAGCTCCCAGTGGTGTATCTCAAATCAGTAAAGATGATTAATGGGAATAACGTTTTAAAAATAATATTTTACTGATTAACTTACAACTGAGAGATGGGGCCTGATTCTCCTTTACATGAAAACCCATTTATGCTGCTCTGACAGTTACAGAAGTGTGTAAAGGTGTCTTGGTATAAATTAGGAATGATTGAGGTAATCTGGAATAATTTTGGAAATCTAGATGTCATGATGTTTTAGGAAATAAAAGGAACAATAGAAAATATGTAGTGTTTTTTAAAAATATTTTTAATAATGAAAAGAGAGGTTTTTAAGTAGGCAGAGTCTACCATTATGTAATATGACACATGTAAAAATGCAATTAGTATCGATTGTTTAAGTGTGTTACTTATTGGTAACATTATTAGAAAGCACCTATATTCCAAAGTGACTTAGGGTATATCTACACTACAAATAGACATCCGCGGCTTGCCCATGCCAGCTGACTCATGTTCATGGCGTGTGGTTCTAAGGGGATGTTTAATTGTGGTGTAGACGTTTGGGCTCAGGCTGGAGCCTGGAGGGTCCCAGCATCCAGGTTGGTTTTTACTTGCAGTGTAGACATAGCATTAGGAGCCTAAGTCTCATTGCAAATGGGACGGAAGTGCCTAAATGACTTAAACATTTCTGAAAATTTTACTCTACGTGCAGAAGTGGTGATTGGAAATTAGGGCACTGAAATTCGGTTTTAGCTGTGGATCTCAACAGACCTCTAATTATGGAGTCATCATAATAATGTTTGATTTATATGTGATATCCCATTGTTGGGTTTCAGACTTTATTATGTATTGCTTGTCTATATTGGTTAATAAAACTTACTTGCATTCTTTTAAAGGAATATACAAGTTGTCCTTTGCTCTTCAAACTTTCCTCTGCTCCTCCATACAGATACTAGTATGGGAGTCTGAACATGCATTCCAGGTTAGCTCTTAGGAGTAAACTGTGGACATTTTCCACTTCATAGTGAATGCTTCATATGTTCCACTTCATCTGTTCTCCAGCATGAATAAAGGCTTGCTCTCTTTTGCAAGTCTAGCACAAGAGGGCAGCATGATCTATTTTATCCTGGTCTAGTATTACAACAGTTTATTAGAAAAATAACAAATATTCATCTGGTCTATTTTTAGAAGCAATCTTTCAGCATTGGACTTTTAATTTTTCAATCTATACATTGGGCAATAATATGGTTCTGTGGTATTCTCTTGATTACATACACGTATAATATTTTCCCTTAATTATTCTCACTGTAAGTTCTCTGCCTGCCTTCTAAGAGATTACAGTTCACAAACTGTGTAGTCTTGTCACCAAAGGAGGCAGGTAACTTTATGGATTTTACCTATTTGACTCATATAAGGAGGCCTCTAGCAACACTTCTGTTGGTTTCTTTTTCCACTTGTCTGTAAGAAACATTTGTCATCAAATTTGACAGAACTCTGGGTTAGACAGGAGTGACTGTTTAATTGAGAGCTCCTACTTTGAAATATAGTTTCATAGCTTTTAAATAATGGTGTTTATTTTTTCTGTTTCTTGGATCTTGTGGGCAGATCTCTCTCTCTCTCTCTCCCCCTCCCCCCTTAGAGAAGGGATACTAGTGCTTGCAATAATTTTTAGTTTTTGTGGGTGGTCTACATAATTTGTCTGTTTAAATTTAGTAAACTGAAACCCGCTGCTGCCATGTTAAGTGCCATAGGAATGATACATATGCATGAATTTGTCCAGATAAAATAGGAACCTGTTTTCCCCCTGAAGCACTACTGAGATGTACACAAAATTTTCTAAATCTTTATAAACAAAACAAACAAACAGACGCTTAGTACTTTTAGCAACTCTTGGTTTCGGGCTGGGACTAGAACAAGAGGAGCTGCAATACTGTGGACTACAGCCCTGACAGCATTTCTGGCCTGCTCAGCAGCAGAAAGTACTGAAAGTCTTGCAAGAAATGTCCTGTTTTTGGTGAAATTTTCAGCCCATTTGTGCGAGAGGGCTGGATAAGCTGTGACTAAGCATTCAGTCTTTTGGGTGCTTCCATGCCGAACTTTTTGAGATTCAGGCATCATTATCATAGAAAGAAATAGTCCCTTACCTTTACAGCCAAAAATAAAATACTAAACTGAAAGCTACTAGCCATGAGGCAAAAGTAAATCCCAACTATAAATGTGGGAGATAAAAATATAAAAGAAATTGGTTTTATAATGCAGTTTATTTTTTTCTATGGCATAGATTATTTAATTCTGGTGTTCATAAGTCAACTGATGAAACACCTATAATTTGACAGAGAAAGTTCCTTTGTAGGATGTGAAAAGCATGTTCATCAATACACAAGTGCCTGTCTGTTTTCTTTGAAAGTTGAAAGTAGCTTCAGATGGGCAATGCTGTTAAGTTTTTAAACATATAATATTTTCAACAAGCATGGTATTTCAGCTCTCTGAAAATTACAGCACTGATAATGGGGTTAAATTATAGCTCTATCAGTTGGATGGCAAAGCTGCTTAAGTTAGTGTACTTTAATCTATGCTTGTTCACACAAGTGATTCTGCTGAATAAGTAGCATGCTTAAACAAGAAATACTAGTCTTAAATTCTATGATTTATGGTAGGTGATGTTTTGACATATGGGGCAGGCAGTTTACAAGGCTTCATGTTAAAATATTTCGCTAGTGTTATCGTTTGTTGCCGATAAAATATTCAGTAGCAATGCCAGAAAATTGGTTATATGCCTATATGAGTGAAATTACTCAATTGGTTTCCTTTTATAACAAGATATATTATATACTGGGTTTTTAAAATAGTTTTTTGATGTTTCCTTGTGATCAAGATGAACTTCAAGGAACTGTGAGTAAGGATAATAGCTATTTGACAGCTCTCTTAAGTAGAATATTTTTCATATTCGCTCAAGTTCCACAGGCTTTGTTTTTTTCTTCCGTGTGCCAACTTTAAAAACATATTCACATGTACACAGGTTTGTTAGTTTATGTTCAAAGGAAGGAGTTAGTCACTGTAAGACAACCTTTATTATAAAATAAAAACACACACTCCTTTCCCTTGTTAGTAACAACAAATGTGAGTCATCATAAAAATGCCAACACAATAGATTCCATCAATCATAAAGAGCCTGAACAACCACATAACACTCTAAATATTATTTTTGGGTGTTTGAATGGAACTGTTTGTAGTTTAAAGTAGGTGTGGTAATTAAAACCTGTTTGATTGCCACATGTGTTTTTTTTTTTTTTTTTTTAAAAGGTTTAATGTTTTTTCATATAACAATGGTTATATGTACTTAGTCTTATCAGGGTGTGATATTAAATGATATTACATGGGAGTTGTTCACTTACTGATAATAGTCTCATAGCTTTTGTTACGAATTTAAATAGCCTTACGCTCACGTATATTTGATTAGTATTGTGATTCTGCCAATAACCTTTATAAAGTTGATTACTGTAGGAGTAGTCTAAGGTTAGTAAATATTACACCAGAATTTTGGTTACATTTATTATCTATTATCATAACCTATTTCATCTTTATTCTTATTTTTCTTTGTAATAATCATTGGCTGAAGCTCAGTCAGAAGCTGATAATGAGACAAACCTTTGCAGTTTGTCAAGTTGCCATTCACTCTATTTACCCTTAATGTGTGAAATAAAATTAAAATATTATAAAAGCTGTTTAGGAGAATACTGCACATTATTTGAAACAGAAATAGAGTGACACTTGTGCTTGCAGCCACTTCCAGTGTCCTGCTTTACTGGCAGTGTCCTGCTTTACTGGCACAAGATTTCAAGTCCCTTCACAGAGATTTTCCATCTTCCTCACAGTAAGACCCCCTGCAAAAGAATGGCCTGCTGTGAATCTCATTTCTGACCATATGCTGACCTGCCCAGATACTGCAATTCTATGCTGAAGCAGTCAGAAAGGCAGCCGTTCCATCTCAACCAGATGTAAAGGGGTAGGGAGAGGAGCTGACAAAGGGAAAGGAACATAATTAAAAGTGTTGAATTTAGAAGACTGAATTAAAGTCATTCATGAATGTGGCACGCAGAAAAGTAGAAGAGGAGATATGCCATGGTTATAAACAGATTCAGGACATCTTAACAACTCACCACAGGTGGGAAGGAAACATTGATGGTCCAAGGCACTTTCAAAAGGAAAGAAATGGAGAGTGATAATATTAGTGAAACAATGTGTGAGCGATTTAAAACTGTAACACTGAAGACTAGCTCAGTTAGTGTGACTCCACCATAAAATACGGCTTTGGAAATACACAAATTGATAGACAAGTATGGTTTAAAACCTAGTAATAAGTGATCTGAGGGATGGAGAAAGTATTAGTCTATTTGCTTAAAAATTGTGGGAGGCTTCTAAGGTTGTTGTGAATTGGAAACAAAAGAGAGAGCATGCAAAAGTCATTCTGTCTTGCTGTTTATGGACAGAGCCCTTGGTCACGGCTATATGAGTCTTTGAAATATGAAACCAAAAAGCTTCCAGGAAACTGCACCTTGTGTTTAAAGTCGTATGTTGGGATGATCAAATTACTAAAAACCTTCTGTCAGTGTTTAATGTCATTCCTAATTGATAAAATGGATACAATTTAAAGCACAACATTTCCTGCAGAGACATCAGCCTGCTAGGTGCTGTGAACTGAGCTGCTGCAAGTTGGAATGAACTGAAGAGCATTACAATTAAAAAAAATGTTTCATTAACCGTGCTTTTCTATTTTGTACTGCATGGAACTCTCTCTCCCAGATGATCCTGGGTAATCTGCACTGCAGCATCTGGATGAGTTAATTAGTCTCATACCAGACTGTAAGCATCTAGCAGATTATGCAACAGTTGAAGATTGTTTCTCTGCATGTGAGACTCCTGAAGAAGACTGGGATGAAAAAACACTTCTCAGATTTACAATCCAAAATAAAAATTTAAGTAGAAGATATGAATGAAAATTGGGATGATGCTATATCTAAGAGTCTACCTACTCCAGAAATCCAGATTAAAACCTGAACTATAGAAATCAGTAGCTGGGGGAGTGGTGAGATTTCTGCACTTAATAGTATTTAAGTGATCACTACTCTGATGTTGTTTAATTAGAAAATGGAAAGGTAACAGCTAGAATTAATTGCCAAACCATTAGAAACAATCCAGAATAAATTAGTGTGTTGTTTTTTTTCCTTTTTTTTCCAGAAAAAGATGTATGTTGATGCTTTGTCAGCTGTTTTGAATCACAGCACATCATGCATTAATATGGGTAGAAATGCAGGAAGTCTAAAGAGAATCAAGACTTGGGTATTTGTGACATTATCTTCCACTGTATGATCATATTCTAAATAATAACATGATTTAGTATTTAGGTGTGTAGGTGAAGCAACAGCTTGATGGGCTAGGTGTGTTGACAGATACCAGTATTTAAATAGCTTTTGCATTAGTAAATTATTGCCCTTGTATGGTGTCAAGGCTGATTCCCACTCTGGCACTTTGAGTGCAGAAGGTGGGGGCCCGCAAGGATTCTAAAAATTAATATTGGCCACTCCAGGCTTGTATTAAACTCCCAAGGTTACAGCTTCACTCTGACCTTGGATAGGTAGATGCTGCCACCACCCAAGTGCAAAAACCCCGCTTTTGAGAACCCAGAAAGGCACACCTGGGAATTCCTTCCTGTAGGGTACCCTCAAGCCCTTTCACACACCCCTCCAGGGAAGAGCTGAGAAAGAAACACAAAGGAAATCAGCTGTTGCTACCCAGGAGCGCCGCCAGCTTTTTTGCCGCCCTAGGAGGCGGAAGGTCCCGCCCCTGAAATGCAACCCCCGACAGAGACGGCGGAAGGTCCCGCCCCTGAAATACTGACAATGACCGGGGCGGCCGAAGATCTGGCCGCCGCGGTCGCTGCCCCCCAAATGTTAGTACCCTAGGCGACTGCCTAGGTCGTCTAATGGGTTGCGCCGGCCCTGTTGCTACCAACTAATTAAACAACATAGGCACAAACCTCATAGGGCACAAAAATTCAATCCTGTTCTTAAAAAAGGTACATTTTATTAAAAACAAAAAAGAAGAAAATACATTTGGAATTTAGGCTTTTTGCTAGATTTAAAAAGAACCACTTATAAGGATTAAGCATCAAAATAACTTTCTTGAGGTCCAGCTTAAAGGTTACAAGCAAAACAAAAGCATTTGGGGGTTAGCACAGAGGAGTCCACAAGCCAATAAGAAATAAAAGAAATAACCCTAATCGCATCTTCCTAGACATTCCCTGATTTACTTACATATCTGGGGTTTCAGATAAGTAGTCTGTAGGTATGATCTTATGGTTTTTCATACCTGGCTTAAAGCTTTCTACGGCATAGTTTAGCCCTGTTCGTGCTCTGCGTCTCGTCTCTCCGGAGAACAACAGACAGACAGACAAAAGGGGAGTCTTGTTTCCATTTTAAAAAGTTCTAGCCTTCCCATTGGCTCTTTTGGCCAAGTGCCCTCTCACTTCCTTTTACCTATGCATGCAGTCAGACTTTTTAACCCTTTACAGGTAAAGCAAGTAGAGAACAGCTACCAAGAGGGATTTTATAGCTAACTGGCTGGCTGGGTGTGCATAAAAGGAAGCTACCTCCCCTTCATTTATCACATATGGCTTTGTTTAATTTATTATATTTTAAGAGTAAAAAAACATAAAAAGTAAACGTATATTGTGCATCTACTACAGAGGCTCTGGGAAATGACTCTATAGCTAGGGTAGTATTCTAAAATGGGGGGGAAAAATTCTCTCTAAATGTTAGGTGTCCATTTGTGGTGAAATTTTACACTCGTTTAATTTTTATCCCCTTTTGAATTTTCTATGTATTTTTATTTGGTTTATCATATTTTTAATAGGAAGCATTTGAATTTGGTCTCTTGCTGAATTATTTTCCTTGGGAGTCCTGTTTTATATTGTTGACCAATATCTTTTAAAAAAGATTATCTATCTATGCACAACTTGGCAGGGGGTGTCCCTTGAAAACAACTGGTGGAATCGGAGTTTTAAAGATATAAAATGGTGAATTGAGGATCATATTTAACCATTATAACAAAGCTTATGCACTGTGCACACTTGGTGGGGTAGGGGGCTTGGATGCTCACAGGGCTAAAGGGTTTATCTGTAGGGGAGTTTGTCAGGGTGTACATACAACCCTGTTTGGTTGGTTGATGGGTCTGGGTGTGCACAATATCTTCTCAATGATGAACTACATGTTTCTGTGATATTTTATTCTATAACTAAGAAGGATTCATGAACGCCTGATGATTAAGGCTACGATTTATTCATGGGTATTTTTAGTAAAAGTCATGGACAGGTCACAGGGAAATAAACAAAAATTCACGGCCCGTGACCTATCCATGACTTTTACTAAAAATACCCATGGTTAAATCTTGGGGGAGGAGGAGCGTGCTGAAGGAGCATGGGGGGGGACGTTGCTAGGGGGGTACCGGGGGCAGCGGCAACAGCTGCCAGGGGTCATGGACTGCTGCCGGGGCCAGCAGACCACGGCTGCTCCGGCTGGACAGCAGGGGACCACTGCCCGGCGCCTGTGAACCACGGCTGATTTGGTGGCTGGCGTGGCACTGCTGTCCAGGCCAGCAGTCCGGGGCAGCTCTGACCAGTCATGGACAATGAGCCAGGGGATGCCAAGGACAACTGATGAATACAGTGCATGAATTAACCCAAACTGTAGGATTTATTGATGGCCTGGAAGAGTAGTTACCTCTAAGGGAGCCATTTGGTGGGTGACCGGTCCCTATGAAAGGGATGACACATATATGGACTCCAGTAACTCGGGGAAGTCCTTGTGCTGGTGGGGATCATGTATGCTCCAGATCCATGAAGTTGCTTGAGGCACTTGAGTCCAGCAGCACCTCTACATTGGTGTCAGGTATGGCAGGGTGCCAGAGTTGGAGATGTATTGGATGCTGATTGGCCATCACCAGGATACCGTGAGACAAATGTTGGCCTTCAGGGAGAGGAGAAAGGCTCTATTGGGGCTGGAACTTGGCGTTTCCCACTTGGCCGCAGCTCAGACCTTGGTAGGGCTGCTTGATGGAAGTGTCCTGGTTCCCATACAGTATAGGCATAGGCCCAATGCCTGGCATTTGATTCTTCTCCATGTTGGAGAGGTGGGGCTGGTCCAGCTGAGTTTGTTAGGTTACTTGGAGACTGTCTTTGCTTCAAGCCCTGAATCCTGACAAACACTAACCCATAAAAGTAAGGAAATGAAAAGTTAAGCCACTGAGTGATTTGTACTATTTACTCTTCCATCCACAACGACATGCCTTACCAGTGCCATAGTTACTGTACCTCAGACAATACACCTCAATCTCTACTTTGCCTATCTAGGAATGCCATCCTTCCATCACCATCTTTAAACTTCCCTCTGCACATACTTTTTTACCAGGCTACCTTCTCCCAAGACAACCCTACACTAAACGACTACTAGTGTTGAGGGAAAAAAGAATCTGGTGAAGTGATGCATGCAGAAAGGTAAAAAAAGGCCATAGTTAAGATTGTGGTGCATGGTCTTTTGTGTATGGCAGTTGTGGTAATGATAGTGTGTTGGTGGGTGGAGAAGATAGTATATGTACAGTTAGGTGGCTTAACTTGTCATTTCCTTGCTTTTTTCAGGCACTTTGTCAGGCACAGTACTTCACAGTTTTGTCAGGCACGCTATTTCATGGCAATTTTTTTGTGTATTAATACATATAAGATAAAATATAGACCCCTGCTAATTAGTAAATAGCAAACCTAAAGCCTCATATTGTGTGGAATCTTTTTCCATCAAAGACACCTGGTCATGGCTTCCTCAATAGCTCATCAACATTGTTCCTTAGTTGACTGGAAAGGTCACAAGAAAACAAACACAAACTACTTTCTCCTCCTCGGTCACAGCATTCTCACTCCATAAATTAAGGACAACCTTTAGATCCCAAAGCTGGGTTCCCCACATGTAAGCATATTGTACCAGCATTGAGATTAGACCAAGATGGTCTCAAAATTTATGCTATTTTTAATATCAGATATTGATCCTGCAATGTACAATTATTGCTATTTATAAAGGCCAAGAAGTATACAATTAAATACATATGGCATCATCCTAACAAACATCGGTATGTTCTTTCTGATAATCATTACACTTATTCAGCAAAACAGCCCATGGCATAAAACTTCTGTCTTCGAGTCAAGAGATTTAAAATGTACAGTCAAATTATGACTCCTTCTGTTAAAGCTATGGTGTGGGTGTGGTGGAGAAAGGCTAGGAAGTGTGGTGATAATGGGAGGCATTATGCATACAGAACAGGAGCATATATGATGCCTCCAGTGATGCTGGAGAAGCACACTCAATAGTACTCCTTTGTATAACCATTGAAAAGATGGAGCATGGATTGCCCGCAACAGACCTCTCCAAAGGTCTTCTAATACAGAGGAAGCATGGCTACAACGTATCTGGGCTGTTCAGAGCTGGTGGCAGCATCTCTTTTTTTTTTTTTTTCCCCCCGCCTTCTCCTTGCTCCAAGAAGGGCAGGCAGCTCCATTATTACTACATTCTTTGCATGGGGGCACTGGATGGCTGGCAGGGCAAGGCTAGCAACCTCTCTCTAGCTCCCACAGTGCCTACACTGGAGCAGCCATTATTTGGCTCATAGCTTCATTACTAAAACTGTTTTCCCTAATTAAAACAAAGTTAGGCCACTTAATTAAAATATTTTTATTGCAGGCTAGTAAACTGAAGGTGCATTTTTCTAAAGACGGTTGCCAGGGAAAACAGGTGTGACTTCTAAATGTCAAGCTGCTAGATGATGATATAGGGACAGTTTTTCCTCCACAGGAACATCTCAGGTACAGGATGAGGAAACTCCAGATTCATTTATGTAGGAAAACAGCCACCATCCCTTTTTGAGGACCTTCTCTATATATCTTTTCCTTTTCACATCAGCTGTAAACACCTCCCCCCCCCCCAACCCCAGTCACCCCCACCCCCAAAAATCGAACATCCATTCCATCTCTGTGCTAGTGCAGTTATTTTATGTGTGTGATCCCTGTGGTCTTCCTTGGAGACAATATCCTGGAGTGGCTGTTACCCCTTCTCTTAGGCTAGCCCTTCTGAATAGATGGAGTCCTGACCATGAGGTTTTTGTATGCAGGACTTCCTGCAGTATGAGAGTCAGTGTGGAGCATGTCAGAGAAGCATTGCCCTCATTTATGGGTCAGTGGGCTTGTTTGCTCTTTCTTGCTCTACGTGGCAGAAAGGAACATGTGACCTATAGTGCTGACTATTTGCAATATATATATATTATGCCTTTTATTTTCATTATGATCTATAAACAATGATCAATCATTGCAGCACCCAGTGAGCTAGGTACTTCAATATTTCCAATTTACAAATGGAGAAATCGAGATTAATTTAAGTGCTAAGATTCCGAGGCCTATGTTTAAACCACACTTGTGATATATTGCTATTCATCTAATTTATGGTTGGGAAGATTCCTTTATTAAAAATTAGAAAAGCTATTTATAGCATAAATAAATTGTTCTTTTAACAGTTAAGACCAGAGATGGACTGGGTAAACGTTTATACAAAATCCTGCTGAAGTGGCACTGGCATACAAAGTTAGTACTTCTCATAATGGATCTGCAGAAGCTTTTATTTCCCAGCCAGGAAAAAATCTCAGTTTGAGGGTGACTATATATGTTGTGAAATGTCCAGACAAAAGAGCCCAATGTTCTGAAATTGCTAGTAGTTTTTTTTTTTTTAATTTGGGGAGGGGAAAAAATGCATACAAAATTTGTCTTACTTTGAGTAAAAGCTACTTTATTAGTTCTTCAAAAGTAATTCTGGTATTCCTCGACTAAAAGAGAGTGCAATTCTGGAAGATTCCTTAGATGATAGTAGACATCTTTATTCATCTTGCACATCTTTGCTATTCAGAAGGAACTTCTTGGTACTTGGATAGGATGGAAGGTAATAATATAGGACATTGCAAGTTGAAAGTTATTAGTTATGTAATCATATTCTTGTTAGTTTTTCAAAAACGTTTTTCTTTTCTGTTGCAATTCTATTGATCTTAGAAAAATTGTAATAATCTTTCTAACATTTTCATCAAAAAAGTGGTCATTTTAGACTTGTTCTAATAGTGAGAAATTTATCCAAAGGAATAATTTCAGAAGAGAACCAAATTCATCCTGTGAGAGAATATTGACTTGAGGTTTCTTTCTGAAGCATTGACAGGTATATTGGAGACCTTCGTTTTTGAACTATGTTACTAATGATGGCAGTACATCTTTTTTGGTAATAAAGTAAGTTAGTTTCCAGCATTGACACATACAATGAAATTTAGTATTGGCTTCAAAGTCATTCACCAAACACTGCTTATATGTATGTGTAAAAAATGACAACAACAAAACACAACCCCTCGACCCCCTCCCCCCCCCGCTTTTTCTTAATGATTAATCCAGTGATGCTCAGTCTGTAGTAGAGACTCAGAGGAATTGTTCTGCAGGTGATCATTCTAAAACAGGTGTCAGACACATGAATGGGGCAGAAGGCAGAAAGCTTGCATTAATGCAGTATTCCATGTGTGGGCTGGACTTGAGTGTGACCTGGTCTGTTATCTGTCACCTTTCACAAGCAAGCACTAAATTCACTTATAATATTAGAAATATAGTTGAAAAAAGGGATTGTTTCCTTTTTTCTTTTTGTAATGCAGTCAAAATAATGTTAGTGAAATAGCTAATGCTCCACTGTGTTGATATTTTTAGCCAATTGATTTTGACTACACCTGTGGCTGGATATTAAAAATGTTTGAGACACCCAAATAACCAAGCTCAGCCCATTTATTATCGATAGACAAAGAAATATGGTGCACAAAAGAAAGTTAATACATCATCAATCATAGAATCCTAGAATATTAGGGTTGGAAGAGACCTCAGACCTTCACCACCCTCTTAGTGAAATAGTGTTTCCTAATATCCAACCTAGACCTTGGCCATTGCAACTTGAGACCATTGCTTCTTGTCATCTGCCACCACTGAGAACAGCCTAGCTCCATCCTCTTTGGACCGCCCCCACCCTATAGGTAGTTGAAGGCTGCTATCAAATCCCCCCCCCCCACTCTTCTCTTCTGCAGACTAAATAACCCCAGTTCCCTCAGCCTCTCCTCGTAAGTCATGTGCCCTAGCCCCCTAATCATTTTCGTTGCCCTCCACTGGATTCTCTCCAATTTGTCCACATCCCTTCTGTATTGGGGGGACCAAAACTGGACACAATACTCCAGGTGTGGCCTCACCAGTGTCGAATAGAGGGGAATAATCACTTCCCTCAATCTGCTGGCAATGCTCCTACTAATACAGCACAATATGCCGTTGGCAACAAGAGCACACTCTTGACTCATATCCAGCTTCTCATCCACTATAATCCCCAGGTCCTTTTCTGCAGAACTTCTGCTTAGCCAGTCGGTCCCCAGCCTGTAGCGGTGCCTGGGATTCTTCCTTCCTGAGTGCAGGATTCTGCAATTGTCCTTGTTGAACCTCATCAGATTTCTTTTGGTCCAATCCTTCAATTTGTCTAGGTCACTCTGGACCCTATCCCTACCCTCCAGCATATCTACCTCTCCCCCCGGCTTAGTGTCATCTGCGAACTTGCTGAGGGTGCAATTCATCCCATCATCCAGATCATTAATAAAGTTGTTGAACAAAACCGACCCCGGGACCAACCCCTGGGACACTCCGCTTGATATCGGCTGCCAACTAGACATCGAGCCGTTGATCACTACCTGTTGAGCTCGACAATCTAGCCACCTTTCTATCCACCTTATAGTCCATTCATCCAATCCATACTTCTTTAACTTGCTGGCAAGAATACTGTGGGAGACTGTATCAAAAGCTTTGCTAAAGTCAAGATATATCCACAGAGCCAGTTTTCTCATCATAGAAGGCAATCAGGTTGGTCAGGCATGACTTGCCCTTGGTGAATCCATGTTGACTGTTCCTGATCACCTTCCTCTCCTCCAAGTGCTTAAAAATGGATTCCTTGAGGACCTGTTCCATGATTTTGCCAGGGACTGAAGTGAGGCTGATCAGTCTGTAGTTCCCTGGGTTCTCTTTCTTCCCTTTTTTTAAAGATGGGCACTATGTTTGCCTTTTTCCAATTGTCCGGGACCTCCCCCGATCACCACGAATTTTCAAAGTTAATGGCCAATGGCTCTGCAATCACATCAGCCAACTCCCTCAGCACCCTGGGATACATTAGAGCTGGACCCGTGGACTTGTGCATGTTCAGCATTTCTAAATAGTCCTTAACCTGTTCTTTCACCACTGAGGGCTGCTCACCTCCTCCCCATACTGTGTTGCCCAGTGCAGCAATCTGGGAGCTGACCTTGTCTGTGAAGACTGAGGCAAAAAAAGCAATGAGTACTTCAGCTTTTTGCACATCATCTGTCACTGTGTTGCCTCCCCCATTAAATAAGGGTTCCACACTTTCCCTGACCACCTTCTTGTTGCTAAGATACCTGTAGAAACACTTCTTGTTACCCTTCACATCCCTTGCTAGCCGCAACTCCAATTGTGCCTTGGCCTTCCTGATTACACCCCTGCATGCTCTAGCAATATTTTTATACTCCTCCCCGGTCATTTATCCAATCTTCCACTTCTGGGGAAGTGGGCTCTTGCAGTATGTTCAGTTCACGTTACACAGAAGGTGTGCTTTGGAAATATGCATTTAAATTGGCTCTGTTTATGGTGTGGTTTCACAAGTTACAAAACATTCTGTGTGTCTCTAAAATTCAACTCTCCAGTTTGTACCAGTTCCTTAACTTATTGTTTTGTACCTTGTGTGACAGACCCAGACCAGTGGGGTACAGGAGTCTGGTAGAGGGCAAATATACTGGTCACTGGATGAGTAGTTTTCTGTTCCCTGAGTGATCAGAGCAGGGGCTGCACTAGAGTAATCAGGAACCTGCTAGAACCAGTTAAGGCAGGCAGGCTAATTAGGACACCTGGAGCCAATTAAGAAGAAGCTGCTAGAATCAATTAAGGCAGGCTAATCAGGGCACCTGGGTTTTAAAAAGGAGCTCACTTCAGTTTGTGGTGGGAGTGTGAGGAACTGGGAGCAAGAGGCGCAAGGAGCTGAGAGTAAGAGGATGTGCTGCTGGAGGACTGAGGAGCACAAGCGTTATCAGACACCAGGAGGAAGGTCCTGTGGTGAGACTAAGGAAGGTGTTTGGAGGAGGCCATGGGGAAGTAGCCCAGGGAGTTGTAGCTGTCATGCAGCTGTTACAGGAGGCAGGATAGACAGCTGCAGTCCACAGGGCCCTGGGCTGGAACCCAGAGTAGAGGGCGGGCCCGGGTTCCCCCCAAACCTCCCAATTGACCTGGACTTAGAATCATAGAATATCAGGGTTGGAAGGGACCTCAGGAGGTCATCTAGTCCAACCCCCTGCTCAAAGCAGGACCAATTCCCAACTAAATCATCCCAGCCAGGGCTTTGTCAAGCCGGGCCTTAAAAACCTCCAAGGAAGGAGACTCCACCACCTCCCTAGGTAACGCATTCCAGTGATTCACCACCCTCCTAGTGAAATAGTGTTTCCTAATATCCAGCCTGGACCTCCCCCACTGCAACTTGAGACCATTGCTCCTTGTTCTGTCATCTGCCATCACTGAGAACAGCCGAGCTCCATCCTCTTTGGAACCCCCCTTCAGGTTGTTGAAGGCTGCTATCAAATCCCCCCTCATTCTTCTCTTCTGGAGACTAAACAATCCCAGTTCCCTCAGCCTCTCCTCATAAGTCATGTGCTCCAGACCCCTAATCATTTTTGTTGCCCTCCGCTGGACTCTTTCCAATTTTTCCACATCCTTCTTGTAGTGTGGGGCCCAAAACTGGACACGGTATTCCAGATGAGGCCTCACCAATGTCGAATAAAGGGGAACGATCATGGTGAATCTCTGAGGCAAGAAAATCTGCCAATAAGCGCAGGACCCATCAAGATAGAGGAGGAACTTTGTCACACTTGCTTATCTTTGTTTGCAAAATAGCATTCCAGTTACTGGTCCATGAAGGTATCTCCCAAGCTTGTATTGGGGCGGAACGTTAATGTACTTTGTTTTTGACAGTTTTCCTATCTCATTATACCAAATTCTGAGTTGTTCTGTACCCAGGTATTGTGGGATATTCCAGTGAACAAGAGTGAACAGCATTGTGGGAAAAACAGTACAATTCAGTTGGTGTAACTGCCCAAATTTATACATACAATATCCATATCATGCATTTAATCCATATGAATGTGATGTAAGTAATACATATATACGTTGACCAACACCTTTAATCTATTGCTAGCAGGGACAAAAATTATTTGTAAAAAGAAAAATCGTGTTTTCAAAGTAATCCCAGTCATGTTTTCAGCCAAAGATACAGCCCTATGAGATCAATTTCCATCGTAATAGCCATAGAGCCTGCTTTTGTTGTGTTGTGAGCTCTTGCCATTAGCTTGTCACTTTGACCATGGCACTGCTCTCTTTGCACCCCTCCACTGGATCCCAATTCTCTGTGGCATCAAATATCAGTTCCTTGTCTTCATTTTCAAGGCCCTTCATAGTCAATCCCCACCCCACGTATCATCTCTCATTTGCTATTGAATTGTAGACACTCGCTTCTGATTGGTCCATGGTGCCAATCTCCATCTCCTCTTGTTAAGTTTTCAAATAAACACCATGTCTTTTTCCATGCTGTCCCTGAAGACTCCCCATAAACATTTGCAAGCCTCCTCGTTATCCACTTTCAAATCCCTCCTCAAAAGCTCTTTGTGCTGTGTTGCCTACAAAAGATTTGACATGGGGAGTAGTGGGGGCAAAACACCCAACTGGCTTCAAGACTCAGCTTGATACGTTTATGGAGGGGATAGTATGATGAGACTGCCGACAATGGGATGTAACCGATCTGCGATGCCTACTTGCAAATATCTCCAAGGCTGGAGATGGGATACTAGATTGGGAGGGCTCTAAGTTACTACAAAGAATTCTTTCCCAGGTGTCTGGCTGGTGGGTCTTGCCCACATGCTCAGGATCTAATGGATTGCCATATTTGGGTTCAGGAAGGAATTTTTCCCTGGGTCAGATTGGCAGAGACCCTGGGGGGTTTTCACCATCCTCTGAAGCATGGGGCATGAGTCACTTGTAGGTTCAAACTAGTGTAAATGGTGGCATCTCTGTAACTTGAAGTCTTTAAATCATGATGTGAGGATGTCAGTAACTCAGCCAGAGGTTATGGGTCTATTACAGGAGTGCAGGAGGTCAGACTAGATGATCATCCTGGTCCCTTCTGGCCTTAAAGTCAATGAGACAACAGTTATGCTGCTAGTGTGGTGTGACCACTGACTATCACCAATGTTGTCTCAGTTGTTTCCTTGTCTATCTGTATCCATCTGTTATCTCTTGTCTGATACTTATTGATTGTAAGCTCCTTGGGCAGGGACCATCTTTTTGTCCTGTGTGTTTGTTCAGTTCCTTGCACAATGAGCTCCTGCTCCATGACTAGGGCTCCTAGACGCTATGGTAAAACAAAGAATAAAAAATAAGCCTCTTTGTCCCAGTCCCTTGGAGAAAATGTATTTGGGTTGAGACATTCAAATGCTGTTTGAATCTCCTGTTTCAGTTGGACTATAGACACCAGTATGTCTTGAATAGATGTGTCACGTGTTAGTTCTTACAATTCAAGGTGCATGGCCCCATAATGAGAGCAAGCTAGCACTACACTTTTTGGGGAAATCAGAAAAATATCTCCACTTAAAAAACAAAACAAAACAAAAATACCCCAAATCTCTCCATGGTTAAAGAAGAGAAATGAGATTATATCAGTGTGTGACCTAAATTGTTATGGTAGAAAACGTAGCAAACTAATCCTAACAGGTGTATCCAAAATACGGTGCGAGGTAAACATGAGGGCTCTCTACAACATGTTAGGTACATGAAAAAGAGATTGGTGGACTGCTTAAAAAGCTCTTGGGCTTGTTGTACAGAAGTAAGTCATACATCTTTGGCTCTAGTTTTTAATAGAGGTTCTGTTGCAATAGACTTGAAATAATAAAGAAGATACCAAAATATGCCACTCCTTTAAGAAAGGAAACCTGACTGGTATAATGCTTGTTCTGCAAACTCTGTTTGCATCTTGCAGTATGTCTTTCTATTTCTGCTATAATTCCAAACACAATTCTGGAAGGAAACAGAGCAGAGCAAAGAAGCACTTATTTTAATTACTGAACTCTAGACAATCCTCAAAGACCATCTAATACTTCCATCTAATTCAGTGTGCAACAGAATTTCTGTTGAGTTTTCCAAGTACTCCAGACTTAGTAAAACAAAGCTTGTTTCTTCACAATTGTCATATTTCATTGAATCTCAAATCCTGGTGATAGATTTAATTGTCATCAAAATAAGTCTTGGTTTCTGTAAATTGTTTGATCTCAGTTGCTTTAGAAATGACAATATATTTTCTTTTACAGAGTTTAGATATTGTTTTCATGTGGTATGTGGAGTGAAGTTTGGACCTACTAAAGAAATTATTTCAATTGTTTGATTTCTGTCAGGAAGGCTTACACAAAAAGCTTAGTCTCAGATCCTTTAAAGTTCAAGCATCTGCCACTAGGGGCAAAAATTTATTTTCCTGTAGGCAGTCACCCTTTATTATAGATTATAGTGCTGCTTCTTTTAGCAGATAATCTAATTTAAACCTAAGACATGAGTCATGCATCCTCAATAGGATTCAAATCTAGTTTAAATTCTCAAATGTCAGAACCTTTCAGTTCTTCCTGTGTCTCTTTTCTAAACATAAAAGTGGTCCTTCGGTTGTCTGTTTCTGCTGAGGAGAATAGAGGAATTGAGTGTGTGTAGTAGCAACTAATTAACATTATCTTCAAAATATTTCTGTAGTACTTGAAAACACCTAGAATTTGTTACTAATGTTCATTTGGATTTCCACACTAAGGGCCCCGTTTTTCAATCACTTTTAAAGCACATAATTTAAGATCTCATCCTGCAAGATGATCCATCTGAGCAGATGTCCATCTTTAAAAAAGGGAAGAAGGAGAATCTGGGGAACTACAGAGTGGTCAGCCTCACCTCAGTCCCTGGAAAAATCATGGAGCAGGTCCTCAAGGAATCCATTTTTAAGCACTTGGAGGAGAGGAAGGTGATCAGGAACAGTCCACATGGATTCACCAAGGGCAAGTCATGCCTGACCAACCTGATTACCTTCTATGATGAGATAACTGGCTCTGTGGATATGGGGAGAGCAGTGGACGTGATACATCTTGACTTTAGCAAAGCTTTTGATACGGTCTCCCACAGTATTCTTGCCAGCAAGTTTAAAAAGTATAGATTGGATGAATGGACTATAAGGTGGATAGAAAGCTGGTTAGATCGTTGGGCTCAATGTAATCAATGGCTCAATGTCTAATTGGCAGTCAGTATCAAGCAGAGTGCCCCAGGGGTCTGTCTTGCGGCCGGTTTTGTTCAACATCTTCATTAATGATCTGGATGATGGGATGGATTGCACCCTCAGCAAGTTCGTGGATGACACTAAGCTGGGGGGAGAGGTAGATACACTGGAGGGTAGGGATAGGTTCCAGAGTGACCTAGACAAATTGGAGGATTAGACTAAAAGAAATCTGATGAGGTTCAGCAAGGACAAGTGCAGAGTCCTGCATTTAGGATGGAAGAATCCCATGCACTGCTACAGGCTGGAGACCGACTGGCTAAGAGGCAGTTGTGTTGTTCCCCTGGTGTTATCTGGACCAGTGATCTGGTAGGTCACTCCAATCCTTGACTTTGGGAGCCAGCTTTACCCTGCTCTGCTGTGAGAACCCCCACTCCCAGGCTATTCACACACAGCCTCTAGCATGTAAGCTGCTCCCAGCTACGTGAGTGAGCACTTTTGGCTAGTGGCTGCTTGGATTTTGCAACTGAATGACACTAGCCAATATCTCTGGTCCCAGACACAACCCTAGGAACCTCCGTCTTGCAGTGTCCACTTATACCTGCTGGACGCTGCAATCTTATATGAGTTGGTCAATTTAACAAGGAAGTTGATATGTACCAGGCTTGTTATCCCAAGGGGAGTCTCTGACCTGCTTCAAACCAAACACACTGCTTCAGGTAGAATAAACAAACAAATTTATTAACTACAAAAGATTATAAGTCAAAGTACAACATGTCAGATTTGGTCAAATGAAATAAAAGCAAAACACATTCTAAGCTGATCTTAACACTTTCAGTGCCCTTACAAACTTAGATGCTTCTCACCACAGGCTGGCTGGTTGCCCTTTAGCCAGGCTCTCCCCTTTGATCAGCGCTTCAGTCGCTTGGTGGTGGTGTCTGTAGATGGAGGTGGAAGAGAGAGAGCATGGTAAACATCTCTCCCTTTTGTCATGTTCTTTCTTCCCTCTTGGCTTTGCCCCACCCCTTCAGAGTCAGGTGAGCATTACCTCATCGTAGTCCCAAACTGACCAAGGTAAGGGGGGATGACTCACTCGAGAGTCCAACAGATCCTTTGTTGCTGCCTAGGCCAGTGTCCTTTGTCCTTGTGAGGCTGGGCTGGGTTTGTCCCATACATGCCCTGATAAGGTGTGAATTGCCCCTCTGTTCCTGGAGGGTTTTGCCTGGGCTTGTTTTAAGCCATGAGGACACATTTGCAGCCTCATAACTACACACATGAAATTACAACCTATAACATTACTATAACAACAATGCTCAGTGCAGCATGAGTCTTCCGAAGACACCCGACATGACAAACTTTGCATTGGATACCACACAATCATATTATAAGGATGAACATGGGGGTGCAGGGTGTTCCCCCAAGGTACAGAGTGTCACACCAGTTCTGTGGAAAAGGACCTGGGGATTACAGTGAATGAGAAGCTGGATATGAGTCAAGAGTGTGCCCTTCTTGCCAAGAAGGCTAATGGCATATTGGACTGCATTAGTAGGAGTATTGCCAGCAGATCGAGGGAAGTGATTATTCCCCTCTATTTGGCACTGGTGAAGCCACATGTGGAGTTTTGTGTCCAGTTTTAGGCCCCCCACTACAGAAAGAATGTGAACAAATTGGAGAGAGTCCAGTGGAGGGCAACAAAAATGATTAGTGGGCTGGGGCACATGACTTATGATGAGAGGCTGGAGGAACTGGGCTTATTTAGTCTGCAGAAGAGAAGAGTGAGGGAGGAATTGATAGCAGCCTTCAACTACCTGAAGGGGGGTTCCAAAGAGGATGGAGCTAGGCTGTTCTCAGTGATGGCAGATGACAGAACAAGAAGCAATGGTCTCAAGTTGCAGTGGGGGGAGGTCTAGGTTGGATATTAGGAAAAACTATTTCACTAGGAGGGTGGTGAAGCACTGGAATAGGTTACCTAGGGAGATGGTGGAATCTCCATCCTTAGAGGTTTTTAAGGTCAGGCTTGACAAAGCCCTGGCTGGGATGATATAGTTAGGGATTGGTCCTGCTTTGAGCAGGGGGTTGGACTAGATGATCTTCTGAGGTTTCTTCTTACCTTAATCTTCTTTGATTCTGTGAGGTCTCATTGAAGTCAGTTGGGCTCTGTACTAGTAAAGGGGTCCATCAGAATGGATTATGTTGTGATAGCGGAGTCATATTTTCTCTGCATAGATCATGTAACCAAAGTTTAATTAATCATGCAGTTTTCCAGAAAATAATTTGATTATGAAACAGTGGACAAAACCTAAATGATGTGCACACATGCATAACTGGTAGAATAGACCAGATCCTGTAACTTGTTTTGTATTCACCTCTTTCCAAAAGCATGGATGGTTTGGAAATTTTGAAGTTGACCAGAGAAAACATTAGATGATGGATCCTTCTTATTTGGAATGTAGCATGTTTTTGGGGTATCCAAGCAGTCCCTTCAGATTTCTGTCATGGTCTAAATAGACATTTAGAAGGCTAATATGTATCTCGCATAATACAATTGAATTACAATGGAAAAAATGAGCTTATTGGAAAATGCATAAATTCTATACAATGCTTTTTTTAAAGCTAACAGCACAAACAGCTATTCTCTGAATATTAAAGATTATATTGTCTTAAACAGACACTGTATTAAATTGCTATTAAATATTTGTCTGAAAATATTAACAGAAATAACAGCGTACATTGTTTTATTTGTAAAGTATTCAATTTCATGTGACAGAACACCTTCACAGTTTTTAAAAAACACAATATTGATAGAAAAAAGAACAAACCTGTTTGTTTGGGCCTATTGGTGTCTTTGCCCACTAAGATGATGCCTTCGTTGGGTATGTCTACACTTCGAGCTGGAGGTATAAATCCTAGGTCAAGGAGACATACCCACACTAGCTTGATAATTCTAAAAATAAAGTGTAGCCACAGCAGCACATGCGATGGGAGGCACTAGCCACTCTGAGTACATACCTGTATCATAGATGGAGTTTTCAATGATGTACTTATGAAACGATCCCTAAAAAAGAACTCTGATCATGCTGTTAGTACTAAGAATTAACAATAAGGAAGACTTTGAAATCTTTCTTTCGAAATGAATGATTTTCTTAGGGCTGTTGATTAATCACAGTTAACTCACGTGATTAACTCAAAAAATTAATTGCGATTAAAAAAATTAATAATGATTAATCACAGTTTTAATTGCACTGTTAAACAATAGAATTCCAATTGAAATTTATTAAATATTTTGGATGTTTTTCTACATTTTCAAATATATTGATTTTAATTACAACAGATAATACAAAGTATACAGTGCTCATGTTATATTATTTTTGATTACAAATATTTGCACTGTAAAAATGATAAACAAAATAAATAGTATTTTTCAATTCTCCTCATATAAGTACTGTAGTGCAATCTCTTTATCATGAAAGTGCAACTTACAAATGTAGACTTTTTTTGTTACATAACTCAAAAAAACTACAATGTAAAACTTTAGAGCTTACAAGTCCGCTCAGTCCTATTTCTTGTTCAGCCAATCGCTAAAACAAACAAGTTTGTTTACATTTATGGGAGATAATGCTGCCCGCTTCTTATTTACAATGTCACATGAAAGTGAGAACAGGCGTTCACATGGGACATTTGTAGCCAGCGTTGCAAGATATTTACGTGCCAGATATGCTAAACATTCATATGCCACTTCATGCTTCGACCACCATTCCAGAGGACCTGCTTATGATGCCTGTTAAAAAAATAATGCATTGATTAAATTTGTGACTGAACTTCTTGGGGGAGAATAGTATGTCTTCTGCTCTGTTTTACCCGCATTCTACCATATATTTCATGTTATGGCAGTCTCGGATGATGACCCAGCACATCTTGTTTGTTTTAAGAACATTTTCACTGCAGATTTGACAAAACACAAAGAAGGTACCAATGTGAGATTTCTAATGATAGCTACAGCACTCAACCCAAAGTTTAAGAATCTGAAGTGCCTTCCAAAATCTGAGAGGGACGAGGTGTGGAGCATGCTTTCAGAAGTCTTAAAAGAGCAACACTCCAATGTGGATACTATAGAACCTGAACTACCAAAAAAGAAAATCAACCTTCTGTTGGTGGCATCTGACTCAGATGATGAAAATGAACGTGCATCAGTCCGCACTGCTTTGGATCGTTATCGAGCAGAACTCATCATCAGTTTGGACGCATGTCCTCTGGAATGGTGGTTGAAGCATGAAGGGACAAATTAATCTTTAGAGCATCTGGCATGTAAATATCTTGCATGGCCGGCTACAACAATGGCATACGAATGCCTATTCTGAGTTTCAGGTGACATTGTAAATAAGAAGCAGGTAGCATTATCTCCTTCAAATGTAAACAAACGTGTTTGTTTGAGCGATTGGCTGAACAAGAAGTCAGACTGAGTAGACTTGTAGACTCTAAAGTTTTACGTTGTTTTATTTTTGAATGCAGGTTTTTTTGTACATAATTCTACATTTGTAAGTTCAAATTTCATGATAAAGAGATTGCACTACAGTACTTGTATTAGGTGAATTGAAAAATACTATTTCTTTTGTTTTTTTACAGTGCAAATATTTGTAATAAAAATAAATATAAAGTGAGCACTGTACACTTTGTATTCTGTGTTGTAATTGAAATCAATATATTTGAAAATGTAGAAAACATCAAAAATACTTAAATAAATGGTATTCTATTATTTTTAAGAGCACAGTTAATGTTTTTAATTGCTTGACAGCCCTACCTTTTTACATATTTTGTAGAGGTTTTATAGAAGCCTTGTCAAGACTTTATGAATTCCCTCTTCCAAACTTGCAGTGGTAAGTGGTCAGACCAATTGCACTAAATCTTCTGAGGGAGATTTTCAAAGGCACAAAGGAAAGTTACATGCCCAACTCCCACTATAAAGGTACCTAAATTAAATTCTCAGTCTTGTCTATGCAGGGAAGTGATAGATTTTGAATTCACATGGCTGCACATTTCCCTTAGAAATATGTTAACTCCAGTGGAAGTTGTCTGAGCACATCCTAGAGGACAATGTGTCCACAGAGATTTTTTTGCAATAAAATTTCATAAACATACACTTTTCCCCCTCCAATTTTAATCATGCTTTTTCAGAGATTTAGTATAAATCCTATAGTTTTAGGACAAGAAAACCTCAGAGTGCATGTTTATATTAGCCTTTCTCATTAAGATTAACTCTTTTCATGTTATAACCAATGCACACTTACAGCAATTTA
>NW_020664372.1:20186793-20212507 GCF_002925995.2 Terrapene triunguis | reverse complement strand
TTCTGCAAAAGCTCTTCTGGTTAACTTCCTCATGTAGACAAGCCCTAGTTGAGACTACACTCTTCCTTTTTGTCTTCCACAGTAGCTGTAAAGATCCACCTTTTTCTTTTGCAAATGGTTTGGGTAATATGAGCTACATTCTTCTCATATTTGCAGATTTAAAATACAATAATATAATCCAAATTAGGAAGATCCTGCTTGTGAATTTTCCATAGCTTGTTGATCTATGCATCACTGAGGTTGCTTCACAATGAAGAATTACCGTACATTGCTTTTATGGTATAAGGATGCAAAATACTGTCTGGCAGACATTCTGTAATTTTATTTTCTCATTACCACCCCCCCCCCCCATCAGCAATATGAAATACAGCCATCATTTGATTCCTGGTAGCAAATGTGTTAAGGATTGTAGTGTCCTTTTGTAAGACTTATTTTCATGTAATTTCCATGAAAGGTATATGTAGTGTAACTGCATTTATACTGGGGACAAGAGTTAGGTGGCCTTTTTATAGACACAATTTACAAGGGGCACAGTGGCCCTTTGTAGGATTATCCACATAGCCTAGCACATTGAACTAGAGCTGTGTCTAACTTTCTTATAAGTTTGAGACCAATGGAGTCATTTAGCTTAGACAAGAGACTAAGAGGATGCTATTTTACTGGCAACGGCTGCTTTAGACCACACATAAATGCATAGTGTGCAGTGAGCTGAACCAGACACAGTTCCTTAATTTACAAAAGAGTTCATAGATCTCCAGGCCTGCACAAATAATAATAATAATCAATAATAAATAATATCAAATGTAACCTCACAGTGGGCCTGATCCAAAGTTCATTGAAGCCAACAGAAAGGCCCCTTGACTTTAGTGGGCTTTGCATTATTGCTCTATATATCATGCCCTCTGGAATAAAGTCCAGGAATATATGGTTTTGACCAAAAATAGTTGTGTACATGGGAAACTTTTTCAAGGTAAATTACTAGCCTTGCTTTTAGGGATAATCTATAAAACGATTTGTCTCCTTGATATTAACAGCAAACTGTTCATTTGGTTGCTAACAAAATCACTCTTTTTGAGGAAACTGGTCAGATTAATTACTGATTGATTTAGAAAAAAATGGATAGTTCTCATGATACTTCATCTCCAACTTCTGAATTCTTAGGCAACAAGTAGTCGGAACTATTATAATGTATTTAAAAAAACCAGGACCTTCCCTGTGTTACTGTTACAAACCATACTGCTCTGCCCATATCTTCTTGCATATGATTGCTAGCATGAATTTATGATCCACAGCAATACACCACTATGTCATTTGTCTGCAGGCATATACAGTAGAAATGAAGCAACAGCCCCACCATTTGTCTTAAAAAAATGTGAACTTTGATGTCTCAATGTGACAACTTAAATGCCAACGTTGTTAACTGTTTCACTGCTATTGTCATACCATTAATATCAAAGTATTGTAGAAAGTGTGCAAGGAAAAGTCTTAAGCCATCTTGTCTTTCTCTTTGTCGATGACAGATTGTTACCTACTGTATATTTTTAAATACATTTTATAATCTAGTTTTTAAATAACTCTAGTAATGGGGTTTCCACCACTTTCCTTTGGAGACTGTTCCATAGTCTGATTATTTATGCCGGTTAAGGAATATTTCCTGCTATACAGCCTAAAAGTTTCCTGTCTCATTACTCTTAGTTATAATGTAATACTTGCTGTCTTATATCATCCACAAATGGATTTGTCTTGAGTACCTGGACATACCTTTTAGATTTTAATTTTTGAATAGATGTTCCCTAGGAATAAACCCACGAGGTCCAAATAAATAGCTACATTAATATTAATTTGATTTGTTAGTTGTTTTTTTATTTCTCTTAGATTAAAGTAGTGGTTGTGTTCAAAGAGAGAAGCTAAAAAATGCAACATACAGAAACAAACCAGGAAACAATTTTGTTTAGACTTTATTGACTTTGTATTCTCAGGCTGGTGATAAAGAAAGGGCATGTGTATCTCCCCGGAGCAGCAACAGTGTAACAAGCTGCAGATGCCTCCTCTGGTCTGCAGGTCTGCCAGCTTGGGCAGCCAGTCTTTCAGGGTGGCTTCTTTCCTCTCTGGCCTGTGGTTCACATGCGGATGGGGTGCATACATTCTATCACAGGTGTCCCTTTTGACCTTGCCCTCGCTCTCTAGACCTGCACATCCAGGTCCTATTTAAGTCCTGCTTCTTCTTGCTTCACAGTATTTCCAATATCCACACCCCAAGACCTTCATTCAGGCACTTATGTCCCATTTTGACTATTGCAGCTTCCTTCTCTTTGGCCTCTCTGACATCTACCTCGTCTCACAAAAAAGTTGCTGTTAAGATCAACTTTCTGATCCATTGCTTTGATCGGGTCAACACTGGTTCTCCTTTCTTTATTGCATCAAACACAAACATCTGGTCCTTCTCTTGAAGACCCTTTATCACTTGGCCCCGTCATATTTAGCTAGTTTCTGTCTTACCTTATCAGGACCCTTTTTTTTTTTGGCTCAGCCAGTGATGGCAACCTATTATTATTATTTATTAATAATCATAAGCAAACTAGGGAAATGTGGTCTAGGCAAAATTACTATAAGTTGGATGCGCAACTGGTAGAAAGACCGTATTCAAAGAGTAGTTATCAATGGTTTGCTGTCAAATTGGGAGGGTCTATCTAGTGGGGTCCCATAGGGGTCAGTCCTGGGTCTGGTACTATTCAATATTTTCATTAATGACTTTGATAATGGAGTGGTGAATATGCTTATAAAATTTGCAGATGACACCAAGCTGGGAAGGGTGCAAGCACCTTAGAGGACAGGTTTAAAATTCAAAATGACCTTGACAAATTGGAGAACTGGTCTGAATTCAGCATGATAAAATTCAATAAAGACAATGCAAAGTACTTCACTTAGGAAGGAAAAATCAAATGCACAACTACAAAATGGGGAATAACTAGCTAGGTGATATAGTGGACCACAAACTGAATATGAGTAAACAATGTGATGCAGCTTCAAAAAAAGGCTAATGTGATTCTGGGGCATATTAATAGGAATGTTGTATGTAAGACACAGGAGATAATTGTCCTGCTTTACTCGGCATTGGTGAAGCCCTAGCCGGGATACTGTGTCTAGATGAGGGCCCCACAGTTTAGGAAGGATGTGGACAACTTGGAAAGAGTCCAGAGGAAAGCAACAAAAAATGATAAAAGGTTTAGATAACCTGACCTATGAGGAAAAGGTAATCTGTAGCACTGGAGATTTAGGTTAGATATTAGGAAAAACTTTCTAACTATAAGGGTAGCAAAGCTCTGGAATAGGCTTCCAAGGGAGGTCATGGAGTCTCCATCACTGGAAGCATTTAAAAACAAGTAGGACAGACACCTGTCAGGGAAGGCCTAGGTCAGGAGTTGGTAACCTTCGGCACACGGTCCCATCAGGGTAATCCTCCATTGGCCGGGAACGGCGAACTGCAGCCATTGGGAGCTGCGGGAGGCCATGCCTGTGGACGGTCAACGTAAACAAAATGTCTCGCGGCCTGCCAGTGGATTACCTTGATGGGCCTTGTGCCAAAGGTTGCCGACCCCTGGTCTAGGTTTACTTGGACCTGCCACAGTGCAGGGGGTTGGACTTGATGACTTCTCAAGGTCCCTTCTAGCCCTACATTTCTATGATTCTGTGTTTATTAGACTAGTGCGTAAGGACCAGTCATGAATGGGTGCTCTACACACACAGAGTAGCAGACAGTCTGTACCTGGAAGAATTTATGATCTAAATAGAGAAGAAAGTCACAGGGTGGGGGAAAGTCTGAAACACACAAGCCAAGTGAAAAATGTGACAGCAGCAAACAGTATGTTAGTTCCACAACATTTTGGGGTTGTGGGGGCAAGAGGGAGTTACTAAATGAAAAGAAAAGTAAAGGGGGGGGGACATTGTAAGGAATGAGACTGAAGGGACAGGATGGGGAGACGAGGGTAAGAGGGGCAGGTGTGGAGTGAAGCTCAGGTGAAGAGCCTGTGAAGGAACAAGGAAAGGGGAAGCGGGAAATAGTCATTCAGCATAGACAGAGAAAGTCCAAGAAGAACTGTAGAACATTCTCTGAATGTCCAAAGGTCCCTGATTTGGCTACTTCTGCAGCTGCTCTTACCAGCTGGAGTTTGATTCCTTTCTGCAATTTCTCCCGAAAGCTACATGGCAGAGGGGAGATCCTCGTGTCCCCAGATTAGAGTGTCTCCCTTGCACAATTCTGGCTCCAGGGGGATAAGTCAGGGAGGGGTAGCCCTTGCTGGACCCCATTTTAGCCTGTGCCCCACAGTGCTGAGATTGCTTCTCCTCCTACCCACTGGAGTCTCTATAGCTGGTTCGTCCCTGCAGTTTTTCTCCCGTCCATCACCACTGTGTCTGCTTCTCTCACAAGGTCATATATGTGTTCTTCATGCCCTCTGTGCACAAAAGACTGTCCTGAGCTTATCCACAAAGTAGATCTACTACTTTATTATTCTTGAAGTCTTTTGTCAAGAGCTATCTCTGCCATGATTCCCATAGTTAAACTACCAATGGATAATGGCTTGTAGAAATTCACTAACTGCTCTCTCTTTTTTAATTTTATTTTTTCCTTAAAAGCACATAGCAGGTCTTGTGACCCCATTGCTGTTACTCTCTTCTCCCTTTTCCTGTCCATTTCCCTTGTTATCTGCTGCAATCCTTTTGTGTTTGTGTTTTGTCTTAATCTAAATTGTGAGGCCTTCAGGGCAAGGACTGTCTCTTACTACATGCTTGTCCAACACCCAGCACAGTGGGGCTTTGAGTCTCACTGGGCCTGTGGGTGCTACCATAATGCAAATAACTAACAATAGCACCACCATGTGACAGTCCTAAATACTACACTTTTGTTTAATTTGTTCTGTTTTGTAATCACTTGTTGACTTCTTTTTCCATTGTAAATCTAAGCTTAAAATATACTTTTTAAAAGTCTATTTGTAATTGTGTAACGTATTTCCAGAGATATGAAAAAAGTTAGATTTATAGGAGCATGAGATTTTTTTCCCCTTAGAGTAATTTGCTTTTAATATACATGCATGTCTCAAATGTAACCTACTTTATTAATGTAAACAATTTATCTTTCAGCTCTCAAAGAGTGTAGGTGATACAATTAAATTATGCTTGTCTTTGATAAGGAGTGATCACTGTGGTGAATGCTGAAGAACATTCATAAGGTGTAAAGTTTGCTTTCATGGGTTTAGTTTCATGTATCACTGCCCTTGTATTTATCGCTAGAACCAATTGGAATAAATCATGACACTGTATTCTAATATTAACTGCTTTGTCTAACTGTAATGACTGGTATTGTTTACATCTTCCAGAAATGTAAATTTCTAATAGATGACCAGTAGAGAGGGTATATTATATTACCTTTGTCAAGTATTATTACTTAAGAAAATATGGATTTTTCTCTTTTTGTTTAATGTATCTAATCTTATATGCCATTGTGGATTGCTTAAGGAGAAATTGTTAACTTTGTTTGTCTAATTAGAAATATAGGGTATAAGATTTCCCATACATTCAAACAGCTTTTGCTGTTAGTGAAAGCTGTAGATAAGGCTGTATAATTATTTTTATGATAACCCCTTTTTTTCAGAAGCTGATTGCTCAAAGGAAGTTATACAAAAAAAATTCATATGCATAATCTCTGTCCATCAGTTTGGGTTATCATTGTGGAAGTACGGAGGAAAATTGAAGGAAATTTTGTTCAGCCATATCTTAGTTTTAGTCAGGGAGAAATTCCCTCCCCCCCCCCCCCCCCATTCTAAAAAACCCTCTGTTACAATTCCAAGATTGGGAATAAAGGGCTAAAGACTAGCTGCATATTGACTCCAGCTGGATAGAGGCCAAACTCAACATCCTGCAAAATTTAAGTTGCTCTTTGAACCTGATGGTGGGATAAGCACACTTACAGTGTTGTTGTGCCACTCCTAAACACAATGGGTAGAATGATGGCCCCATTAAAGTCAGTAGTAAAACTCCCATTGGTTTCAGTGGGGCCAAGATTTCAATTCTATTCTATATAGATTTCTATACCGTGCTCATCACTGTAGTAACTGACATCAAGCAGTGTGACTACATCTATGCCATATGTTTGTTCTCTTATCCTGTCCTTAGAGGGTGAAGTGCATGGAGTAGAGTGTCTTATTTGGTAAGGTTTTTCTGTTTGTTTTTTGTTAAATATTCCTGTTGTTGTGTATTGATATTAGAGAAGGGAAGATCAAAGAAATGTGCCTTTCACTTGGAACGGAAGGTGGTGAGGTTTGTGATAGTCTTTACTTCCTGGGGGAGTTCATTCCACAGTCTTGGACCAGCCCAGGAGAAGGTTCTGTCTCCCACACACAGACAAGCTTCACTCTTCTTGTTGAAAGTTCCGTTGTGCCAGAGGAGTGAAGTTGTCGACCATGATGTTCATCCTGGAGCTTTAAGTGGCCTTTTAGGTACAGTGGGCCCAAGCATTAAGCTCTTTGAAGATGAGGACCAAGATCTTGAACGTGATTCAAAATTCTGTGGGCAACCAATGTAAAGAACAGGGGATAGATTTGATGCACTCATGGTGGCCTGTGTTGCTGAGGAGATGCATTGCAGCATTTTGTATTAGTTGGAGTTTCTTAAATGCTGAAGGGTTCATACCCAGGTATATCACATTGCTGTAATCCATCCAAGAGATGACAAAGGCATGAATAACTGAGGTCAACTCTTCATCCGCTGGGATTGGATGGAGTTTCCTAGCCAACCAGTGGTGGTAGAAAGCATTACTCACTGCCATTCCATGTGTTTCATATATGATGGGCAAAAGACATGGAAAATCAGTGCTAACTTTTCCAAACTTTGGGTAGCAAAAACACCACTAGTATGGTATCTTCTTTGACAGTACAAGCTAATGGAGAAGAAAAGGTCTTAGGAATCATATGAGATGTGGGCCTGCTAAATTGTATGGTAGAATAGGCCTTTTATGAATATCAGTTTTGTAGCTCTCCTCGCTAGGCACTTTACTGGTTAAAAACAGACGTCAGTTTGGATAAGACTAAAATAGATATAAAGATTAGCAACGAAAACATTGATGTACAAATCTTCATAGAGGCTTGCGTCAAAAAATAACTTAACAGAGGGAAGGTGAGGCTCAAGAAAATCAGATGAGGGCGTGAAATGTCACATTTACTGGATTTTTTAGAAGCAGCACAGTCCTAATTATCTTCTCCAATATGAGAGAGGATATTATAAAACCTGCTAAAAGTTTTGGAGATCTTATACAGGATGGTAATAACATGTGCTTTCCTGACCATAGCCACATGACACAGGCAGGTGGAAGGCCTTCTAAATAAGCATTTCAAAAGGAAAGAGTTGTGTATTCAGTGATGTTCTATGTTGTCATCATACCAATCTGACTCTGAATGATATAACATTGGAATCTGCATTGCCATTCACCTGGACCCTCTCTGACTCAAATCTCTCCAAAGTTGTGGATTTTGCCACACCAGTCCTGATGGAATGCATACCAAAATTTGCTGGTTTGAGCACCAAGTGGTTAACACGTCACTCAGCACGGTGGCAAAAGGATATCTGGTCAGGTAGCTACTGTCCCTGTGCACAAATGGAGGTTCTAACTTCTGTGTGTGCAAAGCTAGAAATGCTCTCATGTCTTTCTCTGGACATATCTGTTCATCTGAGCATTCTTTTAGTTCTGTTGTGGACACACATCCCTGTTTGATCAGTCTTTGACTCTTTATAGACCACTGTTCCAATAGACCACTTTGGTTTTTTTTGTGTGGTCATGCTAGCCTCTGGAAAATATCCTGCATTGTAAATTTTATCCATGCATGCTAGTGGGGATTATATTGTTTTGTAATAAATTATATATTTTTATAATATTGCCAACTCCAAGCACAAAGACATGAATCAGATCTGCAAAATCATGAGATTGTCTTAAAAATCAAAAGATTTTTAAAATAACTTTAGGTTATCTTTTTATTTGCCCTTTGCTTTTTGAGCCTTTAGATTGCAATAGGATCACACTGTCAGTCTTTTCTCTGCCACCATGAACGCTAAAAAATAGTCTTTTTTACAATGGAATTTATGATTCTCAGGTAATCATCTGACTCCAAGAACCGGGGCTTTAAGAAAATCACCAAATATTGTGAGACTTGCAATTAAAATCTTAAGAGTTGGCAACACTCTTTTATATTATTTAAGAAGTTCACTGTTAATGTTTAATCGTGCATTGTGTTCAAAGCCTGTTTTAAATTCTAGCTTCTAGCATTATACCACATTAGCAAGCAATTGCTTTTTAATATTATTGGAGAGCATCCTTACAAAAAAAGGTCACATTTCTATATTCTTCTCTGATTCCTATAAACAAACTAAAAATGGCTTTGAAAGGAAACATAAATATGTCTCTAGATATTTCAGTCCATTGTTCTAGCCTCATAGGAAGAAAAACAATATGCAGTGGATGTGGTTTGATTAAGCCGCAACTTTATTAACTTATCTGGGAATATCGGGCAATAAATCATACTGTGCAGGTAATCATTCTTCCCTTAATCATCTCCACCTATTGGGACTAACAGCCCTCCCCTTTCCCAACCTGGAAGTAGCCCATTGTTGAGAAGCCCTTCCCTCGTGTGAGGGTTAAGAGGGGCTGGAAAGAAAGGGGGTGCCAGATGTTAGGGGCACCAGCCCCCTTCTCCAGCTTGTTTAGGAGATGATTTCCCTAAATCCCCTTCCATCTCCTCTTTATCAGGGAACTGGAACTCTTTTGGAATGATTACCTGCACTGGAGACCTACCACATCTGGTACCTACTGAGCTATGACATCTTGAGCTAACCTCCTTACCTACCCCACCAGATCTCTGATCTGCTATGAGGAGGGTGAAAAAACCCACCCCACCTTGGCCAGTCTGGCAGAGGGAAAAATTCCTTTAGCCCCAAAGAACAAGTCAGCTAGCACAATGTCCACAGCAGATCAGAAGAGACCCAGTTATACTCTGATCCTATGAGTGGGAGGGTGAGTGCTGCTGGTCGGTTGAGGATTCCACATGGAGGGCATGGGGTATAAATACGGCCCCCCCCTCCCGTGCGCCTGATAGGTCGATGCTGTCACCTGAGCTGGACTTCTGGCTTACCTCTTGCTCAGTGGGGGCCCTCAAAGCCACCATAACCCCTTTTCTTTCTTGTGCTCAGACAAAGATCCACTGCATTCAACAGCAGTGAGCACATTCTGAGCTATATCGTTTAAATTACTTCCTGGAAAGAGATCCAAAAGAGAACAAAATGAAATGAGAAATAATCTGAATACTATCAGGATTTATACATCATCATACAATTATATCACACATGCTCTTTCAGATGTTAATGTCTTCATGGTACACAGAAATCCAAGTGAGAGTCCAGTAAATGATCTGACTGGTAAAGAACCAGCAAGTCATACATTTGATATGACCTATTCCAAGTTTTTGCTATGTTGTTGATTTGTAAAAATGGGAGTAGATGAAGCATTTGTGCATAATATGTGTAAATGGTTGCCATTTATATATATTTTTACTTCACACAGTGTTAGCAATGCATGATGCCATGTCCTCTTATTACTGGGACCTGTTCATTCATAAAAAAAAACCTGCTTATTTTATAGGTTGTTAGACTACTGGAATTACAATGCTCTTGCTCCTCATATAAAAGTAGAAGTATACAAAAACAATTAATATTGAAATGTATTCGCAATGCATTTAAAGAGGTGGGATATTTTATTTCTTGCTTTTGTATTCATCCTGTTTGCATTGCATCACATCCAGCACTTAAGTTTTCTCAAATGCAGGGAAATTTGATAATTAAAATACCCTCCTCCCAGCAAAGCTAGTGAAAAAAACAAGTCAAGAATCTTGAGTGCAGTCAGTGTTTTTGGTTGTCTTTTTTCCCCACCTTTAGATGTTAGTATAAGAGGGACAAGATTTAAAGCTATTTCTGAAAAGGAAAGGAGAGAATAAATAAGCTGTATTATTATGAGTAAAGATCTTCTTATAAACTGAAAAAAAGATGTGGTTTTATATTTGGTGGATAAAGCTATGGTTTTTAGCTAGAGGCTATTCAAAATTGTTAAATGATTCTGATCTCTTTATTTACTGTGAAGGAACACAGTGATTTAGGAAAATATTGATATATGAAGTGAGAGGCAGTAAGTGAGCTCAATGATCAATAATTTGAAAATTGCTTGTGAACATACCATGAAAGAAGGTAAAATCTTTTGTAAAAGAGATTATTTAGGGGCTTATTTTATTGCAGCTACTAAATCTTATTCTGTATGGAGAATCCTGGTAAGACTGAAATTGTAGAGAAAGTGGTTAACTGGTAATGCTGTATTATAATAGAGTGTTCTGACACTTAAGGTGAAGGTAGTTTGAGAGCAGAAAAGTAGTACAGTAGCGGGAATCAAGATACTTTTAAATGCAGTTATTGTGAATGAGGAATTTGCATACGTTCTGTGCTGAAATTTTAACCTCTGGAGATCAAATATTGAATGTTAATAACATATGTGTTTTCCTGACCATATACACGTGAATAGGGTTGCCAACTTTCTAATTGCACAAAACCAAACACCTTTGCTCCGCCCCTTCCGTGAGGCCCCACCCCTGTGCCCACCCTTCTCTGAGGCCCCACCCTCACTCCAGCTCCCCTCCTTCCGTTGCTCGCTCTCCCCCACCCTCACTCATTTTCACCGGGCTGGGGCAGGCGGTTGGAGTGCAGGGGCGGGTTCAAGCTGGAGATGTGGGAGGGGGCTCTGGGCTGGGGCAGGGGATTGGGATGCGAGAGGGGGTGAGGGCTCTGGCTGGGGTGCAATTTCTGTGGTGGGGCAAGGGATGAGGGGAGTGGGGTACAGGAGGGCGCTCTGGGCTGGGGCTGAGGGGTTTGGAGTGCGGGAGGGGGCTCAGGGCTGGGGATGAGGTGTTGGGTTGCGAGAGGGGGTGAGGGGTGCAGGCTCTGGGAGAGTGTTTGGGTATGGAGGGGGGTTCTGAACTGGGGCAGAGGGTCAGGGTGCGGGTGGTGGTGCAGGTTCTGGGAGGGACTTAGGGTGCAGGAGGGGGTTCCGACCTGGGGCAGGGGGTTGGGGTGCAAGTGGGGGTGTGGGCTCCGGCTGGGCGGCGCTTACCTCAGGTGGCTCCGGTCGGCAGTGCAGCGGGGTTAAGGCAGGCTTCCTGCCTGCCCTGGCTCCGCGCCACTCCCAAAAGCAGCCTGCCTTAGCTCTGCTGCGCTGCTGACCGGAGCTGCCAGGGTCCCAAACTGGACGCCTCGCAACCCTACATTTGAAACAGGCAAGTGGAAAGACCTTTCGATGAACCACTTAAGTCCCACTTAAGACCTCAAAATAGAGTTTAAGTGCTACTTGAGTGATGCATGGGCCTTGTGCTGGTCTTCTGCACAGAGGTGGATTTAATCAAAAGTTCATGAAAATAATGATACTAGTTGGAATAAGCAGCTCAGGAAAAACAGGAGTAAAATTTGGGAACAATAAATCGCACCAGATAGTGTATTCATCTGTTGTCATCCAGTAAGAGTGATAACACTATCAAAATACAGCCCATATGTAGTAACAGGACAACACTTGCATAAAAACTATCAGCCAATGTTTGTAAAGTCTATATCTCTTTGTAGCTGATTTTCTCTCATTTTCTTCTTCTTCTTTTTAATCTTATACTTGAAAATTAGACAAACACAAACTGTGTTCAGATTTTCTTGCAATTTCTTAACTCTTTTCCTCTTTTCTTTTTGACAGTCTTTGACAGTCTTTTGACAGTCAAGTCTTTTTCAGGTAGTAAATTAATTTGGGTAGCAAGCACCACATCTGAATTTGTTACATGCTGGCAGTTCAGATAAATGGATATTATGATCTCAGCACATTTCTGCCCAGCACCACTGTGCCCATTTGCAAGAATCTGAGAAAGTGATAATATTCCTGTCAGTTTCAGGCCTCTGAGAAAAATATGGGGCAGAATTCATTTGTATTTATAGGATGCCTGTAGGGAAGCCAGCAATGCTGTGTTGCAGTTTACATGGGCATGTGGTGCTAACTACATATAAAAAAGATAAGAGGCCTATAGACATTTATTTGTGGGAACATGTAAGAAAAGCCAGAATGAATCAGTAATTGTCACTTACACAGGAGATGTATTTTCAGATTTCTTGTTGGAGAAATCTGTTAAACTTACGTTACCTTTCAGAGTCTGTCCATTTTTAATTATTTTGTTGATTGAATGATTGCATTAAGTTGTATTTTACTAGGTTGATGCAATGTGTGCTTCCTGCCAGCATTTGATATGGATAAATCCACTTTTTTTTCTGCTTTGATAAACTGGAAGACTTCTTATAGTTGCAGTAAAATTTATTTTATTAAACTATGTGTATATACTCAGTGTGGGTGAAAAAAAGTGTGTATGTCATAGTTTAACAGACCAAGACACATATTGTTACCAATTTATACCATTAGCAGAGCAGAATAGAAAAAACTCATTTCATCGGTAAATTTGGGTATATTTGTACTACAGAATATACATCTCTGTGTAAAAGTTCAGTTCTGCATAGTTATTGCCTTTCACTCCCATCTTGTGTATATTGTTGAACTATATATAAACTCATTTTAAAATGATTTATGATTTGGGATGGTTAATGCATGTGTGACTTTTTGTATAATTAGTGATTTCCTCTCCTTATAGCCAATCTGGTGTAAATAAATCTGTTATTTATATGCAGCTGTAATGCACCCTGTTATGGAAAAACCCTTAGAAGCATACCAACACTAACTCCTCTTCTCTGCTTGCACTTTACTTCCCTGCTTCGAACAGCTTTCTGAAGCACAATGTCAGCATAACACTTCGCTGGGAATTTCCACCCTAATCTTGCTGAGTAGAATAGATGTCTGCCAATCGCACACTTTCTACTGTGGTAGCTGCCCCCATTCAAGTCCTGTCTAAAGCACATGAGAAACTGTTTTCCTCTTGCAAAAATTAGCAAGATTTTGATCAGTTTTTTGTGTGTGTGTGTGTGGGGGGGGGGGCGCGTGCACACACCTCATGAGCCTGTTTTCCAGCTGTTGGGGCACTAACCTGGGATGTGGGAGACCCAGATTTAAATCTGATTCACCTCCAAGAGGTGACTCGCTGCTCCAACTGCCGAGATATAGTCAGTCTCTGTCTTTTCATTTTGTCAAAAAATTCCCAGCCATATCTAGTCCTGACTCAGCTAAGTACTTCAGCAAATGCATAACTTTAAGCATACTGAAGAAGTAAATGGGACTACTTGATCTTAAATTATGTGTATGTGTGTAAGTACCTTGCTGAGGCAGTTCCTAAATGTACAGATCCCCAAGCACTCTATGTGTTGCTTCCAAGGGGTTTATGAGGGCTTGGAGGCAGTGAGGGATGATGCTATTTGGCTCTGTTACCCTTCCTTCAGCCCGTTTGTGGCCAGTGAAGCAACATTTTTGCTTCTTACCATCTCCCCATGCAGTGGAGTGGGTGGTAATGACCCCTAATGTAGTTTGTAGTAAAGCAGATGTCCTTGAGCGTTAAACCTGGTGTTCAGGCCCATTCCCATGTAATTGTTCAGGTTACAAAGGAAACCAACATTTTATTAATAAAGTGTACATTGAATAAAAGTGTGGTATGTTCAAAATGCTCCATAATAAGGATTAGCCTAATCTCTACAGGGAAAGCGTTCTAGGCAAAAAACAAGCATCTCTAAAGCTCTATCCATCCCCAGCAGTCTTACTCTAAAACCTTTTCTCGTTCGAAATAAATGAGTCAGCAGACCAGCAACAACAGAGTAGGTCTGAAATGTATGATGACCCAAGTGAGTATAGGGCTTTATAAATTATTTGCAAGACTTTAAAATCAATCCATCCATTTTATTCTGTTGTAAAGGAATGTTTTGATTAATACATTGGCCAGAAAGTAAAGCAGGATAGTAAAATTCATTAAACAAAGATTACTAATCACTTGATTTTGGGAATTTGGATTGTGTAATGCTAAATGCTAATAGTAGCACTTGAAGGTTAATGTGGAGGATAATAACATATAACTGGTAGAAGAAAATTCTTTCATTGTCTGGTGTTTAGATCATATATGTTGATTCAGTTTGGATTATATTCCTTTAATTGTTTAGTATGAATAAATATTTTAAATAGGTGTGGTAAATTGTCAAGTATTTTCATTGTTTGGATGAAAAGATTTGAACATCTACTCCAAAGTACCAACAAACACCTGCAGAACCAAAGTGGATATAGAGCACCTGAACACATTCTGATTCATGAAATTAAAGCAGTTTACAGAGTTAGTAAGAAAAGAATATCACACTCTGAGGTTTGATGTCCTTTTCATGCAGAACAAAAGAGTTTCGATTCTTTCACTTCAAGTTTAGCCTAACCATTGTGTAGTAAGGGAGGTTTAATGAATCATTGTTTAACTTAGATACTGCCAAGTATTTGACAGTTAAATAGTCTCAAATGTGTACATAGCACTTTGCTGACAGACCCTTATTTAACTGTGATTAATTGGCATTGAATAGTTATTTAATTACTTCAGAATAAATCTAAGAACAGAGTGTGGTTTGATTAAGTTATTTAATGTAATAACATACATGGAATTGCTGGAGTGAGCACGTTCTCCACTGCAGCTTGCTACTGAAATTACACAAAGCGTTTGGAAGTTTCACAGTACCAAAAATAGCAGGTTCTTTTGGCAGATTCAAGTACTCTTGCAACACTGACGCTTTAAAAGATTTATTAATTGATTTATGAGAAGACTTTTTTTGGTCTGTGTAGGTTATCCATCTCATTACTATACGATGTCTATATTTTTAGTAATTTTGCTTCTTTTAAAATGCTATGTGAAGAAGATGTGATTCCTATTTGAATAATTCAGGTTGCATGCAGTAGTTGAGTTTGATAATTTTTCAAGCTGAAAATGTGGGTTAATTCTAACGCAGGATTTTTGAGGGAACATACATACTACACGTTTAGTGTCCTGAAAATACCAGTCCAAATGATCCATAGAACACTTACAGCTTATTTAAGGGACTTGGGGAAGCGTAAGGGAGCCCATAGAGATGGTGATAGGGTATGAGAGCCCCAGAGAATTTAGAGAAAATATTTTCAGTAGGCCAGCTTTATAGGTCGCAGATATCAGGTGCAACAATCCCTTGAATCTGGGGAGCAGCCCTGGGAAAATTGTGTGTGTTAATGCTGGCAGAAAACGTGTAATCGTGTTCTTGGGAAAAGTTTGAGGATTTTTGCAAGAATGACTAATTTTGCAAGAATGACTAATTCACATCTAGAATCTCTTCTCTTGCACAGTTAATAGTGCATACCTAAGCAACTAAACCATGTGCTATTTAAAAAAGAGAAGTAGACTTTTGTTTCTTCATATCTTGTGAAACAGTCTTCAGTTTGAATTAGAAACTTAGGGTAATGTCTACACTGCAATTAGAAACCCATGGCAGGCTTGTGCCAGCTGACTCAAGCTTGCGGGGCTTGAGCTAAGGGGCTCTTCAGTTGCAGTGTAGATGTTCAGGCTCAGGCAGCAGCCTGACCTCTGGGACCCTCTCACCTCACAAGGTCCCAGGGCTCCGGCTGGAACCCTGACTCTAGGACCCTGCAGGGTGGGACGTTCCAGTTCTCGGGCTCCAGCCCAAGCCTGAATGTCTACACCGCAATTTAACAATTCTTTAGCCCAAGTCCCACAAGCCCAAGTCAGCTGCAGAGGCCAGCCACGGATGTCTAATTGCAGTGTAGACATATCCATACTGTGAATATGCAGTCTCTACCTATGCAACATCAGACTGGCAAATCCCTGAATGGGGCACTGAGATTTGGATGCAGACTATTCTCTGTGACTGGTCCCTGATGATGGAATTTGCTCTCTCTGGTAAGATGTCATAGCCTGAGTTTACTACTGTTCAGAGCAGTTATACTTTCTGTGAACTGGGTCCCCTGGGCTTGATTCTGATCTCATACAGTCAGTGGAGTAACACTGGGGTAAAATCAGCTTTTGTGAAAGCAGGATTAAGGCCCATTGCTTGGTTTGTTTCTTTGTTCTGTGCTAGAAATTTTTTGTTTTTATTTGTGATGCACCCGGATACAACAGTAATGGGCACTAGAATAACTAATTAGCAATAGGAAAATGGGTCTTTAGGAGGCAAACACTGCCATGAGCTTAATGATCACAGTCATGCTTTACCAAAAGGATTGTGCATAAATACTGAATAGACAATAAACAACTTTGTGCAATAACTATTGAAGGTTCCAAAATATTAAAATCTTGCAATTGTAGATAGACCTGAATATCCTATTTAGGAATTGGTTGATCCAACTCCAGGATATTTACATTTCTTGTCTTTTCATAGGGTGGATTGTAGGAGGGCCCATTGCTTTCAAGTTCAGTCATGTTCATACACCAACTGTTTTTCATACTCATATTTTAGTCCTTGTCATTCTACAGAATTACTATATTTACATTTGAATGTAGAATAGGCAGATTAAAATATTTTTTCACATTTTATTGATAATGGCAGATTAATTTCTACTTTCCTACTAGCTGCTGTGTCAAAAACATTCTCTAAAAACATATAACAATTTTATAAGGCAATCACCAAAATTACATTTTTGGTATTAATTAGCAATTTGATTACCCATGAGAATTAAATAGGAGTTTGTTTGTACTGTGGATAAGAGGAGGAGATAGTTACGCCAGAGGAATCTTTCTTATGGTTCACCCAGTTTGGTTTTAGTGTGGGTCTGTATGCATCAAAGAACTTTAGCCAAATAAGATGTTATAGTAAATGAGAATATTCTGGAACTTGTTCTTGGCAGTCATAATGAGTTTTGGTATTATTTTATACAATTTATGTGTTGCATATGTTTTATTTTGTTTTAAAGAGCCAGAACAGAACTTTATTATTGTTGCAACTTAAAACTTTCTCCATCTCTTTATAGCGGCTGTAGTAGAGCTTTGAAACTTTTTGAGGTAGTGCAAAGGGGTAGTCACTAACCTCTACAGTCATAAACCTCTTAAAAACTCCTTGAGTAACTTTCACTTGTAAATTGCAATAAAAACCTGTCAGAAAATGGACAACAAAACTTCAGATACTGTTGGGATTGAAACTTCAAAGTGATAAACTGCTTTGTGATAGTTTGTGAGCATTTCATTACTAATTTGTCTTAGCCTTCTACCTGTTAGGGCCCCGTCTACAAAAAGTACAAAGTTAAACTGTTTTCACAACGGTGTTAGAGTAACTGTAATGCTGCTCCAGGTAGGAGTTTGCATGTGCTATCTACTCATTGAATCATGGGACATGGCGAAGGTATCCCAGGTTTACTGACATTGTTACTACTGACCTGCACTATACTACTGGTGTGGAAGTAGCCAGTATGAAAGAACTTGCTTTGTTGGTGCAGTGCTGTGTATTATGGAATTTCCTCTGAGGAATAACCAAGATAATTCTGCTGCAATCTCTTATCACTATTACAAATAAACCAGATTAAAAGTGAATGCCAAAGCAAAATTTAAAACAGAGAAGCTCAGGCTTCTGTGCTGTATGTCCCTGCTAAGCAGGCCACAGGGGCAGTCTGAAGAGAAGTTAGCCTTACATTTTTTTAAATGATCTTTTCCCTTGTGAAATCCTCTTGGTACTATTTGGTTCCCTTGAAGATATCTCAGAATGTGATGTTAGAGCTACCAGGAGTCTCACTGCAGCACATGCATTTCGTGGGCAGAGTCACCCCTCCTGTATTAAAACCCCCATGCAGGGACCAAGGGGAAAGAAACCTCCAAGAGGCATCCCTTGGTGGAGTTTTCCCTGATCTTTCTGTTCCAACATGAAACAACTGGCGAGGCTCATTTGCAAATCTGGAAGATACCCAGAAATTGCAGGATCTCTGCGCCATCTGCACGGAGGCCCTGTGTCTCAGAGCTATCTCCACGTCCCTAGTGCGCCCTTCCTCTCCCTCTACAATGGCTCTGCATGAACAGGGACACCTCCTGGTGACCACTGACTACCCTTAAAATGTGATTCCCCATGATTCAAGGGCACCTCAGAACAGGTTACTGTGCCAGGATCAGTTAATTTTCCTGAATACTCTTTACAAGGTTGAAAGAAGGATGATGTGTTTCTCACTTCACCCCACTCCCACCCAATGTGGGGTTTCTCAGTCCCTGTCCAGCCCACAGCACATCAATCCTGACCCTGTGAACAGTCTTCTGTGAGGTACTAGGTAAGTGGGGATAGTTCTGTAGAAGTAGCTGTCCTTTCCCACTGTGTGGTGAGATCTGCATGGGGATTTTAGGGGCACAGCCTGGTCACATAGTGTTTGTGATGTCACAGAATAATGCACTGTGAGATATCTTCAGTAAACCTAGACATACCAAGAGGCTATCTCAGAGAGAGAGAGAGGAGAGACTGTTGAGAAAGCTAGTTTAAAGAAACATTTGTGAACTGAATCATCTTCTCCCACCTCATCCTGGCTAATGAGACAAATGTTCATCACAAAATTCTCTGTTTAACTCTGTTTTCATTTTTTTAATGTGCAGTTCATCTTTATGCCAAACTTTTAAGATCAACAGAATTTTCAGCAGAGGACCTGCTCTTGCCCCTCTACCAGAGGAGGATTTGGAAAGCACTGATTTTTGTCACTTTGCTGCAAACAAAAGACATTCCTTGATCCCTTCCCCTTATGATCCACAATTCCAAAAGAGAGAAAAACCAAATCTCATCACAAAATACATTAAAATAATAGAGGTAGATAGATAGAAACTTGAATGTGTCCACATGCATAAACCCCTTATGAAAGGCAAGATTCTCATCCCTAGGTTAAGTGATACCTTATTTCCTGAGTAGAAGCATCAGTTTGTGGAGTAAAGTACTAATCTACCTAATGGTGGCAGAATGGTGATGTTTATAATTAAAGCTCTATTGCTATGACTGAATTTTTTTCACTCAAGTAGAATTTAAGAAAATAGAAGAGAATAAATGCTTCAGTGATAACAGATTAAAAATGTTATTAGTTTTAATAAAGATCAGCATTGTCAAGGTTTTGAATAAATATAAAAAACATGCTGCATCAACATAAAAACATGCCACATCAACACAAACCTAACTAAAATTTGATTTCAGTAACATCTGCAACGTAAATTTAAATATGCTAAGATTTCTTTACTCTTTTCTTTTGTGAAATCTAAGTTGGTTAAAAATCACAGAACTACTCAAAAGGACCATATTAGGCCTTGCAGTAAATGCATACAACTCAGGTAAACGTCAGTGGACCTTGCAAGCAGGTATCAGAGTCAGCCAGGTTATGGCCCATATTGATTGATGTAGGTAGGTATTAAGTAGGTATTAAGTATCTAGTCCTATAACTGCTTACTTATGTGGATAATGTTATGCATGTATGTAAGGGTTTGCAGGATCGGGGTCTTCAGTTCTATCTAAATGACTAGTTTCAGAATGTTATGAAACATTTGAAATAATATAATAATAATATATGGAGATATACCTATCTCCTAGAACTGGAAGGGACCCTGAAAGGTCATTGAGTCCAGCCCCCTGCCTTCACTAGCAGGACCAAGTACTGATTTTTGCCCCAGATCCCTAAGTGGCCCCCTCAAGGATTGAACTCACAAATCTGGGTTTACTAGGCCAATGCTCAAACCATTGAGCTATTCCTCCCCAAATGATGGTGACCACACACTATAACTGTTAAATAACAATTTACATCTGTATTAAAGAAGCATTCATTCAAAATGAACATTTTTATTCTTTTTTAGCAAAATATATTGCACTAGCTGTAAAAAAAAATCTCCTTTTGTGTTTTGTTTTCAGAAGATCTTTTTTGTTTATTTTCAGATGTCAGCCATTGTCTTCTTGCTTTTCTTAAATTGTCTGTAAAACTAAACTATAATGTATTTTTAAAAATATTATTCTGATTTTTTGTGTTTTTAAAAATCGTCTTAGAAAAAAAACACAATTTCTTTTGAATCCTGTTTTTATAGGGAGAATCTTAAATCGTTTCTCCAAAGATATTGGCCATCTGGATGATTTGCTTCCACTGACAATTTTGGACTTCATACAGGTAATGTAGTTGTTACAGTTTTGAGAATTTTACCTTGTACTATGAATTTCAAGTCCTCTATACTCAATTGATATACAAAACCCAATAACTTATCTGCCAAAGTTTTAGTTGAGTGAATTTAATGAAAGAGCTTGTTTGTGAAAGAAGGGTGTGGTCAAAATTTAATGTGCAAGTGAAAAGCTATCATGAGCAATAAGTGGCAGGTAGGAGTGGCTATACAGCTTGCTATCATGTCAAGATTTCAGTTCATAGTAGCTACATGCTTGGTAAATTGCTCTGGATTTGCCTCCAAGCAGTCTGGCAAGCATAGTGTGTTATGAAATATATCCACAGTAAAGAGACAATCAATTCACATGGCAAGATAGCACAGATTAACCTAATTATGTGTGTACTTCCACAAAGAAGCAAATGCTTACTGCACCATTTTGGATTAAAATAGGTGTGGCTATTTACAAAGAAAGGATTAGTAATAACAGGGTGAAAATAATAGTCTTAATAGGAACAAGAGAAAGAAGTTACTGCAAATAGAAAAATGTCTATAAGGAAAAAACGATTTTAGTGACAATGAAAGGATTAAATTTATGGCATTACAGTGATTTTGATTGGCATCCCAATTAGTCCTTTTCATGAATACTTCAAAAGCAAAATGTTTACAAAACCAACCGCTGTATGCTAAAATATTCTTAATCCTGTAGCCTTAAAATTCAGAATTGCAGAAATTAGAGATGGAAAAGATTGATTAGGCCATCTGTAGAATCATCACTTTACCTATTCAGAAATGTTTCCTACAGTGAGCTGAGGGGTGAAAACATTATTACTTAGTGCTTTATCCAGTCTGTTTATGGATGACTCCATGGAGGTTTCACCTGGTTTTTCATATTGAAATTAAATGTTTGTAAAAGTTACTTTCAGCACATTGTTAATATTTAACTCTTGAAGTTTGCTGAAAAACTAATTTAGGACATTTTTCGCTAAAACACATTTAGAAAACACCTGTTTTCTTGCCTAAGCAAGGCCTGAAGGTTGAAGAGCTTTTTGCCCTGCTTTTCAAAGCTGTTCAGCGCAGTAGACCCCTTTGGGAGGGAGATGGGATGGCTTTTTTTTTTTTTTTAATCTGCTCGCAGGACCTCCATTAGAAATTGTAAACTCTTTTTACCATTAGCTGCTGTTTTCCTAACTCTTAATGTTAAGCTTTTAAATTTGCCTGGTTTCCAAAGTATACAAGAGATCTGTCCTATGCACAGAAGGTAAACAATCTGCTAGAGTGTATGTGTATTGGCCATTTATTTCTATCAATTATATGGAATCAAAACTTTGTCTTTCTTTAGACCAAGGGTAGGCAACCTATGGCACGCGTGCCAAAGGCGGCACGTGAGCTGATTTTCAGTGTCACTCACACTGCCTGGGTCCTGGCCACCGGTCCGGGGGGCTCTGCATTTTAATTTAATTTTAAATGAAGCTTCTTAAACATTTTAAAAACCTTATTTACTTTACATACAACAATAGTTTAGTTATATATTATAGACTTATAGAAAGAGACCTTCTAAAAACGTTAAGATGTATTACTGGCACACAAAACCTTAAATCAGAGTGAATAAATGAAGACTTGGCACACCACTTCTGAAAGGTTGCCGACCCCTGCTTTAGACTTATCAACTATCTTTTATTAGACAGGACATCTTGCTTCGTTTCAATTGGTTTAGGCAATGCATTTGTGTCCTGCTATCCTGCTGCGTGCCCAGACTGTTCTGCATACTGCCCATTTGCTAGCCTCCTCTCCTGCGTATAGTATGCTTCTGCTCTCCCCACTGTGAACAGGACTGGGTAAGTTCAGGCTGCAGACAGTGAAATGACATGGCTTTGCTGCTACTTCTGGTACTTGATTGGCTGCCCCTGTAATTAGTATGAAACTCCTCTCCTCCACAAAGCCTGGTGGCTGCTGCCAAAGCTGGAGAGAGCTGGAAAGAATTTAGGGGACAAAAGGAAAGGGGAGGTGTTGAGAAACTGAGGAGGGGAAAGGGAACAGAGGTGAACAGACAGTTGCAGGGGAAATGATGTTCCGCATTGTATTCCTCAATTTAAGGTTAACATGTCCCATGTTGTCACTCATTTGAGAATAGGGAGGGGGTCTGTGTCCCATTGTGGAGTGTCTGGAGGTAGAGAGGTACAAATATGTCTTTCCAATTAGTGCAGGTAATTTATATTATTACATGCATCTTTCAAGTGCCCGCCACTGTAGTTAGTAAGTGCTCAGATATTACAGGCAAATGGGGGCAGAGTCAGTGTATAGTATGTTCACCCAAACTAAACTGATCTGGGATGAAAGAATAAAGTATTTCATTGTAAATTTGAATTTCTTGTTCTTTTGACTGTTATCAAGCCTCTTATCCGTATTGTGAAAACTGCAATTTGCAAAAGTTTCCCTTCTGAAATCTCATGTGCTTAGCTACTTAGTTCATCTCTTGTAAATAGGGCATTTAAGTAGTTGAAAGACAGGTGTTCTAAAGTTTGCACTGTACATGAAAACACACAAGCTTTGGGAAGAGATGTATGGTATAGTATACTTAAGTGGGGGAAAAAAGGATTTTTTTTAAATACACTAGTTGTAGACGTCCAGAATCTTTACTGAAATTATTTAAATTATTTTTGTTGTACATAAATTTCAGTGCTTCCCTGTTCTGTTGGGCATAAGAAAAGAAGCCTTAGTTAGTTAAATCTTATTATAGGTTTGTTGCATTTAGCTATTAAACTTCTGAGCATGAGAGGAAAAACATTCCCTCTCTTTGTTAAAATGTACCACTGCTGAACATCAGTGGTGCCTATTAGTTAATACATCTTGAATTTAACAGCAAAGTTATATTACATTATTTATCTCTCTAAGGAAGCATAGATTTCTAGAGAGGATAACTGTTATCAATTATGATAAAGATCTTTTGTCACTTGTTTTGTCTGCAGGTGTCTTTTATAAGACTTTCTATAATCCCTTCAGGAAGAAATATTTTCTTCTTTTTAAGAACAGTATTAGCTAAGTATAAAAGCTCTGATCCCTACTATTGTTGTTGATTCTTTGAGGGACATTTCCCAACATTCATTGTTTAAATGGTTGTCAGGAGGAATCAAGTGAAATTTAATAAACAATGCAGTAACTGGTTCATCTTACTTTGTGTGTAGAAGCTTTTCTTGTGAGGATTTGCATTGAAGAAGTGGTCCTTATTGTGAGTTATCGTTAGGGTAGTTTTGAAGCTTTCCAGTCCGTTACTATATTAGCAAGTGTATATTTCATTTCTGAACAAACAAATTAACTTGGCTGGGCTCAGATACTACAATGAGGAGTGCTGTAGACGTACCTATAAATAAATAATAAAATTTTACTAGTTTCAAGAATTTCATAGTTAAAAAGAATATAGATTTTAAGAGAATACCAAAAATTCCCAGTATTACCATAGACCCTTAATAAGATTTACACACTGCACTACAGTGCTAATGAACATGATTCGTCTAGATAGCTATACTGGATGAAAAATAATTCCTAAAACGGAAATAATTACATTTATTTTGTCTGTTATTGGATAAACCAGAAAGAAATAGTTTGTTTATTTTTAAAAGAGAATAGAAATGTGCTGGACATGTAATAAAGAGTCGTTAGAGAAAAAATGAAACGGGGGGCATGCAACAATGCTTAAATAAAGCCTTACTATATTTGGGTTCCACTGCTGACCATGATTTTCAGAACTGTGGATCTGAAAGGGCACCCAAAGTCAGCTCCTCATAGTCCAATATTTGAGGATTAAAGATCAAGAGACTGTATAAATTCTGCTTCCCTTGTTTTGTGAAAAGATCTGCTCAACTTGAGAATGAAGGTATTCAAAAGAGAAGATTTTGGCCTTAGAGAATGAGGAAATTATTTTTTGCCTGCTACTTTGTAAATCTTTAACAGCATACAGGAAAGGTCATGTTCACTTGATAACTGTCTGTTGGAATAATTGCTTCCATCATTTTATAAATAAAAATTAGAATGATCTGTCAGAGCACACATTTAAGGATATATGCTGCTACGCTGATATCAGATGGAGCTGTATGTGCAGACAGAGGGTAGGTTATTATACTTAACTGAGTTTCTTTGAATTTTACATTCTTCTTCGAGAGATGTCCCTGTGGGTGCTTCACTCCAAGTGTTGGCGCGTCCCTGTGCCTTCGCTCGGAGATTTTTTGTAGCAGTACTCGTACTGGCCACGCATGCGAAGAGGCTGCCCCCCGCTGTGAGTCTAGGATAATAGTACGCATGCGTGGCCAATCTCCTCAGTTCCTTCTCTACCGTCCCCGGCCTGAGACGGAGCTCAGCAGACTCGTTAGGAAATCCCTCACTTTCTGACAATTACCTGTTATAGTAGTTAGTTTGTTGTCAGTTCTTGTTAGTCTAGTTTATTAGTTCTTTATCTGTAAAAAAAAAAAAAAAAAAAAAAAATTTCTCTCAGCCGCAGCCACTTCTACCATGCCTGGCTCCACAGGCTTTAAGCGCTGCTCTACGTGCAAGGATGCTATCCCGCTCTCTGATGGCCATTCTCTTTGTATAAAATGCCTGGGGGAAACACACATTCCCCAAAAATGTGCCCACTGTACCAAACTCAGTTCCAGGGCACGAAAGGACAGGGAGCTCAAACTGAAACTGCTCCTCCTGCAGAAGTCTATCAGGTCAGTTTCAGACCCAGGCGCCGACTCCTGCTCTACTGCCCGACACAGCCCCCCTGCTTCAAAAAACCTGAAGAAAACTTCAAAGAAGGGGCAGCCCTCTCCAACAAGGAAGTTGGTGAGGCACAAAAGTGCCTCAGGCAGGTCAACAGTTTCCCTGCCTGTGTTTCCTCGCCTCAGCACTTTTGAAGAGCCGGGCTCCTCAGGCACCGCACGAAAGCCGCCTCAGGTTGCGGCGGCGGCGCGAGGCTCCGGTGCCGAGGCTTCAGGCTTTCAGTTGCCTGCCTCGTTTATGGCACCGTTCGGCACCGAGATGGACGCAGTGCCGACATTTCCCGCCCTGGCTGATGTTGCCCCCCTGGCACCTACCACGGCACCGGCAACCGCGGCACAGACAGACAGGGAGATCAAAGGCAAAACCCCTGCTCAGAGGAATGTTCCCTCAGGGCAACTTCCTCCTCCACAGTTTTCACCTCATGCAGGAGCCTCACCTCTTCAATTTACTCAGACAGCAGATCTATCGGTGTCACCTATTCTGCAGTCTCCCCTGATGACTGCCTGTTTTTCTCCAATGCATGACTCAGGATCAGAACAACCTTCCTCCAGTGAGGAGGAAACTGATCCACAGGCAGTTTTTTCTCCTGATCAAGACTCCCACACCCCAATCAACAGGGGTTACAAACAAATCACCTCAGCCTGTTATCAGGATCCTGCCCCATGGGGAGTGAACCCTTGGATGGCACCACCTATGCCCTACCCACCACCATGGCAATGTTGGGCACCATGGATATCGTACCCCCGAGAACGCATGCGCTACGGCACTTTGACCAGGCGCAACGCCGGTTTAGCACCGCCACGTGACGG
>NW_020664372.1:20031277-20186393 GCF_002925995.2 Terrapene triunguis | reverse complement strand
CTTCTACCATGCCTGGCTCCACAGGCTTTAAGCGCTGCTCTACGTGCAAGGATGCTATCCCGCTCTCTGATGGCCATTCTCTTTGTATAAAATGCCTGGGGGAAACACACATTCCCCAAAAATGTGCCCACTGTACCAAACTCAGTTCCAGGGCACGAAAGGACAGGGAGCTCAAACTGAAACTGCTCCTCCTGCAGAAGTCTATCGGGTCAGTTTCAGACCCAGGCGTCGACTCCTGCTCTACTGCCCGACACAGCCCCCCTGCTTCAAAAAACCTGAAGAAAACTTCAAAGAAGGGGCAGCCCTCTCCAACAAGGAAGTTGGTGAGGCACAAAAGTGCCTCAGGCAGGTCAACAGTTTCCCTGCCTGTGTTTCCTCGCCTCAGCACTTTTGAAGAGCCGGGCTCCTCAGGCACCGCACGAAAGCCGCCTCAGGTTGCGGCGGCGGCGCGAGGCTCCGGTGCCGAGGCTTCAGGCTTTCAGTTGCCTGCCTCGTTTATGGCACCGTTCGGCACCGAGATGGACGCGGTGCCGACATTTCCCGCCCTGGCTGATGTTGCCCCCCCGGCACCTACCACGGCACCGGCAACCGCGGCACAGACTGACAGGGAGATCAAAGGCAAAACCCCTGCTCAGAGGAATGTTCCCTCAGGGCAACTTCCTCCTCCACAGTTTTCACCTCATGCAGGAGCCTCACCTCTTCAATTTACTCAGACAGCAGATCTATCGGTGTCACCTATTCTGCAGTCTCCCCTGATGACTGCCTGTTTTTCTCCAATGCATGACTCAGGATCAGAACAACCTTCCTCCAGTGAGGAGGAAACTGATCCACAGGCAGTTTTTTTCTCCTGATCAAGACTCCCACACCCCAATCAACAGGGGTTACAAACAAATCACCTCAGCCTGTTATCAGGATCCTGCCCCATGGGGAGTGAACCCTTGGATGGCACCACCTATGCCCTACCCACCACCATGGCAATGTTGGGCACCATGGGTATCGTGCCCCCGAGAACGCATGCGCTACGGCACTTCGACCAGGCGCAACGCCGGTTTAGCACCGCCACGTGACGGATCTGCCGGTGACATAAGATACCAGGCAGCACCGTCACACTCCCAGGAGCAACTGAGTCCTGCTCCTATTCCAGCAGAGCCCGACGTAACGCCTGAGGAAGCCTTACTTCCCCTTCCTCCAACACCGTCGGATGACTATGCAAAATTCCAAGACCTCTTTAAAAGAGCTGCCGGTGACTTAAAAATTAACTTGGAGGAAGTCATTGAACAACAGCATGAGCTAACAGACATCCTGCAGCCCTCTTCTTCCTCTAGAGTGGCATTGCCAATCAACGTAGCCCTTTTAGAACCCGCTAAATCCATCTGGCAGAATCCAGCCACAAGCCTACCTACCTGTAAACAAGCGGACAGGAAGTACTTCATCCCTTCAAAGGGCTCTGAATTCCTTTTTACCCATCCGGCGCCAAACTCATTGGTAGTGGACGCAGCGAACCAGAGGGCCAAACAACAGTACGCCCGCTCCACCCCAGCCAACAAAGACAGTAAAAGCCTGGACCTCTTCGGCCGTAAAGTATATGCATCCTCGACGCTACATTTTCACATAGCTAATTATACCGCAGTCCTTGCAAAATATGACCACAAAAACTATAGTAAGTTCATGGATTTTATTGATCACATCCCAGAGCAGAAGAAACAACAATTCACAGCTCTGGTTTCCGAGGGACAAACCATATCACGCACCGCTCTCCAAGCGGCCCTCGATGTAGCTAACACTGCAGCAAGGTCGACCGCCACAGCAGTGGTCATGCGATGCGGTTCATGGCTCTCTTCCTCCTTCTTCCTTCGAGAGGTCCAGAGCACCATTGAAGATCTTCCCTTCGACGGGGAAAAACTTTTTGCCTCCACCACAAACGACATGCTTCATTCGATGAAGGATGCAAGAGCAACCCTCCGGTCCCTAGGCCTCCAGCCACCTGCGACCAGAAGACGACAATTTAGGTACCAACCTTATCAACGTCCACGCTACCCCGCATTTACACAACATTCCTATAGACCGCAGGAACAACAGCAGCCGCAACAACGCCAAAGACCAAGATTCCAACGTCGTCGTCCTAACTCTACAGGGGCGCTGCAACCCCCTCCAACTAATAGGCAGATTTGAAGCATTGGTCGAGGGTTTAGAAAACAGAGTTCCCACTTCAGCCGGCACACCTATCTTTGGACACCGCCTACGACCATTCTCTCATCAATGGCAAAAAATTACATCCGACAAATGGGTCATAGAGGTAGTTACAATTGGATACGCCATCCCCTTCCTCTCCCTCCCTCCCACCCATCCACCCTCCCCGTCCCTCTTCAGGGACCCATCTCACGAGCAACTACTCTTCCAAGAAGTGCAGCATCTCCTTCAACTGGGAGCAGTAGAAACTGTGCCAGAACGACACAGAGGGAAGGGGTTTTATTCCCATTATTTCTTAACAGAGAAGAAAAATGGGGGATGGCGACCAATCCTCGACCTCAGGCGGCTCAACAAATTTGTCAAAAAGCAAAAGTTCAAGATGGTCACTCTCACCACTATAATCCCAGCGCTGGAGCAGGGCGACTGGTTTTCAGCCCTCGACCTACAGGACGCCTATTTTCATGTGACTATACACCCGTCCCACAGACGATTCCTACGCTTTACTCTCGGCTCCACACATTTCCAATACCGGGTTCTCCCCTTCGGACTGTCCACAGCCCCCCGTGTTTTTTCCAAGATCCTAGCCGTAGTTACAGCCTACCTCAGAAAACAAGGGGTCGTAATATTTCCTTACCTAGACGATTGCCTCCTCAAAGCTTCAACGTTCGACGAAGCTCTCCGATCCATACGACTTACCATCGATTGTTTCCTATCTTTAGGCCTGCAAGTAAACAAAAACAAATCCACATTATACCCCACCCAACATCTGGAGTTCATCGGGGCATACCTAGACTCCCGGACGGGGTTGGCATCTCTCCCACCAGCCCGCTTCAATTCTATAAGTCAACTGGCCACAATGATTTGCAACAGTCCCCAGGTGACTGTCCGGGACTGCCTACAAATACTAGGTCACATGGCCTCGTGCACCTCCGTCGTCCAAAATGCATGTCTACACATGAGGTGCTTCCAAGCGTGGTTGGCCACGGTGTACAGACCGAATGTGCACCCTTTAAACAAGACTCTCTCCATATCTATCCGAGTCAAAGATTCTCTACAGTGGTGGACAATTCACTCCAACCTCTGCTCTGGAGTCCCCTTTCTTCAGCAGGCTCCATCCCTCATACTGACGACCGATGCATCTCTGACAGGATGGGGTGCACACATGTCTCACCACACAGCCCAGGGGCTTTGGTCTTCAACCGAGTCCTCTCTCCATATAAACGTCCTAGAACTTCGAGCCATTCGCAATGCATGCCGTCAGTTCCTGCCACTGATCAAGAACCAACACGTACGCATAATGACAGACAATATTGCATGCATGTTCTACGTGAACAGGCAAGGGGGAGCTCGATCCCACTCTCTGTGCACAGAGGCTCTGAAGCTCTGGAACTGGTGCATTGCGAACAACATCCGGGTATCAGCGGCCTATCTTCCCGGAGTGATGAATACCACAGCGGACGAACTAAGCAGACGTTTCCCGTGGGATCATGAATGGGAATTAAACGAGCACACCATTCACAACATATTCCGCATTTGGGGCTACCCAGAAATAGACCTATTTGCAACGGCAAAAAACAAGAAATGTCCCAATTTTTGCTCCAGAGCAGGGCTAGGCAAACATTCCTTGGGAGACGCATTCATGATCCCATGGAACCAAAACTTACTCTATGCGTTTCCCCCGATACCGGTTCTGAACAGGGTCCTGATAAAAATATGAACAGATGGGGCCAAGGTGATCCTAATTGCCCCATCATGGCCCAGACAGCCCTGGTTTCCGTTTCTCACCAAAATGTCGATTCGACCACCAATCCCCTTGCCTCTCATTCCGAACCTCCTATCACAACAACACGGCCGTTTTCTCCACCCCAACCTACCCATGCTCCACCTCAAAGCATGGTTCCTCCATGGTTCTCCCAAAACGAACTAGATTGCTCTGAACAAGTTCAAAGAGTGCTCCTACATAGTAGAACACAATCTACTCGCTCCACCTATCTATGTAAGTGGAAACGATTCACACACTGGTGTTCAACTAAACAACTTAGTCCCACGTCAGCATCTCTTCCGCTCATACTTGAATACCTATTGGACCTTAAGCAATCCGGCCTTTCTTCCAGTTCCATCAGGGTCCATTTAGCTGCTATTACAACTTTTCATGACAAAATCGATGATACTTCTGTATTTGCTCATCCGATCACCAAGCGCTTCCTTAAGGGACTACAAACCCTATACTCAGACATAAAACCACCCACCACTCCGTGGGACCTTCATCTAGTTCTATCTTGCCTAACTCAGCAACCATTTGAACCCCTAGCCACGTGCTCCCTTTTACACCTTTCGATGAAAACAGCATTTTTAGTGGCAATTACCTCCGCCAGGCGGGCAGGAGAAATAGCAGCTCTTATGGCAGACCCACCATATACGCTATTTTTCAAAGACAAGGTTACCCTCAGGTTACACTCCAATTTTCTTCCTAAGGTACACTCATCATTCCACATTAATGAGCCGATACACTTACCAACCTTTTTCCCGAAGCCACATGCGAACTCATTCGAAGCCTCAATGCATACACTAGACGTACGTAGGGCCTTGTCCTTCTATTTGGATAGAACCAAACCTTTTAGAAATTCTTCCAGACTTTTTGTCTCCATCACGGAGCATTCCAAAGGTACGCCTATTTCTACCCAGAGACTTTCGAACTGGATTTTCCAGTGCATCTGGTTGTGCTATCAGATAAAGAAAGCTACACCTCCAGACGGCATCAGAACACACTCCACTAGATCTATGGCTGCCTCTGTAGCAGTCTTACGCAAAGTTCCCCTGGCTGATATCTGTAAAGCAGCCAGCTGGTCCTCTGAGCACACATTTGTTAAACACTATGCCCTTACTCGAGGCCCTCTATCTGATATACGTTTGGGCAGGGCTGTACTATCAACGGCGTTCCTATCAGATCCGAAGTCCCTACCTCCTTAAGATATACGGCTTTTAAGTCACCTGGAGTGGAGCACCCACAGGGACATCTCTTGAAGAAGAAGAGGAGGTTACTCACCCTGTGCAGTAACTGACGTTCTTCGAGATGAGTGTCCCTGTGGGTGCTCCACTACCCACCCTCCTCCCCTCTACTTCGGAGTTGGGGTAGCCTCCGTTCTAGAGAAGGAACTGAGGAGATTGGCCACGCATGCGTACTATTATCCTAGACTCACAGCGGGAGGCAGCCTCTGCGCATGCGTGGCCAGTACGAGTACTGCTACGAAAAATGTCCGAGCGAAGGCGCAGGTACGTACCAACACCTGGAGTGGAGCACCCACAGGGACACTCATCTCGAAGAACGTCAGTTACTGCACAGGGTGAGTAACCTCATCTTTACAGCCTGATTCAAAACTCATAAAAGTAAATAAGAATCTTTTCATTAACTTCAGTAGGCTCTGGATCAGGCTGCTAGTGTTCAAGGCCCGTATCCAGAAATAGGTGCACTGGTGTGGGCCCTTATGCCTCTGATGGACTCTGTGTGGGAGTAAGTTTCCATGCCAGCTCATCTCTTTGAAAATATGTGCCATATTTATTAAATTCATAACTGATCATTTACATTTCAGGATCTAACTGATTGCCATATTTGGGTTCAGGAAGGAATTTTTCCCTGGGTCAGATTGGCAGAGACCCTGGGGAGTTTTCACCATCCTCTGCATTATGGGGCATGAGTCACTTGTAGGTTGAAACTAGTGTAAATGGTGGCATCTCTGTAACTTGAAGTCTTTAAATCATGATGTGAGGATGTCAGTAACTCAGCCAGAGGTTATGGGTCTATTACAGGAGTGCAGGAGGTCAGACTAGATGATCATCCTGGTCCCTTCTGGCCTTCAAGTCTATGAGATTTACTGCTATGTTTATTATAGTCCAAGCTGATTTTTAGAAAGTTAGTGAGTTAAACTAGTACATGAGTGGAAATAACTTGAAAAGCAAAATGAAGGTAACAGTGTTTGGTTGATGTAAGCCCATATACTTTGTTAGTCTGTTACCTTATAACACTTACTCTCATTCTTCCTTCCCCTTCCTTTCCTGCTGTTGGTTACATTCATTTGGGACATCTTTTTTTCAACTAAGTCGGGGTCGGCAACCTTTCAGAAGTGGTGTGCCAAGTCTTTATTTATCAGAGGGGTAGCCGTGTTAGTCTGGATCTGTAAAAAGCAACAGAGAGTCCTGTGGCACCTTTAAGACTGTTAGTAAGACTCTCTGTAAGTCTTCATTTATTCACTCTGATTGATTTAAGGTTTTGCGTGCCAGTAATACATGTTAACGTTTTTAGAAGGTCTCTTTCTATAAGTCTATAATATATAACTAACCTATTGTTGTATGTAAAGTAAATAAGGTTTTTAAAATGTTTAAGAAGCTTCATTTAAAATTAAATTAAAATGCAGAGCCCCCCGGACCGGTGGCCAGGACCTGGGCAGTGTGAGTGCCACTGAAAATCAGCTCACGTGCCGCCTTTGGCACGCGTGCCATAGGTTGCCTACCCCTGAACTAAGTTGTAAGCTCTTCAAGGCAGGAACCATGGATAAAATGTTCAAAAGTGCATTGATGACTTAGGTGACTGATTCTCATTGACTTTCAATGGGATTTAGACACCTAAAATTACTTAGGGTACATCTACACTGTAAATACAGTAAAGGGTTAGTTCTTAACTCAAGTTAGCTAACAGGTTAAAAATAGCAGTGTGGATATGAAAACTATTATCTTGAGTTTGAAGCTCAAGGGTAAAGCCTGTAGGGGAGCCTGGGGTTGCACTTGAGTGCTAACTTGATTAAAAGCTGGGTTGTGATGTCTTCAGTACTATTTTTTTCTGAGTTAGCGAACACCTTTTTTTGCACGAAAGACATCTCCTTAGATGCTTCAGAATATTTTACTCTATACCTGCTTATATGTTGTACTGTATCTGGCACAATGGAACTTTCATCCTGAATGGGGTCTAAAGGTGCTACCAGAATATAAATAATAGTCACAAATATCCTTCCTTTAGTGAATGATAAAACTGATCAGATTTAAATAAATAAATAAATAAATGGGCTTAAGGATGTTCAGTGCCCAACTTCTGTTAAAAGTGAATAGGACTTGGGCATTCAGTTCTTTTAGGCTCTTTTGAAAATCCCTTCTAAGCTCACTTATTATCCTAGCCAAAATTTCCTGACTCTATCTCTAGCACGGCAGGGGCACAAGGTTCCAGCCATGTGGAGCTCATCGACAGACTGGGGCTTATCATTTAAATACACTGTGGTTAAAATATTACATCTGTATACAACTTAACATAATAAATTCATATATTGGCTTTTTTTAATTGGAGAAAGAATCCAGTGGTGGAATATTATAGTACTCTTAGTTTAATAGAAAATGTAAGTATAACATTATATTAAATAACATTTTATATACAATAGCCCATATTTTCAAAAGTGGCCACTGTGGTCTCGATTTCTGCATGCTCAACTTGACACTTTAGGGGCTTATTTACAGAGATGCTGAGAGTCCATATCTCATTAACAACAAGGAGTCTGGTGGCACCTTAAAGGGCTCGCAAAATTAGTAACCACTTGAAAATGTTGGCCAGTATGCTCATCTTCATAAAGGTCTCTATGGATTCTTCCATTTCCAATAGCTTCACCATTTCATGCCCTTTCTCTTTTTATGTTCCCTTTCTTCTACAATAGCCACTAGTTGGTATTTAAAGTCAGCATAATATAGATGTCTTAGTTTATTGTCTTTTTGATAACAAAATGTAAATCCTCTATGATTTCATTATTCATACCTAGATAAATGAATTGCTGGTTTAGTTTCTAGCATGTTTAAAGAAGATAATTTAAAAGCAGTATTTCCAACTCATTTCGATTTTATCCTGTGCTGGATTTTAAAAAACTCAAGATTTGTTTTGTTTCTGTGGAACATTGTGAACATGTGAACTATCAGCAGCTGCCCTTGGTAAAGGGCAGTGATTTATTGAGGAAAACTGAATTGCAAAACCTTTTTCCTCCCAAAATCAACAGCTTGACTGAGCTTAAATAACTGACTTTTCATATCCTTTCATCACATACAAAGACCTAATCTTGAGACTACTTGAGCCACCAATGTAGGCTTTGGCTAAGACCACCGCTGAATGTGTCATTCCCTTCTCACCACACACAAAACACATTGACTGCAGCTTTATGAAGTGAAAATACTGAAGAAAAGGAAAATGTGAAGAAGGTGTCCACAGTCATTCCTTTAAAAAAATAGCTGCTGCATCTGGATATTAAGAACAAAAAGTGCCTAAGACTGGAATAATAAGCTAGGGTCACTTGCTTTCATAGGTGCAAAAGAGTGGAACTGCCTTTACTTGTTTCAATACCACTGACCCTTGCATTTTATTGTTTGGCAATGTCAGGGAAAGTGTGTAGAAGGAATTCCAGCATCTTTTAGCTTTACAATGACTTTGTCATTTTGTGATCCCTATAGTTTGTTTTTTTCCCCCCAACTTAGTCAGGTTTTGTATGTGTAAGATAATTTTAAGATATGTGTACATTGGATAATTAAAAGTTCTTTCTCTGCTAAAAGATTATGTAACTTGGTTCAATTTTCATGATATTTTAAAACATCAAAATAATGAGGATATAAAAAAATACCCAAGGACTGGGATCTTTGTTAAATGTCTGTCTGTTCTCTTTGGTGAAGCAGGTGGTACAAACATGTGTCTTTTGTGTGTGTTATTACGTTCTGATTTTTTTAATGATATTAGGTGCACAGATTCTGTGATTTTGCCATTATAGGAAGTTTAGCTAAAAGAGAACAGTAAATAGCAGCATGGTGACAGTTAATCATGGGGGACTCTCTGAACCTTTTTCTGCTTGCATCTACTTGTTCCAATTTCTCTTTTCCAGCATCCATGCCACAATGGATCAGTTAGTATTTAACATAAGGCTAATTAAGACTTATTGGGACAGGGGGATGGGCGAAAATAAGAAGGTGATTTTTACCAGGGCTACTAGAAGATGGCACAGGCATTTAGATATGGTGAGGTGGAAATGTTCATTTAAAAAAAGAGGTGATTCTATAACTTTTTCTGAAGTCCCTTGATTTTTGTTTGGTTGGTTGGTTTTGCATTTTCATGGTTGTGATTAACTCAGAATAAAAATATACTGTTTACACTGATGTGAAAAAAAGGAGGGGAGTATTTCTGCCTTGAAGACCAAAAATGCTGTAGGTGGGAGGTTAACATGGTGTGTTAGATAAATAATGTAGCCCTTTATTTGGTCTCTCATTTCTCTTTTGAATGCCCCAACTATTAAATCTCAGGAGCCAGATGGAGTAATCTTGATGATAACCAGCATATATGCCAATATATGCTAAAGCCATTGCTGTGTCTTTACACTGTAACTGTCATCCATTTTTCTTTAATGATTTTAAAAATTATTTCTTGCACTTCAATCAAATATCTGGGTAGGCTGGTCATCCAGATTTAGGCCAGAGCCATGCAGAGGTCAGAGTAGTCTCCAGTTTCCAGTTTTTATTTATACTCTATAACTATTTTCAGCATTATTAGTGACAGGTAAAGTTTCATTCTCTCTCTCTCTCTCTCTCTCTCTCTCTCTCTCATATATGCAATAAGCTTTATTACTATAGCGAAACAGAAATTTAATATAAAATATCAAATAATGCACATAACTATTTCAGTATTTTCTGGATTTTGTTCTTGTTTCATATCCATTCTATTTTTGAATAAAATAAATTCTTTATTCATATGTGGAAGAAGACAGTATACAAACATTCCTCTTAATTATTTTGCATTTATCTTTTGCCCTTGATGACTCTGTTTCTCTTCCCTAACTCTTTTCTTCTTCATTTTCTTTTCACTTTCTTGTCTTTTTCTTTGTGTACTTCTCAGCTTTCAGCAACATAATGTACCTAAGTTATTTCTCTGATTTTTCTTAATGAATTGGGGAAAAGCAGCATTTTGAATATAGTACCTCTCAGTTCCTTGAAAAATAAAACTAACTTTCATTTAGTGATATATGAACTCTTTTCTCTGTAATTCTCTTGGTCTAGAGTCCTAGAAGTCTTGTGTGATGCAGTCTTTTGGCAAGATTTCTAGTAATTCATGGTTTAGACTGGTTGCAAACAGTGGGAATATAGCAAGGACAGCTTTTCTCAAAGTATTTTGGTGCCTCTGGATGAAACCAAAAGGTGCTGAGGTGCACAAAACTACTTTACAGTTAAATGACATTTTTTCCTCGACAAAACTACCAAACAAAGGTTCAGTTCTAGTTTTGGATGAAGATTTAGGTCAGCCCTTACCTTTGGCATTCATATCCCTATTTTCCTTCCCAACTTACTTTGGGACAGATCTTTAGCTGGTGCAAATCAGCTTAGCTGCATTGAAGTGTACCAGCCTTTACACCAGCTGAGAATTCGGCCACCCAGAGGCCAAATGAGGAGTTGAGTTCACCCAGAATTCCTAAATGTCTTTCAAGAGATCCTGTTGATCCTAGACTCTTCAAGTCTATTAGAAGTGGGGTTTGGTATATTTTACTATGGAAAGGCCACAAAGAGGTATTCAAAAGGCTAAGCAAATATATTTTCTACAGTTTGTATTTTTGATCTATCTTTGTTGAAATACTTAATTTGCTTTTGGCACAGAGTTGGAACCTTTGATTATTTATTTACATGATTTGTAAAGCATTTTTATAACCCTCCACATTTGTAGCACAGCCTGATTATTGGAAAAAAAGACATATCAAGGTCATTAACATTTCTAACACTTCACAGCAGCTAGAAATCTTTTAATTCTACTGTCAGTCATGGAGTGTAACAATCCTGTTCCAAATGGCGATAAGTACAAATCTTCTAGATTGCCTTAAACTATTGATATACTATAGATATGACTTATGTGCTTACAAACAAAGTAGGATTTCACTGTTTGGCAAAAAGACTGTAGATTTTACTTTTGATTTGTGGAAAAAAACTGAGCATAATTTGAATTACTAAGCCATGTTTACTAGTGTGGGTGTTGGATCGTTATGCATATTTATTCTGAAAACAAACATGAGGACAAGAAATTATCTGTAACAAAAAATTATATATCTCATAGAAATGTGCTGCTAGGGTTATGTGTGCATATCATGCCGTGCTTAAGAACTTTTATCCTGCTTTTCACAAAATCTGAAATTGATATAGTTGCTGATCAGTGAATCCTCCAACAGATTAAGGAGTTGCATTGATGACTCCACAAACAGTACATCATCTATGGATTGATTTAAAGAAAGGCAATTTAAATCGCTGATTTAAATCACCAAGTGGAAATCCTTGCTATAAATCATCAATTCTAATCAAGTTTTCCTTTAGTACTTTAGTTATTTTCTAACTACATTCTTATTGGTTGATATAACCATTAAAACATGTTGATTTACAACTAAATAGAGCCTTTATACTAGATTTGCTACCTACGAGGGTCCACTATAACTATATACATTTATTTAATATTTAACATTTAATATAGTTTATATTTTCAGATTATTATTAATTGTATCTTTTTATTATGTTAGAAAATGGTTAATGATATATTGCTTATTTGCTAGATAATTAAGATTTTTTTTCTCATGATTTGTGTCAAGCTGCATTAGGGTGAGAACTAGAATTGAACACAAAGCAGCATATACCATTTTTTTAATGCTTTAAATATTTTAGATACCTAAATTTCAATTATCAAAATGTTTCACATTTACAACTAAATGATATCTTAAACAGAGGGATTAACTGTAGTCAATAAACAAAACTATTATTTCAGCCCAACTTGGTAAATTTTTCAAATATGTACAAGTGAAAATGACTGGAGCTTAAGTTTCTACTTGCCTAAGGGTGGGTCTACACTTAAAACACTGCAGCGGTGCCACTGTAGTGCTTCAGTGAAGACGCTACTATGCCAACAGCAGAGCTTCTCCCATCGGCATAGTTAATCCACCACCATCAGAGACGGTGCCTATGTCGATGGGAGAAATTCTCTCATTGATAGAGAGATGTCTACACCGGGGGTTAGGTCGGTATAATTGTGTCATTCAGGGGTGTGGATTTTTCACACCCCGGAGCGATGTAGTTATACCAATGTAAGTTTATAATGTAGACCTGGCCCAAATCTCTTGAAAATGAGACAGTCTATTATATTACTTAGACTGTCCTTCAAACTTTTAAAACTAGGGGATCTCATCCCCTCCCTCCTTGTTTTTATTCATAGACTGGAGGAGACAAGACAAGTTTTCCTGCTTTTTCAACTCCTAATTGACTTCTCAACTTTGAGTGTATTAGTCCAGATGAAGAAAATACTCTTTCTGTGCCTGCAGAAGAGGCTAGTGTTGTCAAAAGCAGTTGTAGCTCTTCAACAGGCTCTGGTTCCAGGTGCTTAGCTAGTCACTTTCTTTAAAAGATCATCAGCAAACATGTACTGCTTGAATGGTTCACCTCCAAACCTGAAAGTCATTGTGGTTAGCATAATTAATGGGTGATTATTAGATGCTCATGTCATAGTGGCATCATCTCCTTCAGCAGTTAGACATCATCTACCCTACCCCGGTACTTTGGGTTGGGAATATTGGCAAGAAAATGAGGTGGAGTTAAGTGCCTGATCCATCTGCTTCTTTACTGCCTGCAATTTAACTTTGTTGTTGGGTATTTCTTTCTTCAATGTTTCTTGACATTCTTTCCACATTTTAACAACATCAGCAATATAGCAGCATCTTTGTGCAGTTTGTCCAAGGCTATGGAAATAGGTTTTTGTTAAGTTGGCCCTAAAATAATGGTTGCAGCTTGGGTCATCTAGTACATTGAAAGAGGAGGGCACTTTTCAGGGACTTCTTGCTTCTCAGCTCTATGAGCTAAGATGTGAAAAAATTATCTAAGTTATACATTTCTTGCTTTGGGAAGCATGGCTGTCTTTTGGTATTAATTTAATAGCACTTTTTACTTAGTTCATTTGGATTATTTTCTCTAGTTCTGAAAATAGGAGAAAATTAGGGGGGGGGGAGAACTTTCACTTTCTAGACAACAGCTATTCCTGCATTATTGTGGACAGCTAATATTCTAAACCACTGTGTTCACTTCCATCCTCTGTTCCCCAACTCTTTATTTTTTAGTGGGCTTTGAAATACAGCACAGTCCTTTAAACAAGTAGACCTTTCTTTATTTGCAAGTCATTTGTGTCCTGTTAAATGGATTATTTTAGGTCCTCATTGCTGATAACAAATGTTAGGCTACCAATAAGTAATACACTGGCTTAGTAACTGTTTCCTTATGTCTGCTTTCATAACTGTAACAGCCTATAACTTACTCATAGCTAAAAGAGTTTTCCATAGCTCAAGAGGTAGAGGGCTGGGTTTTTGGTTCCAGTTTTGTTATCTGCCATCAACTGTGGAAAGTGAGAGTGTGTGTGTGTGTGTGTGTGTGTGTGTGTATATATATATATGTCCTCAGTTTGTCAAAAATACACTCTAAAAGGTTTATAGTTTATCTGCAGTGTTGTTAAGGTAGTTTCTTTTATTACCCATTCAGATATTATCTGTACTTCTCAAAGGCAAGAATACTGTAATAGATCCCCACTCTGGAGTTGGATTCCTTGTGCATGATTGAAGTTAGAACCTTCTCGGGTGACCATATTTCCCTATGCTGAATACGGGACACCTGGTAAAATTACTCGTATTCAAGCAAGTTCAATGGCAGTCAATCAGAACTATGCACTACAAACATTCAAAAACATACAAACCCGTTAAAAAGAAATACTGCGTAGTTGGATTATTTTTATTTACCTTCTTATCTTTAAGGCTTTAGGGTTCACACAGGGAGGAGTGACACACATGGGGAGAGGTGACACACACTCCCGTACAACTCTCTTGCGGGGGGTGACTGACCAACCCGACCCTCCCTGCCTGCTGTGCTCTGCCCTCCATGCCTGCTCCTGGGACAGACCCACGTCTCCCAGTACTTGGCCCCGGGGCAGCTTGCAGTCAGGGGTACAGGATTTCTTTTAGTCATTGTGGTTCCAGTTGAGGGCAAAGGTAGGCAAGGAAGTGCCCTTAGAGCTGGCTAGGATAGGGACAGCTGACTCTGGAGGGAATGGTACACTGGAGAAATTCATATTTTCATTTTCAGTGATCTGGAAGGGGGGTTTAGAGGAGCTGGAGTCTTTTTATGGGTCCTCCCACTTGCCCATGAGCCACAGTGAAAATGAAATAGTCTCACAGGAGTTTAAAGAGCTGCTTTGCTGATCACACTGTTCCCCTGAGTGCTCTCCTCACTCACTTGGCGAAGGGGTGAGAGCAGTGCTGGTAGCAGAAGTTTAGATTCTTTTTTTTCCTAGTATTACTGTACGTTTATTTATCCAAGTAAAATGTATCCTGTCGTCACCCTGCCTTGTCTCCCAGGGTATAAAGCTACCCAGAGTACTCTCAATCCACCATACATGTTTAGTAAGTGAAACAACATAACTTCATTGGTGAACTGTATCAACTTTCTCTGCACTGCCTCTTCCATGTAATTAATAAATACATCAACACTGGCCTCAAAACTGACCCCTGGAGAATTCCCCTATTAACTTATTTTAACTCTGATGAATAGTGGGTTACAATAACTGTTTCCTATTGTTGAACCTGTGTATAATTCACAGCACGACTTTATCTCTTACCCTATAGTTATTTTTCTTACTAGTCTTTTATGAGGCACTGTAACAGGGTGGCAAAGTGCATGATCTTGCATAGGGATGCAGGGTTCTTTTGTTGATCCATCCTGTTAAGAGGAATTAGAATCTTGCATAAAGCTGATAAGTAAATTCTGTTGATTCATTGTGCCACCAAGATACAACAGAAATGTGTGTGTAGGACCCTTACATGAGTATAGGGGAAATTAATGTTCAGACAGGAAGGTCCTGTAAGAAACCCTAAGAAGATATAGGCATAAGGGGAGAGGTTCCACTGAGGTTTGTGCTGATTGACTCTATTGGTAACTCAAAAATAACACAGCCACCATGAGGGGGCAAGTTTGACTTTATTCAATATGTGTGAACTTTATTAGAAGTAAGATGGGAATGCTTCCTGCTTCATAGGCAACTTAATGGAAAATATTATGAAAATCCAGGTAATTCAGTTTATCCATTAGGTCATCCGTATCTGATATTTCATTAAACTTTTCCAAATACCTTTAAAAATATAAGGATTGACGCTTTCCTGCCAACAAGTCTTGCTTTCTCAAGGCCAAAGGGAGTCCCACATTTCCATTGACATCTGGAGATCAAGCAGCAGTAGAATTCAGCTGGAATTTAGTTACACACAAAAGTTGATAAACCCAAAGGGATTACACATCTAGGAGCTAGTACGGAGTATGGAGAACAGTTTTCTAACAGTGTAACTTCCAAGAAGTAATAATTAACACTGTGCAGGAATTTAACATAAACCTGGAATTTCAGCTATCTGCAATGTCATAAAGGCTTATGTTACCTACCATTGGGTACATATGGGAGCACTAACTGCCCTGAGGATTTCCACACCCTAGACAATTAACCTTCTCACTCTAGTATCTCCAGATTTCTATAGGTAAGCTTCAGGTTTAGCCCAGCTGTTCAGTCTCCTGTTTCTTGCTGGATTCTTAACCTGGTACACTGGTCTCTTTGGAAACCTCTCTTGGCAGTGTTTCATGTTGTTCTTCACTGTAGAAGTTACTTTTCCTATTATCAGATTAATTACATAGGCATAGAAAGTTCAAATTTTAACATACTGTCAGGCAGTCGGATCTTCAGTTTATGCTGGGTAAGGTGGTTCAAAGAACAACACCTGAGTTTCTGTCAAAGCTCAATTCAACCTTTCACCTGAGCTAGCAGATACATCTATATGGTTCTCTGAATGGCTGCAGAGCAATTAACTATTACCTATCTTGAACTTGTCCATTTTGTAAATCAGGTACACTGTTAGTTATTTGCAGGATCACAGGAAATGGATCAACGCCATGAAAGCAAGCGTTTCATGTTGGGTCAAGTTGGTTGTAGCAGCTCCCATTAGACTCTGGCAGAACAAATCATGCAGAAAATAGAGTAAATTTTACAATTAATCTGAAATATTAAAAACATTAAATCTTATAAATGTAATGTGAAAATAATTGTGATCTAGCTATTATACGAAAGTTGTTGTTTATCCTTTCAATTGGACTGTCGTCTTTGTCTGAATATTTAACCTTTTAATGATGTGAAATAGTTTTTGAGCTTGTTTTAAGTGGAATCCTTCTGGGTAAGGAAGTAATGTTTTGTCTTGCCTATGTTGTTGCAGACTCTCCTACAGATTTTTGGCGTGGTAGCTGTGGCTGTGGCAGTGATTCCTTGGATACTCATCCCTTTAGTTCCACTTTGTATTCTTTTCATTTTTCTTCGACGGTATTTCTTAGACACAGCGAGAGATATTAAACGTCTGGAGTCCACAAGTATGTTGCTTGGATAGAGCTGATTTTAAGTCTGAGCAACAATTATATGAGATGCTAAAATTCTGCAATCAATTAATTAATCGGGAATTTTTGCTCTAGTTTTGCAGATTATTTGCTTGTTGTCTTGGGTCTCAAACCAGCAAAATCCTTCAACACTTGCTTAACCCCAGGCTTAAGCCCACAATTAATGTCTTTGAAATTAAATGGACTACTCATATATTTAAAGTTATGGACATATTTAAGTGATTTGCTGGATCTTGGCCTTATTGGGCTAATTGCACATAATAATGTAGGTTTTGACCCAGTGTGACCTTCATGATTATCTCTGTATTTCAAATTGACTATAGTATTAAATAGCGGAGTCTGAGTCTTGAGCATCATGAATTTAAAAAAAAAAGTTGGGTGCATTATCTGATTAGTAAAAGAAACAAAGGAAGAAGCCATGGATGATAACAAGTGTTGAAAACTTTTTTTGTGTCAATTAGATTAATCCATTTTGCCATCCAAGTGGGTGTAATTGAGTAACAGGAAAGTAGGTTTATCCTAAAAGATGCGATTCACTGGCTTGTGTCAGTAAACAGAGAAGTAGGATTAAAGATTAACATAGTGCAAAAAATTACCAACACTGCCCTTCAGCTACAATAAATTAGTCTTTTTTACTTTACAGCTCGAAGTCCAGTGTTCTCCCACTTGTCAACATCTCTCCAGGGACTTTGGACGATTCGTGCTTTCAAAGCAGAGCAAAGATTCCAAGAATTATTTGATGCTCACCAAGATCTTCACTCAGGTTTGTCATGAATAGACATGGACAGCTAAGTATGTAGCTCTTTCAGAGGAAAATATTTTCTCCCCTCAGATACACGTGAGCAGCATACATGCACAACTCATGCTGATTTTAATACATCTCTCTTTAGGGCAAAATCTCCCCATTAGTAGATTTCATAGTTGTTTCTTCTTTCTGTCTGGATTTGTAGAATACACTTTGGACTCTAGAATAGTTTGAGAGATCCAAGCAGGCATCATAACAATATTTAAGATAAACATTTTAAAGTACACCTCTACGCCGATATAACGCTGTCCTTGGGAGCCAAAAACTCTTACTGCGGTGAAACCGCGTTATATGGAACTTGCTTTGATCCACCAGAGTGCGCAGCCCCACGACCCCAGAGCACTGCTTTACCGTGTTATATCCGAATTCGTGTTATATCAGGTCGCGTTATATCGGGGTAGAGGTTTATACCCAATAAGTATATTTAAAGTATCATTTTCCACCAAGTTCCCATGTTGCATAATATTTTAAGGCAAAACAAGTTATACTTAGCAATATTTAATATTATTCAGGTGGAACACTAAGGATGTGTCTACACTAAAAAATTAAATTACCCTATATACAGCCACTGCAGTAATTACTGCCGTGGTGCATGTCCACACTACTCTCCTTGGGTTGGTGGTGCGTATCTCAACAGGAGCGCTGCCACGACCTAAGAGGGGGAATGTGGGGAGCTGAGAGTCTCTTGCTGCAAGGCATTTTCTCCAAAACTCCAAATAATTTGTGACTTTTTTCTGCACCTCCAGTTTTTTAATATATTTTGAAAATGTGGACACCTGAACTTTACATAGTATTCAGTATCAGTCTCGCCAATGCCTTATACACAGAAGTAAAATTGCCTCCCTATTTCTACTTACTACTGCCCTGCTTATACATCCAAGGAGCGCATAGCCCTTTGTGCCACAGCATCGCACTGAAAGCTCATGTTAAATTGCTTGACCACTATGACACCTAAATCCTTTTCAGAGTCACTGTTTTCCGGAACACAGGCCCCCAGTCTGTAGGTATGGCCTGCATTCCTTTTTCCAAGACATGTAACTTTGAATTTGGCTATATGAAAATACATTTTATATGAACAGGCCCAGATTACAAAGCGATACAGAATTCTACCTTATGCCTATTTGACTTCTGTTATTGGCCCTAAATTTGAATACTTTAATTTTCATTATACAGACTATGCTGCTTTCTTCTGTGATTATATCAAGTAACCTCCACTGTCCAGTAATACTCAATTCAGTGAAGCATATTGGGATATACTTTATCTAAATGTTATATGAAAGAAAATTGCAATGGTGTTTTACGTAGCGTACTAGGCATCTGATCCAAAGTCCATTGAAGTCAATTAGACTCTTTTTGTTGGCTTCAGTGGGCTGTGAATCAGGCGCTAGCATCTTTTATTTCTGTTTCGACTCTTGTTTGATATACTAGTCTCAGCTGTGTTAAACAGTGTGAAAACCTGAAAGCTGGCCAGCACTAGCTAGGAAAATAGGGCATCATCATCGTCAACACATGCAAACTCTCTCCAAGAGAATATTTTTGCAGCTTATAGAATTAGTCCATGCTGATTTTATGTCTTATGGGAGTCAATATAGAGCTTATTTCTTCCCAATAACTTATTGTTCTTATTATGACTTTTAAAAAACTTTTTAGAGGCTTGGTTTCTGTTTTTGACTACCTCCCGATGGTTTGCTGTGCGGCTGGATGCCATCTGTGCCATCTTTGTTATAGTGGTTGCCTTTGGTTCCCTGCTTCTCGCAAACAGTAAGTACAGATGCTAGGAATGTTAATGCTATAATTACAATTTATAGCAATACCTTATTCTTTTTCAGAGTTTACTTTCTGTAATTGTTTAAGGATTGCAATTAAGTAAAATGTTTCTTTCTAGTTCCTGGTCTGTCCCTCAGTCCAAGACATTCCTGTAAGTACTGGAGACAGTTCAGACTTCTCTGGGCTCAAGGGCTTGGCCATGAACCTAACATCCTTCCTCCAAATTATCTCCCCCGAGTGTTGCAGGAAAGCTTGCAATTCTACAATCTTGCCTTTACTGTTGAAATACTAGCTTTTAAAGCTGTCTTTGGGACAACAACATTTGTTTCCCTTCTTGTCGCGGCAGACTCAGCCAAACAGAGCAGGCTGAACATTCAGGGATGCAGCTCAAATGTCTTGGGTTCAGGGAGAGGCCAATCCCAGAAAGGGAGATTTTATTATAAGAAGCTTTATATTCATTGTCATTCTCATGCTGTTGTTTTATATGATCATCCCAAAATGTAATTATGGTAGATGTTCTAAAACTAGATAGTCTTCTAAAATACAAAGGAAGTAATTATCTTGGACATGAAATTTGGGTGCTAAATTTGCTGTTCTTTGTTTCCTTTATTTTTCCTTTAAGATAATATATATAGACCTATATACATTGCATTATAGAGAAGATTTCCAGCTAGGTTTCAAGTTACTAGACTTGAAGACAAATCAAAACACTGGGCTTGATTTGTCTCTCCAATCGGTATAAGGAGTAGCTTTTGTGAAGTCAGTGGAGTTATGCTGATGTAAAATGGCTATAGTGAGAGGAGAATTGGGTCCCATATTAGGACCAAATCCTGTTTAGTTTATTCACAAGAGCTGACTCTTTGAGTGTAATGAGTCTGTCCATGTGAGTAGGGTGAGCAGAAGTTTGCCCTTCAAAAACTTCTTGTCTGCTCTTACAGTGCTTTGCACCCATTTATACCAGTACATAGTTTGTGTAAATGCTAGCAATGTGTTTTAGTAGCGTTGTATGCTCACCGTGCACAGGTTTAGGAGCCTGATCCAACTCCCTTTGAAATTAATTGAAAGATTCTCAATTGCTTAACTGAATAGCGATGACCCTAAACTTGTGCTTAAGAGATTAGTTGATTCTGGGCTTTGTTGTTGTTGTTGTTGTTGTTAAAGACAAGGTGCCTGGCAGTGGAGAACCAGGACCTTATTTTCAAACACGAATATAGTTTTAGAAAGCTTACAAAAGTAATGTGACAAGATAGACCTTTTCCACAGAGCTACTATTTAAACTGGTGTGACTGAGAGCCAATCTGGCTCTACCACTTCAATGGCATATTAGTTTGAAAGACAAGTAGAGTTTTGTGTAATTATATAGATGTGATTTTTCTCCTCCTCGCCCTACAGCTCTGGATGCAGGACAGGTTGGCTTGGCATTGTCCTATGCAATCACGCTCATGGGAATGTTCCAGTGGGGAGTTAGGCAAAGTGCTGAAGTTGAAAATCTGGTAATATTAATTTGCTCAACTTCATATTTTTCACATCTCTTTGCTGTTAAGTGACATGAAATACATTTGAAGTGTTATCTTTGCATTAATGGAATTTTAAAGACCCTGTACCCCATGCCAAAACTGAACTGCCTCCCATATTTGCAGGAAGAGAGAGGCAGCCCAAGTGTCTCAAATTTGGGGAGGGGGTAGTTCCGTTAGTTAGTCTTTTCCATTTAGAATCCCGTAAAATCTTAGTTATCAATAAATCTTGCTGCCTCTTTGATATTTGTATGTCCATGGATATGAAAAAAAATTCTGCTAGCTATCCAGCCAATACTGTAGTAACCAGTATACTGATTTGGCTCTGCTGATGAATTATAGATATTCATTCCAAGCACATAATAACCTTAGCCAGAGCTGCAAGGGACAAGCTCATTGGTGAAACCCCAGAGATAGTGGTGGCTCAGTACACACAAAAATGATAAACTTATCAATGATATTACTAATAGGCTGGGTCTTCCTGTAGCTCAGATGTAAGTCTGATCTCTAGTACTACTCCCATAGATGCCCAGGAGAAAGACAACCTATCATGTAGAAAATAAGGCTCCAGTCCTGCAAAGTACTTAAGCATGTGAGTAATCCCATTGTCCTCAAATTAATGCTTACATTGACTCAATTAACATGCTTTAAAATTAAGTACATGCTTAAATGTTATGCTGGATCGGGACCTATATTAGGAGGTAAGACTTGCATTTCTATTTAATAAAAATAGGACAGTACCATGATTCGTCCTCCCCCCCCCCCCCCAGCCCCCCATATGATTGAAAGAAAATTTCTGGTGTCATTTTGTAGCTTTTTATATAATCAGAATGTTACCCCAAATATAAAAGAGTTTGAGTTTATTGCTTGTGTGACTTTTTTCTAGATGATCTCAGTAGAAAGAGTAATGGAATACACAGAACTTGAAAAGGAAGCTCCTTGGGAGTCGAACAAACGTCCACCAGCTGAATGGCCAAGCCAAGGAGTGATAGCCTTTGAAAATGTTAACTTCACTTACAACTTAGATGGACCCTTGGTGTTGAGGCACTTGTCTGTTCTAATTAAATCAAAAGAAAAGGTATGCATTGCATGCTTACTTCAAATATACACAATTTTCGTTAAGGAGGTAATACCTTATGGTCTTTTTTTTTTTTCAACTCTATACAGTGCTATAAAATATACCAGGGTGGCCAAACTGTGGCTTGTGAGCTGCATGCATGCATCTCTTTTATAGTTAAAATGTGGCTTGTGGAGTCCCCTATACCTCTCCATTCTCTGCCTATCAGACTGGGGCGGAAAGCTCAGGGCGTCTGCCCTGCAGTGTGGTGGTGGGGATAGGGGCTTCTGCCAGAGACGACTGGTGCCTGCTGAGAGTGGGGGGCACAATTTAAAGGTTTAAACAGTTTGAGTCACACCCCCAGGTATGCCCCCCAATTACCCTCAGTGGCCCCTTCCTGCAGCTCCCCCATGTTAGCTCTGCATGAAGAGGCACAGCAAGCAGCTGGGAGCTTCGGGGGGGAGCTGCTGCTTTAGCTCTGCAGGAAGAGGCAGCAGCAAAAGCAGCGGCTCTCCCTGCTGCTCCCAGCTGCTTGCCACTGCCTCTCCGAATGGCTGCAAGTTCCAGCTTGCCAGCTCCAGGAACTGACCTAGTGGAGGCCAGATAACCCTAGCAAAAATCGGGGGGGGGGGGGGGGAACCGCACGCGACCCCACGTGCCCCCCCCCCCCCCCTGCCTCCCCTGTGGCTTCTGCCAGCAGGAAGGGGGCCCCGAGCCCTGGCAGGCACTTCCCGCAGGGCTGAAGCCCCAAGACCCCCCTCCCTGCCAGGCTGAAGCCCCAAGACCCCCCTACCTGCCAGGCTGAAGCCCTGAGCTCCAGCAGGCCGCCCCGGCTCTCAAACTTCTGAAGATTGTCATGTGCAGCTCAGAGGGTCAGTAAGTTTGGCCACCCCTGAAATATACTATCCTTAGAAAATGAGGCCTGTATTTAAAAAAAAAAAAAAAAAAAAAGTAATTATATTACTCATATTTACTAAAGGATAAAGCATGTTTACTTACTATAAGTCATGCAGTAATGTTTGGTAATATGCGTGGTTACGAGTAAATAACCTACTTAAGAACTTGGGAAACTAGGGACTTTGTGATTGCCTATTGCATAAACTCCAAGAACAAACACCACTTAGATTGTATGCTCTTCAGGGCAGGGATTTTCTCTTTGTTATATGTTTGTAAAGTGCCTATCCCAGTAGGGCTCGGACCTTTAGGTGCTACATAATACAAATAGTTATAATAAAACAAATGCAGACCTTGGTCCTGTGATTGGATCCATGTGGGCAGATCTGAATCCTTGTGCATGTGCAGAGGCTTGGTGACTTCAGTGGGACTCAGCCCAGGCGTATGGATCCTCTTGCACAGATCTGATTGCATGATCATGGCTTTTATTTCAAAATGCAACTAAGGTCACTAAGAGAAAACAATATGCATGCCAGACGTCGTTTACAAAGCCCAGAATTTAAAAGCAAGGAAATGAATAATTAAGGGTATGCTAAACCAGGGGTTCTCAAACTCGGGATTGGGACTCTTCAGGGGATCATGAGGTTATTACATGGCGTGTCGTGAGCTATCAGCCTCCACCCCAAACCCCGCTTTGCCTCCAGCATTTATAATGGTGTTAAATATGTAAAAAAGTGTTTTTAATTTATAAGGGGGGGTCGCACACAGAGGCTTGCTATGTGAAAGGGGTCACCAGTACAAAAGTTTGAGAACCACCGTGCTAAACTGTTAGCCACCTTATGAACACATTACTCTTATTAACTACAAAGAAATAGGAGCATCACACTTTGCTGGAGAGCATTTTCTGTCTCTGCCACTGAGAAGACAAAGCTGCTCTAATGATTCCAACAGTTTGTATCCATTAGGGGAAAAAAGGTCAAGGATGGATTGAGTTTAACTAACTTGTGTTAGCTAACTGCATGTGACCTTTCCCCCAGTTTAGATACAGGTGTAATACCTTTCCATCAGCATTGGTCTTGAGAAGCTAAACTGTTAGGAAGCTAAGTATGAATGGGAAAGAGGGGAGATAAGTAGAGCTGTACAAAGGGACACTGAGGATCCACTAAAGGAAACACAAAAGGGGCAGGGAGAGGCAACACAAAAGGTGGAAAGTGACAATAAAAAATAAAGGAGGGTGCACGCGCACACACACACATAATCCCAGGATGTGGGAGAAGGAGAGATAAGTGGGGGAAAAAGTCAATTTCATAATTTTAGGATTGTGGGGATTTTACTTCAGTTCCTTTTGGCAACTTATCCAATTAACTATCAGCATTAATGAGATTGTTAGCCAAAAGAAACACAGAAATAAAAACCCTCACTCTGCAAACTTTTGACTCTTCTACCTTTGCCCCATCATCCCAATTTTGAAACCATCTCAATTGAAAGAGTGTGATAGGGCAAGTTTCCCCCATAGACCAAATGAAATTAGAGCCCTGCAGTGTTAATTCGTGTTTTGCCACATTTCAAATGCAGATATACGTTTTTTGATTAAGAAATCTTCCCTGGGAGGTTGGCTCAGTTCTATACAATCGTTGCCCTGACTTAATTTGTAACACGCACTTCCATTCAGCCCCAACCGCCATGCCATTCCTCAAGTGAATCATTTTAATAACAAGCATGTTACAAGAATTCAGCCCTTCTATCTTGTACAAAGATAATTTCATGGAGAAAGGTAAGTGGGAGTTGAGGGCAACGAGTTTACAAAGTGTAGTAAAAAAGCTGTTTATCTTCTCTGTACTTTTCTTGCCTTTGGGCCAGCTCTGTAGCAGTTATAATAAGCCACTCTAGTGTAATAGTGAATAAGAAGATTTAAATTTCATGGCAAGAAACAGAAATAAAATAAAAGAACAGAAATAAGAGAGGTACCCAGACAGTGGCTAAACGTTTGTTGCTTTTTTGATCTGAGTGATTGTGCTGTGGGTTTGTCATCCTAAAGTAAGTTTGCCCAGTTTGAAACTCTTGCAGCTCTGGGGAGAGATGGGTTTCCTTTTTAGAAGCTACTGTTTTTGATAATGTATCACATGGTATGACAGTAGGCCATCACCACTATAATGTGTAAAATAATAGGTTTCCAGGTATCTGCCCCTGTTCCCTGGATTTTAGTAAAAGGGAAGCATTTCTTGAAAACCTAGAAGTTACTAACATTTCAGGCCTTGTCTATGCTACAGGAGTTACTATGGTACAGCTATGGCATCAAAGCTATGCTACTGCAATCCCATAGTGTAGACGCAGATGACAGTGATGGAAGGGTTTTTTCCGTCACTGTAGGAATGCCATCTCCCTCTAGGTCAATGAAAGCATTCTTCTATCAACATCAATCTGGCTGCCTCTACAGTGGGGGTTAGGTTGACATAGCTACGATGCACAGGATTTTTCAGTCTACCTGGCTTAAGGTTTAAATATAGAATAGGCCAAAGTATTTTCTCACTGTCCTCTAAGGCCTCAAACAACACTTGGCACCTAATGTAGATGAAGACTATGTCTACACTATGGAAGCTTTTTGGCGCAGCTAGTCCTGGAACCCACCAGAGGAGAGGCAATTCTTGATTTAGTCCTAAGTGGAGCACAGGATCTGGTCCAAGAGGTGAATATAGCTGAACTGATTAGTAATACTGACCATAACATAATAAAATTTAACATCCCTGTTGTGGGGAAAACACCAAAGAGTCCACCATTGTAGCATTTAATTTCAGAAAGGGGAACTAGACAAAAGTGAGGAAGTTAGTTAAACAAAAATTAAAAGGTACAGTGCCAAAAAGTGAAATCCCTGCAAGATCCTTCAGCAGGAGCGGGCCTGAAGCCCCGAGCCCTGGCAGGTGCCTCCCATGGGGCTGAAGCCCTGGCAAGTTCCCTGAGTCCTGGGCAGGCAAGCCCCACCACCCTGCTGTGGGGCTGATGCCCTGAACCTTGACAGGTGCACCTAGCTCTTGAACTTCTGAAGATTATCATATGCATCTCAGAGTGTCAGTAACTTTGGCCACCCTGTCATAGAGGATAAACCCATCAGTGGCTGTCAGGGACACAACCCCATGCTCTGGATGTCCCTAAGTCTCTGACTTCCAGAAGCTGGGACTGGATGATAAGGAATTGGATGCCCTGTTCTGTTAATTGCTCTGAAGCACCTGGCATTGGCCACTTTCAGAAGACAGGATACTGGGCTCGATGGACCATTGGTCTGACCCAGTATGGCCGTTCTTAAGTTTTTATGGTATAAGTTTTAAAGGTAGACCAGGCCAAAAATAATGGTGGATTTTGAACACAACACAGCTGTCTTTGTCAAAGCTAGATGGTAAGTGGTGTTTAGAAACACATTAACACATGTCGGTTCATACATTTGCTAAACATAAATTATTTTCTTTGTCTGGATGACCTAAATCTGAGTTCTGTGTTTAGTAATCAGGGACCCAATCCTGCTGATATACCCTTTTGTGTATGGAGGTAGCCATTGGCTTCAGTAGGGCTGCACAAGGGCCTGCCTGCCTGGTTTCAGCTTTGTAGGACAGATTTGATTATGATCTGTATATGGAAAAATAATGTGCCTTTTGAATAACATGATTTATAACAGGGAATAAAATTCTGTTTACTGAGAGCCAGTTCAAATTCATGCTGATTTTAGCAGCGTGTAGTCAATTTAGAGAAATCCATTTGTATTTTTGGTCAAACACTGAAAAATGAAATGCTTTCATTTGATGCCTGCCTGAAAGAGAGATATTGACACTATACAAGCAGCTTCATTTTTATTTTAAGAGTGACTTTATTTTTGATAATGTTTTTCTTCATGTTGCTAATACAGTAGTGTATATCAATAAGGTTTTCAAAAGAAATGCTTTTGAACTCTTTCTTTTTAAAACACTTTATGTGTGTTCTCCATTTAGCTTTTTCTTTCTGATTTATCTTTTTGAAGGAAGAGGAGCTTTAGTAGAGTTTCTTCAGAAATATTTCTCATTATTTCAATTATTTTTTTTCCTTTTCCTTTTATACCATTCCTTTAAACAGATTTGCTAAAACTAAGCTGCATTTTAGGTAACAGTAAAATAATTATTAGCACTTACGTAGTACATCTCTACCTCGATATAACGCTGTCCTCGGGAGCCAAAAAATCTTACCGCGTTCTAGGTGAAACTTGCTTTGATCCACCGGAGTGCGCAGCCCCGCCCCCCCGGAGCACTGCTTTACTGCCTTATATCCGAATTCGTGTTATATTGGGGTAGAGGTGTACTTAGTGATTGTACACACCCATGTGAATCAGTTATTCAGTAAAATCATAGAATTGGAAAAGTTAGAGGTAGAAAAGACCTTTTAGGTTATCCAGTCCGTCTTCCAAGTTGCTTCTTCCAGTATATTTTCTTGTGCTTAGTCTAGGGTGTTTTTTTTTTTTTTTTTAAATGCAGGTTCTGCCACTTTGCTTGGGAGCCTATTCCATATCTTAATTTCTCTGTTACAAATTTTTTCCTGATATTCACCTTAAGTTTTCCTTTCCTTAATATCATTTCAGTATCTCTGTGTATCACACTACATAATTGCCCAATTTTGTTTGGTGTTTGTACTTTTCAAATATTCTTCTGTTGTCATGTGCCTTCTTAATTACTTAGTCATGCTATACTGTACATCAGTGGTTCTCAACCTTTTCAGACTACTGTACCCCTTTTACAAGTCTGATTTGTCTTGTGTGTACCCCAAGTTTCACCTCACTTAAAAACGACTTGCTTACAAAATCAGACATAAAAATACAAAAGTGTCACAGCACACTATTACTGAAAAATTGCTTACTTTCTCATTTTTACCATATAATTATAAAATAAATCAATTGGAATACAAATATTATAATTACATTTCAGTGTATCGTGTATATAGAGCAGTATAAACAAGCCATTATCTGTATGAAATTTTAGTTTGTACTTACTTCGCTAGTGCTTTTTATGTAGCCTGTTGTAAAACTAGTCAAATATCTAGATGAGTTGATATACCCCCTGGAAGAATCTCCTTACTTCTGGTTGAGAACCACTGCTGTGCATATTTAACTCTTTTGTCTTCCCTCATAAATCAGTATCTCCAGTCCATGGTAATTTTTCTTGCTCCTCTCTGAAATCCCTTCAGCGTTTGCCAATATCTCTCTGGAAATGTGGTGCCTAGAACTGAATGTAATATATACCTAGAACCTCAGAGTTGCGAACACTTTGAGAATGAAGGTTGTTTGTAACTCTGACTTGTTCGTAACGCTGAAGAAAATGTTATGGTTATTCTTTCAAAAGTTTACAACTGAACATTGATTTAATATAGCTTTGAAACTTTACTATGCAGAAGAAAAATGGTGCTTTTAACCATCTTAATTTAAATGAAACAAGCACAGAAACAGTTTCCTTGCTTTGTCAAATCTTTTTTTTAAAACTTTCCCTTTTTTTTAGTAGTTTTTAGTAGTTTAGTTTAACACAGTACTGTACGGTATTTGCGTGGGGTTTTGTTTTTTGTTTTTTGGTCTCTGCTGCCTGATTGTGTACTTCTGATTCCAGTTGATGGTTTGTGCTGACTGGTCAGTTTGTAACTCTGGTGTTCATAACGCTGAGGTTCTACTGTAACAGGTTCTGCCAGAGCAGATCTATAGAGAGAGTTATCCCAAGCTGCGCTCTGTGAGACAGTTGATTGGGTGTACATTCCATTTTTCTAAGTAATCCTCACCTGTTTCTTGATGAAGACAGGTTTTTTGCAAAAAGGAGTTCACTATCTGAGTCATATTTAGTCAGCATTAATTTTGCCCCTTTCTTCATTTATTAACAGACCTACAATCTCCCTAAGTATTTTTTTTTCATTTGATATATTTGTAAAAGATTTTTTTAGTTCCATACCATTAGGCTTCTTAGCATTTCCTTATTTTACATTTTCCCTGCATTTTCTGTGAAAACCTTACTGATTGAATGTATTAGTTGGGTTGCTTCTCCATTTTTGTTGTTGTTGTTGCCAGTATGGTTTTTTAATCCTCTGTTCTTTGAGTGGCTCCTTGTGGAGCCATATTGGCGGATTTTCTTTTTGTGAATTCCTCTTTTCTTAGAGGATTTTTAGACTGTGTTGTGTATTCTAGGATTGGTCGGCCTCCTTCCACTTATTGTGCTTAACTAGATTTCTTAATTCCCTCACATGTCCTTCTTCGAGATCCCTGCTTATGAGATATGTGGCTCTGGTATTCAGAGCTTTGAGAAAAGCAGCATCTCTGTCCCCTGCAAGGATCTGAACTTTCAAAGCTAGGCTATAAAAGGAATCCACTGCCCCAGCCAATATTAGTTTCTTCTTTACTGCAGCTCCTTATGGCAAACATTAGGACCATCTCTCCAGGCCCTTTGCTCAGATACTTTTTGTAGCCCTATTGTTGACTCTATTATGGCTCCTCATTGAGTTAAATCAGGGGGAGGCAACCTATGGCACGCGTGCCAAAGGCAGCACGCGAGCTGATTTTCAGTGGCACTCACACTGCCTGGATCCTGGCCACCGGTCCGGGCGGCTCTGCATTTTAATTTAATTTTAAATGAATCTTCTTAAACATTTTAAAAACCTTATTTACTTTACATACAACAATAGTTTAGTTATATATTATAGACTTATAGAAAGAGACCTTCTAAAAACATTAAAATGTATGACTGGCACGCGAAACCTTAAATCAGAGTGAATAAATGAAGACTCAGCACACCACTTCTGAAAGGTTGCCGACCTCTGAATTAGATACTATTCAACTTGAGTAAGGTCATCAGAATCTGACTCAAAATTGTCTCAAGTGTTGTTAGTAATGCTTGTTTAATACTAATAATGTCCATAGGTGGAGCTCAAAGTGCTTTACAAAGAAGTGTTAGTGTCATTGTTCCCTTTTTACAGATGGAGAAATTGAGGCACAGGGAAGTGACGTGACTAGTGCGAGGTCACCCAACAGGCTAATGGCAGAGCTGAAAATGAAACGCAGGACTCCTAAGTACCAGTCCGGTGCTCTGTCCACGTGGCCACATGGCCTCTCATTTAGGCATTCAGCAGCTCATTTTAAGGGAGGCCTTTTGTTAAGAAAACATTCATTTCACCTTTAAATGAGATGATTTAGAAAATTCTTGAAGCTTCAAATCCCATGCGACTCCAGGGTGGTGGTGTTCTTAGAGTTTACCTTTTAAAAAACAACAACAATTTTTAAGGAATTTACCTGTTGCCTTGCCTTTTAATAAATCTCAGTTTACATTAATGGAAGAGTATTACAAATACTATGTTGGAAGCTACTGGGGTTAATCATACTGGCTTGGTTGGTTTTGCAGGTTGGAATTGTGGGAAGAACAGGAGCTGGAAAGAGCTCTTTGATAGCAGCCCTCTTTCGGTTGGCTGAACCCAAAGGACGAATTTGGATTGATAAGTACTTAACATCAGAACTGGGACTTCATGACTTGCGGAAGAAAATTTCAATCATACCTCAGGTATGAAGCTAACTTTGTCCTCCACATGCATTTTCATTTTAGGGCTGTAACATTTCAAAGAACTCTGTCAAGATCATTTTTATAATCATTTTTTCTTTTTCTCCTCTCTGTTGTTTGCAGTACTCCTAGATCCCTGAATTTCATCCTTGTCCATTTTGTAAATATTAGTTTCCCTGTTCTCCCACTGTAACCTTAGAATGGAGCAGAAATAATCACGGCTTTTTTAACAACTTCATTATCTATGGATTTCTGTCACGTCAACCAATTATTTTGTGTGTGCATCAGTGATGTCAATATCAGCACAATTCTAGAAATAGTTTGAATTAAGTTTGCTGGCTAACTACTGCTGAAGAGCCAACACAGAGCATAAAATACATTTGCTAGAACCTAAAAATACGAGTGGCTATTGTTTTCCATAATATCTCTGCAAAGGACTACTAAATTGAAAACAAGAGTCTATATATTTAGTATCCAAATGATTCAGTCTGAAAATACGGCAAAATGTCTTGATCATTTAAATCAGTCCATTCTTGTGGACTAATTCTTCAACAACTGCTAAGAGACAATAACTGAGATTGTGCTTCTCTGTAATCTGATGTATTTGAAAGAATTTGAATAAGATCACATTCTTTCCTACAGACTGCCTCTTCCATAACATATAGGATCAGCCCTTTGGGTCTGACTCTTTCCTCTTCTCTGTCCTCTTCGTGCTGCTCTGACAGGAGTGATGGGCAGTGCAAGCAGTATGCCACCTTCCCCACCAGGAGAAAGATGCAGAGAGGGCATGGCAGGAGTGTGTTGCACTCCAGCAACATCCAACTGGCATATGATCCCTTGGGGGCTGTTGCCAGCTGTGCAACCTGCACCGGGGCAGGAGCTGGGCAGAGAATCACAGACCTGCAATGGGTTCCCTGATCTCTCACCCCTCAACTGGACTACATGGAAAGTGGTCCAGCAGAGAATGTGTGTGTGTGTAGGGTTTTATTATTGTTCTCTTTTTTTAAAATAAAAAAAGCAAAGAAAGAAACCCTGCTCTCCTCTCCCACACACATACATGCTCCTGAAATCTAGATTTGTTTGTCAGTGTGTGATTTTTGGTTTTTCATGTATTTGAATTAAATTCTGAGTGAAAATTAAACACACTTTTTTTTTTTTTTTTTGCATTGGTGCTTTAGGCACCTGATTGACGTGAATGTTTGTAATGTTTTCTTATTTTACGGCTATATCCATATCATAATATTATTTGGGTGTAAGCACAAAAATTAATAATAAACAATATCAATGGCCAAACAAGACTTCACAACTAAACATCTGTTTGCCCCTCAGCTCCTCTCTCCAACAATAGAGCCTTTCTAATTTTTAAATCACTTTCCTCCTTCCTCCAGAACTGACCATACATTTCCTACCAGCTAAAATGCCAGTCTGAAGAGATGCTATTTCAGGGATAGGCAACTTATGGCACGCGTGCCAAAGGCGGCACGCGAGCTGATTTTCAGTGGCACTCACACTGCCTGGGTCCTGGCCATCGGTCCGGGGGGCTCTGCATTTTAATTTAATTTTAAATGAAGCTTCTTAAACATTTTAAAAACCTTATTTACTTTACATACAACAATAGTTTAGTTCTATATTATAGACTTATAGAAAGAGACCTTCTAAAAACATTAAAATGTATTACTGGTACGCGAAACCTTAAATTAGAGTGAATAAATGAAGACTTGGCACACCACTTCTGAAAGGTTGCTGACCCCTGTGCTATTTGCACTGCATCTTAAATATTACCATATTCTGGCTTTGGACTATTGAAGGGATCAAACTCCAGAGCTGAAAACCTTCTCCCAAAAATGTCTTGCCTCTTCTCCTCAAAAAGATGAGTCTTGTTGCTGACCTCTAGAGCATTCTGCATGTCGTATTGCGTGGAAGTTTTCTTTTGAACCTCATCTGCAAAAGAGGTATAAAAAGGGGGAGTAATGGAAGAGATCACAAACTGGATGATGAACAGCAGCAGCAAAACCAATTGTAGCCCAACAGCAGTTCTTACTGTAAATCACAAAGGAGAAACAAGCCCAAGCAGTGATCCACTAGCTATATTCCCTATGTTCAGTAATCCAAGGACACCAGTTAAGCAGCCAGTGAGTACCAGCCTTCCTCTGTCCAAGATTGGACTGGATGATGACCCTGATGCCTACCTCTGAATAGTGACCAATGGTGTTCAGTGAGGGTAGTTGTTCTAGGCCTTCAATTTATTAACAGAAGAGGCACAAGCCATGTGTTAGGTCCTGGCTGAGGATGATGCTACCAGCTACAAAGCCATAAAGCTGCCATCCTAGACCTGATGAGGGGCATTGGAAGAAAAGTAGTTGTGGTGGTTCTGGAAGTAGCCCTTTTCCTCATCAGAGCAGCCACACACCTTTACCCTACAGCTAACTGAAAGAGCAAGCGAGACATTGTTGCAGCAGAAGAATTTTGTATGACCCACATGCCTTTGGATAGCTGGGCCTATGCAGGTCACCAGATTCCATGGGGACTCTGACCTAGCCTCTGGCCATAATTCCCCTTTGAGGTGGGAACATGGCTCTAGCAGCCATGACTATAGGGTGCTCCCTCTGCAGTGCCCTATTCCTTTCATGAACACATGGCCTAGGAGGCATGTGCTTTGCAGGTAGCTCATCCTATTTGTTTGGGTGACGGGAGGAAACACTTGGTTAGACACCAGTGGGATTTGTTTGGTAGGTAGCATTTTAACTGTTAATTTCCAGCTTCCATTCTGTTTTGTTTAATAACGTTGGATCCAGAAGCCTTTTACCATATTGGTGTCTGAATGTTTGTGGGTCCATCAGCAGGGTGAAGAAGTCAAGGTAGCACTCACTTAATGTACTGTTTTATATGTTTATATTCTATTATCTCTCTTTTTAAAAATAACTGTGAATGTAATAAGAAGGTTAACAAGCAATGGCTCTTTAATGCCTCTCTTTGTCACCTGGCTTTCTCTTTTCTTTCTTGAGACTAGAAGCCAAACAAAAAGAGGTAGGTATGCTGTTACTAGCAAAGAAATACAATTGGATTGCAGCCTAATGTGGGCCGTCTTTTGTTTCTGCATACTGGAGGCTTCATTAATGCACAGTGGTGCTACTCAGTGGAGTTAGTGACCTTTTTCTATTTAAAGAGGACTTTACATAGACTTAAATTCTTTCTCTTTTGTTTGTGCACAATGTTCTTTTCTCCTGAAAATGGATGATGATCAGTTCATTCAAGGGCTACAGGGTTTTGAGAACTTTAACTACAAATATTTCAGGTGATTTCCACATTTGGATATCTGATCCCAGGTGAACAAAATATAACTTTAGAGATGGAAAACTGCTGATCAAATGCTGTCTCCACACCGTGAGCACTCATAATTAATTGTATATGTTATTCATGCAGAAGTTTCCTGACCTGACCATAAAATTATTTTAATAAAGTAAAATGTTGTTATTTTTATCTTGCTAGTTATATAGAAGGTTTTTGTCATAGTCCCCAGGGGTTTTAAGTGTCTGAAGATTAGCAGGTAGGGTTTCTCTTCCAGATAAAGAGAGGTTTGTTTTCTACTAAGTATATGCAAAGGTCTAAGACCAAGGAATGACTTTAATCATTTTGGAGGGTGAGGGAATAATTATATTATAATAAACATTTTGTACTATATTACTAATATTTGTATAAGTAATAAAAAATAGCTACATAACATGGAGCAACAGTTTGTAGCTGCAATCCTCAGCATTCTCTGGGAAAACTATGTAGTCTAGCTGTAGGCGTTCAGTAAAATATATCGTGTAGCATGCTAACTGAGTCACTCTCCAGAGAGTGGTGAGAAACAAGACTGAAGTTTCCTTAAATGTGAATTTAAATACCCACAGAAATAAAAATGTGCTTAGGTTTCTAATTGTTTGCTTGGATAGAACTGTTTGAAGGTTGTGTCTGTCTGTAAATATGATCTGTTACCCTGACTGCAAGCATTTTTACAACAATTATTTACAGGTTTGGCTTATTAACTTCCTCTCATAAAACAGGCTATTTTAAATACTAATCTGTGTCAGAAATGATAATTAAAAATTATCCTTATCTGCTGTTGCAATACGTGTTTGCTTTTAGGATGACTTATAATAGTTATGAACATTTTATAAATTCAGTTTCTTATTTTGCCAACCTATAAAAATAGATTGAATGGAAAATTATCTTAACAATACCTTCAAAACATCTCAAATAACTTATTAAAATGTGTATTGTTAAACAAATTACTTGCAGTGTTGTTTTTTTAAAGAAAAATGTTTCCTCAACCATTCTGTTAAACCCCTTTGCTAATTCAACAGGTTTTTATTTAAGTTTCCTGATGCAACAAATACTTTCAAGTACTTGGCACATTACAAGAAAATAAAAAGAAATCAAACACATGATCTTATTACATTTTTGTACCACATTCTGCCATCATCAATACCTTCATAATACTCCAGGAATGGTTTAAAAATTAACACATCATAAAAGGTTTAGGTCCAAATTCTGTCCAGATTTTCTTCACCCTCATGCAGGTCCATGGACACCAGTAAGGGTCTTCATCAGGGCAGGATTTAACCTTTAAGATGTGTGATGTCTTTAAAAAAATCATATCATATAAACAAATGTTTACTCTTTTTTTAAAAAAAATGTAGATTTAAGAAACTCTGGTAACAAATCAGATATTTCACAGTCCTCAACAGCATGATGATGTTTTTTTTTGGCTTGGATTACCTTGTGTATGACATCAAGAATTACTGACATCCTAACATTTCCTCCAGTCCATGATTCTCAGATTGTGCCATCTCTGCTTGAATATCAGCAGCATTCAGGGCTGTTAGTAGAGAATTCTGGGGTAAAATCATGTCCCTCTTGCTTTTGTTGACTTGAAGATCAGTTTGTGGCATTGGGCTAAAGCTCAGTGGTTCAGCGCTCTCCCACTTTTGTTGCCTTAACCTTTTGATTTCCTTCAGGGCCTTTAGGTAGGAACAAACTTATTTCCTGGTCTTTTCATTCTCTCACACTTCTTCTTCCCTTCAGAGCATGGAGGTCTTTGCCTTCTGGGTCTTCCAGTGTAGTGCCTCCCTGACAGGTCCCTCTACCTCTCCTCTTCATGGCAGAACTGCCCAGAAGACACCAACCAGAGACCAAGCAGTGTTCATCTAACAAGGCAGTTCTGTTTAGCAGCTCAGGAGAGCTTGGCCATGCCTGTCCACAGTTTGTGGACCCTTGCTCTGCCAAGGGGAGAGGCTCTGAGTTGGATTAGTTTGAGAGGGTCTGCCTCCCATCAAGCCACAATATATTCCACACCGAGAGAGAGAGCACAGAAAGGAAGGAATAATCTGATAGGCTCACAGGAGGAGGAGTCCAGGCACCCCACACCTGCTCCAGGAGTCCAACCCAGATGAGTCCTGCCACAAGTCTTTAAATAGGACACTTCTCGTTAGGCAAGGGGCAGGCATCCTTTCCAGCTTCCCTTCCTCTCAAGATGAGGCCAGGGAATTTTAGAGGGATACCCTAGGCATTTCTTCTCTTGGATGAGGATCCAGAGGGTGACAACTTCTTTGCAAAGGCTGTCTCTATCCCAAGGAGCACAAAAGAGCACACCTTATCCCACCAGTGACTTAACAGTGATTTTACACACCCACACAGAGGCTAAAAAAGGAAGAATAAAAATCTAGCAGGTATGGGTCCCCCTCACCAGATTCCAGTTCCAGCTCATTAACTGATATGGGGTGCTAGAACATGACAATCAAAACAAGATGGGAGGGGGTGGTTTGAACCCCATTTGCTCACTAACTCCATAGGCAGAAAAGTGGGGTGACCACAACTGAAATCCAAGAGCAGAAAACCCCAAAGTTGATCAGTCCTCAGACTGCAGATCAGAGGCTGCCTTTCCCCTATGTAATGAAGGAAGGAATAGGAACCCTTTTACAAGGGCAAAATGTTTTAGAAAACAAGCTACAACATTTTAGTAAATTCAGGAACCAAGGATGTCATCACATTCCTGCCTGAGGTCTGTGAAGTGGTAGCAGCCCTAACCCAAGGTATGTTTAGTCCCTCCATAGAATGGACTAATAGTATATCCTGGCTGTCTTCACCGGGGGCATTAGGATGCCAGCAGCAGGTCTGAGGGATTCCTACTGCCCCAGCTGGGAGAATAGGCCATAATCATCCTCCTCCTTCTCCCTCTTTGATTCCCTTCACTGGCTCATTGTATTTCACTGTATCAAGTTAAAGCTTAACCTCCCCTCAAGACTCTTTACAACTCTTCCCTCCTTAGTCATTTGCTCATTCTTGTCACCCCCATACTCTGTGCTCTGCCAATTATGTTGTCCTTTAATGCCCATTTGTCTGCTTCTCCTAAAAATATCTCCAGACTTTCTTCCACATTGTCCATAATATAGAATTCCCTCCCTGAACTAATCTATACTTCTGCTCCTTTTCTGCTATAACACCTACAAGAAATCAGTCAGTCATGGCTAGATTAAAAAGAAAATTCAGATGATTTGGAACCATCAACTTGGGCATGTAGGTAGCCTGTGTAAGTGTGTGTTGTTTTCTTTGCCACCCTTGTCTTGCCATCCTGTTCTCTCCTTCGGTTTGTCACACTCAATGTGTTAAGTCTTGTTTGAAATTTAGAGTGTAAACTCTAAGGGGCAGTGATTATGCCTTGCCGCGTGTTTGCCTAGAGGTGCCCCAATTCTCTCTTGGTGCTACTGAAGTACAAGTATTAGTATTAACCATCATTAACAGATACATGTGTAGACGTAAATGTTGCAGAAAAGTTGTGAAATCTATTTATCTTTCAGATGCTTAATGTTAAAATTGGAGGGTTTCTCCAGACTGAAATAAAACAAAAATCCCAACACCTTGTATTCTACCTCTTGAGCCACTTGAGTCTTCTCCTCTGTCTGTTCCTTATATAGGTAGGGAGCAGAGTTTTAAAAGCACCCAAGTATCCTAGGAATGTAAGTGCGTTGAGTTGATCTTCTTGTTGTTGCTTGTTTCCGCTAACAGTGTCGGTGGATTTAATTGCCTCGCTTGTAAATATACTATAAAGTGTTGTGGTGTCAAAAGTAGCACAGATATGCCAGTTCAAGTACAGACAGAATAAATTGTTGCATATATTTCGATTTTGTCAAAATACCTGTATTTGTTTCATCTGTTTTATTAAATATCTTCATGCAGGCTGGTTATGCATTTATCTTATTTTTTCTTCAACATGCCCCAATACACCTCTGAGTTTTCTTTTCTTTTATTACTTCTGTGATATAAAAAGAATCACAACTGTTTTTTTCCTTGCATTGTACTAGGGATCATTTGTTGTTGTACTACATGTATGTGCCATGCATGCTTCAAATCAGCTTTACTGTGTTTAAATTCTGTGTTGCAGTATGAAAACTAAGTGTATATAAAAACTAAAATGTAATGTTGCATTGGTTTGTAGGAGCCCGTTCTGTTCACTGGATCTATGAGAAAAAACTTAGATCCTTTCAATGAATACACTGATGAAGAGCTGTGGAATGTCTTGGAAGAGGTAATTCCAAATATCTGATCATTTGTATCTAATGTTCACATATAAAATAACATTATTCATAGTGTTTATACATATTAGGTTTGATCTGGTTTTGTTGGATTCAGTAAGGATATGGCTGACAGAAGAAAGGAAAACAACTGTGGGGTGTGTAAATGTATATAAATGTCTCTATATATAACATTGACCTGCTGGATCTTGCATTAATATTTTTTATCATTCAGGATGCAGATTTGATATATTTTGATTAATTAAAAATAGATTTTTAAACAGTTTTAGACTTAACTGTAGAATTGAATTATATAATGTGTGGATATGAGTATGAAATGTAAATCTTACATGCTTATTGTTGTGTAAAGCATAACAAAAAATATTTTGTTAAGAAATGAGTTACTCATCCTACAGTGCATTGGCATACCTACAGGTGCAACTGAAGGAGGCTGTGGAAGAACTTCCTGATAAAATGGAGACACAGTTGGCAGAATCTGGATCTAATTTTAGCATTGGTCAGAGACAGCTCGTGTGCCTTGCCAGGGCAATTCTCAAAAAAAATCAAATTCTGATTATTGACGAAGCAACAGCAAATGTGGACGCAAGGTAAAACACCAAAGGCCATAGTAAAATGAATTATCCTGTTTGTACACGGTTGGTGTAACACAGAGGTGAACTGAAAAGCTTCATATCTTGTGCAGCCTGTGCTGGGGTTTGTGTTTTCATGCAACGCTGATGGCATCACTAATGCCTAATCAGAGCAGGCAAACCAAACACTGTACATGGCTTAAGGGGTTTGATCACGAAAGCTCCCCTGAATGCATCCTGAGAGGGGATAGATACAGGCTCTGTCCTTGGAAAGAGAAAAATATACTTGATTTCTGTGCGTAAATTAACATTTGAAGCTATTTACCCTGCAGCAACCATGGATAAAAGACTCCTTTTGGAAATGCAGATCAGCACTGTCAAGATAACCTCTTAGAGAGACAGAATGGATGAGGCAATATCTTTTATTGGACCAACTTCTGTTGGTGTCTCTCTAATATCCTAGGACCAGCACAGCTACACTGCAAACAAAAGATAATCTCTTGACAGACTTCACAGAATGGAAAGATTCTAAGGCCACCACCATCCTACAAAGATGAGGGACCTCATGATGAAAAAGTTAGGCACGGTGTTGGGGTCTGTTGATCCAGGAAGGGTATCCTGTGCACATAGTGACAAAGACTTGCAAGGAAAAATGACTGTGACAAATAACAAATAATATTTATTAGATCTCATTCCTTCCAAATGCTCAGGATGGTATTCAGTACATACAGTTGGTTACAGATAAAACCCATTAAATAGAGGAACTCAAAATCCTAAGAGATCTTCAAATATTATAGAACTAAAAAATAAAGTAGTCTTTAAAGCTCCTTTGAACACTGGTGAGAATAAGTAAAAGAGACCGTATTTTTTGAAAACACTGCAAATATGCTGCATCAGTTTGAGCTGAACAGATAGTTCCACCAAACTATGGTTTGAGAAAATCCAAGGACAATAAAACAGCAAGTCCCTCAAATAGATGCATTTAATATTTTTATCATCAAAGCAAATTGTAGTTCACTCACTGGTCAAAGAATTTATGCCGTATGTTCATGACTGGTCATTCAGTGCACTTTTTTCCACTAGCTGCAATCAGTGGAGTTGCTTTGATATTCAAATATAAAAGGAATTACAAAAATCAATTCCAGATATAATAAGGATCTGAACAGCATTAGTGAGAAGTCTTGCCTGTAGTATTCCAGCACGCTATACTTAATATTATTATTTATTTGAATTACTACAGCATGTAGGAGGTCTAGTTATGGAACAGGACCCCATTGTGCTAAGCAGTGTACAAGCACAGAACAAAGAGACGGTCCCTGTTCCAAGCGGCTCACAATCTGTGTATAAGATTAGACAACAGATGGATATAGACAGACGGCCGAGTTCAAAGAAACAATGAGAAAGTTTTGGTCAGCAGGATAGGCAGAGTTCTCTGCACACCAGCAGCCTAACTGTTGTCAAGCTTTTTGTAGGCATCATGGCAAAGGAGAGTAATGCTTTAATCATGCAAGATGATCAGTGCAGGTGGACCTCCTGTGAGGATCAGCTTGCGCGATTGGGGCCTGTTTGGTTTTTGATTTGCTCACTGTAGGTCACTTTGGAGTGGCAATGATTGTAGTTTCCCTGAGGAAAATTAAATTTGAGTGCTAGCAGAGAGAGAAAAGCTGACTGAGGAATTGTGAACATATTGCCACATGCAAAACCTACAGATTTTGTGGCCATTTCTGAGGAGGTAGTACAAATTCTTGATTTCCCCAAAGAAGTCGGTCATTCTATACACAATACACAGTTACTTCCACCACTGCAGTGCTGCATATTGCCAAACTGTTTTAGTACTGTGTGAGAGACTGGAAAGATGTGTAATGGTCCAGTGCTGGGAGAAGTTACCCTTCTGTATCAGAATGCCAAACTTCAAAAATTTAAGGGCTGTGTCCAGTGAAACCCTCCCAACTGCAGTTAACTGTACCTTGTTTACCTATAGTAAGTCTATAATTCTGGAAGCAAAGTATCATTGTCAGTTCTTACACTGCCGATAGCCAAGGTGGCACTCCTCTTTCCACAGAAGAAACGGGCTATTTTATTTTCACTTGTATTAAAAACAAAAAAACAAAAACACTAGCATTAGCAATTAATAGACTTCTTCCTGATTCCCGTGGAGTCCAGAACCACAAATTCATCCTTCCACTGAGGTATCTGCCCATGACTCATTTTTGTAACCTCTTCCTGGGAGAGAAGTGGTGCCAACAGAGAAGCTTTGCAGTGAAGCATGCATTTCATTTCTAAAACCTTTAGAGAAGAAAGTGCCTTTCCTTCTCCATAGATTTTGGGCTGCTAGCTTATTTTTGGCTAAAAAGTGATATTATCTGTGATTTAATCAGACCAATGGAAATTTCATATCCTTTTACTCATCCTCCCCATTTTGACATCTTTATTTTTTTTATTTGCACTATCTATTTAAATTATCTTACTTGACATGTGCTGCAGATATACTGCAATAAAGTAAATGTTTACTAATAGCAACCGTAAGCATTACAATACAAATGATTGAAGAGGTATCAACTTTAACTTGGAGTTTCTTCTTTGAGTTGGTTTGCACTGCAGTTTGCACTACCTTTTTCTTAAAATCTTGGGCGTAGATGTGGTGGTGGACTTTTAAGTATAGTGCAGCCTAATAGGATGCACATCAGGAAATACTGCAGTCTATTGCCAAATAGGAAATGGTCTAAATATGAAAGTTTACATAAGCCTGGTGGTCTAAGTATTTCACATGATGATTGATGGAAATTTAGCACAAGTTTAGCTTTTCTTCATGGTCATGAAGTTGGAAATTTTATCCCCATGAATAAAATAATTCTGTAGTAGTTAAATGATTCTTAAAAGTTGCACATGAAACCCTCGGCATCACAATTGGAAATGATATGAATCACTTTATTTCTGGCGTTATGTCTTGGAAAATCTCCAGTAATTGAGACTTGTGAAACTTTCTAGAGAATTTACATCCCTTTTTCATCCCCAGATAAATCTGTTTGCATGATGTTTAATTAAAATAGGGTTGGGTTTCCTTGTCAGCTACCATTATTTGGTTAACGTTCAGATCAGGTTTTTGTTTTCAAACATACATGAAGGATCGGGGCTCTAGTGAAGCTGGTCCACAGAGGTGCCTGATCCCAGTGTGAATTCACCCTGAGGAATGGCAAAGCCACTGCTACTTTGCCTCAGTTTTCCACTGGGTGGGTAGCTGTAATTCACATTGGGAATGGCATTTGCACTCAGTCAGCCCAGGCTCTCTGGCCCACACCCATTTTCCAGCTAAATCTGGGAGGGGCCTTTTTTGAGGCTTGCTTCCTTCCCTCCCTTGTTGAAGGTAAAGTTGCAGCTGCTTTCAACAACCACAACCCCCTTTTCCCCTTCCCTCCAGCAGACTGTCCTCCAAAATCTGCATAAATCTTGGAGTGAATCTGTCTCAGTACCTATCAATGATAGGTTCTATATTATTTTGTAACCTGTGCTGTTTTAAGTATGGGCCCCCACTTTTTTCTAATTAATATGGTTAACTCTTCTTTTGGCAGCCTCACTTTCAGAACTTTTTGAAACTGCACATACACGCAGCCATTGGTTTATTATTAGGGATCAAGGCCCCATTGTGTTAGATTCTGTCCAAAATATAAGCAAACATGGCATCTGCCCTGAAGAACTTACCAATAAAAGATGCAACAAGAGAGTGCAACAAACAATAGGAAGAAAGGAAGGACAAGGATGATAGTAAGTTCGTGTGGCTACAAAGGTTGGCAATGGGCACAACTTGTTTAAACTTTATTTTTAATTGTTTTCAGGATTTCTTATTAAGCTATAACTCCTTGTGCTCCCCTAATGACCCATCAGTAAAAATGGTTCTGAACTTACTGACCTTTTTAAAAAATTGTTTCCCCCTCTCTTCTATGTAGACCATCTCGAACCACCCCTCTGTCTAGAATTATTGGAGAGGAGGGGTGTATATAAACTATCCTCACAACTGCTTCAGATAGTAGGACCTTCTCTCTTCCCTGGGCTACTGTCTCCCAGGTGACTAAGAGATTGTCAGGGCCCTGGTTTTCCCCCTTGGACAGCAGCAGAGAGAATAGCAGGGGTTGGTCTCTGAGAAGAGGGCAGAAAACCTATTGGTTATGGATTGAGTGCTCTAATACTACCATGGTTTGGGGTCTGAAGGTGCCAGAAGGGCTTGCCTGTGGTCCAGGGCTGCTGGAACAAGAGTGCTCGAAAAGTCTGGCTCCAGGGGAGATGAGGGATGGGTGAGCAGGAAGCTCAGCTGTCCCCCGTAACCCTGCCTCAGTGGCAGTTCTACTGCTCCTGACTTTTCTCCTTTGGGAGAAGACAAGGACCTTCTTACGAGGCAGTTTCTTCAGGAAACTCCAAGGAAGGCTCCGCCCACACTGGGACCGTGTGCCCCCAAAGTCCTGGTTCCACAGGGAGCTGATCTTCTGCTATCTTTATGTCTTGCATCTCTAGGTAATAAACATATTCACAGGGCTGTCCCCTTTGCTGGAGAGAGTGTGGGTCCTGAACTACTAAACAGATGTCTTTTATGTAATATATGGATATTTTTATATTGCTGGGTTAATTTCAATAGGGGATATTTGCTTATTGTAGATACTCTCATTCAGACTCGAAATCAAAAGTTAGATTGACATTCTGGAAGATGTATATAGTGTGAGACCTTTGGATGGATGTGATTTAGCTTGGTGATTAAAGCAGTGGGATCTCTTACTGCACTTGCTGAGGAAAACGGGGAGCAGGTGCTGATCCCTCAAGTCAGGGAGAAGAAACTGAGCCATTCTCTCCCCCATTTCCATCTTGCTTTAACCGCTGACCTTTGGTGCACATGATAGTGGAAATTTTTTGAAAAAGAAACATTTTCATCCTTAACCTTCAGAATCCTCCCTTTGGGTTTCTTTCATGATGTGCCAAACCATATTGAAGGAAGGACATACTCCAGCACCTCTGCAAATTAGTATTTCCTGATGTTACAGTTATTTACAGTACAATCATAGAACTTCTCTGAAGTCAGATCATTGTTCATGTAGCTCTCTCACTTCCATTTGCACTGCTCTTTTTGTGTTTCAGAACGGATGAGTTGATTCAAAAGACAATCCGTGAAAAGTTTGCCCAGTGCACTGTGCTGACCATTGCACACAGGTTGAACACCATTATCGACAGTGACAAGATTATGGTAAGAAAGTTAACAGCATTGGTTCAAGTTCCCTCTAAATAAGATTGAATAGACATGGGTTTTTTTTTTATTCTGATCCAGGGAGGAAGAGAAGGTGGTTTTGGCAATTATAAATCTATGGAAAACTACCTTGACTAGCAGCTCATAGAAGTTAAGGATGGAAAAAGACCTATTAGATCGCCCAGTCACTCTCTCTGCTGATGCAGCATTGTACTCTACAGTCAGGGTCCCATGTACTCTGCAGACATAGAAATGTATTAAGAATCTTTCACTGCCATCTCTCGCTCCTCCCAGCTCATACCTGAAAAAGACTCAGTGAAGTGCAATCCGTTGATTATTTTTCAGGAGGGGATATTTTTGCTGTGCTCTCCCGGCAACTTGGCTGCAGTCTCTGGGCCTTGGCTCCTGCAATGTTGTTTAGCCTGGGTCATAAAATTCTTCCTCCCCTGTGTGCCAGGGGAAAGAGGGAGCTTGTAGGTAGCTTTAGCAGATCCTCTCCTCAGCTTCCCAGTGCTCAGTTGCTTTGCTGTTCTCCAAACAGCCCCGCTTCCCAGCCTATACTTCTGGTACCTGATCTCCCTCCATCACCTTTATCTCTGCCCCTAGCCCCCACAATCTTACTTCCTGGGTGCAAACTGGACATTTTGGGCTCCCAGGCTTGAAGAAATAACTACCCTTAGTGGGGAAGGTTGCAGGAAGGGTTTGGTAGGCCAGGGAGACACACAAGAAAATGTCCAGCACCTGGCTTTAGTAAAATGCTGACTTATTCAGCAAAAATGCTGAATATTTTGGAACATGCCAAATTCCGTGTCTATAGAATTGTGGACCCTGATTGAGATGAATTAAACAGTTCACAGCTCTTAGGATTATTGTTTTAGGTTGTCTGCACTGTCAGGCCGGTATTACTGCATTGGTTTACGCTCAGTTAACTTCTTCAAGGTTATCTTCACGAACATAAGGGCTAATAACATAATGTGTCTTATACGGGAACAGATTCTGGAGATTAATTTTGTAACAAAAATTGAATTCCACAGTCATTGCATACACATGGCCCTGTCTACAGTACATGAATTAGTGTTTCCCCAAATAAATGTCCTATGCGGTGGTGGGGTTTCTACCACTTCCCTTGAGAGATTATTCAACAGCAATATGAGAAGAGTTGTATTGATATTTTATATATTTTCTTAATTTCATCACATTATAGTATGGATACTTCCTTGTACCATCCTGATATAACTTTCCCTCCTTGATGTCTTCTGCAGCATTCATATAGTTGTATCTCCTCTTTTATAGTCACCAAACCAAACTATGAATACTCAAGTCTTTCCTTGTAAGTAAGTCCTTCCAAATTCCTAATTATTAATCACTGTTGTTTCTGTTCTCTGAACTTCCTCCAATTTGTAAGGATCTTTCTGGCATTGATGTGTACAGAACTGCAAACAACATTTCATGTGCAGTTGTCTCAGAGATATATAGAGAAGGACCGTTGCTTCCCTGCTCCGTCATTGTTGTGTCTGAGCAGCCTAAATTTGTATTGGCCTATTTTGCTCCCATATTGTATTACAAACTTGTGTCTGATTTGGTTCCTTGTTCCATTCTGTGTCTTCTAGCCCTCTATCAGAAGTACTGCTTTCCAGATTATTTCCTCCCATTGAATATCTATTGTGACAGACCCAGACCAGTGGGGTACAGGAGTCTGGTAGAGGGCAAATATACCGGTCACTGGATGAGTAGTTTTCTGTTCCCTGAGTGACCAGAGCAGGGGCTGCACTAGAGTAATCAGGAACCTGCTAGAACCAATTCAGGCAGGCTAATTAGGACACCTGGAGCCAATTAAGAAGAAGCTGCTAGAATCAATTAAGGCAGGCTAATCAGGGCACCTGGGTTTTTAAAAAGGAGCTCACTTCAGTTTGTGGTGTGAGTGTGAGGAGCTGGGAGCAAGAGGTGCAAGGAGCTGAGAGTGAGAGGGTGTGCGGCTGGAGAACTGAGGAGCACAAGCGTTATCAGACACCAGGAGGAAGGTCCTGTGGTGAGAATAAGGAAGGTGTTTGGAGTAGGCCATGGGGAAGTAGCCCAGGGAGTTGTAGCTGTCATGCAGCTGTTACAGGACGCAGTATAGACAGCTGCAGTCCAAAGGGCCCTGGGCTGGAACCCGGAGTAGAGGGCGGGCCCGGGTTCCCCCCAAACCTCCCAGTTGACCTGGACTGTGGATTCGTCCAGAGGGGAAGGTCTCTGGGCTGTTCCCCAACCCACATGGTGAATCTCTGAGGCAAGAAAATCCGCCAATAAGCGCAGGACCCACCAAGATAGAGGAGGAACTTTGTCACACTTTGTAAATTGTATCTCAGTTTGTTATTTACTGCCCAAGTTTCTTCAGTCATCTGTGCTGTCTTACTATAAGAAACCTGAAAACTGGATATAGACATAGTACATCAAGATGGAGGTTAGCATGTTAAGAGAATGGAATGGCTCATCATCATTATCATCATCATGTTCCCTTTACGCCTCTGGTGTTTAGGGCAGTGACGAAGCTCCTCCACTCCTGTCTGTTTCTGGCAAGGCTTTCAATGGTTCACCAGCTGTGCCCCAGGTCTTTCAACTCGGCTTCCACAGTTTTTTGCCATGTTGTTTTGGGGCGGCCTCATTTTCGCTTGCCTTCAGGTGTCCATCTTATTGCTACTCTGGTGATGGAATCAGTTTCCATCCGAAGCATGTGGCTAATCCATCTCCCACACCTCCTGGCAATGATGGTGCTCATGTCCTCTTGGCTGCACTGGTCAATAGATCTTGGTTTGAGATTGATCTGGGCCAAAAGATATGGAGCCTATAATCTCTTGTTGATTGGTTTGAAACGAGCTTGATAGTAGTCAATGAAAGCAACTGCCAGTTGTTAAGTGGTTTACTAGATGTGGATCTGTCATCTCATCTCATTTCTTAGGTCCCAATTATGCAGTTGGTAGCTCACAGCAGACTGCTACTCTTGCACAGAGCCTCAGTCAAGTTAATGCAACTCTGCGTAGGCACAGCTATCCACCCACATGCTATTAATTGTAAGATGAGGGCTTTTGTGGGCACGTACATCACAAAAAGCAACAATAGAAATGACACTAGAGGTCACCCTTATGGTTGAATAGAAGGGTCAAGATTTTACAGAGCTGAAGACGGAAGTACACTCTCCCCCCTAGATGAGGGTGATATTAATAGAACCATCTTTACTAAACTTTTTCTCTCATAAAAGCTGAAATAGGGAGTGTTTTTATTCTCACTAGTTATTTTTTCCTCTTGGGTACCATAAACACATTTTAAACCAATAGTCAAGGATTGTAATGGTTGTGTGGTGTATACAAAAATGAAGTATCTGTGCCTATTGGTGTTCTGGAGCATCATAAACATTAGGCTATGAATTGGCAGATTATAGTTTACTGCTGGGTAGTCACTTCATAAATATTGTCATAATAAGTCATGTAACTGCAAATGCTTACGGTGTAATAATTAAGTATTTCTTCACTGGTGAATACTTCCCCACAAAGACTGTTCTGGCTTTGTTTACTGCCACTATGTTGAACAAAACGCTTGTTCTGAAACAACTGCAACCTAATTAATAGCTTTGTTTATATGTTGGCTATCCAAAGGGATTTCCACTAGTTTTGGTTCATTAGGCACCATTAACATGTTAGGTTCAGAATGCTATTTTATAAAGATGTTTTCACGTTATTAAACATGGTACAGTCATAATGATAGCTACTTAAAAGGTAGACAAATTAAAAATAGTCTTTCTTCCCCTACTGCTCACTCTCTTATGACTAAAGATAGTTCCTTTGTTGTAGCTCTAGAGTTAGCTTGCTATTTCTGATGTTTTATTGTTTCCTTTTAGCTTATATTACAGACCCCTTTCCTTTAAAAACCCTTTATGTCCACATACAATCCAATCTGACTTCTCTTGGAATGGTTTTGCTGTCCTTTCTAGATTGTATTAAGGAGAAGATTTACAAAGTGTCCCATAGGCTCAGCAAGCTTTACTAGTCCACATCGTTGGCTTGAGAATTCTGCAAGAATTTGCAGGGGGGAGAAACATAATACAGAAAGAATGAGAAATTTAATACCTATTGTGAGCCATTAAGAAACCTCTTTTCTTCAAGTCACTACACAGAGCTTTTCCTGGCTTGGAGCCACTTGCAGCTGGTTTCCAGTAGCTATGAGTGAGACTTAATCTTCTCTCACTACACTAGCAGCAAGAAAGACACCAACATGAAACTATTGCCTCTGCCTCCAAAAGATCAGAAGCATTGTACACCATTGAAAATAAGAACATAAGAACGACTGTACTGGGTCAAACCAATGGTGCATCTAGCTCAGAATTCTGTCTTCCAACAGTGGCCAATGCCAGGTGCTTCAGAGAGGCAGAACAGGCAATCTTCGAGTAATCCACTCCCAGCTTCTGGCAGTCTGAGTCTAAACGGCAGTGTCTATGGAAGAGATATTTTTAAACAAAAGTATACTTTAAAAAAAAAATCTGCATTCATATATACATGTACCTTATGGGAAGTGACCTATTAAAGAGGCTAGAAGGATTCTGGAATTGTAAAAAACAAAAGAAAACCAAAATAGTGTTCCGTATTCTTACAACAGCAAGAGACTGTTCTTCATTGTGGAAGTAGCACATGTGGTAGCCCTAAATAAATATATTCCGTATATGCAAACTAGCCTTAATGGATGATTCAGGTTAATAAACAAATTACTCAAAAGTCAGAGAATTTCAAAAGTTAAGGCTAAATAATTAACCTTAACTGTATTCCCTTTGTGCACATATTTTCAGATATGGGCTCTCAATATTACAATGTGTTATTTCTTAAATACAAATGTGTAACTGTGACAAAGTATGTAAAGCCCACACCAGGCAGGAAGGGGTTAAGGAGCTGCTCTGCGCTGGAGTGGTCCACACTTGTGAGTCATGTCAAGAATGGAGGAGGAGGAGGAGCTCTGGGAGGAGAACTGAATGCTCAACTTCCTAGCTCCCAGGGAAAAGCCTGGCAGAAAGCAGAGCCTACACCCTCACTGAAAAGAAGGCCCAAGTCACATGAGGCAAAGGAGGCTGTATCTTATTCCTTCCATTGTTGGTGAACCAGTGGACGTGGAGCTGGATTGTAAGCCATCCAAGGCCACTCTGAAGGAGGAGAGGCCAATGGCCTGTCTGGGACTGTCTATATAGTCCCTTTTCCTTCACTTATGTTGCTACTCCTAAGTTGTTTGTTCCCTGGGATCCCGAAAGGGGTAAGCATCCTAAGGAACTTGGCCGGAGGGCTGAGAATCCAGCCCCTTCGGAGTGCTATTGAGTGCCCCCACTTAAGTGACCAGACCCAGAATAAGCATACAACTCTGTCAACACTCCAACACGGTGTTGTTGAGGGGGCATAACCCTGAAAATAACATGATACAAATTGCAGGGGTGCGGGGGGGGGAGGGGGGTAAGAGTAAAAATACAAAAATGGAAATGAGCTATTTATCTTCCAGGACTTGTAATTTTCTACACCTTTCATATTTTTCTGCTTCTTATGAAAACTGCCTCCAATTCTAGGCCATCCCAAGTTTATGCTGCCTCAAATTATAGGCTTTCAATAACTTATCAGGATGTAAGTGCAGACTTCAAACATAACTTTAGACTTGCTGAACTGACTTTCTTCAAGCTGGGCTTGTTTTATAAATCTCACCAAAATCTAATAACTAGAGCTAGGCAGGAAACTGTTTTCTTGCCTTGTGAAAATTTCAAATATTTTCCCATTATATACCAGACAGAACCATGACCTTTTAAAAATTTTGGTGAGAGAGAGTAACACCAACCCAGAATAGTCCATTGGTGTTCCACTTTGTATTAAATATTCATTAGTACAGAGAGCAAGAGAAAGAGACTGATTTTATATCCCACTGGTTAGGGCACTGCTCTAGGATGTGGGAGACCTAGGTTCAAATCCCATCTTCAGATATACAAAGTGGAACCGCTCTGACAGAAGACACTGAGAGAGAATCACCCAGAATACCCAATAGTCTCATAGACTTTAAGGCCAGAAGACACCATCATGATCATTTGCTCTGACCTCTTGCACATTTCAGGCCATAGAACCTCACTCACCCACTCCTGTAATAGACCCATGACCTCTGACTCAGTTACTGAAGTCCTCAAATCATGATTTAAAGACTTCAAGTTACAGAGAATCCACCATTTACACTAATTTAAACCTGCATGTGACCTGCATGCCCCATCCTGCAGAGGAAGGCAAAAAACTCCCAGGGGCTCTGCCAATCTGACCAGGGGAAAAAATTCCTTCCCAACCCCATATATGGCAGTCAGTTGAGCATTTCGGCAGGATCCACTAGCCAGACACAAGGAAAGAATTTTCTCTGGTAACTCAGAGCCCTTGTCATCTAGTGTCCCATCACTGGCCACTGGGGATACAGTAACTCCTCACTTAATGCTGTAGTTATGTTCCTGAAAAATTCGACTTTAAGCGAAACGATGTTAAGCGAATCCAACTCCCCCATAAGAATTAATGTAAATGAGGGGGTTAGGTTCCAGGAAATTTTTTTCATCAGACAAAAGACTATATTTTATATATATATATATATATATATATATATATATATACACACACAAGTTTTAAACAAACAATTTAATACTGATACACAGTGATGATGCTTGTGAAGCTTGGTTGAGGTGGAGGAGTCTGAGGGTGGGATATTTCCCAGGGAATGCCTTACTGCTAAATGATGAACTAGCAATTGGCTGAGCCCTCAAGGGTTAACGCTCACACTCTACAAGGCAGCAGGAATGGAGGGAGGGGAGACCACATTGCGGACAGAGACACACACCGTGTGTGTGAGCAAGAGAGATGCGCATTTCCCCTTTAAGTACACTGCCTTGTTAATTAGATCAGCTTGCTGAAACCGCAGCTGCTGACAGCAAGCTCCCTCCGTCCTGAGCCCTGTCGTGTGTCCCCCCTGCTCTATGGAAGATGGGGTAAGCAGGGTGCAGGAGCAGGGGGGAGGGGGACACCCTGACATTAGCCTCCCTCTTCCTCCCCTTCCCCCCGCATATCAAGCAGGAGTCTTGGGGAGCAGCTCCAAGGCAGAGGGCAGGAGCAGCACATGGTAGTGGGGGGAGGGACAGCTGCAATTGCTAGCCTGCTGGGCAGCTGCTGCACAGGGAACTTAGGGGAGCGGGGAGCTGTTGGGGGGGCTGCCGGTCCACCCTGGTTCCAAGCCCCCACCAGCTAGCTGCAACGGGCTGCTCTTCCTGCAAGCAGTGGACAAAGCAGGCAGCTGCCAAACGACGTTAGAAGGGAGCATTGCACAACTTTAAACGAGCACGTTCCCTAATTGATCAGCAACGTAACAATGAAACAACGTTAACCGGGACGACTTTAAGTGAGGAGTTACTGTATTTGCCACTAGCAGTTGAAGATTGGCTACATGCCATTGTAGGCAGTCTTCTCATACCATCCCCTCCATAAAGTTATCAAGCGCAGTCTTGAAGCAAGTGAGGTTTTTTGCCTGCCCCTCTCCCCACCCGTTGCTCTTGTGTCAGTGTTGGTGCTTAACTTAAATAACTCCTCCCTCTCCCTGGTATTTATCACTCTGATATATTTAAAGAGAGAAATCATATCTCCCCTCAGCCTTTTTTTTCATTAGACTAAGCAAGCCAAGCTCTTTGAGTTTCCTCTCATAAGGTAGGTTTTCCATTCCTTAGATCATCCTAGTGTCCTTTCTCTGCACCTGTTCCAATTTGAATTAATCTTTCTTAAACATGGGAGACCAGAATTTCACATAGTGTTCCAGATGAGGTCTCACCAGTGCCTTGTATAATCTCTACTGATGCATCCTAGGACTTCATTAGCTTTTTTCACAGCTGCATCACATTGGCAGCTCATCCTGTGATCAACCAATACACCCAGGTCTTTCTTCTCCTCTGTTGCTTCCAACTGATAAATCCCCAGCTTACAGCAAAAATTCTTGTTGTTCATCTGTAAGTGCATGACCTTACACTAATAAATTTCATCTCTTTTGTATTACTCCAGCTTCAAGGTCATCCGGATCTTCTTGTATGATATTCTGATCCTCTTCCGTATTGGCAATACCTCCCAACTTTGTGTCATCTGCAGATTTTATTAGCACACTCCCACTTTTTGTGCTAAGGTCATTAATAAAAATGTTAAATAAGGTTGGTCCCCAATCCCTGAGGAACTCCACTAGTAACCTCCCTCCAGCCTGAGAGATCACCTGTCAGTATGACCCGTTGTAGTCTCCCCTTTATCCAGTTCCTTATCCACCTTTCAATTTTCATATTAATCCCATTCTTCTCCAATTTAACTAATAATTTCCCATGTAGAACTGTATTAAATGCCTCACTGAAATATAGGTAGATTAGATCTACTGCATTTCCTTTGTCTAAAAAATCTGTTATCTTCTCAAAGAAAAAGATCAATTTGGTCTGTCACCATCTACTTTTTGTAAAAACATGTTGTATTTTATCCCTATTACTGTTTATCTCTATGTCCTTAAATACTTTCTCTTTCAAAATTTGTTCCAAGACCTTGCATACAATGGAGGTTAAACTAACAGGCTTCCTGGATCACATTTTTTCCCTTTCTTAAAAATAGGAACTACATTAGCAATCCTCCAGTGATAGGGTACAACCACTGAGTTTACAAATTCATTAAAAATCCTTGCTATTGGACTTGCAATTTCATGTGCCAGTTCCTTTAATATTCTTGGATGGAGATTATCTGGGCCCCCTGATTTAGTCCCATTAAGACGTTTGAGTTTGACCTCCACCCTCGGATGTGGTAATTTCTCCTTCATATCCTCATTTCCATTAGCCCCCCTGCCACTACTCCCAAATTCCTCATTACCCTTATTAAAAACTGAGGCAAAGTATTTGTTTAGGTTTGGGCCATGCCTGGATTAGCTTTAATCTCCACCACATCTTCAGTGCTTCTTTCCTCCTTTTCTCTTGATTTATATGGCTATAGAACCTTTTACTATTGGTTTTAATAATTTCTTTTGCAAGGTCCAATTTTGCCTGGCTTTTGGCAATTCTCACTTTTCCCCTACACTTTCTGAGCTCCAAGGTCACTTACCTTGCTGATCGATCTCATCTTCCATTCCTTGTAGCTTTCTGCTTTCTCTTAATCACCTGTTTGAGATGCTTGTTCATCCAGCTTGGTCTAGAATCCTTCTCTATGAATATTTTCCCCTTCTTGGGATGCAGGCTTCAGATAGTTTCTGCATCTTTGACTTGAAGTAATTCCAAGCCTCTTCCACATTCAGGTCCTGGAGTTCTTCAGTCCAGTTCCCTTCCCTAATTCCCTTAATTTTTTTAAGTTTGCCCTTTTGAAATCAAGGGTCCTCATTGCAGATCTATTTTTGTTTATCTTTCCATTTAGTTTAAAATGAATTAGCTCATGATCACTTGAACCAAAGTTCTCTCCTACAACTAGTTTTTCTGTGAGGTCCTCACTATTCACCAATAAAAATTCTAAAATGGCATCACATCTTGTAGATTTGGTGACTGTTTGGTGAAGAAATATGTCAGCTATCACATCTAGGAAAATATGGGTCCTACTATTATTAGTATCACTTGTCCTCCAATCTATATCTGAGAAATTAGTCTCTCTAAATCACACAATTCCCAGTAGTATTTATTTAATTAAAAGCATTAAAGAAGTCTCTCTCCATCTCCAAATTGGATCCTGGGGGTCTGTAGCAAGCACTAACCCAGGGGAGCCTCTGGTAGCTTTCTTCCCCAAAGTGATTTTGGGCCCAAACAGACTCTGTTTTATCCATTCCATCACTTCTAATTTCTTTACAGTCTACCTCATCATTAATATACTATACTACTCCATCACCTTTACCTTTATTTCTGTCTTTCCTGGATAGCACATACCCTTCAATACCTGTACTCCAATCTTTACTATTCCAGCATGTTTCTGTTATCCCTATAATATCTGGTTTCACTTCCTGCACCAGTAGTCCTAGTTCCTCCATTTTGTTACCCAGGGTCCTTGCATTGGTGTATAAACATCTGTTTTTTCTGCTTGGCTTCACCCAGATTCCTCACTCAATTAGGTACAGTCATTCTACTGCCAGTATCGCCTACCTGGTAGCTTCATTGGTATTGGCACTATCTTTTCTCTTGATGTCCATTCTCCTACCCTCTATTATTTCTTTGTCCGTTGCTGTATTCTCTCTTACTTGATTTTCCTCCAGATCAATGTTAGAATTAGGCATGGACATTACGTGAGCATCTCCCAACCAGCTCACCTGAGTTCCTAGTTTAAAGTTCTTTTAATCACTTGTACCAAGTTCCATCCCAGAAGTCTATATCCCTCCCTACTCAGATGGAGTCCATCCCATGAGAACAGACCTCTGTCCATGAATGCCTCCCAGTGGTCGAACATCCCAAAGCCCTCCTTATACCACCACTGCCTGAGCCATCTGTTGATCATCATCATTTTGTTTTGCCTTTGTTCTCCTTCTCTAGTCTGGTAATTAGGGCACTCAGCTGGGAGGTGGGAGAACAGCAGAACAGGGACTTGAATGTAGGTCCCCCCACCCCAGGTGAGTGGTATAACCAATGGGCTATACAGAATGGGGGAGGTCTGTCAGACCAGAAATTCCATCCTGGACCTGAGAAACCTTTTGTGGTTAACATTTCATCAAAACCGGTACATTTCTGCAAAATGTTTGGATTTCAGTGAATCAACATTATCTCATGAAAAACTGTTCTGTTGAAATATTCCTGACCAGCTCTACTAAAACCAAGCTAAATTAAAAGAAAATCTGCTGATAAGTTTCAAGGTGCAACCGTTTGCATTCAGTATATGCACTGAGAATGAGATATCCTAACAAAACCATTGTGCACAAAGAAATTGTAGAAAAATTCTGACCCTAGTGCTGAACTGGTGACTTTAAAGTGGAGTTCTACCCTCAGCAAAAACCTGTGCAACCCCATTAGCCTAAAAAGGGGCATAATCTGAAGACAGTGGGATGCATGCATGCTGAAGGCTTAATATGTCCTGCAGAAACTTCAGTAGTGATGCAAGACTAACTGTCAGAGCCAAGGATGAGTTTGTGGGCTGTTATTTGGTATCAACATGGTCACTTGCAACCTTAGCAAATTTGACATTAAAATCAGTGGCACTGGTAATGTGGACCCCTACAACTGATATTTTTACAGTTTGGAGTGAAATCACACTTAACTAAACTTAACTAAAACAAACAAAACTGGCTTAAACCACATATCTAAATGCAATCTGCAAAACAAAACAAGTTTGATATTTCCTTCATAAGTGATGATAGTACTTGGTAAGGATAGTGAAAGTAACCAGAACACATTTCTAATTGGAATAGGGGGGACAAGTTGTTGCTGGTTTTTGTTTAATGCTCAAATATTTAAATGGCTAGATTGAGTTGGCTAAAACTTTCAACAATATTCATGTTTAGGCTGAGTCCAAGCATGGAAAATTTTAGATCAAGGACATTTTTGAGAAAGTCATGAGCAAATATAAAAGTTAGGTTAGTGTAAAAATGGTAAATCTTCTATTCACACCCACTATAATAATCTGTTCTATTTTTGAAAAGGAACGAAGCTTAACTGAAAGAGAAAAAGGAAGAACAGAATTCTTTATACCCAACTACAGACAGAGTTGGCCTTAGGAATTGTTTTAATTCTAGTCTGTTCCATCCCTAAAGCCATATTTCTGGTTTCATAATCCAGGTCACGCCTTAAGATTATCTCCACTATATCTTTCTTAATTACAAATATGTTTATCAAAACTTCAAACACTTGAAATCATTGAGAGAGGAGTTGTATTGTGTAAGATGATACTTTTCCAACACAATCACATCAATGAGTAATAATATTTTGCATTTATATAGAACCTTTCATCTGGAAATTTCAAAGCTCAGTACAAACATTAATTAATTAAACCTCAACAACCCCTCGAGGTAGGGAAGTATTCAGAGTTATTGAAACTAGAATTGGAAAAGACTTGTTAGGTCAGATCATCTAACCCATCTCCTGTAATAACAATACCATAATAATATTCTTCCCATGTTACAGATGGGTAAATTGAGGGACACAGAGATTAAGGGACATGCCCAAAGTCACAGTGAGCCATCAGCAGAACTAAAAATACTCGAGTCCTGACGCTTTTGTCCGATCTGAACCCTACATCATGGTGCTTTTCTATGAGGAAAGCCTTATAGGAATCTTTGAAGTGCTGAGAAATATTTGCCAAATTTCTGAATTATAGTGATGTTTCCCTCCTGGAGACTTTCATATCAGTGGAATGTTTCTTTGATATGGAAACTGTGTGTGCAAACAATACTTCATCTTCTAATGTAAAAAAATGTAGTTCACCGTTCTGGTAAAAGGGAATTTCAAAGTTATGGGGAGTGTTACTTTGTTGTACAGAAAACATGTTTTGATTACATCCTGAAATGACTAATATCCAGGCAGACAATGTGAAAGTACTGTAATGTACTTCACAGCCAGAGCGCAAGAGTTCAGACAGCAATAAGCCAATATCCATTGTTCTGTTGGGAAATGCTTAGACTCAGTCTGATCCACTCTATTTTATCAGCAGCTGTTATACCAATCTGGCCTCATGTCTGTCCGTAAGTACCAAGCAGAGGTAACAAAATATAACATCATTTATCCTACAAAGGCCATGGCGTTTTTAGAAGCATGAAAAACAAGAAATGATATTCTTGAAGGAGAAACGAAGAGTGACACATGTTCTGTGGTGTTGGTGTATTCTCTTTAAAGTGGTGGATCCATGTGTAGAGTTGTTCTTTGTTTTTTAAATTGAAAGCATTTGCCAGTTTATATTGAGGAAACCATTGAAATTTCTCATTACTCAACCAATTTACAAATGATTTTTTTTATCTATTGTTCGTGTAAACTAGAGTTATGTTCTCTGTCAATAAAAGTAATTTCTTAAGCTCTCTAGTGAATCTCTTTCATTCTAGATGTCCCCATGTTTTTTGTTGTTTTTAATGTATTGTGCCCTTGGTAAAGTTTATTCCAGGTTCCTATATATTGTTGTGCTTATCTTGCATGTATGGATGAGTTTACCAGTTTGAATGGGGGAAGCTGGTAGATAGGATAAATGCTGTGTTAGCACCACTCTGAATACAATGGTTTACAGGCTCATCTTTTGCTTTTTGTGTTAATGGAAATCATTGGCTGTCATTATTATAGATAATCTTACAAGTTCTTTTAAGCTGACCGTATAGGCTATTTGATCTTGTAGAAAAGTGTGAAGTTAGTTGCAATGCAGTTTCTTGTAGAAGCTGAGCATATCACCAGGAAAGTTGATTCTCTCTGCCCGAATGTTTCTGTCTAGAATCATTTATTTGGTGAAGAGCTACTGCCTAAAGGATATACTGACTCTTGCAAGCATTACCATGAGACAGAAGCCCTGCATGTGCAAAAGCTGGCTGAGATAGATCATCTGGCCAAGACTGTAGAGTTTGCTGGACCCCAGCATGAACTGGGAAACCATGAAACATCCTGAGGAGCAGAAGTTGTTCCATTTGCATGCACAGCTTGAAATCCAAAAGTGGAGAGAACTGCAATGAGGGTATAAAATGTATACAATATTATATAGAAAAGCACAGAAACCCAAGAAGCATCTGATCTTATAGTGATCCTGGATCATGAATTGATCAACTGGGTAAGGTCAGTGGGAAACATCACAGTTCTAGTGCCATTGACACCAATCAAAACAGATGACCTACTGAAAGAATACAAAGATGTTTTTAAGGGTTACAGCAGTTATTTGGGGGCAAAATTTTCAAACCTCCGAGCCTAAAGTCAGGCTCCTAAATCCATATTTAGGCACCTGAATAAATGACCCTGTTATTCAAAAGTACTAAGCATCAGCAGCTTCTATAGAGGTTAGGTTTCTAGTTTTGAAAATATTGGCCAGAGAACACCAGATTAAGGTCTAGATTCCAATAGGTCTCAGAGTATGTACCAGGGTCCAAGAAAAATCGCACTTGTACTGCAACACAAAAATCAATCAGCCAGGTAATGAAATATTGAAACTGGAACATGTAGAGGTAATTGTCAAAGTAGATGACCCTACAGAGAAGGTGATTGAATTCTGCAGTGGTAGAGGAGAAGCTGCACACAGGAGAGCTACAGCTGTGCTGAGTTCCATGACCAGGGCCGGCTCCAGGCACCAGCGAAGGAAGCAGGTGCCTGGGGCAGCCAATAGAAAGGGGCGGCACTCCGTCCGTTATTGGGGCAGCGGGTCCTTCAGTCCCTCTCTTCCTCTTCAGCGGCAACTCTATTGCTCCGCTTCAGTCTTCGGCGGCAGCTCAATCCCTGCGCTTCAGACTTTGGCAGCGGGTCCTTCACTCCCTCCCTTCCTCTTCGGTGACACCTCAATCGGGTTTTTCTTTTTCTTTCTTAGCCGCTTGGGGTGGGAAAAAGGCTGGAGCTGGCCCTGTCCATGACACCTGAACAAGGGAATCAAATGGGACCATTACCAGAGGCATACATTTGATGAAGTGACAAGTACATTCTTGGGATACCCAGTTTTCCAGTGTCTGAAAGGCAAGTCTGGAAAAACTGGAAAAGAAATTCAGTACTTATCGCTAGAGCTGGTTGGAAAAATTTTGACAAAACGTTCTGCCATCAGAATTTGCCAATACATCAAAATCAAAACATTTTGCAGAAACTGTTCAGTTCTGACAAAATCCTGCTGGAAACCAGGCAGGATTCCAGCCAGGTTGTCTCTTCGGCAGTCTTCCTGGCATGCTTCTGAGGAGCCTGAGCTTCCAGGCTCCCAGCTACTTCGCAACCCACCAGGCTCATGAGTTCTTGGCAGCCCAGGATTTCTGGGTTCCCTGCTCCTCGGCAGCCCACCAGGTGGGCTGTCCCGGAGCTGGAACTTCCAGTAGAGCTGGGCTGAAAATTGGAACAAAACCAAATTTGGAAATCTCAAAATTCTCCACAAAATGGAATTACCATTCTCTAGCCAGGTTTACTAACCATGTTTACTATCCCACAAGGGAGAGACTTATTTACCTGCTTACTGTTTGGTATTCATTCAGCTCAAGAAGTGTTTCAGAAGACCCTGGATTAAAGCTCTGCAGTGCTTTGTGGGGCTGAGGAGGACATATTGATGTTTGTGCTTTGTGCTGAGGAAAACAATGCCGAGCCATGTGCTATGCTCCAGATATCTGGACAAATGTATTATCAAAACAACTGAAATAAAGTATGTCAGTCACATTCCCTCAGCTGAAGGCATCAGACCTGGCCCAGCAAACTCAGCAGCAATCTCTAAAATGAGACAGTCAGAATCCTGCTGAGCTTGAAAAGAAAATTGTTGATTTGCCTTGCCAAATTCAAACCACACCTCTCAGATGAGTTGGCATCACTGAGAGATCTCCTAAAGAAAGAGTCAGACGAAGTTTCAATAGGACGCCCAGCAAGGTTCTGCCATCACCTAAATGAAACAATTAATTGCTAATGCAAGCACATTGGGCTAAAGCAGTGTCTCTATGTGGAAGCATCGAAGTGAAGACTTGGATTTGAGTTACTGCAAGAAGTGAAGACTGTTTCATGCATTCAAGTCTCTCATCTCCACAGAAATAATCTATGTCCAGATTGAAAAAGAAATTCATGCAGTTGTGTTCGTTGTGAGCACTTCCATCAATACAATTTGGGGAGAGGGGAGAAGGACAATGGAGTCAGATCTTTTGGAGGCAACCACAGGTAATAAAACCCACATAGCAGCAGCACCAGACTAAAAAAAAAATGATTTTTTTTTTGCTCCTGCAGAAACCCAACATTATTGTTAAACACCGACCAGAAAACGACATACCAGTTACTGAAACCTTAAGCAGATAATTTCTGGCATAACATGGCAATTTGCAAGAGTCATTTGAGCCACAAGTTCATTGTCAAGCATGAAAATGGCTGAACTAAGGGTCGCAACCAAGCTAGGTCTCCATTTATCTACACTGAAGAAACCTATCATTGCTGGCTGGTCATAAGAAAATGTTTGTCACAGTTGTTGGAGTTCTGGACATTCTATGAGTAGCTAGTAGTTATGTATGATCTGACTCCTACAGGTGAAATATTTGTGGTTTCATGGTCACTGAGCTTGGAAAGGACATGGATAATTCTTTCAGGACACACTGTGATAAAGTAGTGCATGGCTCAAGCTTTGCTCTTTGGTCTCTTAAGAATGGACAAATAGAAGGCGTGCTAAAGTTTGTGCTGCTGTGAGAAACCTGCAAGTGAAACTCTTGGAAGCATGTAATCCCTTAACATACTGTCTTGCCCATGGCGGGAGGTGGTAGCTGACCTTTGCACGCTGTATAGTGAAAACGATGTGAATCTAGTAGTATATTATAGATGTTGTTTTGAGTTGCAGAGACTGAAGAATGCAAAAACTTCCACAGTGGCTGGTACACATAGACATCTTTGCCCAACACAGAAAACATGAGGTGTTGGTATCAGACGATGGCCACCAGTGTAGGGATTTCAGCAGTTTGCACAAGCTGCTGAATTCTTTCCCACAAAGCTATGTATTATCTAGAGTCTTGGATAAAATATATTTCTTATAATTATGATGCAATTAAAAGTGTCTCCTAGGTACTCCTCTCTTGCCAGCATTTTGTTGAAGATCAGCTTGATGTGTCCTCTGAGGATAACTCTGTTTAAAGTATTTTTCCCTAGTAGGATTTTGAACTTTATAATAATTTTGTTTAGTTATGTTCTCCCTAAATCCAAATTAATTCAGATATATTCCCCAGGAGAAAATTTGCTTGAATTAGTTTCCTTTTTAATAGGAAATAAAAACATTTATGGTCAACTCTTGAATGTCCAGTTTTCCCTGTGGCTATACGGTGAATATTATTCATTCTTTAATAATTGAAATACACCACCACTCCCTTGTAATCTATTTTTCTCAGAATGTTTTATAACTGTAGTGATTCTATTTGTTTGGCTGCTTTCATTGTTGAAAGTTAGAAAATAATATATACAAATTTAAAAAAAAACAGTTTTATCTTTTGTCTCTCTGTTGGATAGCCACAGTTACACAATATTTGTTAGACCACTTTCAAAGGCTGTATGCTTTACCTTAATCTGTGGCTTGTGATACATTAGCTTGATGAGGTAATGCAGGTAACACAGATCATGTAAGAAGAAAAGTATTATTCACTATCAAAATTAATATTTATATAGAGTATGGTGAATGTATGTCATTTGAATTCACCAAGTCCTGCATAACTCAGTAATGTGGGACAGATACAGGGATATACAAAGAAACATAAATAGTTCACATGCTTTGTCACTTACGTTTCGATGCATAAATCCAATCTTGTTTTTATATAGTATGTACTTTCTTTGTCTTCAAAGTCTTTTAAACCCCTTTTACTCTTTGCCAAAAAGACCTCTAGATTTAACATAACTTTTCTTTATCCTGTATTTTATACTTTGGCTTATATTTTTCTACATTTGTTAAGTGAGCTGCAAAAGTAAGCATGAATACAGAACGAGCAACCAGAATGTGCTCAATGTCCAAAATAATCAGTCTGTGAGGGGAGTTCAATACATAATAAATTTAAACTAATCTTAAGCAAAAAGTAATGTTCCTGAAGTCTGCTGGCCAGTTTTCTTTGCTGTGGACACTCAGAATGCATCATTCTTTGAGATCACAGGTAGTGAAAAAATCTACTATTGCACAGAGTGGGCCCAGGTTAATAAATAAAAATGAAATTATAAAAAATAATCCTTAAAAATTGCACCAGTTAAGGGGAGAAAACATACTATTACAATAGATACCAGAGAAAAAATGGCCAACAAACTTGTGCCATTAAAAAAAAAATCTTTATATAAAAAAGTAGCTCAGAAATATTTTTGTGGCAAAAGCAAATAGCCCCCAGAGGCTGGCTAGAGAGGCCATGGGGAGGATATATTTTTGTATGGATAACACTGCACTTCCAAATTTGCTTTTGCAAGTCACTGTAAAATTGCTGCTTTCCTCTAATTTTGTTAAATCCTTTCCCACTCTTTTCTCTGTTGATCTCTCTCTCTTTGTCAAACTAAACTTTAGTAGTGCCTTCTATCCAATGTGGTACTATTCCTTTTTGGTAACTCTCACACTAAGGGTAGGTCCACACTACCCGCCCGATTCGGCGGGTAGAGATCGATCTTCTGGGATCGATTTATTGTGTCTCATCTGGCCGCGATAAATCGATCCCAGAAGCGCTCCCCCGTCGACTGCGGAACTCCTGCTCGCCGAGAGGAGGAAGCGCTGTCGACGGGGGAGCTTGTCTGCGCCACGTGGACCCGCAGTAAGCAAACTTAGTTCAATCTAGGAAACGTCGACTTCAGCTACGCTATTCTCGTAGCTGAAGTTGCATTTCCTAGATCGATCCCCCGCCCCAGTGTGGACCAGCCCTTAGTTGTGTGTGATGGGGTGGATGACAACTATTCACCCCAAGAAGACTCCACAACTCAGATTAAACATTCGGTGGTTCAGAAATGGCTAGGGGGCTCCATTCAAGAACCAAGAGACACATTTACACATTTTTAAAGTAAAAACTGTAAGGCCAATACTGCCTGAGTACAAATGGCATTCTGGGCAGAAATAAATTATAATCACATGCACTTTGCATATTAAGGTGGATCGATGTCTTCCATTAACTTTAAAGATTACCTTTCATATAGTCCTGTGGGTGATCACCAAGATCCTATCTTGTAAACTCGTACTCATGTGAGTTATTCTTACTCAGGACAATAGCCCCATGAAAGTAAATGACAAGATTAGACATAAGGGTCTGAGGGCTGGTCCACACTGGGGCGGGGGATCGATCTAGGAAACGCAACTTCAGCTACGAGAATAGCGTAGCTGAAGTCGACGTTTCCTAGATCGAACTAAGTTTACTTACTGCGGGTCCACGCGGCGCAGGCAAGCTCCCTCGTCAACAGCGCTTCCTCCTCTCGGCAAGCAGGAGTTCCGCAGTCAACGGAGGAGCGCTTCTGGGATCGATCTCTACCCGCCGAATCGGGCGGGTAGTGTGGACCTACCCTGACTTTCCTCAGCTTTGCTCCTTGTGTAGTCATGTATACCAGGGCAGAATGAGTGCAAAGTGGGTAAAAAATGCTGCCAAATCAAAATGGTTGCTTTTACACTCACTTTGCACAGGCGTAAATTAATGATGCACAAGGTGCAAGGCAGTGGAGAATCAGGCCCTAATTTATATACCACTACTTTGGGTTTATAAAGCGTTTTTATCCAAAGATCTCAAATAACTTTACAAGCAGTTCATAATCCTTACAACATCCCTGTGAGGCTACAAATAGTGAAACTGAGGCACTGAGAAATTAAGTGATTTGTCTTAGGTGTCAGATAAAATCTGTGTCAGCACTTACACTGAAATCAAGATCTGACTTCAGTCTAACACCAACACCTGCCTGAGCCTCCATGCTTATTTTACTCATGTCTGATCTTGCTAACTGAGAGTCTGTCTGGCTTTTCTGGACCAAATTCAACAGGTACAACTACCTGGGAAAGTGTCTGGGCTGAATTTAGCCATATTGCACGGTGATATGAGTTACACTTTGGATGTAATTTGATCAGAAGATAAGTGTGAGTGGTTAAGGGCTAGATTCTGTCTTTCTTACACTGAGTAGCAGCTTATTTTGCGAATAATGATATTGATTTGAATAGGTCTAACTCTTGGAGTAAAGTACTACTCATTCTGAGTGTGACTTTTGGCCAAAGTATTTTATTTATTTTGATTTTTATATTTGGCCACTTGAAGAGTGCCTATCTTTTACTCTAGGCATTCATGGACTATTCTTAAATATATAAGCACCAAATAGACCATACCTATAGCCCCTCTCTCCTTTAACCATTAATCAGTATTCATATCTACTAATGATAATCCGACAGTGAAAAACATATTTTAAATTAAGAACTCCCACCGCAGCCTTCCTGTTTCCTCACAGCTAGCCTCGCATGCTGCTCCAAAGATTGATAAACTAGAGCTGTTTTAAACTAAAGTAGAGAGTGAATTCCAAAGCTGAAGAGTGTGTATGGATAATGCCACATCAGCTGCTGCCCTCTGATACTGGGGGCTCCATCTCATCTGTCCCCTTTGAATGCAGCTGTGGCAATAATATGGCACAGGAGAGATGCAGTCTTTCAATAAGTAGCTCCCAGGCCATTTAGGGCTTTTATAGGTCAAAAGTTTTCAATTTTATCCAGTAGTTTGTTTTTTGTAATGTTCACAAAGTTCTTTGTAGCTTTAGCACAATCTGTATTCCATAATAGTATAAAACAGTATTTTACATAGGAAATAGCTTCATTTTATCTACATAGTTCTTCACGAGAGAGAGAGAGAGAGAAAGCGTCCTATATTTAGAGAACATGCTTCGTCTTTGATTTCATAAGGAGAGGTTACATAATAAAGTGCATATTCAAGGCACCTAACTTGGAATGCCAAATTATAGGTCATCTTAATTATTATGTACGTACTGTATATATGATAGATTCAATTATCCTTAAATGCTTAAGAAAGCTGCATTTAACTATGATTTACTGTAGTAAATGAAAGATTGCAATGAAAATTATGTTTTTAATTTATCCTTAAATATGCAAATTAATAATGATGGGTGTAAGAATATTAAAATATCTGCATGTATAATTAATACCTGCCCAGGTGACATACTTTGAGCATTTATTATAGAGTAAGAGTGATTTATGTGCTGTGTAATATAACTTGAGCTTGAAAAAGTTTTCCATTAACACTTTGTACATCCATACACATAACAGTACTGGATATATATTGTTCTCTAGAGGAATTCATTGCATATACTTTGCATTTTTCTTTACTGTAGAAGCTTTTTTAAATGGAAAAAAGTCTATGGCTACTTGTCTGCAAACTGTTTTTGTAATAATTGCTACATATGATCTTGATTATCATATGTTCAAATATAATGTATCATATTATACTTCTAAATGTATAATAACTGGTACATTATAATTTAACTGGTAGCTTAGAGCTGGGAGTTTGAATTTCCCAATGCTAGGTCCAGATGTTTAAAACACATTAGCAGAAAGAATCAACAATGCCTAATTCTTACATGGGACTGCCACATCGATCAGTCCATTGGTCCAGTTAGTCCTGTATTCTGTCACTGACCGTCACCAGTACTAGCAGCTTTAGAGAAAACTATGAGAAACCCAACAGTTCTGGAATTACCTATTTCATGGGCCATTTCCTCCTAACCCCTAAGAGTAAGAGTTTGACTTACAATCTGAAATATGACAGCTTATATTGCTTCCTACCTTTTTTTTAGTATTTACTATTATAATTCTGTATGTTCTTGTTATCCATATAAACATGCAATCCAGTCTTGAATCCTCCTAACCTCTTGGCCTCAATGATATCTTGTCACAATGAGCACTATAGGCAGGTTAGACGTTGTATGAAGCGGTTTCCTCATCATCGTTTTGAATTTGCCACCGTTCAGTTTCAATGAGTGTCCGCTGGTCTTGTGTTATGAGACAGGGAGAACATGTCTTTGAGGTACCTTCTCCATACTACTTACTATTTTGAATACTTTTATCATGTTCCCTCTTATTCATCTCTTCTTTAAAGTAAATAATCCCAACTTCTTTAACATCTCTCCATATGAGTTTTTGTCTCTCTAATCATTCTCATCATCTGTCCCTGTCTTCCTGATGTATCCTTTTTGAAAACTGAGTACAGTATTCCAGGTGAGTGCATATCATTGATTTATATAATAGAAAAATATTTTCTATATTATTTTCCATTCAATTCCCTTCTGCATCCTAATATTTTGTTTGATATCGACTGCTACGGCACTTAGATATAGTTTGTACACCATGATATCCAAGTCTTTTTCCTGAGTCATATAATTAATTTAGAGCCCAGTAGAGTATATGAGTCGTTAAGTGTTCCCTCCAATATGCATTACTTTGTATTTGTCAGAATTGATTTTCATCTGCCATTGTGGTGCTCATTCATTTAGTTTGGTTAGGGTCCTCTGAAGTTGTTGACAGTCTTCTCTGGTCTAGACTTACCTGAATAATTTTGTATCATCTGCAAGTTTTGCCACCTCACTACTCACCTCTTTTCCAGACGACAAATAAATATATTGAACATCAGTCTTTGTATGGAATTTCGTGGTATCCTGCTTTTGCCATGGTAAAAATTGACCATTTATTTCTACTCTTTGTTTTCTGTCTCTTAGTGCGTTCCTTCCTGAGCAATGAACATTCTTTGTCTCTAGTACCGTGCGTACTTAGTTCCTTCAATAGCCTTTTGAAAGTCCAAATAAATTGTCAACCGGTTCTCCTTTATCTACTGTGTTTTTGATGCATTTTAAGAATTCTAATAAATTTGTGAGGCATAATTTTCCTTTGCAAAAGCCACGGTGGCTAGATCCTTAATTTATCATGATTTACTAAGTACTTTATAATTCTATTTTTAATTATCATTTTGATCAAATTACCAAGGAAAGTAGTAAGACTTCATAGTCTGTAATTCCCCAGATCACCCCTTCAGTATCTTTTAAATATATATATATGTACAATATTTGCTACCTTCTAGTTCTTTAGCAGAGTGGCTGATTGTAATGAGAGACTGCACATTTTTCCTAGCAGCTCATCAACTTTACTTTTAATTTTTTTCAAAATTCTTGAGCATGTACTGTTGGCCTAACGACTTGTTGCTTTTTAATTTATGAATTTGTTCTAGCACTTCTTCTTTTGACACCTCTGTCTCTGATAGTACCTCATCTTTATTATGAGTAAAGAATAGATTCAGGGTAGGTATCTTCCCAACATACTCCCTGGTCTAGAAACAGAAAATATACCATGCTCCCACTAAAAGGATATTAGAATATCCAACCTTCAATCCATATAATGCATTTTAACATTAAATCAAAGAATACAGTCTAAAAAACCCACCTACCATCCCTACTATTGTAGTGAATTACCTATAATATGTTGTTTCAGAATTTCATGTGTTAATAGGTGTGTTGCTGCTGATTAACAGGTTTTAGATGCAGGAAGACTAAAAGAATATAATGAGCCATACATTTTGCTACAAGAAAAAGAGAGCCTGTTCTACAAGATGGTGCAACAAGTGGGCAAGGCTGAAGCTGCTGCTCTGATTGAAACAGCAAAACAGGTAGTTTTAAAAGAAGTTGTAATTAAGTTTGTCTCTATAGTCTTATTTTTCACAAGTTAGCACATTCCGTATTAGAGCAGGCCCCATCCTGTAGTTAAGGGTCTATCAGCTTTTCAATTCTAAACCCTTATATTCTATGCTTTATTACTGGGATATAAAATAATATACATCCAGAGCTCAAAATGATATATATTCTGAGTTGAAAGATTATGCTTGGGATTGTTTGCATCTGTATGTGTTTGTGCATATATTCATGTATAAATAATATAGTATGTGTCAGAGTATGTTATAGACATACATCACTCACAAAAAAATGACCCTGAAAGAACGTTAAGGTTGTGAGCTCAAGCACTCAGAAGTTAGACAATGACAAAATTAAGGTTGCCCGTGTGACCTAAATTTGGCCCCCTTGTGACACAGCTGTTAGTTATATGATCACTTACTATCTTTTCCTTGCTCAGTGCACAAGATGAATGGTGCTCATTGAATGAGTGGCTGTTCAATATTTTGCTTTCTCTTCATTGTTCATTGTATGGTTCCAGGCCTTATTTATTGCACACTATTCAAACCAGCTCTGAATAAAGAATTATTAATTTCCTTGTGAGCTTTTCTACGACGCTTAACATTACAGCATCTGAGTGCTTCACAAACATTAACTGATTTATTTCCACAACACCCCTCTGAGATGAGGGGGTAGTATTATTCCTACTTTACAGATGGGGAGCTGAGACACAGAGACATAAAGATCAAGTGTGTATTAATTTGGGGTGCCCAATTTGATAAGCCTGCAGCCTGATTTTTTTTAAAGAATTTTGCATTTTTTAGCACTTTTTGTTCTGAATACAGCTCCCACTGATTTCTGTTGCAGCTGTGAATGCGTAGCATGTCTACAAATCAAACTCCAGTTCTCTCAAATTGGGCACCTAGGAAATGAGAACACACAGTTAATGACCACCTCTGACAAGTCTGGTTTAAGTGACTTGCTCAGCATCACATAGGACAGGTGTGGGCAAACTTTTTGACCCGAGGGCCACAGCTGGGTATGGAAATTGTATGGCGGGCCATGAATACTCATGAAATTGGGGGTTGGGGTGTGGGAGGTGGTGAGGGCTCTGGCTGGGGGTGTGGGCTCTGGGCTGGGGCCAGAAATGAGAAGTTCAGGGTGCGGGAGGAGGCTCTGGGCTGGGGCAGGAGGTTGGAGTGCAGGGGGAGGAGGGTGCGGCTCCAGCTGGGGGTGCGGGCTCTGGGTGGGGCTGGGGATGAGGGGTTGGGGGTACAGGAGGGTGCTCCGGCCTGGGACTGAGGGGTTTGGAGGGTGAGGGGGATCAGGGCTGGGACAGGGTGTTGGGGCACGGGAGAGGGTCAGGGGTGCAGGCTCTGGGTGGCACTTACCTCAAGCAGCTCCTGGAAGCAGCGGTGTGTCCCTCCTCTGGCTTCTACACGGAGGTGTGGCCAGGCAGCTCTGCGCGCTGCCCTGGCCACCGGTGCCGCCCCTGCAGCTCCCATTGGCCGTGGTTCCCAGCCAATAGGAGCTGCGGAGGCAGCACTTGGGGCGAGGGCAGTGTGCGGAGCTCCCTGGCTGCCCCTATGTGAAGGAGCCAGAGGGGGGACATGCCACTGCTTCCAGGAGTCGCGCGGAGCCACAACACTCATGGAGCAGGGCAAGCCCATGACCCCGCTTCCCAGCCAGAGCGCCGGAGCTGGGAAAGCCCTGGACCCTGCTCCCCAGCGGGAGCTTGAGGGCCAGATTAAAATGTCTGAAGGGCCGGATGTGGCCCCTGGGCCGTCGTTTGCTCACGCCAGACATAGGATCTCTGTGGCAGAGGCAGGGATAGAATCCCATTTTCCAGATTGTTAGTCAACTGTCTTAACCATGAGACTCTCCTCTTTTTCTGCAATACCTGCCTCCAACTTCTGCAACAAACAGGGCAGGAGTCCTACAGACAACAGCCTCCTTCAGTACACAACCCTGCTCTATTCTCAGAACAGGCCCATCTTGTGCACTGAATGATGCAGGGGTCCTATGAACAAACAGTATTAAAGAGCGTACTATAATGCATATGACGAAGGGGGAGAATTAAGATTGCACAGGCAACTTTATTGTGATATTTCCTAATTTCTTACTGTTTGACTTTGCAATCTTAACATTAAGGTAGTTTTTTGTATGTAACTTCGTGGATTTTTAAAAAAGCAACCTGAAAAATCAAATTCCATCACATGGAATTGTATGGTCTCCTACACAGTAGTTCGACTGTTCCAGAATCATAGAAGATTAGGGTTGGAAGAGACCTCAGGTAGTCATCTAGTCCAGTGGTCCCCAAGGCAGTGCCCGCGGGCGCCATGGCGCCTGCTGGGGCATTTGTGTGCACCAGCCTACTGACAAGGGAGCGCTTCTGCTGGACAACCCGCCGCCGAAGAGTGCGGCTGCCAGACAACTAGCCGCCGAAATGCCGCCGAGAAGCGGCAATGCCAAGAAGCGTCGGCGGTATTTCGGCGGCGACGCTTCTCAATGACGCCGCTTCTCGGTGGCATTTCGGCAGCTGGTCGTCCGGCGCCCACCACACTCTTCTGGGAACATGAATATGTTATTGCAACAGAAAGGTTGGGGACCACTGGTCTAGTCCAACCCCCTGCTCAATCTGAATCTTTAGATCCACCACTCAGACCTCTGGTACTTGAGCTAAAGGAGTAGCTGATCTCAGTAGTAGGTTGTCATCTTCTGTGTGGGCCAGCCACTGGAGGTAAATGCAGCACAAATTTTGCCAGCTGGTTATACAGCTATTTGCTGAGTAGAGAGGAATATTGACTCTGGAATCCTGGTTTCTATTCCAGATTCTGAGGGGACTTTAGTGGCTTTAGTGACAGACACTTCTGCCCCGACCCCTCCAGCCTGTCCTTGTCCAGTCCCCCACCCCTTCAGCTCCACATCCCAGTATTCTCTCTTGATCTTTCTCACAGTCTCTTTGTTATGATCTCCAGGTAGCCCATCTGCCCTGGCTTCTGACCTGTGCTAGATGACTTCAGTAGAGCTGAACCTCTTTCCTCCTTTCCACTACCCCCCAAATGTGTGTCAGTAAAGAAAGGAGTTTGCAGTTTGCTTCAGTGACTCAACACAATGGTTGCTGCATTCTTATCAAGGCAACCTGGCTTGCCAAACTATGCTGCTGGCTTTCCCCATTCCCTGACAGCAAACTGAACTCCAGCTCTGGCTCCCTTGGATCTTGCTGCCTGGCTTCATAGAACACTATGAGGAGCATGCATTAGAATCCAATTTGTGGGGAAGGTTGGAGAGCACTGGGTAGGCAGCATGTCTGAGATTCAGGAAACAAAATGGCCGGTGCCTGGCTGCAGCAAAGTGGAGAATTGCATAGTAAAAATGGGCAATTCTTTGACATCTTGGAAAAATGGAGCGATGGCATTAGAGTCCACAGATTTCAATGAACAGGGCACATCATGCCCCTCAAGGTTATTGTTTCTGGCTTTCTGTAGATGCAGGAAGAGACCACTGCATAAGTTCACACTTTCAAGGTTTTCTTCACAGCAGTGATGTCTAGAACAATTTTTTTTAATTTTTACAAAAAGAAAGGGGAGATTCAATTGGAAAACAATTTAGCAGCCAGGGGTGTATTCTGCAGCGAATTCTACAGCTCCAGAGTACACAAGGCCCTATTTATAATTATGTGTACTAATTAACAGGTTTATTGAATGGTAAAAGCAAAGCAGATCTTACATTATAACTCTCCTGTGTAGCACCAATTTCAGAACTCTGGAAACAATTCTTTGTTCTTTGATCCCAGCCAGAATGTATTCCTGAGCGTGCTATGTTTCCCAGGATGTTGCATGGTGAATCATATTTTGATACATTATTAGAGAAAAGGGTTCATCATATTCTGTATGGTCATTATATAGAAAACCAAAAAAAAAAGTAAATTTGATATATCTGGAATTTATAGAAATTATGTTTAAAGGAACCAATTAAATGTATATAAACAGAATTAAAAGTTCTAAATCAGTGTTTGTCTACAAAGCTAAAACCAGCTTCATGGGAAATTAGGGCTCAATCTTGCAGAGAATGAACAGGCTAGAGCCAAGGCTCTGAAACTGTCATCTGCAGAGAGTTTGACCACATGGTGATGTCTCCTTTTGTTTCCAGTTGCAAAACTGCATTCAAAGACAGATCAAAATATGTAATACAATTGCCTAATAGTACTTGTCTATGTAATCACCTGCTGTTGACACAGGAGTGTTATGTGATTGTATACAGGAGGGGAAGAGATCCATGAACCAATCTCTCTTAGAATGTGGTTCATGCTGTGAAGCAGTTTGATAACTACTGGGCTAGAGGGTAGATACAAGCTTATAGATTCATAGATTCTAGGACTGGAAGGGACCTCGAGAGGTCATCTAGTCCAGTCCCCTGCCCGCATGGCAGGACCAAATACTGTCTAGACCATCCCTGATAGACATTTATCTAACCTACTCTTAAATATCTCTAGAGATGGAGATCCACAACCTCCCTACGCAATTTATTCCAGTGTTTAACCACCCTGACAGTTAGGAACTTTTTCCTAATGTCCAACCTAGACCTCCCTTGCTGCAGTTTAAGCCCATTGCTTCTTGTTCTATCCTTAGAGGCTAAGGTGAACAAGTTTTCTCCCTCCTCCTTATGACACCCTTTTAGATACCTGAAAACTGCTATCATGTCCCCTCTCAGTCTTCTCTTTTCCAAACTAAACAAACCCAATTCTTTCAGCCTTCCTTCATAGGTCATGTTCTCAAGACCTTTAATCATTCTTGTTGCTCTTCTCTGGACCCTTTCCAATTTCTCCACATCTTTCTTGAAATGCAGTGCCCAGAACTGGACACAATACTCCAGCTGAGGCCTAACCAGAGCAGAGTAGAGCGGAAGAATGACTTCTCGTGTCTTGCTCACAACACACCTGTTAATACATCCCAGAATCATGTTTGCTTTTTTTGCAACAGCATCACACTGTTGACTCATATTTAGCTTGTGGTCCACTATAACCCCTAGATCCCTTTCTGCCGTACTCCTTCCTAGACAGTCTCTTCCCATTTTGTATGTGTGAAACTGATTTTTTCTTCCTAAGTGGAGCACTTTGCATTTGTCTTTGTTAAACTTCATCCTGTTTAACTCAGACCATTTCTCCAATTTGTCCAGATCATTTTGAATTATGACCCTGTCCTCCAAAGCAGTTGCAATCCCTCCCAGTTTGGTATCATCCGCAAACTTAATAAGCGTACTTTCTATGCCAATATCTAAGTCGTTAATGAAGATATTGAACAGAGCCGGTCCCAAAACAGACCCCTGCGGAACCCTACTCGTTATGCCTTTCCAGCAGGATTGGGAACCATTAATAACAACTCTCTGAGTACGGTTATCCAGCCAGTTATGCACCCACCTTATAGTAGCCCCATCTAAATTGTATTTGCCTAGTTTATTGATAAGAATATCATGCGAGACCGTATCAATGCCTTACTAAAGTCTAGATATACCACATCCACAGCTTCTCCCTTATCCACAAGACTCGTTATCCTATCAAAGAAAGCTATCAGATTGGTTTGACATGATTTGTTCTTTACAAATCCATGCTGGCTGTTCCCTATCACCTTACCACCTTCCAAGTGTTTGCAGATGATTTCCTTAATTACTTGCTCCATTATCTTCCCTGGCACAGAAGTTAAACTAACTGGTCTGTAGTTTCCTGGGTTGTTTTTATTTCCCTTTTTATAGATGGGCACTATATTTGCCCTTTTCCAGTCTTCTGGAATCTCTCCCGTCTCCCATGATTTTCCAAAGATAATAGCTAGAGGCTCAGATACCTCCTCTATTAGCTCCTTGAGTATTCTAGGATGCATTTCATCAGGCCCTGGTGACTTGCAGGCATCTAACTTTTCTAAGTGATTTTTAACTTGTTCTTTTTTTATTTTATCTGCTAAACCTACCCCCTTCCCATTAGCATTCACTATGTCAGGCATTCCTTCAGACTTCTCGGTGAAGACCGAAACAAAGAAGTCATTAAGCATCTCTGCCATTTCCAAGTTTCCTGTTACTGTTTCTCCCTCTTCACTAAGAAGTGGGCCTACCCTGTCTTTGGTCTTCCTCTTGCTTCTAATGTATTGATAAAAAGTCTTCTTGTTTCCCTTTACTCCTGTGGCTAGTTTGAGCTCATTTTGTGCCTTTGGCTTTCTAATCTTGCCCCTGCATTCCTGTGTTGTTTGCCTATATTCATCCTTTGTAATCTGTCCTAGTTTCCATTTTTTATATGACTCCTTTTTATTTTTTAGATCATGCAAAATCTCGTGGTTAAGCCAAGGTGGTCTTTTGCCACATTTTCTATCTTTCCTAACCAGCGGAATAGCTTGCTTTTGGGTCCTTAATAGTGTCCCTTTGAAAAACTGCCAACTCTCCTCAGTTGTTTTTCCCCTTAGTCTTGATTCCCATGGGACCTTACCTATCAGCTCTCTGAGCTTACCAAAATCTGCCTTCCTGAAATCCATTGTCTCTATTTTGCTGTTCTCCCTTCTACCCTTCCTTAGAATTGCAAACTCTATGATTTCATGATCACTTTCACCCAAGCTGCCTTCTACTTTCAAATTCTCAACGAGTTCCTCCCTATTTGTTAAAATCAAGTCTAGAACAGCTTCCCCCCTAGTAGCTTTTTCAACCTTCTGAAATAAAAAGTTGTCTGCAATGCAGTCCAAGAATTTGTTGGATAGTCTGTGCCCCGCTGTGTTATTTTCCCAACATATATCCGGATAGTTGAAGTCCCCCATCACCACCAAATCTTGGGCTTTGGATGATTTTGTTAGTTGTTTAAAAAAAGCCTCATCCACCTCGTTAGGTGGCCTGTAGTAGACTCCTAGCATGACATCACCCTTGTTTTTTACCCCTTTTAGCCTAACTCAGAGACTCTCAACACTTCCGTCTCCTATGTCCATCTCTACCTCAGTCCACGTGTGTACATTTTTAATATATAAGGCAACTCCTCCTCCCTTTTCCCCCTGTCTATCCTTCCTGAGCAAGCTGTATCCATCCACACCAACATTCCAATCATGTGTATTATCCCACCAAGTTTCAGTGATGCCAACAATGTCATAGTTGTATTTATTTATTAGCACTTCCAGTTCTTCCTGCTTATTACCCATACTTCTCGCATTTGTATATAGGCATCTAAGATACTGGTTTGATCTTTCCTCCCAGTTTTGTCCTGACCCTCCTTTCTCTCTGCCAATATAGCCCACACTCCCTCTCGTTTCCGACCCATCTCCCAGGTCTCCATGTTCCCCACTTACCTGTGGGCTTTGCTCACCTGTCCCCGTCGAACCTAGTTTAAAGCCCTCCTCACTAGGTTAGCCAGTCTGTGTCCAAATAGGGTCTTTCCCTCCTCGAAAGGTGAACGCCATCTCTGCCTAGCAGTCCTTCCTCGAATAGCATCCCGTGGTCTAGGAAGCCAAAGCCCTCCTGGCGACACCATCTTCGCAGCCAGGCATTCACCTCCATGATGCATCTGTCTCTGCCCGGGCCGGCCCCTACCTTTGACAGGAAGAATCGAAGAGAATACCACCTGTGCTCCAAACTCCTTCACCCATACTCCCAGAGCCCTATAGTCACTCTTGATCCGCTCAGTGTCACACCGTGCAGTATCATTTGTGCCCACATGGATGAGTAGCATGGGGTAGTAGTCAGAGGGCTGGATAATCCTCGACAATGCCTCCGTAACGTCTCGGATACGGGCTCCCGGCAGGCAGCATACCTCCCGGGATGAAATGTCAGGGCGACAGATGGGCGCCTCCGTCCCCCTCAGCAGAGAGTCTCCGACCACCACTACCCTACGTTTCCTATTCGCAGTGGTGGCAGCAGACCTCCCAGCCTTAGGGGTACGAGGCTTCTCCTCCTTTACTGTAGGGGGTGATTCCTTCTTTCCTGTATCAAGAAGAGCATAACGGTTACCTATTACCACGGCGGGAGGGTTCGGAGCAGGGGTGGAGCACTGCCTGCTGCCAGAAGTAACCAGCTGCCAGTGTCCACCCTGAGCCATCTCCTCCTCCACCAGTGGTGTATCAGCAGTCCTGTGTACTGGGACAGCTACCTCAGCTGTCTCCACATGGACACTGTCCAGGAATTGCTCATGGATTCGGATGCTCCACAACCTAGTCACCTCCTCCTGTAGCTCTCCCACCTGCTGCCTGAGAGTTTCCACCAGCAGGCACCTTTCACATTGGATGATCCCCCCAGCCTGGATATCAGTAAGTGGAAATTGCAAGTTACAGTCTCTGCAAAACCACACCAGGATCTGGGTAGAAGCATCCATGCTCAGGCGCTCTGTCTGGCTACAGGCGCAGGTGGAGGAGACAGAAGCAGTGCTGGCACAGGTGTTGCGGGTCTTCCTAACCATCGTAAGCCTCCCTCTGTCAAACTCCCTCTCAAACTCCCCTGTCTGCAGCCCCCTGTCCGCTGAAAGGGTTGTTTAAGCAAGAAGTTTTGAATGTAGTTGGTTTATAGGTTTTAAGGGGAATAAAGGGAAAACAGATAGAACCGGCAAGGGACCCTCGCCCCCTTCCCGCTCCCCTTCTAAACTCCCTTGCGAAACTCCCTGTTAGCAGCCCCTGTTCGCAAAAGCTCCCTGGTCACTTGTGCGCTGCTTTATAAAGCCCTGGCCTGTATGAATGCCCTGCCCACTGATTAAGGCTCAGCCACTTACCAGAGGCTTCTAGCTTTCAAACCTTCCTTTGAAGCTCACAGCTTCCAACTGCCAGCCACAGCACACGGTCCTTCAAACAACCAAACAACCAAACACAAGCTCAGCACACAGCAAGTAACCCTCAAACACAAACAAACACACACTACAGACAGTCACTAAGTATCTGCTAAGGAAGCAGAGCATGGTACTTGTTAGCTCCGCATCCAAAATATGGGAATAAAGAGAATCTCAGCAACTGCTCAAAACTACAGATTATGGCACAGTTGTGAAAGTAGCAGGAACCTTAACTTGGGGATTCCTTTATTAGTGTCCCCTGTGCTTCTTGCACACTAACACAGGATGTGTTAGAAGAGCTGATCCTAATGGCTCCTCTTTCTGTTGTGATATGTTTGTTGTTGTGTTCTCATAAGTTCCTACTGTGGTTCCTAAGGCTTTCTTATACCCCAAACCAGCTGCACCTTAAATAATGGTAAGAATTGGATTGTAATCTTTTTCAAATCATATACTTATCTGACAATGGTTTGCCTTACCAAAGTGGCTTTGTTGCTGATAGGCATTTCTGAGTTTTGCATTGACCTTGCTTGAATCCTGCAGCAGAGCATACACTGGCAACAAGTTGCTGCAGGTTACAATAAGTTTTATGGAGCAGTAGGGTAGCTGTGCATCTAATTTAAATGCATGGAATGCACACTTTAGCATCAGGGCCAAGATTTTCATAAGTCACCAGTGATGGAGTGTCTTTAATTTTGACTGTCCATCTTGAGACAATTTAAAGGGGCCTAATTTTCCGAAAGTGCCCCCCTTAGGTGTTTCAGGTTAGATATCCAAGGATGCAGGCACTCAAGTTTAGTAGTTGCTTTTGAAAATCTTGGGTCAGCTTCTAACACCTCCCTCCTCCAATTCTGCCCATTTCAGCCACTTAGCATTCCTTATTATTTTTCTGCAAATGTAAAAGGCAGCAACCCTGGCTTAGTATGATGCAGCTCAAAGTCCACCCTGCTGAGCATGCTCAGTCTGAATGCTGTGTGACACTGCTCAGCCACCTCCACGCCTCTCTGCAAGATTGAGCCCTAAGTGAACATTGTTGTTATCTATGTTCAATTTAAAAGGAGCTGTTAGGAGATCATCATAAGAAAAAAGAAATAATTGTCAGACGGAATAACGTGTTCATTGAGTTTAGTTTAGTTTACCCCACTGCTGCACACTCAACAATGATTTGTTCAGATAAATAAAATTTACCATTTGGACTCCAATCCTGATGTCAAGGGACGCTTTGCTGCTGACTTCAGTGGCACCAGGAGTGGGCAATTACTGTATTAACAGCCTTTGGATATATTGATAAAAGTAAGATTTTTGCTTACAAATATATATTTAAATATCAGCTATTGTGCATGCACAGTCATTACTTTTTAGAAGTTTGAATGCCATTATGGTCCTGTTAACGTTAGTGGAAGACCTGCCTTATGTGAGGCCCTATGCACCTTCCACACTTGAAGTGTGGGCATTCCGCATCTTGCAATATCAGGCCCAGGGGAAGGATTCCCATACACTTACAGTGAGATGGTTGAAAAGCTACTGTCACTTCATTGTATCCCCCGGTAATGTGCTGAGGTTTTCTATTACCTTTCCTTAAGAAAATTCACTGTCAAAAACTACAGTAAAAGTATGTTAAATTATGTCTTAAATCAGCAAAAAGATGGAAATGCACTACTAAGGCTCTAACCTCCAATATGTAGATGCAGCCAGGCACTAGAGTAATTTTCCTCTAGTGCACCCCATTACGGCTGGTTACTGGAGAATGCTTGACTTCCAGTCCTTTTGTTGATTCAAATCATAACCTTAATATTCTTTGAAAATTGTACAAATACACTGCATTAGTGTGTGTGTCCACAAAGGGAGACATTCATACATATAGGAGGGTTCGTATAATATAGCTATTTCTTTTTTATATCATATGTCCTATACATTTATTCATATATGAAAAGAACATAATTATCAGGCAAAGCTAACTTTGTTGACAGTGCCCCCAAAATATAAATAGGAGAAATGTTTCACAAGCCATATTCAGGACAGTTTGAATATGAGACCTAACTTGTGACACATGTCAGCCTCAGAAAGATAGCGTATTTTCTGTTTTTTAAAGACTCAAACAAAACTTTTCACATTCTTCTTTGAAAAAATTACATTTGAAGTCCTTTTTCACCCAAACACATTTTCAGATAAGAGCACACAAGTCTTGACATTATTTCATTTTGTTATGCGCATCTGTCAAGGAACAGAGATATGATACAGCTACTAAAAACTGATGATTGTGGAACAGTGAAACTTGACAGCATTTCATTTCCTTTATGTTCTGATTATACATTTATCAAGAAACCTGTATCTCTTCTAGTTCAGCTAGAAATTGGTAGAATTCAAGAACTCAAAGGCTTGGCAAAGAACTGTCCTATTATTTGGTATCATCTTACATTTTAGAGAAGTTGCTTGGTTGAGTCATTGTTAAGGCTTTTGCTTCTCCTTTCATTATTGTGGTACACTATCCAGAGATCACATTTCTATAGGCCCTATAACTGCTCTGCAGCACAAATTAAACGCTGGGATATTTCATACATATACTGTGAAGTTTCAATGGTTGTCAATCATAGTTTGTAAAATATAAGGATTACAACCTGATATTAACATCCAAATCCATTGTGTTCATTTTATGTGTGAAAATGAGAAACCCTTGTGCAGACTCTAGATTTCCCAGCCTCTTTGTCACCCTGTTTTTAATTTATCTCCATGTTTTGAGCCAGTAAAATAATTTTACTTATCTGTTTAATGCAAAGTGATAAAATATATCTATTGATCTGAATTATCAGAACTTGAGTGGATCTACAGGTCATGTGAGGATTCAGTTACACTTTATGCTGATCAGAGAGCAAGGTCAGAGAGTAATTTTACTAATTCCTCAGTGAGTAAGGAGCTATTTCTTGAATTTTCTTAAACTAAAGTTCCTGTTCAGTTTCCTTAAGGAAATTAATTTCTGTGCTTACATTGCATTAATCTGGAGAACTATGTCTTTTGAAACTAAAAAATGTTTAACAATGATGGGTAAAATTAATCAGTGTATGGATGTTTTCTTTTTCTAGGTCTACTTCAGTAAAAATTACCCAGAAGTTATTCAGAATGGTCAAGTTGTCACAGATTCTTCAATAGATGCTGCCTCAGGATTAATCTTTTGTGAAACTGCACTGTGATCCAGCGTAGACATGATTGCTTTCTATAGAATGCAAACTGGAAACCATTTAAACTGGATGACTGACAGTGTTTAGAGTGGAGCTTTTTGCACTAGACAACAATCATATTTAATATTAAGAAAAATATTTCATCTAGCTCTTTCTTTAATTTTAGTGCAATACATTTATCATTTCCATCTAAATAAATTTCCATTGCTAAAGGAATTAGGCAGACCTGGTTTTTTTTTGTTTTTTTGGTTTTTTTTTGAAAGTTACATTGTAGAGACTTTCATATTTAAATCACAGATGCAGGGCATCTAACAATTCTGGGGTGCAGTTTTAGAGGTTATTAGAAAACCTGGAGTTTCTCTATTTTCCCATTTGGAAAGCATGTAAAATCAATTTGTTTAGTGTCACTTTAAAATTTGTCTTACAGCAGTTTTGATAATATAACACACCATTTTCTAATGCAGTACTTATTATATACTCCATCTTTTTAAAGCAGTTTTACAAACTGGTAGAAACAAGAACTGAACCAACCAAAAATACATTTTTATAGAGATAAGTTCACATATTGTTATAAATATAAATTTTTAAATTAAAATGTAATACAGGTATGGTGTGTGGAAATTAACGTAAAAATTTCAGTTTTCCTTTGCTGAGATCCAAATGCTGAAAATCAATATCAATCTACTGTATTTTAGAAGAAAATGGTCACATTTTGCTTATATTTTGCACTGCACCAATATTTAAATAATTTAATATACATTCCTCTTTTTATCCAGGTAATCAAAGAAAAAAGTATTAAAATAACTAGAGGAAATACTTATTGAAAGACTTGTCATCAGTAAACACTATGTAGTGGAAAGTTATCTTCTGCAAAACACATTGTGAAAATGTATACATTATTTGCATTTATTGTGCCTTAATACAATTCAAGCCAAATCTCCACCTGCAGGGTACACAGCAAATTCATTAAATATACTTTTTTATTTTACTGTTTTAAATTAATGCATTTAAAAAATTTGCATCAAGAATTCTGTTTAAATGAAGCTTTGTGAAGTTGCCATTTCAGCTCTCCCGGATAGAAAAGTATCACTTGTAATTTTGACAGGTTTCAGAGTGGTAGCCATGTTCATCTGTATCAGCAAAAACAACGAGGAGTCCTTGTGGCACCTTAGAGACTAACAAATTTATTTGGGCATAAGCTTTCGTGGGCTAAAACCCACTTCATCAGATGCATGGAGTGAAAAATACAGTAAGCAGTATAAATATTACAGCACATGAAAAGATGGGAGTTGCCTTACCAAGTGGGAGGTCAGTGCTGGAAATTGGACGCCATCAAGTTAGGCCTGAATAAAGACTGGGAGTGGATGGGTCACTACAAAAAGTAATTTTCCTTCTGCTGATTCTCACACCTTCTTGTCAACTGTTGAGAATAGGCCGCTTCCACCTTAATTGATTTGGCCTCATTAGCACTGACCCCCCAAATTTTTTAGTCTCTAAGGTGCCACAAGGACTCCTCGTTGTTTTTGTAATTTTGAGTGCCCCTACTGATATTGAGAAGAATTTAAGGAAAGAGATCTGTATTCTGTGTTCATAAGTTAGGTCCTGATCCAGTAAAGGACTTAGCATGTAGCACTGTCGTAGATGTGTCCTGCCAGCCACACCCATTTATGCCAAGGTTCAAAATAGAGACCAGCTGCTACAGATCTCTGCTCTGTGACATTCAAAGGGTTGCGGCATCCCTGGATGTGGGTTCTTTGTGGTATGGGCCACCTGCACAGCAGAAATGATCCATTTCCGCTGCAGTTTGTTTGCATTTGCCCATCTACACAGGTGTGGCATCTGGCTCCTAGTAACACTCTTTTATTGTTATCATGAAGTTCCAAAGTGAAATACTTTTCTGCTTGAACAGATTCTGACACCCTTCCTCCACAATTACTCCCGTTAAATTCAATAGGGCAACATTTGATAGGGCGCTATTTAACATAAGGGTCTCACATTCGGGCCCTTTTATTGGGCTGAGTCTAATCTCACCTAACCCTGTTTTACAGTGGTGCAATTCTATGGCCTTGCATGGATTTATGTCTTGGGTTTACAACAAGATAAGAGGAGAGTCATGCGTACTGTGTGTGATATGCTGGAGTTTTTAAACATACTACAAAAGTGCAGGCATCTGGCCATATTGTACTGTGAATCTATGCCCATCATTTCCATCAATATTCAGGAGAATCATGTGTATGGATCAAGGTATAATGTGGCTCTAGGCCATTTCAGCCAAAAATACTTCTATGGTATATTTGAGAGAAGAATCCAAAGTTTTTAGGTTCTGCCGGCTCACTGGCATGAAAGCTAGACAGATCTTGCTATATCAGACCCTCAACTAGTATACTTTACTTAGAATTAATTTGATACTGTAGCTTTTTGAATGCACGCAAAAATGTTAGGCATCTATGAGAATGCTGATTATGCTGTATAACGTGTTTTGACAGGACAATACTGGCTATATGTCTCAAATGTCAATGTCATAGAAATCAAACTGAAAACCTGTGTAAGTTGTTGAACAGGACAACTGGTACTGGTATGTTCATGTTCTAGTAACTTCTCTCAATGCCATTAAATCCACATTGTACTCTTTTAAAAAATAGTTCAGCTAAATAATGCAGGTTAGATTTAATCAATAAATCATTGTTCAGTTTTTTTCTTAACATCTGTTGCTGTTTTGTTTTAACAATTATGTAGGGTAACATTGGCTTGTCCATTTATTTTCAGATGAGTAAAAATGTATCAGTGCACCTTATTGTTAACAATCAAATTTACGGCTTAGCGTTTAAGTAAAGTGTGGGAGGGAATTGGCCTTCCATTTGTTGGGTCTCTTGACTGTTAAATGTACATAGTGTTGTTCCAGATAAGCCTTTTACATATCCATTTCAGGTAGAATTCAACTGAACAGTTCACACATCCACATTTGAAAATATTCTTAATTTACTTACAAGCAGCAAAGCTGGGTCATTATGATCTACATTCCTTAATAGGAATCTCTTGGAAATGAATTCCATCTTCTGAGTTATTAAAGCCTTTTAAAACAATTTCTTCACCATCAGCTGCCTTAAAATTCTCTAGAATCTTCATTCTAATATAGACTATTTCAAATACAACAACTCTGAAAGTCACCAGTGCATAGGTTTATTTGTTGGGAAAGAGACTAAGAACAACCCCTGGTTCCAATCTAAATAATTGTAATTTCGACAAATGACAGTCATGGCATATCTGATATCATCTGTTTGTACAAAATAGACAAATTGTGGAAGAATAAACACCATCAGGAGGAAGATTGCACAGAATTCTTTTAAATAATGTTTGTCCCTGGGTCCGGTGGACCTTGTGGCAATGTTCTGTTGAATTCCCTGCACCAAGGTCTCACTCTTAGGGTAGATCTATGCTAAAGTGCAGCAATACCAGCATGCCCAGTCCTTGAAAGAGGCCATCACTTTCTTTGATCAAGATCAGTTTTTCTGGTTGTCTGAGTGATTGTTGACTGATTCCAGTAAACTTTCCAGCCTATGGTTAGAAAAATAGTGGTATGATGCATATAGATAAAATTGTGGGGAAATGGAAGATCCTTAGGACTCCCAAAAAAGGTATAGAGACCTCCCTGAAAAGTATTGCTTTTCAGATTGCCTGGTCTCTCTCCCCCACAAAAATCTGACCTTTTCATATCTGTTTTCACTCTTCTTTTTTTAAAAAGACTAATTATTTCCTCTGATGAGGGTGAACTTCTGACATTTTAACAGAAGAATGTGGATTTCTACATACCCTTTAGTTTTTCTTGGAATTTGTGTAATGACTGTTAGATTGTTATTGTCATAGAAGGGTTTTTAGTTGACTGTATGGTATGACGTATTGCTGTGTGAAAAAAGTGGGATGATAAAATCCTCAAAAGTATGTGTAACCCTGTTGTAATGATCACACATATTATCATGTAAGGACACAAATGCAGTATTGCACTTGAAATAATTTGTATTGTGGCACTACCCAGAGGCCTCAACCAAGATCAGGGCCCCTTACAGTTGTGTTCGATGCTATAAAAACACATGGTAAGAAACGGTCCCTTCCCCAGAGGGTTTACAGCCTAAACAGACCAGATGGACAAAGGGTCGGAGGAGAAACAGATATTTGCACTATCTGTCACTGCCCTGACTCCAGAAGAGTGTTCTGAGTCAAGAGGGCCTTGCTGATAAGGAGCCTGGATGGAAGGGATGATGGACTGAGGTTAACGCTGCCCCCTTCTCCTGCCGTTGAGGATGCTGGTGTGAAGGCTCATTTGTGCAACATATTCCCCTTTGGAATGAATAAACTAGACCCCTGAAGGGGTTCAATATGTATCAGCCTCACTGAACTTATTGAAAGCACACTAAGGGAAACCAAAGCAGAGACACAACCTTGGTTCCTCCACAGGCTGCCAGAGATTGCTCCAGCTGTGAGTGCCCACCATTACACCTGTTTGTTGCTGGGATGTTTACTATATTAATATATTGATTTAGTTTAATAGCAGGCTTTAAGCAAACAAGCAGGAAGAAAGGAATTAATTCAAAATGACTTTGACAAATTGGTGAATTGGTCTGAAATCAGCAAGATGAAATTCATTAAAGACAGTTGCAAAGTACTATACTTAGGAAGGGGAAAAAAATCAAAAGCACAAATACACCATGGGAAATAACTGGCTAGGAAGTAGTACTGCTGAAAAGCATCTGGAGGTTTTAGTACGGGGTAGGCAACCTTTCAGAAGTGGTGTGCCAAGTCTTCATTTATTCACTTTAATTTAAGGTTTCGCATGCTGGTAATACATTTTAACGTTTTTTTAGAAGGGGTCTCTCTCTAAGTGTATATTATATAACTAAACTATTGTTGTATGTAAAGTAAACAAGGTTTTCAAAATGTTTAAGAAGCTTCATTTAAAATTAAATTAAAATCCTGATCTTACGCCGCCAGCCTGCTCAGCCTGCTGGGTGGAGGGTTCAGGGCAGAGGGAGGGGTGTGTGTTGGGGTGGGGAGGTGCAGGGCAGAAGGCTGGGGTGCTCCCAGCCCCCTGCCCTGAGCGGCTCATGGCAGGGGGCTGGAAGGGATATGCCCTGTTCCACCCCCTTCCCCCAGGCTCTGTCCCTACCTCTCTCTGCCTCCTCTACGGAGCAGCGAGCACGCTGCCGCTCGGCTCTGCGCCTCTGGGGGGAGGAGGAGGAGGGGCCGGAATACACCACGTTGTGCGAAGAAGCAGGGGAAGGGGGGAAGCTTGGCTGCCGCCGGATCAAGCTTCTGCCTCCTGCCCCCGCAGGGGAGAGCGGTGGGGATGGGGTCCTGGCCCCCGCCCCACTCAGCCCCCCACCGCTCTCCCCTGCGGGGGGAAGGAGGCAGAAGCTTGATCCGGTGGCAGCCAAGCTTCCCCCCTCCCCCGCTTCTTCTCACAACGTGGTGCATTCCGGCCCCTCCTCCTCCTCCTCTCAGTGGGCAGCAGCGTTCCACTCAGAATCGGCTCGCGTGCCATAGGTTGCCGACCCCTGTTTTAGTAGATCACAAGTTGATTATGAGCCAGCAATGTGATGCAGTTGTGAAAAAGGCTGTTGTGACAATCAAGGTCCAGACACCCCAAGGGGAGCATGGGGGGGTCTGAACCCCACAAAATAAGCTATTGAATCAACTGGTTGTAGATACTGTTATTATGTATATAAAATATGCCAACTAAGGTCTTTTGTGAAAACTTGTAATGTCCTGAACTTGATGGCCATTAGGAGATATGTATACAGGCTATGGTTTTGAATTGATGCATGTATTTATGTGTAGAAAATTGTAATTGTGCCCATAGTGCAATTGCAGCATCACCTCAGAGCAGTGCAATGAGACAGGCAGGGAGGGCACCTCCCAGGCAGGTGTTCACACTCTGAGCACCTAGCATTGTTCAGGTAGGAAGAGACAATGGTGGACCATTAAAATGAATGGGAAAAACACTGAAACAACTTAAGTATCAGAGGGGTAGCGTGTTAGTCTGAATCTGTAAAAAGCAACAGAGGGTCCTGTGGCACCTTTAAGACTAACAGAAGTATTGGGAGCATAAGCTTTCGTGGGTAAGAACCTCACTTCTTCAGATGCAAGAAGTGAGGTTCTTACCCACGAAAGCTTATGCTCCCAATACTTCTGTTAGTCTTAAAGGTGCCACAGGACCCTCTGAAACAACTTGAAACTGAAAAGAAAACCCCATTCTGGGAAACCCCACCCCTGTTCTGTGTGATCATGAATTACCATAGTCCTGAGGAAAAGAAAGAAAACCCTGCAAACTCTGTTAAAAGGCAAGGGAAGTGAAGGCTATCCACAAATGAAGGGTCAGCAATTAAGCGGGGTGCTTTCCGTGAAGCACTGGATCCCTCTAGGACAGAGGGCCTGCTGGAAAACTGTTCTGAGGCAATAGGTAACATGTATTAACCAAGGGAATTTAGCTCATATAGAAATGTAAAGCCTCAGAGTGTCTCTTTCTGTTCTGTGTGACTTGTATGTGTTTTGGCTTTCCTTACTATTGCAGCTTGGAATCTGTGATGTGTTTTTTTTTTTTTCCTATTAAACTTTTTGTTTGTTTCTGCCTCAAGTAGGCCTCTGTTGTGCAGACGGTGGGGAGCATAAGCGCCAAAGTGAATGGATAACTTGGGTCAGGTTTCATGCCCTTCGTGGTGATGAACTGGATGGGAAAAGTCCAAGTGGCTGGTAGTTACGACCTCAGGGAGAAAGATTTGGGGGGACTCGGGACCAGAAGGGATTGTTGTGGTAACCCAGTAAGAAGTAACTAGGCTGGTGGAAACCTTACACTGGCAGGCTGGCTACTGGGGGCAGAGCCATGAAGAAGAACAGCATAGCACTAAGACACCCAAGTTACATGGCAGTCAGTGACAGAATCCCTTATTGATCCCCCAAAAGGTCTGGCTGTACAGCAGCAAAACCCTTTATTGTAGAAGGCAAAAGAAATATTGTCCTTTGTTGAGAAGAGAGTAAAGAGACAGATAGGAAAAGTGAACAGCTCAAGAAAGGTCAGCGAGTCGAGTTATGCAAAGAAAGGAAGCTAAAATCTAAAAGCTTAAGAAGTCAGAGCTGGCGTCTTTGCTGTGTGAAGATAACCAGGGGCAGAATGGGTACCAGACCAGGACCTAGGAACCGCCCAAGTTCTCTTGTAGGGTGTGCAGGAGCCCAAGGAGACAAAGGCCAGAATAGACCAGCAGGATGAGGAAGCTGCAGAACCAATGAATTCCCAAGAAGAGGTATGGAGGAGGAAATCTCTCTCCTTCATCCTCACTCAGAGCTGGTGTGAAGCTACACGCCACAATATCTACACTCTATCTCTAATGGGACAACTGTCGTATTAGAAAACTGGTAACTGTTCTTTCATTACATATCTTCTAAATTAAAATATGTAACTGATACTGGCTTGTAGGGGTTTATTCTGCCAGACATTTCCATCTTTTCACTTTTTCATTCCACACATAAATTGTTAAAAGGCAGGGCAGGCTTGTTATAAAATTTAGTTGTGAGGCTAGCTCTTTAAGGTCAGTGTCTAACTTCCAGTTGCACTGAAACGCACTGCATATATAGTACAGCATTTTTCTCTTATCAAATTTTTTTAGTATAGCACACAAATTGAGCAATCCCCATCTTGTACAAGTGGGACAATTTATGTGTGTGTAGTCACTATCAGTCTGTAGTATCAGTTACCTGCATGAGGTGTTCAGTGTACTTTACAGGGGACATTATTGTTTTAGAAGAACTGGAGTCCATGTTTTCTTCCATTCTCTGAATGGCATTTTCAGCTATTTAATAAAATATATATATATATAACTCGGGCTTAAGTTTAAGATGGAAAGACTTAGTTTTCTCAATTTATTCATGATCTTATGAAATCTAGGTAGGGGAAATAAGAAATAGGATTTCAAATGTGCTGACTTATTTGAAAAATTTATACTGTTGTTTTAGGACACAGTATTTTGGAGATGAAAAAAGACTTTTTAATGCTGCTTCTGAAAAAGGAGAAAAGGCTGCTATCTTATATTTTCTGTTTCATCTTTGACTGAAATCCTAGACTCTGGGATGAGATCGTCTGTCCTTGCTGCCATACATCTTATGAGAGAGACAAGGTGGGTGAGTTAACATCTTTTATTGGGCCAACTTCTGTTGGTGAGAGAGACAAGCTTTTGAGCTACACAGAGCTCTTCTTCAGGTCTGGGCACTCTACAGTCAGAATAATCATACAAAGAATTTATACAAAATATTTCTTAGCAATTAGGTATTCCACAAACAGCAATCTTGTCATCAGGGCTTCTCACTTCAAGTGTACATGGGAAAGTTTCTTTGTCAAAACCACACATCTACAATAGTGAATAATTTTCCTGTAATTTGGACTATTATAGATCTTTGTAAGGCTCTGAAGGCCAGATCCTTAGCTGGTATAAATCAGCTTAGCTCAGTTGAATTCAGTGGATCTATGCCAATTTATACCTGCTGAGATCTGGGCCTGAAAATTGCTGTTATGATTATATTAATGATATTATTTGTTGTAGCTATACTTGAGCTTAGTGGTCTGCACTGAGGGTAGGAATTGGCCCTCAGCCATGTTTCCACACCATCAAAAAGTGCAGTATCAGCTAAAGAGAAACAATGACATATAGGATCAAATTCAGTCCTCCATAAATGGGCACAAACCCCACTGAAGTAATTTGTTCTGCCAACTAACACCAAGGATATATGTGGTCTAAAAAAATTAAGTTCAACTTATTTTGAAGGCTCAGAAAATACACTAGATCTGACCCATTCAGCTAGTGTGAGTGGCCGTAGCTCTGGGGTCAGATTTCTATAGAAATGTACCTTTTCCTAGATGTCTCAAAATAGCATGAAAGTATTTTATGCAGCTCTAAACTGCATGGTTTTCTGCATATGATTTTCAATAGTGGCTACTTAACAGCAAGATTTAAAATAGATAGTCAAAATATAGGAGTGTGTCAGTGGTATAATGTGGCACCGAAACACCTACACACACTTTTCAATACTGGTAAATCTTGCACATCTAAGGGAACTTCAATTAAATGTTGATATTGAGCAGTGTTGAAAGTCAGCCCAATTACCTAGTGCCTATATGTGGGCTTAGGAACCTAATCGTACATACCCATTTAAAAAATCTTCCTCATAGTTTCTAGTTGGGGAAAGAAAACAACGATGAACATAACTATTGCCAAGAAATTTTCCCATGATGGACCCAGAATGTTGGACTGATGGCCCAAGGATTGTACTGTATTTTTTGGTCTTTGATCTATAATTCATACTGTCTCTTAAATAATTTTGCTATCTGTGGCCCCAACCCTGCAAGTTGCTCCAGGTAGGTGCTCCTTTGGGGCTGTGTGCAGGTTTGCCCATGTGGAATAGTGTACAGGATCAGGGGCTACATAATTCTTCTCTCTGAGTTCATGCCCTACAATTAATGCAGATACTATGGTTACGTGATCAAGAAGCCTGAGGTTCAATGTTTGTCTCTGTGGATATGGTTTTCCCACCTCATGGCAATGGACAGTGTATCATGATAGTGGACAGACACAACAGCCAGAGAGCTTGCAGGGATCATCACAGAACTGAAAGACAGAGAACCATCTGTCTTTCTGAGACTCCACAGAAAGATAGCTCACTAGACTTGGAGACAGGTAACAGGGAGACAGAGAAGGGTCACTCCTGGATTGGTTAACTGTTGAGGAGACCAAGCTATCTCAAAGAGTCTGTAACCTGCTGAGTTTGTGGTAAAGGTGAGATTCCAACTCAGCAATGTGCTAGAAACCTCTGGCAGAAAGGACACGGGGTGTGGGGGCTCAGCATCAATTATTTGTTGTTAATATTTGTAAAATAGGGAACACATATCATGATCCGTGGAACTGGAATCAAAGGGCCAATGTTCCCTGAAGGGGCTGTTATTGTAGGACACTAATAGAAAGGGGAATGTGGCGAAAAAGGCTGGAAGCAACTCAGCCCATGGACAGAGCCGTGCACAGGGTATATAATGAAATTTCACTTGTTGAACCTAAACTGCATTCAGCTTCACACTCAATAAATGAAACAGACATTAATTTCTTGGATTATCTAAGGTAGAAAGTTTGTGAGCTTTATTTGAAGTTGAAATATATTTTTATTTTACCTCATTTATATTTTGCAGTCTCTGTGCATAGGACGCCAAGAGGCATTGATTCATTTATTGGATAAATATACATGATTCAAAAGAAAGGACTAGAGATGAAACTCTGAGCTTCAGCCTCTCCTTGAATGAATTAGCTCATGGTAAAGGTTTGTTCACTGAAATTAGAATTAGCTAAAATAAAGAGAGTGTAAAAGTTGAATTTTTTAAAGTTAGGCATTTTTATTATGACAACCATGTTTACGGTCCCAGTCTGCAAACACTTAGGCGGGGCAAGTGTGACTGGTTTAACAACAGGCATTGGTTTTATTTACAAAGCCCCAGGTGCAAGATAAATCATTTAAAGATGTACATGTGTTTGTACAGCACCTAGCACAATGGGATCCTGGTCCATGACTAGGGCTCCTAGGCACTACGGTAATACAACTAATAAATAAGCAGCAGCATCAAGAATGGTGCAAAGCAACAAATTATTACATCTGGCCAAAGACAGGATCTGTGTGATTTAAAGTAGGGCTGTCAAGTGATTAAAATAATTAATCGCACGATTAAAAAAATTAATCGCGATTAATCACACTGTTAAACTATAATAGAATACCATTTATTTAAATATTTTTGATGTTTTCTACATTTTCAAATATATTGTTTTCAAATACAACACAGAATACAAAGTGTACAGTGCTCACTTTATATTAATTTTTTATTACAAATATTTGCACTGTAAAAAACAAAAGAAATAGTATTTTCAATTCACCTAATATAAGCACTGTAGTGCAATCTCTTTATCATGAAAGTTGAACTTAAAAATGTCGAATTATGTACAAAAAAAACCTGCATTCAAAAATAAAACAATGTAAAACTTTAGAGCCTACAAGTCCACTCAGTCCCACTTCAGCCAATCATTCAGACAAACAACTTTGTTTACATTTGCAGGAGATAATGCTGCCCACTTCTTGTTTACAATGTCACCTGAAAGTGAGAACAGGCGTTCGCACGGCACTGTTGTAACCGGCGTCGCAAGATATTTATGTGCCAGATGCGCTAAAGATTCATGTGTCCCTTCCTGCTTCAACCACCATTCCAGAGGACATGCGTCCGTGCTGATGATGGGTTCTGCTCGATAACGATCCAAAGCAGTGCAGACCGATGCCTGTTCATTTTCATTGTCTGAATCAGATGCCACCAGCAGAAGGTTGATTTTCTTTTTTGGTGGTTTGGGTTCTGTAGTTTCCACATCTGAATGTTGCTCTTTTAAGACTTCTGAAAGCACGTTCCACACCTCATCCCTTTCAGATTTTGGACGGCACTTCAGATTCTTAAACCTTGGGTTGAGTGCTGTAATTATTTTAGAAATCTCACTTTGGTACCTTCTTTTCATTTTGTCAAATCTGCAGTGACAGTGTTCATAAATCAAACATGTGCTGGGTCATCCTCCGAGACTGCTATAACATGAAATATATGGCAGAATGCAGATAAAACAGAGCAGGGGACATACAATTCTCCCCCCAAGGAGTTCAGTCAAAAATGTAATTAATGCATTATTTTTTAAACGAACATCATCAGCATGGAAGCATGTCCTCCCGAATGGTGGCTGAAGCATGAAGGGGCATACGAATGTTTAGCATATCTGGCACCTTGCAATGCTGGTTAAAAAAGTGCCATGTGAATGCCTGTTCTCACTTTCAGGTGACATTGTAAATAAAAAGCAGGCAGCAGTATCTCCATAAATGTAAACAAACTTGTTTGTCTTAGCGATTGGCTGAACAAGAAGTAGGACTGAGTGGACTTGTAGGTTCTAAAGTTTTACATTTTACATTGTTTTGTTTTTAAGTGCAGTTATGTAACAAAAAAAATCTACATTGGTAAGTTACACTTTCAGGATAAAGCAGTGGTTCCCAAACTTGTTCCGCCGCTTGTGCAGGGAAAGCCCCTGGTGGGCTGGGCTGGTTTGTGTACCTGCTGCGTCCACAAGTTTGGCCGATCACGGCTCCCAGTGGCCGTGGTTCGCTGCTCCAGGCCAATGGGAGCTGCGGGAAGCGGCGGCCAGTACGTCCCTCGGCCCGTGCCACTGGGAACCACTGCGATAGAGATTGCACTACAGTACTTGTATGAGGTGAATTGAAAAATACTATTTTTTGTTTAACATTTTTACAGTGCAAATATTTGTAATAAAAATAATATAAAGTGAGCACTGTACGCTTTGTATTCTGTGTTGTAATAGAAATCAATATATTTGAAAATATAGAAAAACATCCAAAAATATTTTAATAAATTTCAATTGGTATTCTATTGTTTAACAGTGCGATTAATCGCAATTAAGTTTTTTAATCACAGTTAATTTTTTGAGGTAATAGCGTGAGTTAACTGCGATTAATCAACAGCCCTAATTTAAAGTAACAGTAGCGAGGACAGAGTGTTTTCTTCTCCAATCATACATTTAAAAAAAAAAAAAAAAGGAATGAAAAGGAATTGCATTGTTGGTTGCAGGCAAAGGGATTGGGCTGGTGCGAACTCTGTTCTGTTGTTGCACTTTGCTTTGCCAAGGTGCTGCATTTGGCATCGCCTGTAGCATCTTCTGGCAGAGATGTGGGCCCAGATCCTGGACTGCAGCCCAGGAGTGCACACAGTGCACCACAGGAGGGCTGGTCGGAAACATGGTTGTAAGACATCTTTGGGCTCTTCTCATCCGCAGCTGGCTCTGCTGGTCCCATGTCATGAGGTAGATTTGCCTGAACTTTGCTCTAAAGTTACATCAACTCTCAAGAGTCTCAAGGGCCCATTATAGTAGCTGAGAATCAGCAAGTTTCAAGCAGGTTCATGTCTCACCTCTTTTTCCTTGGTAATGCTCCATATACTGCCAGCCAAGAAGACACTAGCATAAGTGCGGCTTTGCTGGCTTGACATCCCTGGAGAATCCTCCTTTAGCGGGGTGATTCTACCACATTGGCTTACCAGTAACAGCAGCGTTAGCTCCATGATCACTTTGTGCTTGCAGCATATTGCAAAAAGGTCAGACCGCACCCCAAGACATGGGCTCTGATGTGGTTTGGTTGATTTAACATCTGCGAGCTTTTGGAGAAGTGATTTCTGCAAATGGAGCTGAGCAAGTAATTCACAAAGAGTCACTTATCCAGCTACACTCCAATCTACCCCCTAACCCTCTGCTCCTTTGACCTGTCTTCAGCCATCTTCCCTTTTCTTTCTTTCCATTTAGCTGATCCCCTCATAAGTAACCCCCAACCTCAAATCATCATCCTCGTTATAGAACTAACACGCTGTTTGCTGCCATCACATGGCTCACTCCGCTTATGTGTTCTACCTTGTCCCCCACCCTGTGTCTGTCTTGTCTATTTAGATTGTAAGTTTTTCGGGGCAGGGACTGTCTGCTACTCTGTGTTTGTACAGCACCGAGCACAATGTGGTGCCATTCTTGGTTGGTCCTCAGGCCCTACAGTAATAAACATGATTAATAACAACAATGAATTTGGTTCCCCTTTGCACAATCAGATGGTGATTTCCTCACATTCATTCTTTATTTTAAATTACTCAGTCTTTGTATTGATTGCAAACAGCTGTTTGTGAGTATTTGCTTAATGACTCCTGATGTTTGAGCTGTGATGGTCATTTGTGACCAATCAGAGAAGTCACATGGTATTGTTTCTGGTCCCTGATTGGTGTGAATACTCGTGAAGTTAAAATTTAGTTTCTGTGAATACTTGGGCATGTGACTTTGAATGTCAGTTTCTATGAGCCTAGAGTGAAGTGGATTGTTAGTGGTCTGTTGTGGACAGTCTCTTGTGGTAGGTGATTTATTCTGAATGCACTCAATTTGGGGTGATTACGCTACACCATTTTCTCTCATTGGACAGATTGTAAATGTATTTGTATGTTTGCAAGAAGCTGTAACAAAAGATGAAAGACTAAATGCTCCCTGGAGAGAGATCACAGGTTCATCCTCTTGAAGCCCAGGGGAAGGGAAGGGATTCAAGCACATTCCCGGAAGATTACAGTCTCGTCCTCATGAGAACTGCGGGTAGAGCAAGGGCTCTGTCTGCTCCCTGCAGAGAGATCTCAGAATCATTTCTACAAGGCCTTGGGAGAGGGGCCCATTCTCATGACTTCTCTAGAAGTTAGAACCCCTCCCCAGGGAGAGTTTGCTTGTTTATAGGCAGGGCCGGCTCTAGGTTTTTTGCCGCCCCAAGCAAAAAAATTTTTGGCTGCCCCCCACCCCAGCCCTGGGTTCTCTCTTCCCCACCTCCCACCTGCACCCCCTGCCAGCCCAGCCCTGGGCTCTCTCTTCCCCCCCCCCACCTGCACCCCCTGCTGCCCCAGCCCTGGGCTCTCTCTTCCCCCCCACACCTGCACCCTCTGCCACCCCAGCCCTGGGCTCCCCCCACCAGTGCTGACTCTGCCCGCTCCCCCCTCGCCTCCAGCCGGTCCGGCGCTGGCAGGGTCGGGGTAAGCAGCGGGGCTTCCGGGCCACGCCTCAGCCCAGGGTCCCTCCATCCAGGGCTCCCGCCTCCAGGACCAGCCGGGACCCGGGACGGCAGAGCCGGGGGACTGCCCCGGCAGAGGGCTGAGGAGCCGGGGCAGGGTAGCCCCAGAGGCAGCGGAGCCCTGGAGAGCGGGACGCAGGCCCCGCCCTCTATGGCCCCACTGCTGCTGCTGCTTCTGGCCGCCCTGCCACAGTCCCTGGGCGGCTTGGGCCACTTCGCCCAGCCCCGGCTGCAGTGCTGGGGGGGGGGGGGGGCCGCAGCCCTGCGGCAGCTGCAGACAGCTCCATGTGCCCCGTGGGGTGTCCCCCAGCCTGAGTGTCCCCCGCTTGAAGCCTGCCCGGCCCAGCCACAAGGTGTGGGCACTGCTCCCCTGCGGTGCGAACCGCAGCGGCCCCAGGGCGCCCCCCGCGCACGACGTGCTGCTGCTGCCAGGGCCGGCTCTAGGCTTTTGCCGCCGGAAGCACACAAAAAAAAAATGGCCAGAATGCTGCCCTTGAAAATGTGCTGCCCCAAGCACGTGCTTGGTTTGCTGGTGCCTAGAGCCGGCCCTGTTTATAGGGGGCATGACAGCAGGAACAGCATGAAGATTCTCCTGCAAGGGCGCCTGTGGCATAAACCAAGTGTTCAGTTTTTCCTATTTGAAGAGAGGGATGGGACGCTTCAGCAGAGGGTATGGAATGACCAGCTGTTGTGAAGCATCAGGGTGCCCTGTGAGGAACATTTGACAACAGACAATGGTTAAAAAGACTTCCTAATGGTTTGGTTCATTGACTGATAGGGAAACCTTCGCTATTTCTCTCGCCCCCCACCCCCCCCGATGAATGTGAATGCTTATTGGCTGGATTCCACTGATTGTTTAACAGAGAAACTTGTGGGCCCCTGGGAGGGGCCTTCTGTGGGTTGCCAACAATATGACTGATAAGAAACTGGTCGGAATTGCTGCTGCTGCTGCCAAGGATCCACTGGAAAGGTTGCTTTTCCCTCCAGCTTCTTGTTCCAAGAGGGAAAGTATCAGTCACCCTTTCCCTGGAGCTGTTATTGAGGCAAACTTCTATCACTGCCTGTTAATGTTTATGATCTGGAATGAATGTTTCACACTCAGCAGGAACTGTTTGCTCAAGTGATATTAAATGTTTGCTTTGGACGACTTAGGGCTTGTCTACACTGGCAAGTTTTGTCGCCAAAAACTGGCATTTAGTGACAAAACAGGGATAGCGTACACACTGCAAGGTCACTTTTTTCGAAAAAAACACCTAGTTTTGGCGACAAAAAACTTCCACCCTTGCGAGAGACTTTTGTCTTTTCCCCTCCCTTTATTGTCAACAAACAGCCAGTGTAGACACCACAGTTTGTTTGTTTTTTATTTTATTGGCCTCCAGAAAGTATCCCACAATTCCCATGCTGCTGCTCTGGTCAGCGGTTTGAACTCCGCTGCCCTGCAGCCAACCCGCCCCTCCCTCTTGCAAGCCCTGGGAATTTTAAATCTCATTTCCTGCTTGTTGGCTTCCCAGAGGAGCTTTCCAGGTGGCTTCCAGGTGAGCATGGCTGGCTATCGCATCAAACGCGCTCCCACTTGGGCCACTGCTGAGTTGTTGGATCTGATCAGTATATGGGAAGAGGAGTCTGTTCAGTCACAATTGTGAGTGACCTGTAGGAATCGGGACACATATGGGCAAATTTCTTGAGGCTTGTGTAAAAACGGCTATGATCGGGACACGCAGCAGTGCAGAGCGAAGATAAAGGAGCTGAGGCAGGCGTACCATAAGGCGCCGGAGGCGAACCATCGCTCCGATGGTGCACTTAAGACCTGCCACTTCTATAAGGAGCTGAATGCTATCCTCGGTGGTCACCCCACCTCCATCGCCAGTTGCCCCGTGGATACTTCACATGCAGCTGAAAAAGGGGGTAACCCGGAGGCTGAAATTGTGGATGAAGAAGACAAGCTAGAAGAGGATGTGGTGCTCCCAGCAGGGTCAGACAGCCAGGAACTTTTCTCCACTCCAGAAGTGCTCAATGGGGAGCAGGAAGCAGATGAGACTCCGGGTAAGTTGCTGTGGCTTGTGTAGAGAATAGAAAAGTGGAAGGCAGGTAGTGTTTTCTGTGAGCTGGACATTGCCCTGTGTAGCTAATCTGCAAGGCCAATCAGGGTGTCGATGGACATCAAGACCTGCAGGGAATCCTCCAGAGAGAGGCTCTGGAAAGTTTCCAAGAGGTACTTGTTAATCCTCTGCCGCAGATTCCAAGGGATTGCAGCCTTGTTAGTTCCCCCATTGTAGGAAACTGTACTGTGCCATTTAGCAATCCCTGCAGCTGGGACCAAAGCGGCACATAGCTGAGCTGCATATAGACCGGGGTGGAAGCCGCAACCATTCAGCAGCTGAGCCCTGGTTTCTCTGGTCACCCACAGCAGCGAGATGTTAGCCAGCAGGTTGGCCGCCTGTGAAAAAGTATGGGATAATTTTAGAATGAGTTCCCTGTAAAGCTGCCGTGCAAGCCGTGACCTTTTTGTTCGTATGCACAACTGCCTTCCCCCCACTCCCAAAACTCACCATGATTGGGGTGCTGTGTGCCTGCCTAGAGTCTCACAGAGAAAGTGATTTCTACTAGCAAAATGTCCTTTTTATTAAAATGTTTCAATCGTTTGCTGGAATGTAACAATCGCTCTTCTGTTCAGCACAGACTGTGAAGAACACATCACGCACCCCGGCGGATCGGCTGCAGCAGATAAGAAAAAAACCTGGGCGCAGCAAAGAAGACATGTTCCGCGAGGTGCTGCAGCGCGATGAGAGACAGACCAGGGAACAGAGAGTGCTGGGAAGCCGAAAGGCAGGACAGAAAAGAGAATGTTGCTTTTGCTAGGCAAGCGACAGAGCGGATGATAAGTTATGGAGGATCAGACAGAGATGCTGAAGTCTCTGATACAACTGCAGACTGAGCCGATCCGAGTTCGAGCGCCACTGCAGCAGATGCACAATTCTTTGTCAATCCCACCCCCCTCTATGCCCACACATTCCTTTTCACTTCACAGCACTCCTGAGTTTCCCTATCACTCCACCCCCTCTCACAGCTTGCACAGTGATAGCTGGAGCTACACACAGTTGTGAGGTTTTCCCCTTTTTAACAATAAATAAAGCCTAAGGTGTTTAATGGTACAGCGTTTTTATTCTGTGTTCTACAAAAGCGTATAGCAATCAATTCACTCTCGGGAACAGGCTTCTAAAGCATTGTGTTGCACGGATCTTGGGCCCCAAAATTGTACGTGGATGCAACAGGGAAGCAACTCCAAAGTAGTTGTGTTACTGCTCCTCATTGTCAAAGTGGTTCCTCAAAGCCTCTCTGATGGTAATAGCCCTCTGGGCTCCTCTGGCAGCCCTAGCATCTGGCTGTTCAAACTGTGCAGCCAAGCGCTCTGCCTCAGTGCTCCACACCGGAGCTAACATTTCACCCTTAGATTCACACAGATTATGCAAAGAGCAGCACATGGCTATGACCACGGGAATATTATCCTTGGTAAGGTCTAGCCTGCCATTTAAACACCTCCAGTGAGCTTTCAAACAGCCAAAGGCCCATTCGACTACAATGCGGCACCTGCTCAGCCTGTTGTTAAAACGCTCCTTGCTGCTGTCCAAGTGCCCCATGTAAGGTTTCATGAGCCAGGGGTAAGGGGTAAACCAGGTCTCCCAGGATTACTATGGGCATTTCCACATCCCGCACTGTGAACTTGTGACCTGGAAAGAAAGTCCCTGCCTGCAGCCTTCTGTACAGGCCACTGTTCCTGAAGATGTGTGCGTCATGCACCTTTCCAGACCTGCCTGCATTGATGTCCGTGAAACACCCCCGGTGACCACAAGTGCCTGCAACACCATGGAGAAGTATCCCTTCCTATTGATGTATTCAGAGGCAAGATGGTCTGGTGCTAAAATTGGAATGTGTGTGCCATCAATCGCCCCGCCGCAGTTAGGGAAACCCATCTCTGCAAAGCCATCCACTATTTCATGCACATTTCCCAGAGTCATGGTCCTGTGCAGCAGGATGCAATTTATTGCCCTGCACACTCGGAGTAATACAGCCCCAACAGTGGACTTTCCTACTCCAAATTGATTTGAGACTGACAGGTAGCAGTCTGGATTCACCAGCTTCCACACAGTGATTGCAACGCGCTTCTCTACCAAAAGGGCAGCTCTCAATCTGGCATCCTTGTGCTGCAGGTCGGGGGCCAGCTCATCACATAGCTCCATGAAGGTTGCTTTACGCATCCTAAAGTTCTGTACCCACTGGTCGTCATCCCACACCTTCATGACAATGCGATTCCACCAATCAGTGCTTGTTTCCCTAGCCCAAAAGCGACGGTCTACCATAAGCAGCTGCTCTGTGAATGCACAAAGCACTGATAAGTTGCTGCCATCCATATCACACTCGGGTACCCGTGATTCATCCTCTACTAACTTTGTGAGTAACTCTGAGAGTAACTGTGCTGCCATGCGTGATGGCCTCACGACAACTAACAACGCATAGGAGAGAAGTGCGGGATCCATCCTCTCTCACTGCAGATGCTGGTGCGCACTACAAAAGAATGACAATTGGGAAAATGGCGCAAAAGGAAGCCAGAGACCTTTGGAGGGGTGGGACACAAAGCGGTGCATGATGGTACATTTTGCACATCCCAAGATGCGCCGCGCTCCGTTTCTGCATTCCCACAACACCTAGCGATGGATGGTGTCGCCAGGCACTGTGGGATACATACCCACAGTCCATTGCTCTCACTGTCGACGAAGGTGCCCCGAATGTGGACATGATTTGTCGACAGAGGGAGCAAATGTAGATACACTTTGGCGACTTTGCTTTTGTCGATTTTTTCCTTGGCGACATTAGTTTCATCAAAAAAACTTGCCAGTGTAGACAAGCCCTCATCTACTTGCTTGCTTTGCATATGTCGGCTAATGCTTTATCTTGCACCTGTGGCTTTGGAATGAAGACCACTCTCTGTTGTCCCAGTTGCATTACTACTTGCTGTATGTAGTAGAACCCAAACGGTCACTCTCAAAAGTCTGTGATGCTGCATGAAGCACCACACAGAGGCCCAAGCAGCTGAATTCCCAGTTGCTGTGGTCAGTGACATTTGGGCAGGCAAAATGTACTCAGCCCCTGACCAAGGGAAAAGAGGCCATTACCTCCTAAAGTGTGGATATCCTGCAGCTTCTATGGACACTGTGCCTATAAATCAACTAATTAATGAATTAACATAAATGAATGTTTACGTTTATTCCTTGGCTGGCTAAGTTAAATGCAAGATCAGTTTTGGTTTTATTTTTTCCCATAAAGATTTTATTTAACCCGTTTGAAAAGGTCCATCTATTGAAATTTACTATTTTCTCTTCCTATTTTAGGCAGAAGCTGTCAGGGCTGTAGAGGGAGAAGCTTAGCAAATGGTAAAATATTCTGCAGATGCCGTAAATCAAAGGAGATCAGGCAACCAGGATGAATAAAGGAATTATCTCAACCCACCTTGCTTTAGCAATACACTCTTGCCAACAGATCTGATTTAATCCTAGGAGTCTGAGAAGGATCCACTGGAATCAAACCCCTTCCAACACCTCTGTATCACCACCAGTCATTAAAGCAGCTATCATTGCCTACAAGTATCAGGATAAATGGGGCTCATGTCTCAGCCCCATACATTTCATCACATTTCCTCCTTTAGCAATTTCCAATCACTGCCATTTCTCCTTTCAGGGAGTGGAGACAGTACCACCATCATCAGTGACCTCTTTCAGGGAGAGAGGAACCATCAGTGTCTGCCTTCCCCTTTTCCCTCTCTAAGATGTGGGGTAGGATGAAAATTACTGTTGGTGGCACTAAGTGGGGTGTACTAACAGAAGTGTCATTTGTAAGTTGTTGGAGGTAATTGTCCTGCTCTGCTTGGCACTGGTGAGGCCTCAGCTGGAGTACTGTGTCCAGTTCTGGGCCCCACACTTTAGGAAAGGTGTGGACAAATTGGAGAGAGTCCAAAGAAGAGGAACTAGGTGTAGAGAACATGACCTGTGAGGAAAGGTTGAAAGACTTGAAGATGTGTAGTCTTGAGAAGAGAGAGCTGAGAGGGAAAATGACAGCCTTCGGTTTATGTAAAAGTTTGTTATAAAGAGGATGGTGAGCAACTGTTCTCCATGTCCACTGAGGATGGGACAAGAAGTAATGGGCTTAGTTTACAGCAAGGAATTATTCAGGTTAGATATTAGGGGAAAACTATCTAACTATAAGGATAGTTAAGCACTGGCACAGGTTGTGGAATCCCTGTCATTGGTAGTTTTTAAGAACAGGTTAAATAAAAACCTGTTGGGTTTGGTCTAGGTATGTTTAATCTTGTCTCAGCATGGAGGGATGGATTAGGTGACCTCTCAAGGTTCCTTCCAGCTCTAAATTTCTATGATGGAACTGAAATATAAATCCTTCCTATCCAGGTACTTACAAGGAGAGGAGACTGTCCTGATAGCAGGTACTATGTGAGAGAGCTGGTAGAAAAATTCCAGGCCACCCCCAGGTCGAGAGATGGTGGCCCATGGAGAAAGATGAGTGGTGAGATCCTCCTTAATATTCAGCAGCTGCAACAAGAAGCAGTTTTTGTCATTCACTGCGCTGTGGCATCTGCAGCTAGACGCAGCCCTAGTGTCACAAGGAGATGCTGAGCAGAGGGGCAAAAAGGAAGAGGATATTGCAGTGAGTCATTTAGATTTACAACACTCTTAAAACTGGTTAATGGTATTTGTTTATTTAAGATAAGGATCAATCCCATCAGGCTTTTCTTACAGTTCAATTGGCCTTTGGGTATATTTTCATTGGCAAAGAAGAGAGTTACTTCAATATGATGTAGAAAAAGAGAGCCACCCTACACTGCATCATGGCTTCTTTGTTATCCTCACTTAAAAACATAAACTGCAAATAGTATCCACCATCAATACACAATTATGCTTATGTTTACTCCTCTCTCTCTCTCTCTCTCTTTCACTCACACACACGGAGTCATCTCCCTAATAATATACAAAGAATACTGGGTTTCACATCATCTTTACTTCTGTCATTCTTCTAGAACACACCCTTTTTCTAAATCTAAGAAATTCAGCCATACTCATCTGAGCAAATGGGCTTGCCTCACTGGGCTAAAGAGAGAGTGCTCTAATGATGTGTTCTTACAGACATCCTTATTCTGTGTCTGATGTTCATAACAAGATAACACTGATACTTGGTTCTACTGTAGGCAACACTGAGATGTAAGTGTCAACCTATGGTGCATAGATCCACAGACATTAAGGTAAAACTACTCAAAGGTGGGTGAGTATTTTTGACACTCTACTCAAAATCCACTCTCCCCACTGACCCCATGACTTTTCTTGTAGATGCTAAAGACAGGTGCGCCTAACTCTTGTAGCAATTATGAGATAGAGTCTTTAGCCATGAAGGGGGCTTGAGCATGACATCATCTTGGGATAAATAGTAACACCCTTCTGTCTTTAATGAAGGATTATATTGATTTAGGGGCTGGAATGAAGTGTAAAAGACACAGATACTAATTTTAATGGGAGATCAGCTAGTGTGAGCCATCTTTGAACTTGTTGGTAAATGAATATTCCCACAAGTAATAGAGTATGGCAAAAGAAATTGAGAGTAACAATGTGGTGACAGTGAAATGTGTTAATTGTAATTCCATTATGGAATGTTCAGGTTGCAGTGCTGGTGTAATGGAACTACTTAGAGTTAGCTGTTATCAAACCAATCACTAACAGATACATCTGTTTCAAGTATCAGGGGGTAGCCGAGTTAGTCTGTATCTACAAAAACAACAAGGAGTCTGGTGGCACCTTACAGACTAACAGATTTATTTGGGCATAAGCCCTTTCGTGAGTAAAAACCTCACTTCTTCGGATGCATAGAGTGAAAGTTACAGATGCAGGCATTATATACTGACACATGGAGAGCAGGGAGTTACTTCGCAAGTGGAGAACCAGGGTTGACAGGGCCAATTCAATCAGGGTGGATGTAGTCCACTCCCAATAATAGATGAGGAGGTGTCAATTCCAGGAGAGGAAAAGCTGCTTCTGTAATGAGCCAGCCACTCCCGGTCCCTATTCAAGCCCAGATTAATGGTGTTGAATTTGCAAATGAATTTTAGTTCTGCTGTTTCTCTTTGAAGTCTGTTTCTGAAGTTATTTTGTTCAATGATAGTGACTTTTAAATCTGTAATAGAATGACCAGGGAGATTGAAGTGTTCACTTACTGGCTTATGTATGTTACCATTCCTGATGTCCGATTTGTGTCCATTTATTCTTTTGCGGAGGGACTGTCCGGTTTGGCCAATGTACATGGCAGAGGGGCATTGCTGGCACATGATGGCATATATAACATTGGTGGATGTGCAGGTGAATGAGCCCTTGATGGTGTGGCTGATGTGGTTCGGTCCTCTGATGGTGTCGCCAGAGTAGATATGGGGACAGAGTAGGCAACGAGGTTTGCTACAGGGATTGGTTCCTGGGTTGGTGCTTCTGTGGTGTGGTGTGGAGTTGCTGGTGAGTATTTGCTTCAGGTTGGGGGGTTGTCTGTAAGCGAGTACTGGCCTGCCTCCCAAGGTCTGTGAGAGTGAGGGATCATTTTCCAGGATAGGTTGTAGATCGTGGATAATGCGCTGGAGAGGTTTTAGCTGGGGGCTGTATGTGATGGCCAGTGGTGTTCTGTTATTGTCCTTGTTGGGCCTGTCCTGTAGTAGGTGATTTCTGGGTACCCGTCTTGCTCTGTCAATCTGTTTCCTCACTTCCCCAGGTGGGTATTGTAGTTTTACGAATGCTTGATAAAGATCTTGTAGGTGTTTGTCTCTGTCTGAGGGGTTGGAGCAAATTCGGTTGTATCTTAGGGCTTGGCTGTAGACAATGGATCGTGTGATGTGTCTTGGATGGAAGCCTGAGGCATGTAGGTACGTATAGCGGTCAGTAGGTTTCCGATATAGGGTGGTGTTTATGTGACCATCACTTATTTGCACTGTAGTGTCCAGGAAGTGGATCTCTTGTGTGGACTGGTCCAGGCTGAGGTTGATGGTGGGGTGGAAATTGTTGAAGCCCAGGTGGAATTCTTCAAGGGCCTCCTTTCCGTGGGTCCATATGATGAAGATGTCATCAATGTAGTGCAAGTAGAGGAGGGGCACTAGGGGACGAGAGCTGAGGAAGCGTTGTTCTAAGTCAGCCATAAAAATGTTGGCATACTGTGGGGTCATGCGGGTACCCATAGCAGTGCCACTGACTTGAAGGTATAAGTTGTCCCCAAATCTGAAGTGGTTGTGGGTGAGGACAAAGTCACAAAGCTCAGCCACCAGACTTGCTGTGGCCTTATCAGGGATACTGTTCCTGACAGCTTGTAGTCCATCCTCATGTGGAATATTGGTGTAAAGTGCTTCTACATCCATGGTGGCCAGGATGGTGTTTTCAGGAAGAACACCAATGCATTGTAGTTTCCTCAGGAAGTCGGTGGTGTCTCGAAGATAGCTGGGAGTGCTGGTAGCGTAGGGTCTGAGGAGAGAGTCCAAATAGCCAGATAATCCTGCTGTAAGAGTGCCAATGCCTGAGATGATGGGGCATCCAGGGTTTCCGGGTTTATGGATCTTGGGTAGCAGATAGAATACCCCTGGTCGGGGTTCTGGGGGTGTGTCCATGTAGATTTGTTCCCGTACTGTAGCTGGGAATTTCTTGAACAGATGGTGTAGTTTCTTTTGGTATTCCTCAGTGGGATCAGAGGATAGTGGCCTGTAGAATGTGGTCTTGGAGAGTTGCCTGGCAGCCTCCTGTTCATAATCTGACATCAGGAATGGTAACATACATAAACCAGTAAGTGAACACTTCAATCTCCCTAGTCATTCTATTACAGATTTAAAAGTCACTATCATTGAACAAAAAAACTTCAGAAACAGACTTCAAAGAGAAACAGCAGAACTAAAATTCATTTGCAAATTCAACACCATTAATCTGGGCTTGAATAGGGACTGGGAGTGGCTGGCTCATTACAGAAGCAGCTTTTCCTCTCCTGGAATTGACACCTCCTCATCTATTATTGGGAGTGGACTACATCCACCCTGATTGAATTGGCCCTGTCAACACTGGTTCTCCACTTGCGAAGTAACTCCCTGCTCTCCATGTGTCAGTATATAATGCCTGCATCTGTAACTTTCACTCTATGCATCCGAAGAAGTGAGGTTTTTACTCACAAAAGCTTATGCCCAAATAAATCTGTTAGTCTTTAAGGTGCCACCAGACTCCTTGTTGTATCTGTTTCAAATGTCTTCATTTTGTGACACTTCTCTAGTTCCTTTGAAGTTTTGGATTTATAAGGAGTGAGGCCTAGGTATAATTCCTTCAGTACAACTCTTCCTTTAGTGGATGAATATGTACAAATCATTGTTCTACACACTTGGTTCTTGATAGCTGAGATAGCCCCTTTAGAAACCTCTCTATGGCCCCAGGAAAAATATGGTTGCAGCATCTATTTCCTAGAGCCTCGTTGCTATTAGCAAAGCCTTCTTCTCGGGTTTTCATGTTCTGGTAAAATACAAGGGCATGGCAGCAGTCACCTAGGTGAGCCAACAGGTGGTGCAGGAGGTGATACCTGGAGTGGCCTCCTGTTATCAGCGGTAGTTCTACTCTCCACTTGAAGGCTGTGCATCTCAGATATACACACGGGGAAAGAGAAAATGGGGACTCTGAAAGTCTCAGCAGACATGACCTACTCCCCACAGAATGGAGACAACACTCAGGCATGTTCTAGAAAATTTGCCATTACCTAAGCCAGAGGTTCCCAGACTTTTTCAGTGTGGGCCATGTTTTAATATAAAGTAGCCTTGTGCATACCTCTCTTCCCATTCATAGCAAACATCTGTCCTACTGGTGCCAGAAGCTGAGACTGGGCGACAGGGGATGGATCACTTGATGATTACCTGTTCTATTCATTCCCTCTGGGGGACCTGGCATTGGTCACTGTCGGAAGACAGGATACTGGGCTAGATGGACCTTTGGTCTGACCCAGTATGGCCGTTCTTATGATCATATTACAGCCTGGTGGCAGCTAAAGTTATTGGTTACATGGAAATTATTAGGTGTAACAGGGGGCTCACCTCTTAAAGACTGGAGGGCCTAAGGCTGGCCCTGATTACTAAAGAGACACATCTGGGTTGAATATGGGGATTCCTTATAAAGAGCAGTAGAAAGCTGCGGTTGACAAGAGAAGGAAGCCAGGGCCAGGACTCCTGCCAGAAAGGGCTGGGATTGGTGGCTTTAGGTGGAGTGGATTAGGACAAAGGAAGAGTGTGGCACAAGAACCAGGGCTGAGTATTAACTGGTGTGTTATGGTTATGGACTTTATTTTGGGAACCTGAGGATTGTTTGAATCATTTCTGTTCTTAGGCCAGTCCCAGGTGGGGGTGCTGTTAACCAAGTGAAAGATAGTGTGGAATTTTTAAAGGGCCAGCAAGGAGAGGCTAATAGGGGCTGGGTTCCTGCAAAGTAACCTCTGGCCATGGGGAAATGTATTAGGGCAATATTTACTGTATTTCTAGTTGTCATTTAATGCAAGAAGGAGAAGGTGCCAGCACTGTGAATTAGGAAATAAGAGATTTACACATAAAATAACAAAAACTAAACTGGTATTAAGCATGTCTCTTATTAAACAAATCAGCCAACCTAGCAGATTTGTGAACAAGTACCACCCTAAGAACATTTACAATTCAATGTTATTCTTCATCTTTGATGGGTGTCTTCCCAGCTAAGGCTGGAATACTGCACTTAGTCCACTTTTTGACTTATAAGGGTTAGAACCCAGTCCTGAGACCCTTACTCATGCTGAGTGACAGCTCCTCCTCAACAAGTCCCACTGAAGTGAAATATGAGACCCCTGAGTCAACAGGACTCCTTGTGGAGTGAGGTGCTAGTCATTGTGAATAAAGAGATCAGAACCTGCCCCTTAGAGATTCTGGACTTGCAAAAAAGAATATGATGAGCTCATCTCTAAATATCTGAAGCCCCATAAACAGTTTCCTTCATGAACAATGATGAACTCCAGCGATGAAATCCTGGCCCCACTGAAGTGAATAGCACCCCCAATAGTCAGACAGGGCTCCAAATACTCTGATGTACTGAGCACTTACCTTACTGTTGTTGGTATATCTTTCATTTCTATCCAACATATGGTTTGATTAATTCTATTACTCTGTACGTAACTATATTATATATTAGGAGATGTGTCCTTTCATCCTTTTATTCTGTGGTTTTTTTGTTTGTTTGTTTGTTTTTTGGATAATGCTGTAGTGAAAAGGGTGGTTTTTTTTGAAACAGATATGTTGTTCCACAATGAGATGTAGGATTAGTGCTATGGGTTTTAAGGGGCTCCCTTTTCTGAGCTTTTATGGGAAGTCTCCCTGCAACTTTTCCTCAAAGTGTAACTTTTTGTGAGCTGATTCTTCTCCCTAAAGGATGGCTGAACTGAGGTTAGCCATCATTGTATTTCACCTTCTCCATCCCCTCTACAACCCCCCCTACCCCACCCCAAATAGTGTAGTTTATCCCTAACTCCAGTTTCCACCTTAATCACACTAATTTGCTACCTGGCTTTTGGCTGACACTCTCTACTCCTCTCCAGGAGATACTCACTTACAACCAGAGAATGTTAATGTTCTATTTATCTAAATTCCTATGGAAGGGAAAGTTAAGCCCCCTGCCCCCCCTTTTCTTGTTGCCATGGTCACAGAAAGGGAATTAAAGCATCAAAGCTTTTTATTTCCCAATGATGGATTAAGGAAATTATTAATTTGTTTTATAAAAAGGCAGGTCGTGTCTCTCCAATTTATGGTAGAGGGCCCTTCATGAACAGAATTTCAGCCTCCTGGGCAGAGAAGGCTAAGGCATCTGCTTATTCACCAGCTAAATATGTACCGCTGCGATGGGGTCTTTTCTCCACCTCCTGCTTCCATTAGGCACTGCAGATAGGACTTGGCTGCTTAGACAGTGGTTTCCTTGGGGCAGAGGATTAAAAATTGAAAGTCTCCTATAAGGTAAGCCTTCTTCCTTATCCATATTGCATGTTACATCCACACTCTCTTAAGATTTTTCCATTGCAGGATGAAGAACAGAAAACTGAACAGAAAAAGTTACTTATCTGTAGTTGTCTTCGCATTTTACTTATTCTTTCCCCAGTCAGCTTCTCTCCCTTCCTGACACCCCACCCCCGTGGGAACTATTTATATATAAACTATCTGACTACATAGCTAAGGGACTGGGTATAGTGGGACTCCTTCTCTCAAGGTGTTCAACGATTCTCAATGCTAGTGCTGCACTGGCACTAGCCTTTGGAATTGGGTGGGGTGCCACAAACCCTGCCATCCTGCACCAGTTGGTGGGGTGCAGAGAGGAGAGCATGTGATAACCTCTCTGAGGGTGGTGTAACGACCTGTCAGGGTTCCTTCCCCACTCTGAACTCTAGGGTACAGATGTGGGGACCCGCATGAAAGCCCCCTAAGCTTATTTCTACCAGCTTAGGTTAAAACCTGGTACGCTGCCACCACCAAGTGATTTAACAAGAAACAGGAAAAGGACCACTTGGAGTTCCTCTTCCCCCAAAATATCCCCCCAAGCCCTTATACCCCCTTTCCTGGGGAGGCTTGAGAATAATATCCTAACCAATTGGTTACAAAGTGATCAAAGACCCAAACCCCTTGGACAATGGAAAAATCAGTCAGGTTCTTAAAAGAAGGATTTTATTAAAAAGAAAAGGTAAAAATCATCTCTGTAAAATCAGGATGGAAAATAACTTTACAGGGTAATCAGATTCAAAGAGCCCAGAGGAACCCCCTCTAGCCTTAGTTTCAAAGTTACAGCAAAACTGGGATACCTCCCTCTAGCAAAGGGAACATTCACAAGTTGAGAAAAACAAAGATAAACTAATACGCCTTACCTGGCTATTACTTACAAGTTTGAAATATGAGAGACTTGTTCAGAAAGATTTGTAGAGCCTGGATTGATGTCTGGTCCCTCTCAGTCCCAAGAGCGAACACCCACCAAAACAAAGAGCACAAACAAAAGCCTTTCCCCCCACCAAGATTTGAAAGTATCTTGTCCCCTTATTGGTCCTTTGGGTCAGGTGTCAGCCAGGTTACCTGAGCTTCTTAACCCTTTACAGGTAAAAGGATTTTGGTTCCTCTGGCCAGGAGGGATTTTATAGTATTGTACACAGGAGGGTTGTTACCCTTCCCTTTATAGTTATGACACGGCCACAATGTGCTCCCTAAAGATCCAGGAGCATTGTCCATTCACCACCACTTCCCCCAAAACACTCCAGAAAATTGTTTTTGTTTTAAAATCACAACCACCAGAAAAAAAAATTCTTGCAAATTTGAGAGAGCGAGTCAGCTCCAGTGATATCTCCTACCTTGATATATCTAGGGAATATATTTCTTAAAATGATAGAACCTTTCAAACCTGAAGAGACTTTTTAGGTGTGACCACTTATGTCCGTCTGTCCTTTATATCTCTGTTCAATTAACCTGGGCACTTCTATTCACCTGAGTACTTTTTGCTGAAAGGTGATACTACTCAACCCACAGGACTAAGGTATCTCACAACAGTATAACCCCACCGAAGACAACAGAGTGATCCTGGTGCACATCAGGATAGGTAAAATCAGAATCACATTCCTAGCGTATAGAAGTAAATTATCCTGCCTTCATGTTTTGTCCTGTTGATCTAAATGCCTTGTGTGTATAGTGCATAGTGTATTCCCAGCTTGCCATGGGAAACACGGAGACTTTTTGCTCCCCTCATCTTCTTGCAGAAAATCGCATTTGTACCATACCCTACAGTGACCCAATGCATGTCCATTATCTCTGATGCACCCCTAAATGCCCACTATCCCAAGAGAATCCTGATGCCAGCATCCTACACCCCCTAGGAAGAATACATATATGTTTCTGCTCAACCCCCACACAGATTTCCCTTTCTCTCTCCCACCAATCACAGACATCCAGTGGGCTCCTGCCCCTCCTTGTATAGACTCCAGGGGCCAGATCATTTATCAACATTAGCCACATGATGCGGGAAGTGGGTCAGTCCCCTCAGTGGCATCAATCCTCCCTATCTGGACTCTGTAGGAGACGCCAATGTGGGGGTGGCAATTCATGGTGGTGGTGGTGGTGGGGGGGTGTCTATAGGGATATGCAACAAAGTCCCTGGAGCTCTGTAGAAAACCAGGCAGACAGTTTATGTATCTAACCCTACCATGGTCCTTCCAAGCTTAGGAAACCCCCTCCGGGGGATTAAGGACAAGGGCACTTGGGGCGAGCCCTAAAAGGACAGCTCATTGAAGCCATGCTGTTAGATGACCCAAGGGCTGCTTGGGTTGAAGGCAGGGTTCCTGGAGCCGGTGTGGAGGCACAGGGCTTACTGGGGATCCTGATGAGCTGCTGACTTTGAGGGAGAAACCACGACTCATTCCACCAGTGTGCTATGGGTTAATTTGGGGAAACTCCACAGGAGATTTTCAGATAACTTTTCTCCACCAACCATCCCAGACTCTGCCAACAGATATTTCTGCAGAATGGGCTGATCAGGCCCAGAGAATTCTACCACCTGCTGGATCCTGTGTAGAGATTCTTGAATAAGATCCTAAAGATTATGTCATGTGATGAAATCTCCAGGAATATGTCCAACCAAAATTGGCCACCCAACACGGAATTAAACTGAGTAGTGAATCTGATTGTATTTATTTAATTTTAATTCACAAAATGCTCCAACTCAAAGCCACTCATAGACTCATAGACTCATAGACTTTAAGGTCAGAAGGGACCAATATGGTCATCTAGTCTGACCTCCCGCATGATGCAGGCCATAAATGTTGACGCCCCCACTTTCCCTTAACTCTGCTGTTGAAGTCTCCAGATCGTGATCTAAAGACTTCAAGTTGCGGAGAATCTTCCAGCTTGCGACCCCTGCCCTATGCTCCTCCACTGTTCAATCTAAACAAAAGACTCTCCCATTAAATAAAAACCACCACACACCCTCCCTACCTTTTGGCAAAATGCTGAGAAGACTTTGGCTGGTGTCACTGCTGTAAGGTGTAATAGGTATCACTGATGTGGGTCACCTCAGCCGCTGGTTGCTTTGAATCTGCTGCTGTATTTCAGTTGTTCCTTTAATAAAGAAAAGCTCTTCCCACCCTGGCCCCTCCACACATAGGGTTTGTATGGCTCTTGCTTACTTCAGTGTCTACTCCCTGCTTCATAAAGGCACTACAGTTGGTGCTTAGCAATGTTTAACCTTGCAGAGAGAAAGGGGCAAAAATATGCCTTTGCGTAGCAGAAAATGCTTCGTTTTCCAGCCCAACAGAACTAGGCCTCGAGCACAAATATTATACATTGTTTGGTTGCACTGGAAGAATGGCAGGTGCCCATGGGAAAAAATGATACCTTTGATACTTCTATAAGGGACTGGCCAACATACATAGAAAGGCTGGAGTAATATTTTTAAATTAATGAGAGAGAGCCAGAGAAAAGAGTCCAAGCTTGATGAAATTTAATGTGAGTCAAAAAAACCTCATATAGTTTACTGCTCCAGCCTGCTCCAGAGAGCACAGCTGTTAAAATAATGACAAAATTATAAATATTCTGCAAGAACATTTATCACCCACACCACTAGTTATAAAAGTTCAGGTTTCATAAATGAAATCAACATGAGGGCAAATCGCTTTTCTTTCTTGCACTGCAGCAGAATTAAAGTAATTGTCAGAAAACTCCCAGTTTCATGATGGTTTGCATGAAGCACTGAAAGATAGATTAGGATGTGGAATGTATCCTGAAAGTTCACAGACAAGGATTTTGACTGTGGCAGACCTCAAATTTCACCACGCCATTGAAACTGCTGTGTCTATAGAAACTGCAGCAAGAGATGCAATCGAGTTTCAGCCGCGTGTTAAGACAGAAGGCAAGCAGCATAACATAATCACAGAACCGAATGTTAAGTAGAAGAATTCTAAGCGGGCAGAAACGTGTTACTGTTGTAGGGGAGCTTTCTGTAACCCTGCTGCACGAAGATTTCAAGGTGAGTGTTTGAGAAGGTGTAATAGAAATGGGCACATCCCAAAGAGTTTGCTGCTTAGGAAAGGGTAAAGAAAAATCACTCTTGAAGGACAGGAAACTAAATAAAAATATGCATGCTGTGGATACAGATAGTGATGCAGTCATTGAGAGTGGGGCAGCCAATTTAGAAATATTCAGCTTTGCACAAGATTGATAGAAATATAATCTGGTTAACACCCTGGGTAGTCGGAGAGAGACTGAAGATGAAGCTGGATACAGGATCAGCGCTGTCTGTCATCTCACTTTGGGAGTATTAAAAATCCTTTATAAAGTGTCAAACTGATGCAGACACCAACATGACTAGAGAGAGTGAGCCCTGGAGATGGCAAAAGCGGGACTGAGCTCTGTGTATCTGAACGTCATTGAGAAGGGAGGCCTGGCATTCTCAGGCCACAATGGCTCAATAAAATTCAGCTGAGCTGAAATTCGATTCCTCATGCCCCTCACTGACCATCCCTAGAGCCACTGAGCAGGTGCTGAATGTGCTGCCTGTCCAGGTGTCTCAAATATTCAAGGACAGGGTATCAACACACCTAAATACGTGAGTCTCTGATTCACACCGTGCTGCTCCCTTACTCATCAAGAGAGCATCTTCCCCAAATGACATAGAAGCTTCCATGTCTCATGTTCTGACATATGGTTGTAATGGACGTTACCTCCATAGCAAATTCTGTCCACATCAAGGAGGTTGGTTCTTAAACAGGTTATCACAATAATTTACCCTGCTAACACCTAGTCTTTTAGTTTTGAAACTTTTCAGGGCAGAGTTGAAAAATGATGTCTCCTTTGTATTGTTTAACGAGGCAGAGAGCAAAGGTGGTAGGGTGGCAGACTACTTATTACAAAATATATCCGGTAGCAAACGCAAGGTAAGAGAAAAGATTTATTTTTATACATAAAATCAACTATAAAGAAACCGGCAAAATAATAACCCTGCCCCCCCAGGAATATTAGTCACTTAATAGAACAAGGATTAACAGACCATACTGAATGCACAAGAAAGGGTAAAACATGTTAATTATATGAAAACAAAATTGCCTTATACCTTCCATATTTACCATCCATTATCTGTATTGTGTCTCAACACGTTGCTTGTAACAGCCAGATTTTTTTCAGCTATTGCCTTTGTTTACTAACTTGTTCTCCTGGTCTTATATCGGGGTGTAATGCAGTTTTGCTGGTCTCGGTAAGATTCCTAAATGGCTAGAATCCAAGTCTCTGAGGGCCAGTTCCTGCTCCTATTGAAGTCATTGACAAACTCCATTAACTTCAGTTTCTCAAATTATAATCCCATCATGCTATTTTGAGCTATATGGGTCTGATCCCAAAGGCCATTAAAGTAAATGGGAATACTCCCATTTTAATGCCAAGAAAGTTATTCCAATACTGACATTGCATAGTTGCAATCTGGGTTCTCTTCATAGTTTTTCCTGTAGTTATGACAATAAAGGCACCTCATTCTGACCATTGGCATTAAGATGCTACAGAGCGAGATCCTTGTATATGTTCAATAAGTCTCAATCTGAAGACTTGTTTCAACAAGTGCTGTCATACAGAGGGAAATCAAAAGAGATCCCTTATTAGCACAAGTGAATAGCTACCCTCAGTGGCTGGAAACAAATAAACAGAAAAATCTCAGTCCGTGCTATGCACAAGAGGATGATCTCACTATATATCAGTGAAAAGAGTTATATAATACTCAACAATCTTCAATTTAGGGTGCTAGAAGGTCTTTTAAGCATGAAAATGAATGTTGTTGCCTGGCCAGGCATTGACCAACAAATAGATGTGTTCCAGTGGGTACTCAGCATGTCAACATGCAGCAGCTATCCAGTTAATACAAGCCATGTCTACACCCTTGTCTGTCACTTCCCAGGCAATGTGCTCACAAGATCTTAGAAGCTTCATTTATGAGATTTATACTGTATATCTAATAATTGTGGATGATTATTCCAAAGGGCTGGAGGATTTCTTTGTATCAACCACAGATTGAGCAGACTCCTGAAACTCTGATGTCTGGTTGTACTCTGGAAAGTGACACTGTAAAAATGACATTGTTGGCTTCTGGGTTTATTTTTGCTCACTCACTCACTGTGAGATCTGCTCAGATTACAAAGATTTTTTTTCTAATTGTCAGCTCTGCAAACTTAGCTTGGGATCCGAAAGTCAAGCTGGGCTCTTTCATACTTGTGCATCATCAGTAATAAAGATTCTGAAATTGGAACTTAGCAATTCTGTTAATAATGCATGAGGCATAATGGAATTCAAATGTTTCTCCCAGAGCTGTATGGGTTCTGCAGTGTTAACATGAATAGAACATTGCCAAGAAATATATTTTATTTATTACTTATTTTTGCCAAAAGTACAAAGGAAGCAAATACAACTTGGAAATACATCCTGAAGCAGGTAGTTGCCATTACTCTTGTTTGACAGAACTTGTGCCTCAGAACTATTAAAAAATAGCATCAAGTCTCTGTTTCTGAACCATTCTAGAAGTTCACAGTAATGACTAGCAATAGACATTTAATGTAAGCAATGAATGATTTGGCTGAGAGTTTTATACACAGTCTTAAATCGTGGTAACTATGATAGGAGTGAAGAGACCAGTGCCACACAAGTTGGTGAATTTCTTTATAATGTTTCAAAACTCCATATGCTTTATGAAGGTTTGTGGTGGATTCTCCATCACTGGCAATTTCTAAATCAAGAATGAATGTTTTTTAAAAGATCTGCTCTAGTTCAAAAGGAATTATTTTGGGGCAGTTCTATGACCTGTGTTATATCAGAGGTCAGATTAGATTATCACAATGGTCCTTTCTGGCCTTAGAGAGACATGGTGAGTTGATATTTTTTATTGGCCCAACTTCTTTTGGTGAGAGAGAGACACTTTTATCCAGAGCTCTTCTTCAGGTCTGGGTGACCTTGTCTCTTTAATATCCTGGGACTGACATGATTACAACCACTGTCTGACCTTGTAATACATGTAATACATGACATCACAAGCCAAAGGCCTATGATGTCTTTACTGAGTTGGGCACTTATTTTTGTTATACCTCACAGACAACACAGCTTCTAATTTTATATATTAACTGCATTTTGATCCAATTTTTCGTAATTTTGGACATAGTGGAGATTTTTAAAATTAATTTCCAAATGCCACCCAGAGGGATATTTTGGAATATATAGAGCCAGATCCATATGTAAATAGGTAGAGCTCTATTTACTTCACCTGATGAGGATCTGGCCCATAATTTTAAGGGAGAGAATAGGTAGCATGTTTAATCCGTATAGTGAATCTGCTTATAAGTGTAATTGGCTAGCGCAACTACTGTTCGTGTTGAATCTGTTTCTTGAAAATGGCTACTATGATTTGGTTGCTGCTGTAATACTGCAAGGTTGATAATCTCCAGAAGTTGGAGTCTGACTCTTATTCCAAATTTTACCGTTTAGAAAATACATTACAATTTCAATGTGCTTTCACATTCCTCCTCAGTAACCTCCTGTCCAGTCCCGAACCCCCCTTTTCAAAACCAGGACTTGCTCATTTGCCGCATGTAAATTCTATCTGGTCCCACATAGATACATTTCAATTTCATTAAAATACCTTAGAAACATGACAAGCTATACAAATTTTGCTAAAATATTAAGTATAAAAAAGACCTCACAATGCTCAGGTCTCTGCCACAGGTGGGTACAATACATCTGTCCAGATTACAGTAGAAGTAGCATTTGAGGTTATAACCTCTTTCCATTTATCATTGTGGAGTATTTCTGATTCAGTGGCAAGTTCCTACATATTATGATCATAGCCATCTTTTTCTTTTCTAGGGGCATGCATGATTTTTTTCCTCACTTTTTAATGGAAAATCTTTTATCATTTTTGAAAAATTTTGAGTGCAAATGTGAGAAAGAGATTTCCTATTTTGAGCATTGAAATAGGATGTGTCTTCCCATTTCAATTTCTTCTCTATCACATTGGTTGCTTAGTAATTTCTCTCCGGTTCTGCACTGTGCTTTGCCTCTTCCAATTTCCGCTTCTAGTTTACAGTCATTGATTCTCTATTTGCTGAGGGTCTACTTTAGGTTTCACAATGGTGAAAAAGTCTGTTTCTGTGAAAGTTCAGCAATCTAACGTGTTCAGCTTTCTAATATTTTTGCAGTGACTCCTATTGTTTTAAGTCTTGAGCTAGTGTCTTGAGTGTCATTTGGTTTTAGGTGAGGTCTGAAAACTGGGAGTAATTTTATGTAGGAGAAAATTATTTTTTGTTAGTCTTTAGTTTCTTGTCTACTAGTGCTTTATGGTGGAAGAAGTATGTGCTGCTTTGATTCAGACACCACTAGAAATTGTATTCTTTTCATATTAATGAAAGAGGGTAATTATCCTAGCTCTACTCATCAGCCATTCTGGGAATTTGCAGGGAGGAAATTAAGCTGCAGACTTTCCTTCAGGATAATGTAGAATGGGTTGAATGATATGTATAATCAACTAATGTTAGTAGTAGTTTTATAAGTAGGTTGGATTTATCCAATTTTTGTTGTGATGTAGAAGTCCGCACTGCTTTCCAGTAATGATTTTGTGCCAATCTGAGATTCCCCACTGAATTTATTATGAACTCAAGGCGAGTGTGCTCTATTTCTAGATAGCCGAGATAACATATTAAAATGTTTTGTTTGTTTTTGGAAGACTGGTTATAGAGCCAATGTTTTACATGCCCTAGAATCATATTATAAATTCCTTTGTAGGTCACCTTGTATAGATGACAGCATAACCAGGCCAGATTTTTCTTTCCCCGTTCTCTCCTTCACTTACTGAAGGTGCCACCCTGTGGAGGTCTCTCTCAGTCCCTAAGATGATCATCTGGGTCACCCTTGTGGGGGCCCTCATTCTCCACCCACAGAAATTTCACTTGGTGAAGGGGGGGCTATCCCCACAGCTCTATCACGGCACACAAGTCATCATACCATGATCCCCTTACTCTCCCCCTTTGTATCTGGTGGTGGGTTGAGGTCTCTCCCTTTATCCCCCTGATTTCTCAGGGCCTCAGGTTCTCCTAACCCTCCAAATTGTGCTTGGGTTTCTTCTCCTTGGGGCTGCATTGTGGGTGTCAGGAGACTGGGTCATAGGCGGTCCGACTAGTGGTCATAGTCTGAATGTCAGACCTAGGAGTTGAGACAGAGTTCGCGTCATAAATCAGAGCCAAGGGTCAGAACTGAAGTCAGGGTGAATGCCAGAGCCAAGGGTCAAGACACAGTTGAGTCAGGAATCCGAGCCGAGTGTTGGCGCCAGATTATGAAAAGTTGGGAAGGTAGGAGCAGTGCTGGGACAGAATGGAACAAGGCTGGGTGTAGGGCAGGATCTGGGTTGGAGCTGTGGAGGAGCAAAGCAGGACAAAACTTGGAGAGAGATGAGCACAGGGAGGCAGAGTCCGTTGGGGGTGTGAATTGAACAGCCAGCGAGCTACAGCTGCTGCTACGGTTAAGAAGTGGCCTGCTGGCTTCCTCAGCCAATCTGGCAGGGCGGTCCATCGAGCAGCCTAGCTGGCTCATTAGGGTGTCAGGAATACAGAGCACATGCAGCTCCAGGGCCTTACACCTGAAGCAGGGAACTCCACAGTTCCCGTGACCTCTACTAAGGAGTTCAGGCTGTTTTCCCTGTCCGTCCTTCCTTAACTCCTATCCCATTGTCCTCAATTTCCTGGGGGAGTCTCCTTTCCTCCCTTTCATCCTGACTAAGGGCTTGTCTACACTTAAAACACTACAACGGCACAGCTGCACCTGACCACATTCGTATATTCCCGGAGAGGCCCTGAAAGAACTGTTCTGGTACCAGAGTGCTGGCTCAGCTGCTGTTGTACTCGGTCACATATAGATTTTCTTTTAACAGTTTAAATGTGATGTTTTCAATTTAATCCAATTTTCCCTTGTTCTCAGATTATGAGAGAGGGTAAATAGTTTTTCTTCTTAAAACCATTAATTATTTTTTTACCTCCACCATATTCCCTCTTATTTGTTTCCTCTGGAAATGAAAGAGTCCTAATTTTTAAATCTCCCTCCAAACAAGTCTTTCCCATGCCTCTACTAATTTTTGTCAGAACTTCTTCTATATTTGTTTTGAAATAAGGGCACCAGAGCTGAGCACCATATTATATCAGAGAGTCTACCATTGACTTATTTAATGGCATTTCCAGTATTATTTTCTATACCTTTCTTGAAACATCCTAACATTTTTTTTACTGTTGCTACACATCAAGCAGAGCTTTCCAATGAGTTGGCGATTCACCATGTCCTGAAAATACAAACTTTTGACAGCACACTGTATATTTCTTGTTTATTTTGCAATGCAAGATATAAAGACTATCCCCAATAATCCCACCACCAGTGAGTGACTTGTGGGTGGTACTGTCTTCAGGTGGGTATGAGGAAAGGGTGTACTTTCACACTATTTTCACTCCCCTCAGCAGAGCCCTCACCCAGTGATTTTCCACTCCCACCTCCATGCAGAGACCTCCAACATTACATAATGTTACTTTCCAATTTTCAAGAGTACAGGTTATAGAGAGCACAATCCCTTTCTGTTTTCCCTAGTGAAAATTCCAATACAACATTCCCCCTGCCTTGCCCCCACCCCACTCTCTGGCAAAGACCATTTATGAAATTCCCCACCTTTGTGCACAGATTCTGGATGGTGTCATGCTCTTTCTGCCACTTCATATATTTCTGACATGCTTTCCCCTTCCCTCTTTATAAGGACCTCTAATTTGCAACTCACTCCTCTGCTGCTGTGCTACCCAATGTGTTCTAAATCCCCCCATAGGAACCCTTGACATTCTAATTCTTCCCTACTCTTCATACACACACCCCTAACCTCTCCTAATCCTTGCATCCGATAGAATTTCAGCCCAACTTTAGATTCTTCTTTACCATTGAGGGACTCTGAGAGTTGCGTTCAGCTGAAATGAAACAAACTCACTCAAATAATAACTTTTGTTGAGCTATTATTATAAAATGTTCCTTTTCTCCTCTATTCCCAACCTTTAAGTCTTGGATAATGATGGAAAGTTTGGTGATATCTGTTTAATCTCATTGTTAGACAGATTTTTAAAGAGATGGTAGAAGAATACCAGCTCATAAATAGTTCTTAGATAGTCATGATGAATTTGCTCGGCTTAAGAGCATTGCACTCCTGTTACAAGAAAAACAGGTTATAATAATATTAACGATCTAAACCTGACAAAAGCAAGAAACTTGGAAGATAAAGCTGTCATTTTCCCTTGTGTGCAGTATGTACAATTAGAGCATCCACCATACGAAACTTACCCAATTGGTTGCGGTAAGGACAGAGTGGGGGCTTGAATCTGAATTCACTTGCTTGTTTAAACTCCTGTAAAAAGACATTTTAATATGGTTTTTATAGTCATTAAACATGATGTTTTTTCTGTTACTGTTAAAGGTCTGTGTTTCCATCTTAAATAAAAATTTTAGAGCCTTATAACAGCCATAAAAGATGCTCGTTCTGCAGAAGTTAAACTACAAAGTCACTGCTCAGGAATGGTTTTTTTTTTTCCAAATTAAATTTTGCAAAACGCCATTCAAGGACCTTTACGTTATTAGAAGTTGTTTAATTTTTTGTGGTCTCCTATGATTCCAAATTTTAAAACTGAACATGTCCCAGCTATTAAACAATAATGTCCACAAAGGTCTTGAGATATTTTGAGGAAAGTAATGAAAAGCACCCTAGGTTTCTTTTCCATTTAGACATGCATTTTATGCACATGCACACTCATTTTTTTTCCAACCATCTCCCCACAAAACAATCTCACAGATTTTCAGCTAAGAGGTATAGACTGAACTTGGATTTGTGTGGCTGAAGCGCAGCGCGTCGAGCTGAGCATAATCCTCTCTAGTGCATATGCATGGCAACTGAGTAATTTGTGGATTTAAAAGTCCCTAAGTGCTCATTGACATGATGGATCATAACAGCTCTGAGGCACCTATCACAACCAATAAGGTAAATAACATTCAATTGAAAATTGTCAAAATATGTATTCCCCTCCACCCCAAACACAAGAGATCTTAATAATGTCCAATGAATATCAGGTCCATTTTAAATGCTATCTGGACTCTCCTGTACTTCCATAAAAGAATTTAAACATAGGTAAAATAAAAGGAACTACACACACACACACACACACACACACACACACACACACATGACTTCATGTTATAGTGATGGTCTGACAAACTGAAATAAGGCAAGGACATGGTAGTTAATGTGATGCCTTTTACCTTCTCTGGATTAACAAATAAATTACAGTGTGCAAGTTCTGAGTTAAAAAGGTTTCCTGTTTGCAATTTATACAAATACGATTTACACTGAATAAGATGGTAACAGTAGTGACCTATATATACCTATTCTTATTTCATACCTTTGTGCCCAGGTACTGCAGATGACAGACTTCCATCAGGGTCTGTGAACAGGAGATGATTTTAAACACTATCATGTGCCATGACAGAGGGTAGTTTAAGGAAGGCATTTCAACCTTAATTTATTGGGTTTTGTGTGTACGAGGGACAAATTTTTCAGCTAGCCTCAAAATTTGTGCCTGCAACATCTAGGCACACACAAGTCTGCATTTGCAGCTATTTCATTTAAATATGCATAAATCCATAATTGTGTGTCTTCTGTAGTTATCCCAATTGTATGTGCAAAATTTAAATGACACTTTGAAAATTTGGCTCTAAAATAATGTGCTTGTTGGGTACACAATTTTTGTTAAGTTGCTGGAAGTTACAACAAAAGACTGCTGTGAAAATCCCTATGATAATGCATCTGAAATAAATGTGTGGCCTTCAAGAGCTTTAGTTATATTTAGTTTTATGGAAAATTTGCCAGCTAGCTAATACAGTGGGGGGCACAGAAAAAGAATATGCAAAATTGCAAGCTGCTGCTGCTGAGCCATCACAGTTTGCAAAAGGGTTTGCTCAGAGGATCTCGGCTGTTTCTTTTCTAGACAAGCTTTGACAAGTCAGATGGTGAATAGATACACAGGAAAAGCACAGATCTAATAATATTTTTGGGCACTCAGAAAAGTAGCAGCAGCAGCAGGACAGGTAAGAAAGGGGGTGATGAAGGAGGCATGAAATCAAAGTGACAAAGAAACAAACCCTGCTGGAAGGAGGATCTGCTTTTCATAAGCAGCATTTAGCACACACAAAATCCAGAAGAGAAGAAATAACTTGCAGGGACTGTTCAGCAACATGTTTCCCCCTGCCAGCAAAATGGGTCTCCTTGTGGGCTAGCAAAAACCAATTAAAGCCCCTAAAGCCCCAACCTTCCTCACAATGGGGCTCCTTTCAATATATCGTATAGCATTAAACCCCCTGAAGTAATGAGCTTCATTTTCCATTTACAGAATTTGCTTCCAGTTTTTAATAAATGTGCAGTATATATGTAAAAATATATGTAATGTGTGTATTTTGTGTATAGTCATGTACCACAATGACAGGTGTGATAGAAAAACCTATGGTACAGTAGAGAGATACATATCCAGTGTACAGTATGTGTAATGTATCTGTGTAGGCATATACAGGCAGATACATTCATATGTGTTTCTCTGTAGACTGTAATTTTATATATAGCTATGTATGTTTGTCTTTCTGTAATAGCACTGAGATCATGTATTTTATATTGTATAGTGTGAACAATGAGGCAGAGGTTTGTTTTGGATCATTTTAGTTATTAAGATTGGATAAAATTTTTAAAGCACCTAGTTGACTTGGTAGCTTAAGTCCCATTTTGAAAAGTGACTTAGGAAGCTAAATCCCACTGACTGTCAGTGAGCTTCAGGTTATGTCGACACTGTATAAATATCCTGTGGCAGGGAGCCTCAGAGCCCAGGTCAACTGACTCGGGTTCGCAGGGCTCATGCTACAGGGCTAAAAATATCAGATGTTCCTGGAAATTACAGGAACAGGTTGGCTTGCCCCATAGTTTTGTACAGTTTGGGGGGCAATGCCCTTACATGCCACCCAGCCCAAGTCTGGACATCTACACTGCAATTTTATAACCCCACAGCCTGAGCCCCGTGAACCCTAGTTAGCTGACATGGGTCAGCCACCGCTGTTTTGTTGTAGAGTAGACATACCCTAAATGCCTTTTGAAAATAGGTCGTAAGTGCCTAAAAAACTTTTTAAAATGTTACCCATTGTCTCTTTCTTCTTATCTGAATTTCAATGGCCAGGATTTTTGGTATATCTGAATTATGTCTTTAGTGGAAATACTAATATTAGATCTACTTGATGAGTGAAATAAGTGAAATTTGCCAAATTTGGTTCAATATGAATTCATTATCTGAAATTCAGCTTAGTTCTGATATTCGTATAGGATATATATGTTGTGATATTTGCTAAAGTTTGTAAAATGGTTTGAGATCTGTGGATAAAAAGGGCTATTAAAGAACTAACTATTATTATTAAAATATATGTACATACTAGGGTGACCAGATGTCCCGATTTTATTGGGACAGTCCCGATTTTGGGGTCTTTTTCTTATATAGGCTCCTATTACCCCCACCCCCTGTCCAGATTTTTCACATTTGCTGTCTGGTCACCCTAGTACATACACACCCACATAAACATGTTCATTGTGTCTATGTGTATACTATATACCTTATGGTATAATCATAGAATCATAGAAATATAAGGCAAATGGGACCTCAAAAAGTCATCAAGTCCAGCCTCCTGCACTGTGGCAGGATTAAGTAAACCTAGGGTTGGACAAACATCTGTCAGGGATCATCACAACATATATATCATATATATATATATGTATCACACGCATTGCTCATGAGTGGCAAAACCACCGGTTATGCCTATCATCCAAACAAGTTCCAGTGAAACCTTTATATTATACTCCAGCATAATGTATTCTGTATATGCCATATTTTATAGAAAAATCTGTTCTGAAAATATTTTAGAGAGCATCTAACAATGTTATTGACAGTATAACTTTCTGCCTATAAAGCCAGTTGACTTAGGGACTTGTAAACATTTCCACACTTGAGTAACTTTATCATGTGAATAGTCTCATTGACTTCAACTCTACAGTACTTGGAGAGAGAAAGAGTGTAACTCCTCAGTATTAAAAACCTCTCAAACATTAACTAAAATAGCTTTTCCATACATCATACAACTTTATGGTGGAAAGCCTCTGAATTTTCCAAGGCTACAAGCAAGTACCATGTATTTTACAGAAAAGTCAGGATTTTTCTCCTTAACCAGTATAAAGCTACCATTTCTAATCCTAATGAAATATTTAATAGCAAACCTTAAAGCTGTCACTAGTTCAGAATCTATTTTGGGCCTTGAATTCTGGGGCAGTGAGAGAATTTGGGGTTTTAGGCCCCAAATGTGTAAACACATAAGCATAGGAGTAACTTTATACACCATTCCTGATCTAATGCCCATTAAAGTAAATGGGTGTATCTCCCGTGACTTCAGTGGGCCTGATGCAACCCTCACTGAAGTCAATGTGGGGCTGTTAATGGGCATAAAATTATTCACATATATAAATGTCTGTAAAATCAGGGCCCTAGCAGAAAAGAAGGAAATGTTTATCTGACCGGTTGATTTTTAAAAATAAATGGCAGCTGTTTGAAGTTGCTCAGAGTCTTGGAATGTTAGAAGTAATGAGAGCAGCGAAGGATAAGTGGGGCTGAGAATGCAGGTGACTATGTCTAGCGGGCATAAAAATGTAATTTATCACATGCCTATCCCCACATATGCCATGTATGAGTGTGTGCACATGTAAAACCCATAGTATGTATGTGTCTACATGTAGATATATGTGCGCACACACATGCTGTACCTATGTGGAGAATGTGTGCGCACACAGTATATATTGCCATAGTGACTGTGTCTTGTATATCATGTGTTATATATTTCATAGCTAGATCTGGCTTTTGTAGACACAGGCATACTGGGGACAACCTTCTTCTTGGGCTCTTCTGTTACCTTTGTGACAGGTGCTCAGCTTTGCTAGGCTGTGCAAAGGGAGGGTCTAGGCCACAACTCATTCCTCTGCTTCGGTGCTGTTGGTGCTACAAGGAGCAGTGCATGTGCTCGCTAATGGGTTGGTCATGGCTGGGCCTGCACAGGGGAGCAAGGAAGAGGCTTCTTGTACCACTCTCTTCTACATCTACTGAAGGCTGCTCACAATCTAGCCCATAGGCTCACAATCTGCCTATACACAATATTCTGTGTTATTTAAGCTGGGGGAAGTTGATGCCTGAGCTGCCGTTTTTCTTTGCCCAACAAATGTCTCAAAAAACTCAGGCTCACATCCTCATTTGGTGTAAATTGGCAAAGCTCCATTGACTTCAATTTGACTTCTGCTGAAGTCAGAGCAGCAATGCTGATTTACACTCGCTGAGATATGGCCCACAGTGTTTGCAGAAACTCCAGGGCATGTTGTTTGTGCCCAGTGGGAGCTGGTAATAGGTTTAGTACATAAAAGTTTCTCCCTAGTAGTATTCTTGTCTGTGGTATATTGAGGACTGTGCTGGAATCGCAAGTTATCACATTATGAGTTTGGGGGGGGGGTTCCCTGCATCTGCTTGCAGATTAAGGGGCTCTGTAGGGAAGCATGCAATCAGAGATGGTGTGGAAAGAAAGAACCTTCCTAAAACAAGATGGGATGAGTTGTGCCTCGCTGCCTTAGAGAGCAGCCTGCTTTTTCTCTCTCTGTTTTTGTTTCTTGTGTGTTAGTGTCCTGGATTCTTAGAAATAAACTACTGTTACACTGCAACCTTCCAGAAAGAGTATTGAATATTGTTAGCTAACTTCTCAGTCTGTATGTTGGGAACATAACTTTGGCTTAACCCTGCAACAGGAGAGGCATACGGACATGCTGGGAGTTGTTGCTGAGGCTCCAAAGAGACACAACATGTTTGTGAGAGAGAAACCCACTGGCATGTTGTTTCGTCCTGCCCCACCACCACTAATGAGTCCTTCTCCCGCCTCCACTCCATCATGCTGAGTAAACACCGCCTGGCTGCTGCTGGAGCAGCTGCTGCTACAAGGGAGAAAGTCTCCCAAGTCCTGTTTGGGAGGAGGAGGTGGCAGCAGCAGACCTGGCTGGTGGTATGTGCTCTTCAGGTACCTATTAAAAGATAATTAGAGAGGTCCTGGGCTGCTTTAATAATAGGCCTACTCTTTGTTCAGTTCAATCATAATAAAAGACAATGTCATCATTCTGAAGTGAAAAAGTTGGCTAAATAACAGAGCCTCGCACCCTCTCAGAGAAAAACAAAACACACACACACCTCCACGTGTATGTCATTGTAACAGGACAAGATCCCTCAGCCAAGGCTGCTTCTGTTTCACTTGCCCTACATAGTGATTTTGGGAAGCAGCCTTTGAAACCCTAATTGTAAACAACCACTTGAGCATTTTTCTAATCTGAATCACCTCTTGATTTCCTTTCCATTGCTGAAATTTAGGAAAATGGGCTAAGCAATGTCCTCCTTGCACCGCAAGCCCTTTTGTAAAGGGGTTTTGGGGGAAAGTCTGTCAAAGTTTAGGAAGAGAGCGCCTGTTGAAAACTGGATCACACACTTGAAAGAGAATTTAAGTTGAAATAATGGCCAAAATCTCAAATCTTTATTAAAAATAGAATAAAAAGAATGGTATGAATCCGCAGCCTTAGCACCTTCTTAAATTTGTCAATAATTTCCATCTCCTACAACGAATTTATTTTTGCCTGGGAGTTCAATGTAAAGGCATTCGAATACGGTAAGTAGGGCCACTTTATTGCTGTTCACAAATTCACATGCATTTATTCTGCTTAAAATTTGATATAGGGCATTTTTTGTATTCCCATTTATCGCTTGCCAAGAAATAATTAAGAATAGGAGCTAGAAGATTAATTTTAAATAAAAAATCTTCTCAAATGAAAATGTCAGGTCATAAAAATTCCTTTTAAATCATAACAGCATATAAATCTTTGAAATTAACCATGTAATTACAATGTCTATCAACTTTTACCTTGAGCTTTGAGCCTCTCTTTTTAATCTTCCATTCTTTTTTAATGAATAGCTATTTTGAAATTAAAAAGTACTGTTCATTACACATGCCCCACTATAATAGGGTTTTTATCATATTTGCTCTATTTAAAAATACTTGCTACTTTGTAATTATTCACACGCCGATCCCTTCCTATATTGAGTAGAAAATAAAAAATGAAATAGAAGTCAAAGGTGCTTTAGAGCTGAATGATTTACACAATTCATTAAGGACGGTGATTTTTCAGTTAGCATCAGATTAAATGGTTACTTACTCTCAAATAGCCCTTGGGGAGTTGAATTGCTGGGTAGCAAACAGATTAAAGTTTGCATTGAAAGAAAAATTGAATTCAGAGGTAATCAATAGCATAATAGGGGCAGTGAGTGGTGCCTGCTGCCTGAAATGAAATTACCATATTTTTAATCTTAATTTTCCACTCTGTTTATCTGACAGTGCGGATGTGCAATCCAAACAGATAATGAGAGAGTGGGATATTGACACTGCTGTCCTCTGGAGTGCTTGTTTTCAGTGATTAAATGCTGTGATCTGTGATTACTTTGTGCAGGGATGTCAGAGCTGCTGGCCAGAACTATGGGAGGGACACTAACTCAGCAGCTGTAGCTCTCCCGTCTCTCAGGTCCTAATGTCTGAAATTCATTTTCTACTCACTATGGGGGTGGGGGGGACTTACCTATTTATGTATATACTTCTGCAGCACAAATTATAATAATTAATCCTATTATTATTGTTGTCCTGATTCAAAAGCATTTTATTAGATCAATATGTAGTGCATCCTCTCTGTAATCATTACATTAATGAACCAACAAACTTGCAAGTGATAGCAAGACATGAGTTATTATAAGCATGTCTAGCAAAGTTCAGAAGTAAAATGAATGTTCTTCATAGCAGAAGTAGATGAGTAATAGAAAGTCCTAGTATGACTGGATCAGAGATCCAGCAAAGCTAGTTGCTGTAGATATAAGAAAACCTGAAATGTAAATAATAGCCAATCTATTGTCAGAATACTGTCCAAACTCTCTTAAAATGCAAATGTAATGATAGAGACGTTATTGTTCAACTACAGAGTGATGTGGGGACAAAACATGACTTTAAAAAAGTACAATACATTAACATAGCCAATAAAACTGGAACACAGAGAATAATAATGATGCGTTCTTGTCCTGACAAACATAACTGTAATGTTATTTAATTCCACATAACATGAAATCTCATAAATACGGTATCTCCGGTGTTTTTCTTAAAATAAACACTGCATATGCCATTTAAACCTTGAGTAGATTAAAACCATCTATATGTTAAATTCATCATCAGGGCCTGATTCTGCAAAATCTGTCAATTGGCCTACCAGCATAGGCGGGGTTTCTCATGTGTAAGGCTTACAAGAAAACAATGTGCAAAGCTTTGTAATCTATATAATCTCTATCTCTCTGTCTTTATACAATGGATGTATTATTTGAATCTGAATGTGTCAAGTCTTGGGAATTTGTTTATAGGGGACAGCTACCAACTGTCTCTAGTGAAGTAGCATCTCTAAATGATACTGTTTCCACTTTATATTATAATAATAATTAGACTTTTCATTTATAGCACTTCCCACTGGAGGATCCTTTAATACTTTCAAAAACATTTAATATATTAAATCTTCCAACACCTCTGGGAGATATTAAGTGTTATTACCTATTTTACTATAATATACCAGGGCCTGGTATATTATAGTAAACCAGGAAAACCAGAAGTCTTGAGCTCCCACAGCTGCTCTTAAAGTCATTAGTAGCAGTGAGTGCCCAACTCCTCTGAAAATCAGGGCCTAAATACAGTATCGAAAATGGAGGCACTCAAAATGTGGGCATGAGTGATCTTCTCAAGGACGTCTATGGCAGAGTCAGGAATAGAACCCAGAGCCCCTGAATCCAATCCTGTGCCTTAAGATTACCCTTCCTCATATGGCTATTCCGCCTCATCAGAATATCATTCTTGCATGCTGCCCTGTATTTTGTGTGTACACCTCTGGTATTGGATAGTTTAAACAATTCCAAATCTCTTCCCCATACACACTGACAAATGGATATGAAAACAAGGAGGAAAAATACTGTATATCTGATAGCTGATTAAGTCACTGGACCAAATCCTGCAGCCCTTAGTCTTTATTCAAGCAAAATCTTCATTGTGCTCGGACTTTGTCCCACAGTAATTATTTCTACAAGTTGGAGTAATAACACAATGTGCAGCTATGTCTTATTCAGTCATTCTTTGATAGGAGCAGCTAAGAAGACTCTCATTCTGCTTCCCTACTAGAGACGGATGTATTTTCTTCAAACACGTGTAATATTTTGTTTTCTCCTTGATTTTTATGTTCCTCTTTGCTCTCTGGAGCACTGATGCAGGACCTTGTTTGAATGCTCAGGCAAAGGCAACTCCAAACAACTTCCTGATATAGAGGAATGAAGACTCAGAAAGGTGAGTAAGTTAACATCCTGCTCTTTCTACAGCAATCCTCTGTGTGTCAAAGTGGTCAAACATAGTGGCTTTGGGGGTTCATAAAGAAAGCTGAAAAGAATGTTTCACCCTTGAATGGCCAGAGATATTTCCTATACACAGGTAGTCTAAACAAGAAAAGAAAAGGGAATATCTGTAAGTATAAAATACATTTACAATATGATTTTGAGGTTTATGAAGTGGATTTTATTTTTTATAAAGGGCGTATGTGGCAATAAACATTAGCAGGAAATAGGTACACTGTCTGCTCTCACTGCTACAAACTTCAAGGGGAACAAAAGAAAGCCTAGCCAGATATGGGGCTGAATTCTACCCTCTGTTATACACACTCGTGTAAGCCCAGAGCATCTCCATTCACTTAGTAGTCATGACAGTATGGATTTCAGAATTTGGCCCCACAGACTATAATATAGCACAAGGTGGCTTACAACATAATACTAGCCAAGCACCTCATCTCAAACAGGCAATGGCAATTTCATATATAACGGTAAAAATTAAAGTTGAGTAAATCATTCGCAATGAATGATTTATCTGATAAATCTAGTATCCTTTTCTGCTTGTGGACTATCCGTGAGCCTGCATTAACTTGAAATTATTTGTTATTTGAAAGAATTCAACTAGCTATTACTGCAATATTTTAACTATTGGTTGATCATGAGCGGGTTTCTACATTTATTTATTTATTATACACTCTTTGAGCTGTGTTGGTTAATTGTAGTTGGTCATGTAAGTCACATGTTATGGTTCAATTCCCTGACTGGATAAGTGTGCCAACATAGGCCTTGATGCTGAACCACTAAAGTCAATGAGAGTTTTGCTATTGACTTCAATAGGAGCAGGATTGGGGTCATAATTTACACTAGCACACTGAGGGTCTTCATTCCCTTTTAAGGGCCAGTCCAACATATGAAGATATTAAAGTAATACAGCTGCCAGCTAAAGAGTTGGTCTTTTAGCTCAGCAATAGAGACTAGTGTTTTAGCACTGAAGGTTCTGGATTCAAATCTGTTGTTGGCTCAAGCAGAGGCATTGTACAAGTATTTCTCACATGAATACTCATGCATGCTAATTTGAAATACTATTTCCATGAATACTTGAGCATGCGGCCTTGAAATTTGGTTTCTGCAAACTCATATGCACTAAAATGCTTGGAAAGTGAACACGAAAGGGGTTTGAGCATGACTGAAGTAAATCCAGTTAAAAATCTGACCAAACTTTCAGGAAATGATTTTGCAGTATTTACCCATCTTTAGTAAGAATACAGCAACAAAATATCTGCAGAATTGTAACCTGTGCTTTCAGCAGGCTTTTAAAATGGCACCATTTTCTTAGACACAAGATAGATAAGGTAATATGTTGTATTTGACCAAATTCTGTTGATGGAAAGTACAGTCTTTAGAACTATACAGATTTCTTCTTCATGTCATTTTTTCCCACGATTTTCTTATTAATTTAACCTTCAGACAATGCACATCTGTGTGGTCAAGACTGCATGAGGGTCTCCTCAGATTCACCAATATCCTACTGAGACACTTGGTTTGTCAGATCTTTGAAAATGTTTACACTTGAAATTACTATATTTTTCATACCCATTAATATAATAATAATATAAAATATAATAAATTAGTATTAACATAAGTAGACATGAGGTACACCCTTGATTTGACATTTTGATCTACTCTACCTATTTTGTGAATTACCTTAGATAAAGATGACATCAAAATAAAGGAATGTTCCACAATTATAGAGGATTATAATTCTACTGAAATTCAGAAGCTTGTTAGGGACAGTTTAAAGAAGAAATTAACTAGAGTATCCATCAGTTGGATCAGTACAGTTTCAGTTACTGTCACATATAAACACACAATTTTATTGTCATTTTGCAAATTATTCAGCATTCAGAAAATTATCAACTCAGATGTAAACTGCAGACAGCCCTCTATCCTTTACAACAGGTTAATCTATATTCATTATAACTCTTGAATTGTGTTATCTGTAAATTCTTCAAACTTTTTATCAGAACTTAAAATGCTGATCTTTAAAACCCTGGAATATTGCTGATAAACACCCATTGAAATGGAAAGTGTTTAAAGAACTGTTTGAACTTCTTTCCAGCCTTCTGACTACCTCTATAGTTGGGGTTTATAAGAACACAAAAGCTTTCTTCTCCCGTGTACCTACAGTCAGCACTTTAAGTATATTGAGCTTTAGGACCCATAAAGAAAGGGGAGAAAATCCAAACCAATCTCTTTCCTTTCACTCTGTAAATCCTGACATGCTCCATCACCTTTTTAAAATAGTGAGCTGCCCTTCCCCAAAATGGAGAAAAGAAACAAAATCAAATGGAAAACAATGGAGGAAGGATAATCTGATCTTTAAATAAGGAGACATGTTGCTCGGAGCTTAAGCAGGGTAAGGTTTCACAGTGATGTCACCTTCTTCTGAAAGTGTGAACCCCACAGGAGGTTAGGGGTAAACTATAAATACCACTAATCCATTGTGTTTGTATATCTCTTACATATGTGGGATGTTTGGCATGGTTGAATCCACCAGTTGTCTGGCAGACTAGTAAGTCCTCACTTCAGACGTCGAAGGGGAAGGTGTTCATGTAAAGCCCCCAACCCCTGATTGACTTACTGCTCATTGGTGTGTCTTTTCATTACAAATGTCACTGAATTGTTGTTGTTTTTTTGCTATAACACACATTCTTGGAATACAGTGACGCCTTGGGCTTGTGTATGAGACCCTGGAAGTGAAGGTTACTCGCATACAAAAGTAAAATTGTCCAGTCTCTTTTTTTTGTCTGGGTGAATTTAAGACAAATGAGCAGCAGAAATGTTAAAAACAAATTACATTCTTTAAAATCTTTCATTTAAAAGAAAATGATGGTGTAAGTGTAACTGTAACCAGTGGAATCAGAAGCTTTTGCCCCCTTTCATATGATTGGAGTATAACTTTTTGTAACCCTGCCCCATGTCGTGTGACTGGGAAATGAGGATCAGGCCCTTACTGGCACCCCTGTGCATCACAGCTTTATTACATTTATTTTGTCAGAAGACAACTAAATCTTTGGCAAAAATGTTCTACATCAGTATGTCTATATAGAGAAAGATACTACTCAATAGAATTTGAAATTATTGAACAGGTATGCTTGGGTTCAAAAGCAGTCTGGCAATGCAGATGATCTAATGGGTGTATAACTTGTCTACTAAACAAAATGCAAATTATATTTGTAAAGAATTTGATGGGGCATTTAATGGAGTGAGCTACATTAACCATCACACTGATATAGATCCAGTGTACCATGAAACATACATGAAGTACATATCTGTCTTGTCCATTTAGATTCTAAATGCTTCAGGGCTATGCCTATGTATAGTGCTTGGCACAAGGAGGCCCTGATTTTGGTTGATGACTCTGAGGTCATGCTATAATAAATGAAGTTTCATTAGCTCTGAGAAACTAAGCAAAAGCTGAAATTAAATTAAATGTTACTGAGTGAATATAAACACCAGCTAACAGGGCCGGCTCCAGGCACCAGCTTGGCAAGCAGGTGCTTGGGGCGGCTACTCCGGAGAGGGGCGGCACGTCCAGCTGTTCGGCGGCAATTGGGCGGATGGTCCCTCACTCCTGCTCTGAGCGAAGGACCTTTCGCCGAATTGCCGCGGCAGGGGGGGGGGGGGTTTTTTTTTTTTTTTTTTGGCTGCTTGGGGCGGCCAAAACCCTGGAGCCGGCCCTGCCAGCTAACTAGGTCAACACAATGGTCACTGTAATAAAGCCAAACAACTAAAGAACGTGTGTTGCTCCAAATTATATGAATAAGGCCACCAAACATGAATGCTCCCCATGAGAAAAGCTGAGGAGGTCACATCTCCACTCCAAAATGCAAGAGTATTTTCAGTTTTGGATTCAAGCCAAGGGTCTTGCCAGCTCTAACTTGCTACAGAAAGAGCAAACATCTGTATCTTCAATTCTCCTTTAAGTTGATACATGTTTAAGTAACTTCTTCTCAGCCTCTGAGGTATACAAAGCATTATGTTCCAGATGTCCCAAATGATCACTCAGAGGCATATGCTTTAAAGCACTGATTAACACACAACAAAACTATATCTTGGTTTAAAACGTTACCTAGGAAGGGGTTTGAATATTGAAACAGATACCTCAAACTGGACTATGTATTCAGTGGGGAGGCTGAGGTGTTCAGTGGAACACCAGGGAGATGTATCATGGGACCTGTATTGCTAAGCGTATGGGCTGCTGCCTCTGTACTGTTGTGTGGCTTCACTCTTGATATAAAAATGACTTGCAGTAACCAAGTCCAGAGCTCCAGAATGCCAGACAGTTACCCCCATTGCAAGTGGCAGAAAATGTTAGATCTAATAATAATAAATAATAAATGACTGGCAACCTGGCAGTGTTACAACTATATCCAGTGCATAAATGTCAAATCCCTTAATCTCTCCTGGGAGTCAGTCCTACAAAGAAGCAGAGACATATAAACAAAACCAATGTTTCTTGAGGATATCCAGAATGCTGCTGTCAGAAGTAACACACACCTGCTGAGTCACTGAAAATGAAAAATACCAGGCAAATCCAGGCTCCAGGTGTCTATCTCAGTGGTCAAACAAGATATTTGGAAGAAACTGTTGTGAGAACATGAAGTGGCCGTGTGATCAGAAAGTCAATGAAGTTTAGCAATAGTAGTTACTAACAGATGTCCAATTAATAGTCTATGGTGGTTATTGTTGCCCCACTGCCAAGCACTAGCAGATGTCAGGGCCTTTCAGGTCAGCTCCCATGTGGAAGTGGAATCAGTGATGTAGAGTGTGGGTGTATTCTGGGGCTATGTCTACATTATGATGGAGCCTATGCCAGTATAGATATGTTGGCACAGCTATGTTGCCATAGCTCCCTAGTGTAGATGCAGTGTACACTGACAGAGTTTTTCTGTCAGCATAGGAACACCACCTCGCCTAATAACATTAGCTATGTTGACAGATGCACTCTTCCATCAACACAGCTGCTTCTAAACTGGGTTTTTTGGTCAATATAGCTATGTTGGTCAGGGGTGTGGGGTTTTTTTTTTAAGCCCTTGCCTGACGTAAACTGTGCCAATACAACTTTTAAGTGTAGCTTAAGCCTAACTGTAACCTATTTTATTTACACACATACCCCAGTCCTAGAACAGAGGTGGTCAAACAGCATACAGGCAATACCCTTCTTTCAAGAATCTCAGCCCAGTACCAATGCCCAGTTCCCAAGGGCAATTCTACTTGATCTTAATCAGAGACTATAGCAGACAACAAACTCTCTAGCTGTTTGAACAGCTCTATCTACCTAGAAGTTTGTATAATCAAAAACCAACAACAAGACAAGCATTTCTTCCAAGACTAAACACTTGTTCAAGTGCTAAGAAATATAATTTGGAACACTGTGTGTAACAGTGATGCCTGGTGACACCTGCCACAACATTATTTTTATTTGATATTATGTTTTATTTGAAATAGATTTGAAAAGAAAAAAAGGAAGATGTAACAGTAGCAACTGAAGTAGGTGGTTACTGACTTCTACCATATGGGAGGAATACAGTCTTTTTTGTAAAGATGAACCATGCCATATAATGGGGGTCAGATCACAAAATAAAGATTAGTTTCTTACAGATCTTTGTATCACAACTTTATTAAAGAAACGATTTACATAGTGTCCATTTTGCATGTTCTCCATGCATCAAGCTCCAAATGAAGTGAAGGAGAATTCTGCATGTAGAAGACTTGCAGAATCAAGTCTATAATTTCTATCTTGATGGTGAGTGCCCCTTTAAAAATAAAATTATTTTCACAAAGTAGAACACTTAAGCTACTGAATATCTTGAACAGTAGTGACATAGGTCCTGATCCTGGAAAGTGATCAGTACCAACACCTAATGTGGAAGTTAAAAGGAGTTGTAGGTGCTCTGAACCTCTGCACAGTAGCAGTTTGTGTATGTTTACCAGACTCAGGTCTTGGAAAGTCTTACCAATTATACTGGTATATACTATACAGGTCTAGTTATACTGGTACAACTAAGGCTACGATTTAGTCACAGAGGTCACAGAAGCTGTGACTTTCAGCCACCTCCATGACTTCAGCCTGCAGTGATGGGGAGCTGTAGGGTCCCCGTCCCCCCACAGGGGCAGGGAGCTTTAATGTCGTTGCCCCTTTTGCCCCCTCCCCGGCCACCAACGGGGGAGGCAAAAGAAGTAGCTGCCCCGGGGCCACGATTTAAAAGGGCCCGGGGCTCCGGACGCTGCTGCAGCAGCAGCCAGAGCCCCAGGCCCTTTAAATCGCTGCTGGAGCCCTGGGTGGCGCGGGCCAGGCAGCGCAGATGGGCTGGCTGAGGGAGGTTGACCCCAGCCCCGCCCCTTCTGCTTGAGACCCCGCCCCTTTCAGGGGGGCCAGAGCTGGCCCCGTTACCGGTAAGAGCTCCATTTTACTTTCTCCCCTGTGTCTGTATCTTGTTTTGGTGCAAGACTCACAACTGGGACCTTCAGGAATAAGGCAGCTCCTGAGACTTGTGGAATTGTGTACACACACACACACACACACACAAATCTTATAAAAGCACTTGCCTTCTAAAAACCATACCGCTAAATTATGTCTTCTCCATCCAAGTGCATTAGAGTGGGGAGAGGATACAGGGATCCCTTTTTCTCGGACTAACACATTTGAACAAGGGGCCGGAGAGGCACAATCCATCTCCCCTACTGCTGGGGAGTGCAATGGAGTCAGGTCAGCTCATACCGCCTACAGAACTGCCTGACCCCAGAGGAGATATTTCTGGCCCCACTTGTGGACAAGGCTCCACTCCTCTGTGTGCCAGGACGACTGCTCTAGGAGACCGTGCTATAACATGTCCCCCTCCCAAAACACCTAAGAGGCACTATGCTTTAAGGCATACAGTAATGCCTGCTGACACTGAGGCACTGTGCCTGTTACCCACCCTTAACACAGCTCAGCCTCATAGGAGGCATGAACATAGGTTGTCTCTGTGTCAAGAATGTCTGTGATGGCACCAATATCACCATGGTGATGGGTGCGGTCTAAGAACATAAACAGAATAGAACATTTGGTGTGACTGGTTATTTTACCTTCTTAGTTTTGCTCTGCTGAAGTGTCAATCATTTACCAAAAATGCCGGAGTTCTTTGGGTGGATATTAGCAAAGAAGGAATCAATTAGACAATTTCAGTAAATCTTGCCAACAAAGCACTCATCTGCTAGTACAAGCTGAGACATGAAAATCTCTCTTATTTTGAGCATTTTCCAGGTAGGAGTGAAGTCAGACATCCTGAGAAGAAGGCCTTTTAGCAGCTACCTCTCTAATACTTAGCTTGAGAGTGGAGTAAAACTGCTTTTTCTCATATGGTACTAATATTGTATCTTCAAATATTTTCTGCTGTTCATAACAGCCCCTATCCCTTGTGCTGACCTAGTGTAGCCTTCGTTTGCATGCCTTTGTATCTGACGATGTGTATTTCATACCAATTTCCAGGGTAAAGATGTAACTTTAACAGATTCAGAGGCAAAAGGAGGTTTTAAAGATGTACTAACTTTTTTTTTTTAAAAAATGCTGAACACTGAGATGTTAAAAAAAATTCTTGGAAAATTAAATGCTGTAGTGCTGTTTATCCATCTTTTCGGAGAAGGCTGAGCTGGGAGTCCTGTGGTTTTTCTAGTTAGAATTCAACGCATGAAACATGAGCAGTGAGCTTCCGGGCTACAATGCTGTTGGCACTGGGTAATGTTTGTCAGTCAGACCTTTGGGGTAAATGGGTAAAAAGGAGGATGGCAAAGATCAGTAACACTTTTGTGTGTGTTAATTTCTTAGAATCAGGCTTTGTCTGTTCTTGCTTGTCCTTCGCCCACGTCACAACAGTAATTTGCATTAAACGAAGAGGAATGGGATGATCAGAGAAATAGAGAACACAAACACACTAATTATAAAGACTGGCAACTCAAATATCCTTAACTACATTCTCACTTAATAGAAAACAAATACATTTTTCCCCTCTAGAAATTCAAACAAAATTTCATTTTTTTTGTCCTCTTAGTAGTGTAATGAAATTCCCTGTCATCAGGGTAAAAAATGATCAGAATCTGTGCTTTGCGGGTGGTTTAAGTGTAAGAGAGCTGCTAAAAATTCACTTTACAATTAGAATAGATGTTATCTGTCCTGTTCTTAAAGGCTTTTGGGGTGGGGGGTGGGGGAGAGGTAGGTTACAGTGAACTGATCCCTTGGAGAAGGTTGTCACAATGCTGCCACTTGTGGGTAATAGTCTCCTGCAAAATAGCCAACTGGGGCTGAGTGTTTATAAGTGAGCCTCATCCTCATTCTCAACCTTGGATTTTTTTGGTGTAGTGTCTCTTACTGCTGATTCAGCTTGTGTAATAAAACCAGTTTTTCTCCTATCAGTAGATTTTATTTATATCTGTTTTTCGCATATTCACTGCGGTAAACTTGCCATTTGGATATTTTAAAAGGTTCCTTTTGTTTGTTTCCTGTTTTGTTTTATGAAGTGGGTGTGAGCAAAAATCCTATGTTGCAAGAAGCATCCTCATAGCTGAGAGGATTATAAATAACCAAGAAGTCTTTTATTTTCCAGACCGGAAACAAAGAACTACTGGAATAATACTGCTGTACATGGGTATGTTAAATGAAGAAAAACAGTAGCTATAGATGGTAAAAACAATAGCAGTATTAGAAGCGTGAATATTGTAGATTATTCATATGAGAACAGGTAGCTTTAATGCAAAATGTCTATATAGCTGAGCTAGTGAGGTCAAATTTAATCTAGGAGGTTTACTCTTCTTTTGGTGTAAAAAGATCACTGATTCTCTATAATGGCTCCATCTGAGAGCTCTTCAGCATAGTACTGTACTAAGGACCTGGTTCAAAGCCCACTGAGGTCAACAGGACTCTGAATGAGGCCCTAACACTGGACGTTACCTCTTCCCCTTTGCAAAGCTTTCTGTTTCCCATGGACAATTTGACTAGATACTAAAGTGCAGTTTTCCATCTAACCAGCTCTGTGACTAGACTTCTTCTGTGGGCACTGTTTCTTTTGCTCACTTGACTCTTATAATTGTTACTGTTTATAAACTCCTCTCTATTCCTTGTACAGGCAAAGATTGATAAACTTCATTCCAGAAAAATGTGGACTTTTAATATGATTTTAGGCGTAATTATATTTTTAGAAATGCATTTACAGAAAGGGTGATTTTAAGGTCAATGTAAATCTGACTTTTCATTTTAGCAAGTGTTGAAGTGTTTAATTGTCTGTATTCAAAATCTGAGCCTACATCTTGTGGTTTTATTTGTTAGGATTCTAAACATGCAACACAAGGAGCAGGGAGTTTCTAGACTATGAAAAACTAAATAGGAGAAACAAGTTAAGAAAAAAGTGTATCATATAAGAGAGGTCTGAACAGAAATGCTTCAAAATAACCAATCCCAGAATGAGTATTAGACTGCTGAGGAGTTTTCAGTGAATAGTCTTGATTGTGAAGGGACTAGAAGCAGGAGTCTGTTATTTTGCCCACATGCCAGGTGCAGTGCAAATAAAACCTCAGTGTGGCCACAAACTGAGAGAAGCGAAAGCACAATATCCCAGTACAAATTCTGAGTTTTGCCAGCTCTGCCCTATCTACAAACTGGAGTTCATAGTAAAAATGTGCCTAGCAGTACATATGTCCCTTAACAGATATGCTGAGTCTTTTCTGCTTTAATCAGGGGAGAAACACAAAAATCCTCAAAGCCAACACTACATCTTCTCTAGGATATATTCAGGCAACTGAATCTGTTGAATTGCTTATTCAAAGTGCATGCCAAGGAAAGGATGCAAGTTAGACATGTAAGTGGTTGTGGATATTGGACTAGCGTGTAGTAGAGACAGAGCTGTGACCAGATTAGAGGAGATCTTGTTCCTACAAAATAAAAAGCTTGTTGGAGGTAGGTGGGAAAGAGGCAGACATTCACTAATCCACTCAGTTTTTTTTTAATGTTTATGCTACGTCACTTAAAGTGTCATGTTTTTTCAGATGTTATGACACCCTCCTCTTCTTCACTCTCCCAGCCTTTACCAATATTTTAAAAGGTGTATTGACACTATCTGGTAGGAACTGTGCCACTCACACTGCCATTTGCCTCTATCCTCCCCTCTTCTAATTCTAACCTCTTGCCCTTCACTCTAGTCTCTAACTCAGAAGTGTCTCTTATGTTCTGCACCTATCATTTCTGCCACCTAGGGCTATCCTTTACAGCTTCTTCTCCTTTCTGGTTCTTCTCCGGTCCTCATTCTTTACCTTATTTCCAATCACATTTTCACCTCTGGTTCATTTAGCAGCAAGCTCTTGAGTCTTCAGTCTTGAAGACCCTTCCTTCCATTCAACTTCCCTCCTAACAGGTGTATTTCCCTCTCCCCTTCGTCTTGACAGTTCTTCAGTATGTTGTCTGCTTTTTTAACAACTCCAGCTGGTTTCTTCCCTCTCCATTCCACTGACACTATCCGTACCAAGGCTACGTGCTAATTTGAAGGGTCACTTCATTGTTCTTACTCTTCTTGATCTGTCTGATGCTTTTGATACTATCGACCAGTCCATTTCTTCCCTGGGCTTTCATGACTCTCAACTTTCCTGATTTCCCTCCTAAAGTTCCTTCAGCATTGTCAGGGATCAGGGCCTGCAGCAGAGCTAGTCTCCAGACAGTCTCATCAGTACAGCTGGCCTGCAGCAAGCTGCCTGATTGGCCATGCCACTTGATTGGCTGCAGAGGCCAGCAGGCTGGCTCTTAAGCCAGCAGCAGCTTGCTGACTGCTCAGCTGGCTCGTGCCCACCACTGTGCCTGCTCCTGCATTACCTTGTTGCTCTTCCCGTGCCTTGAACCCCTCCCTGCCTGCTACCCTGCTCACTCCAGGTCCTGACTGCCAGCTTGACTCATGGCTTTGGTTTCTGACTCCAGCTTGACCCTTGGCTCTGGCCTCCGGTTCCTGCTCTGTGCTTCGACCCTTGGCCCTGGCTTCTGATTACCGACTCTGGCTCTGACCCTAGTCCTTCATTCCTGACATCCGTCCCTACCACCAGGCTAGACTGCCCTCGCCCTGGTCAGCTGACAGGCATCCCCTTTGGTAGTAAATCATCCTTGCTACACTTTCTCTTTAGTCCTCATCTGCTTCCATGGTTTCAGCTGCCACCTCTATGCTGAAGACTCCCAAATTTACCTCCTGACCTCCACTTTAACATCTCCAGAGATATCCACAACCGTTTCACACTCAGGAGGTTCAAAACTGAACTTCTTATCTGTCCTAATGATCCTTCTCTACCATCTTCCTTCTCTATCATCACTGATAACTCTTCTCTCCTCCACTCTTCCAGACTCAACTTTGGTGTCATCTTTGACACCTCTTTCCTTCTCTCCTCATATCCAGCCTTTCACTAAATCCTGCCACTTCTTTCTTTGACTCAACAAAATCTGACCTTTCCCCATCATCTCTACTCATTTAAACCCTTTATCTATGCCTTAGTCATATCTCACTAGGCTATCTTAACCTCCTCCTTACCAGTCTTCCCACATCACAATTCTTCCTCCTATAGTCCATCCAACCTACCACTGCTAAAGCCATTTTCTACTTCCACTGCTCCAAACATATCATTCATCTCAAACCCTTCCAATAGCTTCCTTTTACACTACATCAAATTCTAGCTTCTTGTCCTCACCTGTATAATCTCACCTCTCCCTGCATTTCTGCTTATTACCTCCCAATCTTCTCACATTCTGTGCTTTCCTCCAAATTCCAATTTACAAATCCTACCTACTTATATCCTCACCAATGTTGTCTATGCATCTTCCTATGACTGAACTATTACACTATATTTTGGTTTCTGCTTGAATTAGTTTCTAAACTCTTTGAGGGAAGGGACCTGTTTTGTAAATGCATCTTATCTGTTTGGTAAAGTGTCGCATATATTTATGGTACTAAATAATGTGATTAATATCAATGAATACAGGTATTTTTAACTAGAGATACGCAGTCTATCCACCTTTAGATTTGGATCCTTTCAAAATATGGGCAGCTTGCTTATCCTTTAGTTTTCTGCCTGTAGTGCCACGAGCTGCTACATATACATAATTGCCATTAATTTATAGTAGAATCTCACTACAAATTCTGAAGGTTAAAATCACATTAAACAATGAGAAATCACGTCAAATCACCGCAAGTGGATGTTCTCATAGACTTCTGAGCAGAGGACTCTGGTGGGCAATTAGCAGGTATTTCTCCCACACTTGCCTATCTTGGGTTGGAGTTAGGGAGTTTTGATTTAAAATTAGGTTTCAAAAGTTCAGGTGAGTGAATCAGAGATTAGCAAGTTTTAGCACAGCTGTTCTACACATCTAATGATTTTAAATGCCCTCTGCTTTACAATTAGCTAATGATTTAAGTAAAATAGATACCTTTTTTGTTTGACAGCCAATCTGAAATAATCAACTAGCTTACTGTAATACTAATCCCATCAATCAAATTGCCTAGTCCTTTTACACTGTGGTTAACAAAATGTTGAAAATAAAGCCCACGGATGTTGTCTACAGCAACAAAAATAAAGAGGGTGCACTATGACACTTCAATATTCATTATTCTCTTTGGTTCGGACATGAGCTCTAGCATGAGACATTGGCCAGAAGAATGTTTTATAGATCTTAGTGATTTCTGCTCTAACTAATTTTTAACATCAGGAAAATTCTAATTGAGGGAAGGGTGAGTATGATTGTGCAGGAACTGACTTTTGTACGCTGCTGCATTTCTTTCTGAAGGGTTCTTTGTTCTCCATCAGCCTGGTGGCTGCTGACTTCTCTGGGCTTTTCAACTGTATACATTTTGGGTGTAGTTGTCCGTGGAGTTCCTCTGGATTAACACTTCTATAGTTCAGGAAAAAATGACCCTTTGTATTTAAATTGATATGATGGTGATAAAGGAAAGTATGATGGACAAGCAGGAGTCAGCTCTGTGAGAAGTATTCTTGATATTGAATCTTGATGTGATGCAGGTGGGAGAGGATCCTCAAAGAAAGGACTTAGCATCCTTACTGTCATCTTTGTATTGAGAAATCTTGACTGGGTAATGGACATGGGTTCCAGTATCCTCAGGAAGGGACTTGAGCTTATTGGGACAAATAGTCTCACTAATTAAACTGCATGTTATTATTAAGGATCTAAAAGTTGAGATTGTTTCTATGGTCCTTGTCTGACTAATTTGGAGGAAAGGAGGGAAGTGTAAGATGGTGGAGTTAAAAACTTTTTGTTCTAAAATACAAACTGACTCAATTAGTTTTACTGAAGCCCTCAATGGAGTTTTAATTAAAGATAATGCATTAGTACACTAAAAACTGAAACTATTAAAAACATCCTCAAATTATAGGGGTTTGAAACAGGGAAAAATTGTAACAGGGTAGCAGATTCTATGACTCAACATAAGGATCTTCTGCTTAGTCATTCTGTTATCAGGTGCTTGAGCCCTGCATAGAGATGAAATATTTTTGCTGAGTCATGAGTTAATCAGGTGCTAAAGAGAGGTTGAAGCCTTTCTGAGTCAGAGGGAACTAGGACAGAGGAGGTCCTGCAGAAAAATCCAAAGAACAGTCAGTCAAGCTTGGGTTGATGTTTATGTTTTGATTTTTAAGTTAATAATAAAAGCAAACCCCAGCAAGGGAATAAAGTTGGACCGTATCCAGCATGTGTATCCTTTTTTCAAAGCAGAGTAGGAACTCCAGGTACTTCAATTGCCATCCTTATTTGAAGAAATTTTGAGGTGAAAATTTGAATCCACTGTGAGAGCGATTAAAGCTTTTTGAATTCCCCTTTAATTTGTGCTGCATTCAGAATGCTCTGAGTGTTTGCAGGTAGTAGGAAAGTTCCTTATTGTCCTGAAACCCTTTTTGTCATTTAGAGATCAGAATTGAATTGTTGTTAATATATGGAAGAGAAAAATGAATTTAATTTGCAGGAAAGGAGAACACTTACGCTATCCTTATTAATATCACCTAAATTACACAAACTGTGAAACAAAGACGGATCTCTTTAAAGACAGGCTTTTTCAGATTATCACTGGAGCATTTGCTGCAGCAGAAGTCTCCAATGTAATGCTTTGGATCAGCAGTGCACTGCAGGATTTGCAACTTCATTTAAGCATCTTTTTCGGGAAGACTTGGCATTGCTGTTTTCCTCCCTGTGCAGATCTGAGTGATATTAAACAGGAAAAAATACACTCTTTTGCTTCTGATGAAGAGAGACATCTTTAATATGTTCCACACTTCAGGTGTCTGAAATGGCAGGACAGGTAGATGTAACAGACCAAATTCTGAAAAGGATTTTAATTAATAACTCTGTTTTGTCAGCCTTCTTTAATACAGAGCTTACTTAGCTTATGAACTATAACAACAAACAGAACTATTGATATGTTAATTGTATATGATTATGAATGGTTATTTATGGCATTGGATCTCACTGCTAAACCAATTAAGCTCTATTTATAAGATTTGTATTATACTGCAGCCATGGCTTTAATTAAACTTTCTGTTTCTCTTTTTGTTGTTGTTGTGCTCCTCCAGCCTTAGATTTGTTATGGACTGCACTAGCCACTTCGTAGTTAAGGCTTAAACTAGCTTCTCATCATATAAGATTGATTTTCTTCACTCACATATTACCTAGTTTATACTGCCCATCCACTCTTAACATTGTCCCCATAAATTTAGAATATGATATGCAAAAGTAAGAATAACAAGTTACTAGGTTATAAAATCCCATTTCCTGTTCAAGGGATCCATGTCTAATTTTAGACTACATACCACTATGTTCATTGCTATATACTATAGTTAAAAATGCAAACATGCAATCTTTACATATGCTTGTCTACATTTACAACACAGTATAAACACCACATTTCATAACATCAGACAGAGCTTTCATTCTAGCTGTGATCATAAAAATAATCTTCAACTCATTACATTAGGGAAAGTTTTACAGAAGACTAGTGACACAACTACTTGTATGCTGGAACTATATTCCTTTTGATATCTTTCCTACACCTTTTAATAAACAGTATATATTCAATGGCCTCATTCAGAACAAATCAAAAGGTTGGGTGGGTGAAGTAAATCAGGAGCAATAGTGAGTGATGAGGGATTATATGGCAAGGAAGAACTGGCTGGATCCCTTAACTGTTAATTCCCAGACTTTTTAATGTGTGGATTATGTTCATGTGGTAGAATTTTTGTAAAGCTGGTGTAATATTTTGGGGCAGTTTTAGTTGAACTCCATTGAAACACTTTGTCAACATGAACACTGTTTTACTAAATATTTTGTTGGGAAATTGATTTTACATTTTTACCTCCCCCATTACCCGCTTCATACATTTTTTTCTTTAGTGCTTCACCTTGAACTTATTTAAGAGTTTTATAGGTGGTGTGGTAGTATCATGCTAACAGACAGACCGGGGTCAAAATAAACTCTTTATTGAGTACGGAACTATGTACAGCAATGAGGTAACAAACGTCCTATTACTCTGTGTAGCTGCAGTCCTTGGCTTCTTTGTTTCTACCCCATCAAGAAATGTCACCAGAAACCAAGGACTGCCTCTAGAGTGTTCAGGAAGTCTACACTTCCTGGAAGACTTACTCTGTAGCACATCTTCCCTCTTTTAATCCCTCTTTTAAATTTGCTGACCGAATCTAAACACTATTAAATTAAACTATTATAAATACTATAACTGTCTTAACTCTTCAGGTTGCTGAAACACAACCCTAACATGTCTCAATCAGGCTTTTAGGGTGTTTCACCAATCTTCCCAATCTGCTGTATTGCAAACCCTCTTTAGGCAAATCCTTGTCTGTAACAGACAGGTTAGTTTCATCGTCCATAACAGGTACGTGTGTGAATTGTTTTCAACTTCTATGTCTGCTCTCACTTCACTTGTCTTGTCCAAGATGTCAGGTATCCTGAGCTGATGCTTACAATTCTGTCATCAGATTTGGCCTTTGTAATCACAGATTATGAGCGAGATGACTTTTGTTGATCACTGTAGCTTTGACTGGTCAGTGCCCATCTTGACAGATTCTCACCAAGTCTTTGTTTTTTAACTGTGGAAGAGGTCTTCTTTCTTTATGGCAATATTTTGTCTGATTATACTTTCCCAGACTTGTCCTTGCTATCAGACCCCTTAATCATCCTTTTGTTTTTGTCCCATCTCTGGTAACTGAATATTCATACATCTGTTGTAGAGTAGTACAGCAGGTGACTTTCTACATTGGAATAGTTCTATAGTTGAGTACTGCCAAATATGGATTTTCTCTTTCTTTCATCGCTTTGTTTGAGTAAATTCTTCACTATATGTACTCCACAGTCAGCTAATCCATTGGACTGAGGATATCTGGGAAGTCCAGGAATTCCCTATTCTTGAACTGTGGTCCATTGTCAGTTTATTACAGTTCTTGCAATTCCATGATGTGCAAATACAGATTAATGTGCCTAGCAACAGGTCCTGCTGTGGTATCTTCAAATGTGACTACTTCTGGGAAATTGGTAAAGTAGTCCATTATAATCAGGTGATTGGTCTTCCCATATCAGTTCCAACTTTGTCCCACAGAATAGTGAGTTTTTCCTGTGATATCATTGATTATTTCTGCTGTGAATCTCTGTGCTTATGTCATGCTCCACACTTGCTCACCATTTCTTCGATGTCATTATGCATCTGTGGCTAGAACACAACTTCCCTGGCTCTCCTTTTTGATTTGGTCATTCCCAGGTTTCCTTCCTGTGTTCATTCCAGTATTTTCCTTCTTGTTGCTGTGGAAACCACAGTCTATGTTCCCTTCAAGAGCAATCCTGAGATCACTGAAAGTGCATATTCCCCCTATAAAAATGAAAGTGGGAAGTTTTGATGTTTTCCTCCTTTTACTTATAGTTTTTATTACTGCTCACAGTGTTTCATCTTTTGCTGTTTCTGTCTATCCAGTTCATCCCATACTATTGGAGATATAGCACATGACACTTTGATCATGTTCACATGTATGTTTACTGTTTGTTCCAGATCATCAGGCTGTGTATTGTCAAATGGAGTATGTGCTCTTGAGTGTGTGTCTGCCTTTACTAAGTGGCATCCAAGTTAGAACACCGGAGTCGCTTCATACTTCTGTATTTTGCGGTCATATTTCAGAAGTAGTTGCTGTATCCTCAGAGCTTTGCCAAGTCCCTTTTTGTGTATTGCAATCAGTGGTTTGTGATCAGTTTCTGCTTTGATGCTGCGACCGCAGAGGAAGTCGTGAAATCGTGTACATCCATACACCAGACCTAGTGTCTTTTTTTTTATTTAAACTTGTGCGTACATATTCTTTGCTGCTGTCATAGCCCTAGATGCATATGAAACTGGCAACTGATCAGCTCTTTTTTTTTTTTTTTTTTTTTTTTTTTTTTTTTTTTTTTTTTTTTTTTGAGACATCTGTGGAGGGTTTGATATTTTTCAGTGGGTTGAAATATTGCAGCACTGGAGCTCATGTCAGAATGTGCTTTAAATAATTGAACTCTTTTGCATGCTCTGGCACCCGTGCCCCGTTGGTCACCTTGTGGAGGAGAGAGAGGTCTTAGCTGAGTTGTGCAAGCTGTATAGTTAGATACGAATTTGCTGACATAATGCAATGTGCCTAGCAGCCTTTGAATTCCCTTTTTATCTTCATGTCTCGGCATGAATAGTGTTGCTCGAATCTTTGATTCATCAGGCAAAATTTCCCTTGGATGCCAGTCTCTCTTCCAAGCATGTTATTTCCATTGTTTGAAATTGACATTTGGCCTCATTCAGTTTAAGGTTATTAGCTCTTTCAGTTTCCAGTTCACTCCTTAGTCATTCCTGAAGTTCAGTGGTCGTACTGCCCCAAATTATTATGTCATCAATGTACTTTCATTCCAGCTGGACCCTCCTAGCATCTGGCTCATTGTATGGTGAAATACTTCTGGAGCTGATCATATTCTGAACGGCAGTCTTAGGAAGCAGTATCTTCCAAATAGTGTGTTGCCAGAGCAGATCTTGAAGCTCTCAGTGTCCAAGAGGCTCCTCCAAAAATCAAGGCAGTGCATCTAATTTGCTGAAGAATTTGGCTGCTGCCATTTCACATAACAGTTCACTTCTTGTAAGTGGAAGTGTTCTCATCTTATTTTTCTGTTCACCTCCTTGGGGTTCGTAGTCTGTAGACACCTCAGCTATAGTCCCCTTCCTTTTTTCTCTGCATTTACAAAGGAATCCAATCTGTTGGTTCTTCTGTTCTCCAAATTATACCAGTTGCTGTCATATTTTGCAGCACTTCTCCTAGCCTCTTTCTTAAGGTTTTGTGGAACATTTGGTATAGTATGTAATATAGGTTCTGCATCTTCTCTTAACCATATCTTGTATGTTACTGGAAGACACCCATTTCCTATTAATACATTTTCATGTGATACTATTAATACTTCCATATCTGGTTCTATGTTGTCTTTCTGTCTCTCTATGGTATATCGACACCAAGCACATCACCCATGTGTAGGTCTACCATTGTTGTCTTTCACAGACGCTTTTGACTCTTCCACTTCTATGTTCTTCTTACATCTCTCTATTTCAGTTTCTATTATATTTATTTGTTCCCCAGTGTCTGTCTTGTATGTCACATAAGTGCCATTTTTGCACATTTTAATTAGCCATCTTCTGAGTTTTCAGCCTCCTCCACTATTGTGCTTAAAAACAGCTCTTCCTCTTCTCTTGAGAAATCCCTTTCTGCACTTAATATATGTACTTTCCTACTTTCTCTACACATTTTAGCACAGTAATTAGGTTTATTACAGTTTCTACATATTTGCCCGAATGCTGGACACTTCCTATACTCATGCAGCTTGCCACATCATTGACACTGTTCCTTCTTCCCATGTTTCTGTCCTTGGCCAACTTAACTTCTGTTCTAGTTATAGAACTGTCATGTTCCTTGTGTCTTTCTCCAGGCTTTTTATTTGTGTTTGTTTGTTCTGCAGCTTGGCATATACATATTGCCCTTTCTAGTTCCTTAGTAACAGTTCATGGACTTTCATTGTTACTCTCCAAAACAATCTGGTGTTTAATATTCTGTATTCACAGGACTGACTATTTACCTTTGTCTGTGACAAGATCCTCTATTGTTGCCCCTTCTTTTTTCTGATCCTGAACATATATCCCTCGTAAGTAATATTTTTCTAGGGGCGCAATGATACTCAAACATTTTCATTATCTTGCAAATCTTTCCTCTTTCCCCACCGCCATCTTTATGGAATGCATTGTATACACCTAGGGCTTTTGTGCCTGCTAGAGTTAAGGGCAGAGCAATCTTTTGCTTATCCTCCAGTTTATGTGGACCTGTGGCTATCATATACAGCTCATATTGCTGTTTGAACCTTTTCTTTGGCATATTCAAAAAATTTCCCTGATTCTCAGGCTGATGGAGTAACCTGCAGTTGCACAGGCTCTGTGGCAGCCGTGGCAAGTCGCCTCTCTCACTGAGCCTTTTTGCGCACTGCCTTTTACTTCTGATACCATGTAATATCTTACTGACAAGCAGACCAGTGTAAGGATAAACTCTTTACTATGAACAGTATCAAAGTTAGATTCAGGACTCACTTTATTAGACCACTCTGTTTATTAGCACAGCGCTCTGCTAATACACCCAGATAATGTGAGCACATGCAAGACCCACACTACCTTATTTTATACAGATAAAAAGGGCGCAAACTTAACAAGAGGACAAAGAAAGCAGAACTGACAAGTTTACCTGAGGCTAGACATACATATTCAATTTTCTTACTAATTTTTACAGATCTCCTGCTAATGTTCCACCATTAGCTTAAGTGGACTCATTGTTTATGCCTTAATGTTCCTTTTCCTGACACCTGTATTTCAACATTCCTTATTTCTGCTTAAAGGTACATACAGCATTTCTTTAATCCATTCTATTTTTACAATATAATTCATTCTACTTTCACAACAGGAACTATGTACAGCAATGAGGTAACAAACTTCTTACTATTCTGTATAGCTGCAGCCTGTGACTGTCCTGTCCTGGACTTCTTTGTTTCTGCCCCAACAGGAAGTATCACAGGAAACCAAGGACTGCCTCTAGAGTGTACAGGAAGTGTGACATCTCTACACTTCCTGGAAGACTTACTGTATAGCACAGGTGGCTGGTGGAGAAAGCATTTAAATAATATACATGATATTCTCCTTTACTTGAAACTTCCCAGCTGACTTGCCTTGTCTCCTAGTTATTGCATCAATGCTAGAATGTTTGTCTGTGGCTTTACATGGATAAAGTGTGCAAGGGTTGAAATGAAAAGAAATCCTCCCCCTTTGCGTCACTACTGCAGCACATGGGCCAAAAATACTGTGTACAAAGGTCTGCATCACCTGCATGGAACTTTATTGGCAACTGGATCTGAGAAATCTTGGATATAGTAGCTCCTCCTCTGGTCCATATTCAATTCCACCTTCCATGCTGGCTTGTTTGGAGCATGGAGCCTCCTCCTCAGTCACAGGGGATAAGAACACTCTGGGCATGGCCAATCCACTGAACGTCACACCCTCCTCTAAGTGGTGGAGAGGGCCCACTCAGTGTCAGCTCAGGCAAACTCCCACAAACAAGATTCACCAAAATGAGCTCTATCCTGTGAGGACCTGAGCACCTTCAATTTCAGTGAAGTCAGTGGGCGTTGATGGGGCTCAGCACCTCCCCGGAGTATCCAGCACCTGGCAAGATTGAGTAATAAATGTGTAATTTAAAAGATTTAAAAAATCAGTTTAAAACTATTTTCCATGTTCCATTACTGGGATGAGGGCAGAACTGTTGGATAAGTACATCATAGGGGGATCTATTTAATTATATTCTCTGTATTTTACAGATTATAAAGTCAAGTAGAAAAATCGATGGGCTTTTATTTAATTAGTCTGTTTTATGAGGCAGGTATTAAAATGTCATGTGTTACAGGAGCCTAGTTTGAGATAATTAGAAAAAAATAGTTCTTCATATTAAAAATAAGAATTAAAGTTTGCAAAGACCCAAATCTCATTTTTTTAAAGTGTCTGTCTTATGACATGGAACCTATAGTTAGCACTCCCCAAATGTTCCCTTTTCATAATTATCTAAAGCAGAGACAAATCTTGAAAAGACAGTTGTATACTTCCTTGTGTTGCTTCATGGGCTTTAAGTGCCCACAAAAAAAGGATTCCTTATGCTTTAATTTCTCTTTATTTTTCTGACTGTAAAGACCCATGGGGTAAATGCCAGTCCCACAATCCTGCAGTTATATGGTTACTGTCAGCCTGCTCAAATGATGCTTCCTGTTCATTAGCCTTCCTTTCATCTGACAACAATGTCCTGGCTTTGCTGCAATTCTTAGTCAACGCCCATTTCTTCAATAGCCTGTGAATAGTATTAAATAGTGTTTATGCTAGCTATTGTTGCCTTTTGTGTGGTTTGTCTAATTCACAGAGAAAAGTCTGCTTTTGTGGTTTAAGACTGGCTACGTCATGGCACACCATGTGCCTTCTGATGGGATCCATTCCTGCTGAGTGATAACATTACAGGCCTGAACTCCTTTGCAATACAATCCAGCATTCTTAACACAGTCAATACATTCACAGGCCAACTAGTTTACTCTTTATATTAAGAGGTTTAGGGAGGTAAAGCTCATCTAAATACCTCCTCATGAAACAAATAAGATGAATTCAGCTGATTAGCAAATTATTCAAAAACTCCCACGTTCCAAACAGATCAACCACACCAACAATGAAAAATCACTGAAAATATATTAGAAGCAAAGATCCCAGGTGTACTGATTCCAGTCGCAAATGCTGTCCTTTTGACAACTAAGGGCACATTATTGTTTCTAGGTATTGTTCAAGATGACACTTAATACTGTAGTGAGAGCTGCTTCTTTTCTTTGCCTAAAGTACTCACAAAAGAGAGAGGATATTGTATCGATGATTACATTATCCTTTAGTTCAGGAGCCTTTGCAGGGCAGGTATGTTGCTGTGTCTTGAAAGGGCTTTTGATGTAAGAAGATCATTAGAGGCTCAGTGTGTAATTGATCCTTAGTCGTCCCCTAGCTTTTGGTGAATATGGGTTATTCTAGTCTAACCAGAGGTTCCCTGTACGAGATATCTAAAATCTTTTTTTTTCACTTTACTGCACAGTTAATATTTATATTTTTACCTTAGGGAGAGTGGAGTTTCTTATGCAAAGAATCAAATCCGATAGAACAAGATTTACACTGATAGGTGGTGCCATGTGTTTGTACTGAAATGTGTCACAATGAATTTGGTGCATTTTTGTTAAGCGATTTATCCCCAAACGACTGTGGTTTAGGGGATAATCACCTGAACAATATCAAGACCAGCCACTGAAAAAGTTCTGGTAAGAAAGGGCCAAGTTCTGAAGCCCTTACATAATGTTTACTCAGTTGCTACAGAGGCAGTAATATTCTCCACTGCTGGAAGCAAGTGGGAGGGTAGGGTCGGGTAGGGAGCAGGTGCACCCATATTTCAGTCCTCTGCATCATAAAGGGGTATTGCAAAATTACTTCTCTTGCCAACACAAAAGGGGAACCCTAAAAGGAATTGTGCCTGTCTAAAGCAGAATGTTTTCTACTGTCTCCCTGGGTATTGTGCCTAGACACCAACACTTACTATGGGCAGCATGAAAATAACATACAAAAAGTCCTTACTAATTATTTATTTCAAAACATTTGAAAGTCTGCTTACATTATTGAAGACAATCTTTTCAATCTCAGAGCTGAAAATAAAAGAATGCTCGACTGCTATAGCAACATAAAAACATTTTCTGAAATACGGATCCTACTCCTGAATGAGGGTCAATTCTGCATTAGAATGAGGTGGAAAAAGTAACACTGCATTCGTTTAAAATCTGGGGATGAACCTGAAGAGCTGGGGAAGTTGGCAGGTAAGGATTTTTCCTTGTGAATATGTTCACAGGGAAACGAGCCGATCAAAAGCTCATCTAAAACAATTGTCTAGGCAATGTTACTTTGTCAATGTCAATTAAACAGAGCCCATGCCCTGAACAAAGTTGTTGCCTTATTTTGCTCAAAAGCATGAGAAAGGTGGGGTTTGACTAGGGCTTTTGCCAGGAGACATGGAAATGAACTAGAGTTGTCAGAAAAGCTCATTGATTTTGCAGAACCTTTCCAAGCTGTACATTACAGTTTGGAGAAATGGCACACCCTTTGAAAAGTTAATTTTTCAATGTACTACCCATGTTTGGTTTTGTGCTAGCAGTAAGGCTTTCACAAACATTTCCAAGTGACCAGCCCTTAGCAATAGTTGGAAGTGGACAATTCTGACTAGACTCTACAGATGCCAACTTCTTTTGCCATTAATACTTTTTACCTTTTTTTTTAATGTTCCTAAATTGATTTCCAATAGCTAAAATTTAAACAATAAAGGCAACCTGAGTATTTGAGTCTGCAGATAAGAGAGACAATGTATGCACCCTCCTCATTGATTAACTCTTCTGTTTTTATAGATTCATCCTCTTGGAGGAATCATTAAATACCAGAGAAAATGATTTGTTGCCATTGATTACATGACATATTGCTCTGACATACACAGTTTTTATATACGTTATTAATTATATCATTAATGTAATTTGCAGACTGAAAGATAAATCATTCAGGATCTGACTTGATATTACTAGATACGTTGCATATATAAACACATCTTTAGGTAGGAAAGGATTTGCTACCAAGAATAATAGCTGAAAAGGCCACTAGCTCAGCTTATAAATCATTATGAGCAACAGAAAACATCCTCTGCTGTTTATTTTATTATCTTTGAAAAGCTGGGTTTCTTGACTCCGTTATTTTCCTGCTGTAATAATACATATTAATACCACTCATTTTTAGTAGAAGAAAGTCTTGCAATTGTTTCATTTAAATTCTATTCTCATTCTCTCAAGAATTAAGGTTAATAAACTACAAGGCATCGTAAAGCCAAGCTTAATTTGGGTCTCCCCAAAGACATCACTAAACTTTGTTTTCTGTACTGATGGAGGGTACTTTGTGCTTGCTTAATTCTCTGTAACTTTTTCCAGCAATGATTGCCAAGAAATTAATTATAACAAGCGTTGTGGTGACTGTGTGCTGCTGCAGTCCGCTGCGGCTGCTGACTGACTGACTACAAACCTCCAGCTTCAAAGTGGAGAGCTGTACATTCATAGCAGCAAATCATTTTAAGAAAGTTCTTCCTATACTGTGTTTCATTTCAACAGGTCTAGTGCTTTCCTTTGTTTCTCTGGGGTTTAGCAGCAACTAGACAACAGTTACCCTGGGAGCACACTGCAGATTATGCATGCCTGCCTGACATTTGACAGATGCCCTTAGAATGCTCAGCTTCCTTTTCATAGCGGCCATGGGGCTGGCGAGAGTGGAGGGCTAGACACATTTGTGGAATGAGTGACATATGTTTAAATGTCAAGGTGGTCCTCCTGAATCAATAAGCCCAGCCCTTATATATTGAAACCATCTAGGTATGAAATGTCCTTTTTATTTATAGCCGTGAATTCACACCTGTTAATATTGTTACGTTCTAAAATAACATAGTCCATAATTTGGAGGAAGTTTTGAATGCTGAAGATTACATTTTGTTGATGATGTAGGATAAGGTTCCTTAGGAAGTCTCTGCACCTCGGAATAGTGAATGTTTTTTTTATAGGCACGCTTCAATATGTGAAATTATATTAGACCTATTTTCTCTCTTTACCTGTTAGGCTCTGTCCACCTAACGTTGAAACCATGTGTTGACAAAGTTGTTGCCAGAATGATTTTAGCTGTAGTTTGAATAACTGGGAACTGTCAAAAGGGGAGGAATATTTTTTATCTACCTAAAGAACCAAAAATTGTTGGAGCCCAAGATCAGTCTGGATTTCTGCATCTTTTATTCTTGTAATCTTCCCGTTTTAGAAAATATTCAACATGTGGAAACGAGCTGTTCACCATACTGAAAACAGGGGCTTGCTTTAATACTTTAACACTCCTGGGCATAAACATTAAAGTGAACATTTTCAAAAGTGTCAGTGCCTCAGTATGGGGTATCAAACTTGAGGCACAGAGATACCGCACGTCAGACATCCCCCCATTGAGGCACTTAAAATTAGTGACACTTTTGAAAATGTTGGCTTAACCACAGACTTTAATAGATATTCAGACAATATTAAAGTCAATTGTTGTTTTGCAGTGTTGTAGCTGTACGGGTCCCAGGATATGAGCGAGACAAGATGGGGCAAGTAATATCTTTTATTGGACCAACTTCTGTAGGTGGAAGAGGCAAGCTTTTGAAAGTCATAGAGCTCTTCAGGTCTCTTATGCCTAACAATCTGTCCTACCTTATATTTATCTGTGACACTCTGGTTACCTTTTCCAGGCCTGAGGAAGAGCTCGGTGTAAGCTTAAAAGTTTATCTCTTCCACCAACAGAAGTTGGTTCAATAAAAGATATTACCTCACCCACCTTGTCTCTCTATTAAAGTAAATGGCTGAATTTGCATTGACTTTAAGGGGGAAGGGTCAAGCCCTCAATGCAGATTCTTTTTCCTCCCCAAATGTCCCCCCCCCCCACAAAGATATTATGCGGGAATGTAATGCTCCTAAGGGCCTAACAGCACGGTCCAGTGTAAGGAATAACACAAGCAGATATTGGTCAAGCTTCATCATTCAGCAATCCCAAAGTACCTTAGTCCTGATCTTAGGAGAAATAGCAAAGGAGTTGCACAAGACATTGCTAATTATGCCACGGCATTTGCAGGTAGATAAATATCTATTTGGAATAAAAATAAAACCACCATCATTTTTACTTGTCACCTAAATTGAATTTGAACTCAGCTTTCGAGAGAAACAATTAGAGTGCATTAACTGACTGCAGCAATTAATATCATCCCTGATCCTATTAGTTGGCCAGAGCCTGTGTTCATGTGTTTGCAGACTGTTTCTACATCCAGGAGAGTCAAAATGTAAACATAAGTGGTCAGATTTTGTTGTCATCTTCATCAGTATAAATCCACAATAACGTCATTGTCTGTAATGCGGGTACTCTGGATGTACATCAATGAGAATAAAAGAAGGCAGAATTTGGCTCAAGAATGAAATGATGAAATCAATCTCTTTTATTATTCCTAGAATCTTATTTTACAGAGGTAAATACAAAAATGAATTGACTGTGTCATGTTAAGTTAAATACATAAGGATTTCACCACATGAGAATGTTTAATGTAACCAATATATTGATATGGTGTGGGTTTTCTAAGAAGGGCTATGTAATTCAGAGGTAGCCATTGTCTGAAGTCATATGATAGTGGTAGCTTATGAGGTGGCAGTAGATAGTTAAATATGAAATCAGCTCCTTGCTATGACCCCAGTTTTCAACCCCCAATTCTTATCTCCCTAAAATAAATTGATCTTCCTGAAATTTTGCATGCTGCATCTCATCCAGGAAAAAGATTTTTCTGGGCAGTTTGGTTAAAAATCAAAGACTTTTAAAGTTACAGGGTGAAGTCCTGGCTACATTGAAACCACTGGCAAAACTCCCATTGACTTCAGTGGAGCCAGGATTTCACCCATCCATGGTGTTTTGAAAATTTAGTTGTATCTTATTTTAAAAATACTCTGATATTTTGGCTCATCCTATCTCTAAAGTGATTTGGCCTAGATGCTCATATTTGTTTTGTTTTGCTGACCCTGCAAGGAAGAAGTGTCTTTTAGTATTTCTGGGGGTGGGGGGAGGGAATAGGCTGAAAAGTTACAAAAAGCTTTGTTTAAAACTATATAGATATATAGTATAAATGTTTATACATATAAATTGACATTCTTCTGGGCAGAGCCAAAGGTAAGTTGGGTAGGAGGTAGGAGCTAGGGGGAATGGGGCAAAGCAGGAGTCCAGGAATGGATCTAGAGGGGAACAAAAAAATGGGCAGGGGACCAGAAGGAACTTGGTTTGCAGAAAGGGCATTATAAGTGTGTGTGGAGCATGGCATGGAGTTGTGCTTCCTGGTCTCAGACTGGTTGGACACTCTGGGGGAGGAGGGTAAAGGGGCATAACACTGGCAGGGCATGGAAGGGTGTGGGTGAAGGAAAGTAGGGGGTCCCAGGAGTATAGAGAAGTGGGGTATGCAGATGATATGAAATGGAGCAGAAGAGAGGAGGTAAGGAACTGGGGGAGCCAATTGGGGTTTGTCTGCAGGGGGTCTGGGGAGGCAAAAAGGGGACGGGGAAAACAGTGCTAAAGGGATTCCATGTGGATATTCCCTGTCTCTTCCTTCATGCCCCTCCACCACTCACTACCCCCTTATGTCATAGGAGTATAATTCATACCACGAAACACACCTCCAGTGGACTTGCTGACATCTGGACATCTGGATGCTGTTGGAGCAGGACTCTTCTCCTGCAGACCTTATCTGCCATCCCACTCTGATGCTCATTAAAAAGGAAATCAGGGAAATTCATAAGCAAAAACTTAATTAAAAAATGAAGTTGAAAATGTGTTTGAAGGGAGCCCAGCTAACACTCAAAACCAACATGACACTTTCCTTACAAACCTTTAAAAAAACCCAAACCCTTCAGTTTGAATTAGAAATTCTGGAAATCAACAGTTAAGGGATCCAGCCAATTCCCAACTGCCGCATGGCCCTCCCTCCATCACTGACCAAGCAAACATAATGTTGCCTCCTAAAATTATCATATCACTAAATTATAAAATCCCTTTTCTTATTCAAGGGCTCAGTCTCCAATGATCTCCATGTA
>NW_020664372.1:19964615-20031267 GCF_002925995.2 Terrapene triunguis | reverse complement strand
CCTGCATCTGTAACTTTCACTCTATGCATCTGAAGAAGTGAGGTTTTTACCCACGAAAGCTTATGCCCAAATACATCTGTTAGTCTTTAAGGTGCCACCAGACTCCTTGTTGTTTTTGTAGATACAGACTAACACGGTTACCCCCTGATAGTTGTCTTCCAAGACTTTTCAAAGATAATCGTTAATGGCTCACATCTCCTCAGTCAGTTCCTTGAGTATTCTAGCATGTATTTCAGCAGGCCCTGGTGACTTGAAGACATCTAACTTGTCTAAGAAATTTGTAACTTGTTCCTTCCCTATTTTAGCCTCAGATTCTACCTCATTTTCATTGGCATTCAATATGTTAGCTGTCCAATTGCTACTAAACTTTTTGGTGAAAACTGAAACAAAAAAGACATTTAGCATTTCTGTCATTTTCATGTTTTCTGTTATTGTTCCCCCCCACTCATTGAGTAACAGGTCTACCCAGTCCTTGGCCTTCCTCTTGCTTCTAATGTATTTGTACAATGTTTTCTTGTTACCAATAGTATATGTTCATGTAATTAGAGTGTATCATAATGATATGCACAAGGGGGTTCAAGGTGTGTAGATGCATTTGGAAATCGCACTAGATATCTATCAGCATCTTTAGGCACCTAAATACCCTTTTAAAATCTGGCCCCTGGACCTCTGTCTGTAGCCCATCACCAGTTTGCTGAGCCACCTAGCTCCTCTGAAACATTTAGCCCATTCAACTTCCTTGTAAAAGCACTACAGAATGGTTAGCAGTCCACTGTATCCAAAGCTACAGCTCTTTGATGAACTGTTGACATTGCTAATGTTTATGGATAAGAAAATGTTACTTTCATGCAAATTAAAGTTAATTACTGCTATAGGATAATAATTATTTTTCATTAATAGAGCCCTAAATCTTTAAAAGCCTTAAATACTGTATATCTCATTATGTTACACAGTACAAAAATGATGAAAACCTTTCATTAATTCATTAATGATTAGTTGGAAAAGCAAATGTAACAGATTATTATACATGCTATCAAGTACTATTAGTATACTGATATACACAGTTTAATTTAGAACTTTAATATTAGAGTTTTAGTTCTTCAACCATGGAAATTGAATAGAAAATAACTATGAAGATAAATGCTCATTTGATTTCTTTCCCAACCCACATTTTCCACTGTGTACTCTTTCCTCCCCCACTCCAAAAAATCAAAACAATAAGAAATGTATTGGATAGAAAATCTTTAGTATTGAAATAAAAATGTGTGTGTGTAATATGGAGGAGTACATTTTCAAAGAATTGTGTGGTGTTTAAACTGTGTGGCTGCCCCGGAAGCTAATGGACTAAATTCAACAGTGACATACCATAAACATCAGATAAAAGTGGTAAATTAATTAATTTGCATCACTGTGTACATCCCCACTGAATCTGGCCCAGCGACATCCAGAGGAGTTGCACTCCCTGCCTTGGGTTTTCACAAGCGAGGGCATTTTCCTCCTTCCCCCTTCTCTCCCTTGCCTGGTGTCTTGGTCTATATTAAATACAGACGACATTTTATTTATATTTATACCTGCCTCTGGAAATTTCCACTACATGCGTCAGATGCAGTGGGTATTCACCCACGAAAGCTTATGCTCCAATACGTCTGTTAGTCTATAAGGTGCCACAGGACTCTGTCGCTTTTTACAGATCCAGACTAACACGGCTACCCCTGTGATATTAAATACAGAGCTCATCAAAACTTCCAATTTCCATTCCTTTGGAAATTCCAACATTCTGAAATGTCCTTTTGTCTCAAATCAGAATGAAAAGTCCAAATTTTGAAATTTGGTAAAATGAAATTTCTAAAAAAAATTGTTTGGGAAATACTGAAATGATCTTATGGAAACATTTTGTTTCAATAAGGTGAAGGTGCATTGTTTTGATTTTGATCATTTAGACTATTATATTTTATATAACTATATATAATAATGAACAGTCAAAAGAAAGCACTTTCACCTTAATGAAACTTTCTGATAATTTTCCACCAAAAATGTTGACAAAATTGATATATTATTGCAAAATGTTTCCACCCATAGAAAATGGTGGGTCAACTAAATTGAAACGTTTTAGAAAATGATTCAGTCAGAAAATTTTCAACAAGCTCTATGCATAAGGTTGTGTTGCGCAGCCAGTTTCACGTGAGTTGCATGCTACAATGGAAAAAAAATGCACTTAATGTACAAAACGGCCTTTCTCCTAAGTGTGGGCAATTGTAGCCCCAACCACAATATGATGTAAAACGAATTGCTCTAATTGCTTCAGTCTAGTTTTTGAGGAACAGTAATATATGGTACAAAATTATAAGGAGTCTACACCAGTGTATGTGTGTGGAGGAAGGAAGAAATATGTACTCAAACCAGGACTTGATATTACCACAGTTTGGGAAAACTAATCTTAGGCTCCAATTAGAACAATGGCAGAAAAGAGTGAGGATATCCTTAATAGATCAGCAAGGCTTTAGGTGTGGTTTTACTTGCACTGTACATCCTTAGAATACACAGAAGATGTCAGTTTCCTTGCCATTTTATAAAGCTTTCTCCACAGGGATATATTTAATACACTAAAATAAAATAAAATCCCTAGAAAGAAACCAGTTCCTGTCATCTATGTTGATTTTTCACTTAGTAGACTTCTTTATGGATTAAAACAACTTTCTTCTTCTTCTTGTAAAGCACTGTTCATTGAACCTTGGCCAATAGATGGTATCATCCTTTCCAGAGTCTATGTTATGGGAGGCCTATGGAAGCATATCTGCTCAAGGCATTCATGCAAATTATTACTTACTGCCCTATATGCTCATAAATTAATAGCTTCTCTGTGGATGAAAAACAGAAATTAGACAACCATTAAGGTTGAACAATGTATAAAGAATATTAAATATTAATATATGAAATGAAAAAATACTGCAAGAGATATGAATAGATATGCCAAGAGCATAACAAGCCAAACCCAAGAATGTAAATAATAAAAACATGTTTTGAGCTAGATATTCTGGATGGTTTATTATTCAAATTAAAGTTTGTTTTCCCCATTCAATAAAAACAAAACAAAACGTATTTACTGTCATTGCATGAGAGTTCATTTTCATCCTGTGAACAAAAACATATTTAAGCTGGAGAAAATCAGAATGTCAAGGCCACTTTTTTGTTTCTGTGCTTTTTAAAGAGTATTTCTGTGGAGTACCAGCTGCAGTTACTGTAAGTTGGAGGAAGAAAATACTTTTTACTAGTTTAAGTATTTGTCAGAATAAGTGTTATTTGACTGAATAATTGTGTAGTGAGCGTGTGCATTTTAATTACTTGTTTCGGCACTTGCTATAAAATTGAAATGGAAATTGGATGAAGAGTTTACTTAATAATAGGATAAAGTTGCTCTTGCTACATCTATACTGGCTCACTGCATTTGGCACTTGCCTTTGCCAATGATGACTCTGGTTAGAACCCCTTCCTAACTACAGGGCATATAATTTCATATGGAGCAGCAGCTGTAAAGGACAAAGTTAAAAAGAGCTGGACTCAAGTCCACTTTACAAAACCATTGCACTCTGGTCCGCTTCACCATAATTTATATTAGCTCTGAATTGAGCACTATTGTTGAGAATGATCATGAGGCATAGCTACTGTATAGTTTGACCTTGAATATGGACTCTTTCAGACCAAAATAATGCTTGATGTAGTCAGATTCCCATTATATACATCAAGGTAACAAATGTATGACATATAAATACATTTAGGGACACATTGTCCAAATCTGGCCTCCATTTCTGTAGGCTCAACTTTATGCACTATTATTGAATGATGATTTAGTTATGCTTGCAAGGCATTATGAACTGGATTCAAAACCCATTGAAATCATTTCATCTTTTGTGCATAGGAGGGTGATCGCAGTAAACAGAAATCTGCTACAGTTGAAGGAAGCCAAAATTGTTTTTCAGGACCATGCAAAAGTACAATGGCCATCTCTAGTGTTTGGGGCACTTCAGAGCCAGGATTTTTGTTTCTCTCTATATATTATATAGCTTAATATATAATAATAATACCCAGCTCTTAATAGCACTTTTCATCAGTGGAACTCCAGGTACTTTACAAAGGAGATAAGCATCAGTATCTCCCCTTTTACAGAAGTATGTATGTTCTCTCTCTTACACACACACACACACACACACACACTCTCTCTCTCTCGCTGTTGATTCATTAGTGATCACTGAATATCACAAGAAAAACCAAAACAACTCTTGAAAAAGAAATGGTCCTGGCTGCATATGCAGTTTGAAAACATGCTTACTGTCTAAGATATATGCTCAGTATTCTCAAAATCAGAAATATAACTGGTGGGGAAAAAAACAACCAAGACCAAACTTAACCATGTAGCCAGGACCACTATATTTTTCCACTGAATAATAACAAGCACCAAAACAAAATATTTATCCTCATGGACCAATATTGAAACAAAATCTAAGCTGTAAAAGTGGTCAGGTTTGTATGCAAAGCTGAGAATAGCCAAAGTGAAGTTGTACAAATGTACTATCAGATATAGGGTACATTAAGCTCAGATCCTTCATTTTAAGGAAGGTAGCATCTGGTACCTAACTCATGTTTTAGTAAATAGTCTGCTTTTTATATGATAAATGAAAACACAGATACAAATTAATGGAAGAAGAAAAGCCCCAATTGTCCATTTGTGTTGCATTGCAAACTGCTGAGTAAAAGCAGCCCAGCATGGTTTAATCATCCTGTTTTCCCTTTCCTTTTTCACTCATTACATTCATTATTGGTCACAAAAGACTGCTCACAAAACAGCTAGTGATTTTAATTTAATGCATCCTTTCTAAAACCTGCAGGGAAATTAAAGGAGGGAGCAACCTGGAAAGGGCTGGGAAATGGGAGGGGGGAAATGGGGCTTGGCACATCTGAGGTTTTAAATGCTAATCGTCAAACATTTCCCAAATAGATCGGAGCTGACCCTAAACACATTGGGAGGGCTTTGCTCATTAGCTTGCAAATTGAGTCAAATTGACACAAGGAGTTTCCTAGCACTGCCTTTAAATCTCTGATCAAGGTTGGTGAGTGACCTCTCAATCTGACAGGTCTACAGTTGCCAAACCATCTATAAGAAAAACCAATAAAACAAAAACATCCAGTGAGATCATGAGTGGCTGGTTTATTTTGTTACATTTTACTGTCTCCACCTACGTGTGCATTTGCTGGAATTAGTGGTTTATGACAGATAATTAACTAAGGCAGTATTAACCAAATATCTAATCAGAATATGCTGTCGGATCTGGGAAACAAGATAAAGTATGGTTAGGGTCAAAAAGATCACAGAAAAAGAGAAGCCCACATGGGATGTTGGTCTAGCAAAAAGGCACACTTACACTGTTATGAGTTACTATTATGTGATTTGAAACTAAACCCATCCTGCTGGCCTAGCGCTCCATTCAAAGCTCCTTGAAATCAGTGTCAAGGCTCCCGCTGGCCTCGGATCAAACCTCTAGCTGGGGAATAGAGAAAAATGCTGCCATGAGGAAGACCCAGATTCAGTGTGGAGACAGGAGGATGGCTTTGGGTCTCTTGCTTCTTGGGGCAGCAGGGAGTGATGTGTATGATGAATGCTGAAGCAGAGGGAGTGGTAATGGCTCTCAGTGCTTTGCTCTACTGGCATCCCTATGGCAGCCATTTCCCTGAGCTCCATGGTGTTGGAAAGGTGCTTCTTTAGTCATAGCAGTATCCTATGACAGACTGGATGCCGAGAGGCCATGCGGGGCAAAGAAAATGGCGCTCCCAAAATGAACATGCAGGGGGAAACTCCCTGGCTTTGTTAAGAACAGTCTGTGGGAAATGAGCAGCATTCAAATCTATCTGGGGGTCTTCCTACAATGACATACGTAGAGTGTATCACAGCCAAAGGGATGTTATATTAATTACATTTTAAACGTTATAGAGTGAATTGGGGGGGGGGAAATCAAATAGTAAATGTTTGAAAAGAATGTTTGATCTTGTTTTCTTTTTAAAATAAAAATATAATAGTGGCCAGCTCGTTTGAAAGGTTGAGAGTAAAATCCCCTGAGAGACACAACAACACTGCAGGATCGAGGGAGGCTAGCTGAGTCAATCCATACAGTGTTTGTGCACTGGAGTGTACTTTCCCTTTCAGGGCCTGATCCAAAGCCCATTGAAATCAATGGAAAGACTGTCATTGAAGTCAGTGGGTTGGCTGTGACCCTTAGTGTTTGTCTTGCTCCTTTTTATAACAAAGATATGCTGCTGCTATTTCATCTAGGGGAGCTCACAGAAGAGTTCATCCTGAGCCTCTTATAAACCCTGTGTGCCAGAAATGTGTATGTAGCAGAGGAGCTGGGACAGACTGATCAGTCTAGTCAAATGTATTACATTTAAGCAACAATAATGTTTTCTCATAACCATAATCAAAGGAAAAAGCAAATACAATAGGAAGCCAATTTATATGTGTAATATGTTCAACAGCCCTGTTCTAAAGTACAATCTGTTGCTGTCGTAAAAATGCTCTTCAGAACTATTTCTATGAACCAGGGGGGGCAGGTTTGTATAATTTTTGGTGGTGCCCAGAATGGGTCAAAGTCTGTCATCTCCCTCCCTCAGCCACACACACACCTGCCCTGTAAGCCAATATATCTTTTTTAAAATAATGTAAAAATGGACTGGAAACAGTAAGCATTTAAAAGTTTCCCTATATCGTGGGAGGATGAGGGCTCTGGCTGGGGGTGAGGGCTCTGGGGTGGGGCTGGGGATGAGGGCTTCATGGTGCAGGAGGGGGCTCAGGGCTGGGGCAGAGGGTTGGGGTGTGGGAGGTGCAGGCTCTGGGGTGGGGCGGGGCCAGGGATGAAGAGTTTGGGGTGCAGGCAGGCTGCTCCAGGACTAGGGCCAGAGAGGAGGACTCCCCCCAGGCCTCTCCCCGCCAGCAGCAGGGAGCTCTGGGGATGGGCCCCTTCCCGTCTCCATTCCCCCCCCCCCAGTAGCACACTCACCCCGCACCACTGTCACTGCACGTGCTCCTATGGCCTCTCTCAGGTCCAGGAACCCCCTCACCTTCCCTGTGGTGGGTGCGGGAGGGGGGGGAGCTGCCATCATATGTGTGCCCCCTCAGCCTGCTGCAGGCACCACTCCCTTTTGTAGCCAGCAGTGGCTGGTGAGGGAGCGCAGTGCGGAGTGGCATGACAGCCACCTGCTGCCCAGGGCGCAGGCAGGGACGCTCGGGGAGGCACGTGGGGGTGGCAGGTGGGGCTGGAGCCGAGAGCCGGCCCTGAACATTGGTGGAACCAGGTCTCCGGGCCCTGAATATTGCTGGCGCATGGGCCCCATGGGTCCATATAACTCGCCGCCCCTGCTATGAACCCCAGGTATAAGACTGGCAGGGTTGATTTAGTAGCATCCATACAGAAGGTACCATTCAAAAGCAGGGAAATCACACAAGCCTCCCCTCAATTTGGTGTGAGACTCTTAACAAGGGGTTTCCAGAAGCCCTTCACAGCCCCACTGTCTGGTAGACGTATTCATGGCTGCAACTACTATAACTGACTACAATGTATAATTCTGTTTGTCATGCTAATTACCCTTTGCATAAAGAAATATTGCAGAAACGCCCTTAAAAACCTTGCCCTTCAATTTGTGCCGTATTGTTCTCAAGCATATCACCCTCAAACATGTTTCTTAGCATCCAGCTTTTCTATACTGCTCAGAATGTTATACATTGCACACACAACCTTTCTCTCTTAGTGTCCTCTTTTCTAACAAATTCAAAGCTAATTTTCCTAACCTCTCCATGTTGCTGTAACATCTGAGACCCCTTCTTATCCTTGCTGCTCTCGACTATACCGTTTCTAATTTTCCAGTGTTGTCCTTGTAAAACAGCACCTGGGATTATGAATAGTGTTTCTGGTGTGGTCTGTTGCTTTTCCAACTGCTGTCAGATAAAAACTTCATTTCCAAGTTCAAAGCTATTCAGTTGGTAGACGTGGACCAGGTGCAGCACTGCAGTGGATTCTCCTGGAGCCTCATCCTGGCCTACTGTGTGGCCTTAAGGGTAAACTCAAGGTTCAATTTTCTAATATGTGCAAACATGACCAATCACCACTTCACTTGCATGCTGTCCCCCTTCCACAGACTTTGTTTGTCTGTCTTTTTAGATCGTTAGCGCTTGACACTAGGAACTATGTATCCTGTATGTCTGTAACAGCATTGAGTGCATTATAGATGCTGCTGTAATACGTAATAATAATATATCATCTGCTGAGGGCACGAGCTAGAAGAAGTGCCTTATTACTGTGGCTTAGAGAGACACATTCTTGATATATCAAAACCCACCTTGCAGTACGAACCAAGTGAGAGCTGCACTAACAATATTTTGTATCAGCTTTTAAAATTTCAGAACTCTCCAGGGCCCAGTTCTGGTGTCCTTATTGAAGTAAAACTTCCGTTGACTTTAGCCCTGTTTGGGCCTGGATCAGTGCCACATAACCAAACCCATATCCAGGTGTCAATCTGAGTTTACACCTTGAACATCTGTTTGTAACAGGATGAACCCACTGAAGCTGAGCACTTCAACCAGTAGGAACAATTTTATTTGGCGCCTGAGTTGGAATCCTGAAGTTTGGGAGCATTCAGTTGCAGGGTTTGATTTTTTGCCTATTAGAGAACTGAGAGATTCACATTTAGATCCAGAGGATAGATCAGGGGTTTTGGTTCATGCCCATCTTTAATTTCATTGAGTTATGCCTGAGTAAAGATTGCAGGATTGGACTCCATGTAGGTGCAGTTTTCTTTGTACTTGTTTAACAGCACTGTGTCTGAGAGAACAGAGCAGAGTGAAAATTGCTGATACAAAACATAAGAGGAGGGGGTTCAATATTTTGTGATTTGTGGCAGGTACTTAAAATTAAACATAACTTTAAAGAGTAACTGTAGCTATTTAACATCCGTTATCACCTTTCTAATCCTTGAAATCCCTTGAGTCCAATTGTTTAAATAGAAATCAACTTCTTTTGGGGGGACATTCATTTCAATCACAACTCTATGACAAATATATGATGATACAGTATATATGTGGCATATAATCAAGAATAAAAACTATAATACCAAAATAAAGATTTCATATATGATTGCACAGGCTAGGGGACTAGAAATTAGATTTCAATGGGACCAAGGGGCAAATTCAAAGACTTCAAACATCTTTTTTAAAACAGAGGCAGTTGTTGTTTTAAGATTTTAAAAAAATGAATTTGCAGTGAGCTCTCCTCCAGAAAAACTCTATCACTTCATCAGGCTTAATTATTTATTTAAACTGCCTTTGAAGCTTTTTTGATTAAAACAATTCTTGAGTTCAATTGCATATATTACACAGGGGCAAAATAAACACTTGTGTTAAAAAACAAAATTTCTTCTTTATTGTATTAAAAATAGGCATTTCCCCAAAGCTGCATTTAGGTTTTGTATTAAAATGAATCCCAAGCTCAACTCTTTTTACAAGGAATTAAATGCTTGGGTGTGACACATTCTACTAATCTAAAGACAACACTGAGTAACTGTTTTATCCCTTGGGCCCCTTTAATGCTTACTCCCTTAGGCCTCAGTTCAGCAAGATGCTTAAACATGTGTCTAGTCCCACTGAACTCAGAGGGACTTCTCATGTGCTTAAAATTAGACACATTGCTTACAAGCACCTTGCTGAATCAGCGCCCAGTTGTGTGTTCCAAAACTCATGGAAGTCAGTGGGAGTCTTTCTGTCAACTTCAGTGGCCTTTGAATCAGGTCATAAAGCCCCAGTACAGGATTAGGTCCTTAAGGTGCTGAGCGTCCTTGACTCCCACAGAAATCCGTAAAGTTAAAGATGCTGAGCACCTTACCAGAATGAGGCCCATACTTTCATAAAGCAAAACAAGCTGTAAATCACAAACAATGGGGAATACAAATATGATGGAAGTGCTTCACATTCTGAGAAATCATCTCATCATCGTAAGTTCTGCATAGACTTGCTTTTACCTTTACTTTCACCTTTATTTGTCTGTAAAATGTTATTTTTTTTAGCAATGTAAAGCTAAATCAAGTAATCTTGCCAATTATTATGCTGCTGGAGCTGTCCAGTCTATTTTATGGATGATGTTGAATATAGCGCCTATCGATACATACCATAACTCTGAATCATCTGATACTGTTCACTGTCAGAGACAGTCTACCAAACCAGATGGTTTACTGGTCTGATCCATTACAGCAGTTCCTATGTTCCATTAGTGTTAACCGTTGATACATTAAGATATCATGAATGTGTTGTATGTTGTTGTGTGTGTGGCTGGCCACAGAGCACTGCAGATTACCTCAGCAAAATCCAGCTAGAGGCTAGTAAATGAAAGAAAAATAGACCCTGGTGAGCTATTTTGTCACCTGTTCTTCAGTTTATTTTATTTCCTTTCACAGGTGGTTAATGATAGGGCCTGATCCTATAGGATGCTCAGTATCTCCAAAAGGGTACTGAGCACCTACAATTTCCATTGACTGCAATGGCAGTTGAGGGTACTCAGCACCTTTCAGAGATGCTCAGCAGGATGGCACCTTTGGTGTATAAATTCTTTTCTTCCTCCTTTCAGTTTTCTTTTCCCTTGTCTAGGATACTGGGCCTCAAAATAAACGTAACAAAGCTCAGACTCTCGATTTAAGGCCAAATATTTCCTTCCTACTGAAAATCTCAATTAAGGGAGAAGTGCTAGGAAGAACTCTGCACAGTCACCCACGTGTTCTCACGGGGGCAAGAATTAGTGGCTGCACAGGAGCAAAGATCCTGTCCCTAAGGCCTCATGGAGTATGAGACGTGACTGAGAAATTAGGTCCAATGCCACAGATCCCTGGGCATACATGCAATATGCCAGCCCTCTGTGTTGCTCTGCACTCCCTCTGCATCTTGCAGCACAGCTCGCTGAAGAGTCATGCTGCCATTGGTTCCCCAACAGTAGTAGTGCACTTCCCCAACGGTAGAGCACTACCCTCTGCAAGAGAGCTAGAAGCCATGAAGAGGGAGAGTTAATGCTACGGCTAGCAACATGAATTTCCATATGGGTTTTTACTTGGAAATCAACTTGTTTGTGAGTGGAGTATGTGGCAGAGAAGGATGATCCCTGGCTCCTCCCCACGACTCCATTCTAGCTCACCACGATATTCTGCAACCACAAAGCCCCACCAGTGTAGTGTTCATTGGAGAGACTTAATTGGGTGCCACAGAGATAGGGACACATTCTATGTAGCCACCACTCACTGGCAGTGGTGCAAGTGGAATCCATTTCTTACTGGTACGGGGGAATGGGCAGCAGCTAACGGGGGGTACATGATCCTCCACATAACTCCTCCCCACCCCACCCCCCGCCCAAAGCCCCCACGCTCTCTCCATCCCTTCCCCACGATCCATCTCCCTTACCTGGGGAGGGGAGAGCTCTGTCCTCCTCCCGCTGCGCCGGAGACTTTGGAACCACAGCGGGAAAAGGAGCAGAATGTGGGGCCACTGTACCACCCCAGCCCTTCCACGCAGGGTCTCCTGCATCTGTACAGCAGCCCCGCCAGAGAACAGGGCTGGGGGCGGTACAGCCGCACTGGAGTTGCCGGCATGGGGCCACCCAGTGGGCCCCACATTCTGCTCCTTTCCCCACTGTGGTTCCTAGGAGAGCCCTGAAGGAGCAGAACATGGGGCCACTGGGCGGCCCCACACCGTCAGCTCCTCTGGTGCGGCTGTATCGCCCCCAGCCCTGTCCTCCAGCAGGGCTGCTTTACAGATAGAGGAGACCCTGTGTGGAAGGGCTGGGGGTGGTACAGCTGCACCGGAGGAGCTGCTGGCATGGGGCTGCCCAGCAGCCCCACATTCTGCTCCTCCTGTGTCTTTCCGGTATGCCGTACCAGCTATAAATATCTTGCTGGTACGGCATACTGGACCGGACCTCCCTGCTTGCATTGCTGCTCACTGGGATCTTTATTGGGCCTTTCCACTTGTGGCAAAGTCAGATATGACAGCTATAAGAGAGTGGTGGGTGGCAGGTTGATCAGCCCTAGAATGGTAAAGGCCTTTCCCCTATGAGCTGAAAGGTTACCTCAAGTTAACTAGAGACACCTGAGTCCTTTAAAACCCCCTTTTATGGTGAGGGGGAAGGGAGGAGAGAGGAGAGACAAGCTGTAGCAGAGTTAATGATGGCAGGGAGAAAAGGCTTCTCCGGGGTGGAAGGCTGCTCTCCTCCCTATAGGGGAAGCAACCACGCTAATTGCTGTTTGAGGAACGACTGGCACCCAGAAGCCAGCATAACAAGGCAACACCCCAGAGAGGGAACAGGGAAAGATATTCCCTTGTGTGTTATGAGTTTTCCTTTTGTTTGGCCGAAGAGTGCTGCTTGGGCCTACCCTGAGGTCCACGTTGCAAATATCGAAAAATAAACCAGAGCAAGGAATAAAAACCCCTTCAGAGTAGGACTGGTTTCCTCCCGCTCTCGCTCCCACCACCCCCACTATGGGAGGGAGAATCACAGGGGCCAACTAGGTGAAGGAGGTGTCCAGCCACACACCCTTTTTTATGTTACTCCCCCTGCATAAAACGCTGAAGAGGGGAGGGAGCTCTTAGTTAATAAAAGCACAAAGATCTGACTACTTGAGAAATACTGCTGAATGCAAATGGGCACACAATGTATCAGTCCTTTATATATCTTTAAACACACATTTAAATATAATTTAGAATTCTGTTTGACAAAGGCAAACCCAGTCTTTGCTGCCGTGTGCGGTGTTCTGAATGGGAAAAGACTGGAGCGTCATTGACTCTAAGGGTTCCTTTTTTAATATTTTGATTGACAGAAGGCTTTTAAAAAGTATAATAAGAAAAAGAGAGTTTATGGTTTTCATTTCTGCTCTGTGCATCTTCCTCTATCTAAAAATAAACTCAACAGAGGTGACTTGGGCACCTAAAAACTTCACAGGCAAAGTTTAAGCAGCAGTTGGATTCAAAAGAGTTCTGTGTTGTCATCTACAAGAGTAAAAATGTTATCATCTATTTAAGCAGTACTGGCTGATGTGTATGCAAAAGCAAATCAACACAGTCTCACCTACTCTTCAAGCATCAAGGAAACCAGATGAGACCAGTGTCTCAGAGATATGGTGTCAATAGATTTTTTTAGAAGGGGAATAGAAGGAGAGAATCACATTAAAATGTAATGTTTGTCAATGGCAGTGATAAAAAAAAAGAAAACTTCCCCGGCCATTGCCGGCTACAGCATGCAGCAATCTGAATATATTGGTAATGTGGGGGACTGATTAGTCCTGTAAGGCTGCCTACAGGTTAGCAGGCCTCATTTCAAATCTCTGACAGCAATATGTGTCGTTTCATGCTTCATCCTCATTCCCCATGTTCAACACAAACCGGGGTCACTCTATATATGGAAATCACTGTCTTCAGGGCAAAAAAATTAAAAAAGGTGAGATTGCCGCTTTAACCTCACTGGCCTCAGAAAATATGTTTTAGTCTGATACATTATACTAGTAGGAATTATTTATCAAGAGATACAAGCTTGATATTTCAGAAATAATGAGATGTTCTGGTTTTGCAGCTGAAATTTTATGGTCCAGAGAGCATCAGCTATGAATCCAGAGGAATGAAGTAAACTTGCAATGAATGATATACACTATGCAGCCAAAGTAGAATGGCTGTGCAAAGGGTAATATGAAAATTATAACACAGTACAAAGCTCTCTGTGGCTAAAGTGCCTTTGTTGCAAAAAAAAAGAGCAAGGTTGTTTGAAGAAGGTCCAGTCATGAGATGCTCCAAACATCTAATTATGGAGGTTTTGCTTGGGGAAGGTATTTCATGATGAGAAACCATAGTAATTAATCCTTACATTCCATAGTTTATGAAAAATATTCCCAATTTCATAGCAAATTAACCTGACAGCAGAAATATAACATTCACATCTTAGTTGGGGAGAGATACTAGTCACGCTGCAGTGAAGGTTGAAGCTTCACTTCCACAAGAACCTTCATATGTCATGGTAGAATTTTTTCTAGAAAGTTTGAGGTGAATTGGAGAAGATGTTTAAAGATATATTAGGGTTCAAATAACTCAGGTTTGAACATATTTATCAATTTTTTGTTTTAGGTTGTCATAACTAGTTTGACCAAGGAATGCCAGTCTTCGTCTGTTGGTCTTTTGCTTGTTTTGGGGTGGGGATTGGCAGAATTATTTAAATAATAGAAGTGGTTCTGGTTTCTGGATTCATTATGTATTCCACAGTGTTTATGTATTTTGGATGGCCCTGTTGGGGAGTTTATAAACTCAGTGACCCGATGTGAACAAACGGGGACTTATGTGGAAGAAGTATGGAATCAACCTGAGAGACAGGGAGTAGGGAAGACATGTTTGGAAAGGAAATTATTTAGAGGAAAGGCACCAATAACCTAGAGAGTACTCCCCAAATAAATCTAGTCTGCATGCTTTCCAGGATGAGACAAGTGAGAAATGGGGGGAGGGCACAATGGGGAAAAGAGGATTCAATCTAAGGAATGTTATGATGCCACTTATTTCCCGTCTCCCATCCTTTGTCTGTCTTTTCAATTTAGCTTGCAAGCTCTAGGGGGCATGGACTGTCTCTTATGTGTTTGTACAGCACCTAGCACAATGGGACTTTAATCTCACTTGGGGCCATTACTGTTACAATAAAATAGTTAATAGACAACTGGGAGCGATGCCACGCTGAGGAAAAGCAGCATCCACCCCTGCTGTTTGCAAGATCTCTTGGCGCCCTGGTACACTGGTCACAGAGCAATTCTTGAATATTTAATGACTCTACTTTCTAATGCTTTTACATTTTTATTTGCTATGTAGTACCTTAACTTTGAGGAAACTACAGTGTTTTTAAGGGTTTTTCTTTAATAATTGATATTTATAATCTTAGGTTCAGTTTAGCTCAGGTTTAGGTTCAGTTTTGACCCAAACTGTCTTCTGCAACACAGATCAAGTGGCTTTGAAGACCATCCTATGTAGTAATTATTAGTTTGGTAATATACCTTTTGATCTCTCCCAATACTATATACTCAATCCTGCTCTCTGTTTTCTTGCTGTGCCATGGTGAAGGGGATGCAGGGTGCCTCCTTCCATTCCTGTCTCCCTCTCTCCCCTAAAACAAGCATTCAGGTAGGATGTCTTCCAACAGCACTAGTAGCCAAAAACCCTCCATCAGACTGAATGCAAGGGGTGTGGTCTGCTAGTTAGGGGACATTATCAGATCCACAGCTAGGTACCCCATACATTGCAGGAGTGGCCTTGAGCTAGCCTGGAACACATACGCTTTTGAGCAGCAGCAAAGTGTGTCTTGCCATGCATCCTCTAAGCCTACTCTCTTGAGCCCTGTCCTACTTATCAGGATTCCTACACCAAAGGGCACACGCAATAGCATCCCTGCTTTCCTTCATTACACGGACCAGGGCAGGATCTGACTGTGATGCTGGCAGACCAGGTGCCAGCTCATGCCACAGTCACCATGCCTCAATTGAATACTGACAAATACAGAGCAGGAATCAGTCTGACTCACCTGTGTTTTAGTATTATTAAAATGGGTAATAAAAATGTCTTCAGGGTTTAGACTTTATGGAATGCTTGTGAGTAGCTGCATGCATTAATCTCACTTGTAGTATCTGTATCTCGCATTGTAAAGTAATATTTGAGCACTTGTAGTGTAAGACACTGTGACTGTGTAAATTACCAGACAGGAGCGCGACATTAACTAGTGTGAAGTGCTGATCTCCAACAGAAGGTGTTACCGTCCTGCACAACAGGAAAGGTGCATCTACACCAGATGGACTATTGCGGATGTTTGTCGTTTTGTCCTCCCCCGCCCCTTCTGTGAAGATGAGCCATGCAAGTGAGCTTGCAGCTCAGAGCACAAGGGAGGAGAATAAAAGCTCCCTAATGAGAAAGAACTGTATCTGTATACTGCTAGGACTCTGGGAGGCAAGGATTACTAGGCATAAGCAAGAGATCCCCAGTGCTTACCCTGGGTTAGCCCCAAAGGTCATATAGAGCTTGCATATTATAGAAACTTCTATTACTGCTTGAAACTTGGATTGTAACTTGGATTTGTGCATATGTCTACCTGCTTTAACCTTGTAAATAACTCTCTTGTTTTCTTTTCCTGCTTAATACGTCTTTATATAGTTTATTATAGGCTTGGCTACAAGCATTGTCTTTGGTGTGAGATCTAATATGCAATTGACCTGGGGTGAGACTGGTCCTTTGGGAATGGGAGTAACTTGACTATTGCTGTGATTCTTGGTATAAGAGACCATGTGTCACAAAGATATGCTCACCTGGGTGGTGAGATAGATTGGAGTACCCAAGGGGACTGTCTGTGACTTCATGTTAAGGCTGTTATAGTGCCTGAGGAGCTTACATCTGATTACTGGTTGGTGAAATCTAAGTATAGAACTCTCAACCAATTTGAGGTTTGTGCCCTGGTTCCTAACAGTCTGCCTTGAGGTTGGTACTCATGCTCTTGAGTCGCTGCAGGCAGCGTTACACTTGTATAAATATGGTGGAACAGATCCATTGAATTCAATGGAGCTACATTAATTTACAGTAGCTGAGGATCTGGGTAACAGTTAATCTCAGAACTTAAAAAATGCCTATAATGCATAATCATTTTTGAAACTTATCTAAGTGATGTGTTCAAATCAGCCTCTTTGCACACCTTATGATAGGCAGGAATTTTCCCATTGACAGCCATCAGGGCTAAACAAGGGATGGAGTGGTAGGGAAGAACTTCACCACAAAAGTGTTTCTTTGGGGGAAAGGCGTAGAGGAAGGAGACAAGAAGCATGAAACACAAGTCTGCTGTCAGCAGTGGGGCAGGTAAAATTTGTTTCTTACCGGTACACTGCACTCACAAAGGGGGAGCACCAGCTAAAGGGGGGGCACGTGACCTCCCCACTTGACTCCACCCCACCCCCAGCCCAGGGCCCCCAAACTCTCCCTGTCCCCTCCCCATGATCCATCCCACATTACCGGGGGAGGGGGGCACGGGATGGCCTCTGTCCTCCTCCTGTTGCGCAGAGACTTCTGAACTGTAGGGCTCTCTGGAACCACAGCGGCGAAAGGAGCAGAACGTGGGGCCACCAGGCAGTCCCACACTGGCAGCTCCTCCAGTGTGGCTGTACCGCCCTCTGCCCCACCCCCAGCCCTGTCCTCTGGTGGGGCTGCTGTACAGACCTCAGAAAAGAGATGCAGCTGTGTGGATGGGGATGGGGGCCGTACAGCCATGCCAGAGGAGCTGGCAGCGTGGGGCCATCTGGCAGCCCCATGTTTTGCTCCTCCTGTGTCTTTCCGGTATGGAGTACCCGGCTATAAATACTGGTACAGCATACTGGACCATACTTGCACCACTGGCTGTCAGGTGACACAAGCTAAAGGGGCAAATTCTGTTTTTCTTTAATAGTTCTACTAGATTCACAAAGCAGTGGGATCACAGGAGACCAGGCCAGGAAACTGGGTCCATGCCCCATACAGCAGGACTTGGTGCTGGCTGCCAGTCACTGAGCACTTCATGGCACTGCAGAGGAGGTTTGGGAGGGAAGAGCAGGGCCATGATCATTGGGCTTATGAACTACATGGCTCCATTTGCCACAACCCCCATCTGCAGCCCCTCCCAGAACCTAAAGCTGTGACTTGAAGGTTTCCATTGATTTTGAGCCACCACCATTTTCTGACATAACATTCCAGGGTTTCACATCCATTTAAAAGAAACAAAGCACAGCTCACCAAAACAAGAAGAAAAGGGGATTAAAAATATAATAGATATTTTTAAATTGACTTTGAAATTGTTTAATAAGTAGTTTGAGCCCCAGTGTGTCTCTTAAACAAGGGCAGAATAAACCCAAACTAATATGTATGTATCTTCTGTCTGTCAATCCAATCTAGTCACATCTAGGTATTTATAGTAGAGGGGAGAAACTGTCTCATTAGAGCTCATCAAAAAAAAAAATTAATTAAAAAATAAAGTCTTTTTGACCAAAATTAATTTTTTGTGTACATTTGGTGGGAATTTTCTGCCTTTTTTTAATGAAAAAAACCTCCCAAAACCTAAACCATTTTTAAGTACAAATTTTCATTTTTTAGTTTGGCGATTGATCAAAGTGTTCTGTTCAGGTGCTGCTTTCCAAACCAAAAAACATGTACACATACCTCAGCATCTCTAAGGAATGTTTCTGAAAACTGAAAAATTGGGTGAGGTGGGCCAGTTGATTTTATTTTTTTGATGAAAAATAAAAAAAAAATATTCACAAACAATTCAGGATAAAAGAAAGATTTCCCCCCAATCCCCACCAAATTTTTTTTTCATAACAAATAATTAGCATTTTTTGATCAGCTCTATCTATGACTGTTCCCGAAACTGGTCTAATGGGGGGAGGAGGATGCTGCCTCCCACAGTGATCCAAGAGCAGTTCAGCCTCTGAATTCCACAGATCACTGTATTCCTACAGCAGCTCTGGGGCTCCCAAGCCCAACCTAACTCCATGGCAGCCCTACTCCACTCTCAGGGTATCTCCATTTTGTTTCCTCTCTGACTGTATTTCCAGTAAGCAGAAGTAAAAATCGTAGCTGATTGCTGGAATTTTAATTAAATCTAAGATAAGTGAAGAATATGCTTTTGGATACAATTAAAAAAAAGAACATTCACAAAGGTAATATTCAATGGCTACAACTAGTACTATTTTATACTGTATTAATTAATTAACTGAATAGCAGGCCAATAGTATTCAACATGGAGTAATTTGTCTTAGAGGACAAGCCACTGTACACTGCTGATTCCCTACAATATACAGAATTCTTCATCAGCTGTTCTAGCTGCAGTAAAAAGGTTGTTACTGCTCTGACTTTCGCACTGACTCATGTGAGACTTGTTCATTCTGCTGAAAGAAGGGCTTAACTAAATATCAGGTACAGTACTGTGAGCTATTTAGTTAGGCCTGAAAGACTAAATGAAAAAGTAGCCTATTGCAAGTCAGTGACTATATAGAAAATACTTTAAGGAACAAGCCCCATTTCTGACTTGTTATTAATAAAGTGTATCCCCAGTGTAGAGATGGTTTAATTTCCTGATTCAACAGTCACTAGGTACACTGGGTACCCAATTCTGTCCTCCACTATCTCCCTGCTACTCCATTGCTGTCATCTGGTTTGCTGGACTGTAATGAAGGGCAGGATTTGGCATGGGTATTTAAAATAGATCTCTCTTTCTATGCTAACAATGGTCTTGACCCTGCATCATTAACTTCAATGGGAGAAGAATCAGGCCCACTGTGCTTATCTTGACTGAGTCGTCTATTCATTGTTCAGCGCTGAAAGGCACTTCTGTGAGCAGAGCCCCGGTCCGTATTTCCAACAGGAGATGAGTATAGCACTTCTCCTTTTATAAAATAGGCTTGTTCCAAAGGTAGAATCCCGGTCCTATTGAAATCAATGGCAGCCCTCCTATTGACATCACTCTTTCACTCAGACAAGCAAAAAAAGTGTTGCAAAAACTGACGTAAAATTGAAATGTAAAATAAAGAAATGTCAAAAAAAATGCGAGAAGAGTTAATGTGAGGATGGGTTTGGATGCAGTTTCCGCATTGCTCCCTGTTCCCTGGCTCAGACCTGTGCTTTAGCATTACATGATTTTCCTCTTTTATTTATTTATTTATTTATTTTGACATTTTCTTCTCATTTTGAGCACTGAGTGAGTCTATGCAGCATTTCTGCAGGAAAAAAATGCATTTCTGATTGTGGGCAACGTCTTTCTGATTTTTTTCAAATTTGTCCTTCACTCCTGGGCTTTTGAGACTCCCTCGAGCAGCAGTTTTGAGAGGAAAAAGAAAAGGGGGAAAAATCCTCACAAAACAAAAACAGTATTTTCAGAATTCCACTCTGCTGCTTTCAGACTATTTCCATCAACCCTCTTATTCCTTTTGATTTATTTCCATCCATAAGCAGACTAACGCTTTTCTATGCTTTTATTGTTCTTCAAGAATAGGCCTTCTATTGGAGAAAAATAATGTCTCTATGACCACCACTTTGCTCAATGCAGATCTTCATTAATCTGCAGCCACAGTACAGGCTTTTAGCAGCAAGCACTTTTGATGGGAATTGAATTTGATACTGCATTATGGTTGTAGGGCTTCTCACAATAGACTGTGTTCTTTTCTGTGTCTGTGCACAATCAGAGAGACCCAATTAAATAATTTGGTGCAATAATGGAGAACAAAAGAGTATGAGGGCTTAAAGTGAGGGCTTCAGCATTTGTATTCTCCCTTTTCTGTATCATGTTAATTAATTTGCCTCAAAACCAAAAGAAAGAACATAATGTGAAACAGCATAGCTCATCTACAACATGGAGACACTTTAAATGCAGATACCATACCAAATCAACATTGAACAAAAGGACAGTCTTTGCATTTCCATAAGGAAAAAAAAAGTTGCCAGTAATGTTAACGTTGAATGATCCCGGTACTGGTCATTGGGGATACCTATTGTTGTTTGGAAGAAGGGTGGTTAGGATGGGAGAATATTTCATGCCTGTGTGATAGCATCTAAAAATAAATAATGTCGTTTTGAAGCCAAATTGGTGACTATAAAACAACTAGGCTCAACAGCCCAGGAGATCACAGACTGCTTTTTTTTTTTTTTTTTTTTATTATCTGCAGGCTGGATTGAGTGTAAGATAGCTCAAAGCATACACCCCTAGAGAGCTTCATCATGACTCCTCTGTTTGATTTGGAAACACCAACAGTATCTCACTGAGCAATAGGGTAATCTGTGCTCCACTATCACTCAGGTTTGTGACTGTTTATCATGCGGAAATGATCAGTTTCCCCAAAATGGATGTTGTGGACTCTAGGGACAGTCCGTGTACAGTCCTTACTCAGGAAAATCTCTCACTGAAGCCAGGTGTCTCTGGAAGTTGAAGTCAGCCAGCTGAGGTTATTTGCAGCCTGAACTATAGGAACTCTATTGCACTCTGCATGAGTTTTCTCCTGTAGTCTCCCTGTAAAGTGAGTGTTCTAAATGTAACCACCAAGTCCTATAAAATAGTCATTTTTTTCCTGTAAAAAACAATTTTAACTTTTAAATGCTTGCATTCCTGAAAGATGCAAATCCAGTGGTTATTCTATTGTCTCCGGTATTAGCAAGTGGAAAATGAGCATTAATGGTGAAGGCGAATGAATACCTTCATTATAATTATTACCTGTTAAGCGGTATTTTAGGGATATTATGGAGATCAATTTATCTAAAGGTTAGAAATCTTATTTCATAACATATTAATAGAAGCACCCATGAAAATACGATCACAAATTTTAACTTCCACATGTCTTAGAAAGTTATGCAATTACACGTTAAAAAAAAATAGCAGTAGATACATTTTATCTTCAAAGGCAGTTTCTCCTGCAAAGAAAACCAACAGTGCAGTCTTGTCTTTGAAGTCTTCAGCAGCTTCATGACTGCAGTTGTTAGGCTACATGCATATCACGCCTCTTTTTTCACATCACACCATATGTACTAGAAATGATTCCCAAATCACCGCTCACCAAGGTATATTCCATCCCTTTCTTGCTAAGGCTCCATACTTCCCAGTAGAGATGTCCATTTCTATCAGCATTCCTCCTGAATATTATTTGTGTTGACAAGTTTCTAGAATAAAACTAGGGTGGGAGGAACTATGGGGATCACAAATGGCTGAGATAGTTGTGGTTTTTAATTATTGAGATTATCTGTGAAGAAGTTCCAACCTGGAATCTTGTTCCCCTGCCTCCCTTTACTCCTTCCCTTTATTACTGCAATAGTCTATTTTTGTTGACGCCAATTCATTCTTTGCTACATTGGTATATATTGGTAAACATCCCCACCAGCAACCTGCATTAACTACAGCATGGAAAAAGAACAGGAGTACTTGTGGCACCTTAGAGACTAACAAATTTATTAGAGCATAAGCTTTCGTGGGCTACAACCCACTTCCTCGGATGCATATGCATATGCTTTAATAAAGCTTATGCTCTAATAAATTTGTTAGTCTCTAAGGTGCCACAAGTACTCCTGTTCTTTTTGCGGATACAGACTAACACGGCTGCTACTCTGATACAGCATGGAAGAATGCAGCCACACTTTATCAGCCCATTTGGTGGTGTTTGCAAGCTATCATGGTAGGTGGGGTCCATTTTGGTAGGTCTTCAGCCCATAATTGAAATAAATGAGGCATAGAATTGTTACATTTCTGCTTTTCTCATGGGGATATGAAAACAGAATGGCCTCCTTGGGACTTATATGTCTATACCCAGTTCTGATAAAAAAGAGAGAGCGAGAGAATGTGCATATCTTCATATTCTCAGTTAATTCAGTCTAAAAGTATCACCCTTATTCAGCAGCAGTTAAAATAGGCTGTGATGAGAGCATGACAATTTCCAGCTAAACTAGAGGATAATTAGAAATGCCCCGTAGCAGGCAAGTCAGTGCTTCAATTTATTTGCTGTTTATTACCAAGTCTCTGCCCCTTGGGTGTAATGACTGTAAAGCAGCACCTGCAGCTTCCCAGTGTTTGATTTAGTGCCGTAAATGGTGCTCAGAGAGTAGATGAAGCTGGAATGTGATCAAACCTTATTTGCAATCCGATTATACAAACTGCTCCTTGCACTGACCAGATTGAAGTCATTTCCCTATAGAAACGTTACACTCACTTTGGTGTAAAAATGATTAACATTTGCTGACTGTAGGTCAGCCTTTCGCTTCCAGTGTAATTCTTTATCAGGCCATGTGCCCATCTTTTTCTGATGTTTGCCACATTTGTGTACTGTGCAGTATTTAACCAGTGGATATAATCAGCCCCCTTTTTCCCTGGGTCTTGTTGATGAATGATTATAATAAATAAGTACTCCAGCATAAGCAGATTAAACCATTCCCCCCCTGTTTGATTGTTCAGCAGTATTGACATGCTTAATGATCTAACAGAGAACAGCTACAGAACGAAGGAATTTCCATATTTTACTGAAAAAGGCTATTGAGGTATTTATAAACAAGCAGTCAGTATACATGTGGTGCTTTACCTTCAGCGTTAGTTATGATTTATGGGCACCAGCATCAATCACAGAGCTAACTTGCGTTTCTTTCAAAAAGTGCCTAAATACCCACTGCCACTACTAATCCTTTCACTCTTAAATAATCAGCAACATAAAGCTTCTAGGTTCCCAGTAGTCGTTTTTTTGCACCATATCAGGAATTCTGGACGAGCAAACAGTTTCTCAGACAATTAGCCTGTGGTAATGAAATGCAACCAAATATATTCTGAACACTGAAAGCAAACACTTGGCTCTCCACATATTTCTGTGACAATCAAAGAAATATTTTAGCCTGAACTTCATTATCAAGCCTGACTCAAATACCCGCAATAACATGTTTTATTGTATAACATTTTTAAGCTGATTTTCTGCAGACATTTTAGTTGTAACCCTTTAAAGACTGTGTGCACATGTGCACACACACACACACACTCATTCAAATACTCATTTTCCTAAGCATCTGTACAGTCTGAAAAATGTTACTGCTACATGGTTTAATAGTCTTTCGAACAGATTTTTCAAACTGTTTGAAATATGTACTACTCATTATAGTGCAAATGCCCTTTGAAGGTATCTTCCAAAATTCCTTGCATATTGATATTCCATACAGTCTTTTGTTGTAAAATAGCCATGTGTCCAAATGGTTAGTTACAGTGATCAACTGATTCATCACTCAGGCAAAACTCCTAGTGTGTTGTTAGTGAAGAGTTTTGCCGCAGCACGGACGGCAGGTTTGGGCTCCAAAAGTCCACATGGAGATTTGTCAGACATATTCCATTTGCAGATGTTTGTGTTATACTGACAGTTCCATTGGAATTAGCCAGTGTCGTAAAAGAGCAGGGCAATAAAACCATTCCCTTTAACTTTAACATGTTTTTCTTGAACTTGCAATGCAGTGATTGTTCAGTGAATGGACTCCCAGTGGGCCGAATTCTGGCTTCACTTACATCCCTGTAACCCGATGGCAGTTAACGGTGGTAAATGATGCAAATTTTGTTCTGCCATGTCTATTATCTGTATGGGCTCAAACCAAATCCCACTGAAGTCAGGGGGAATACTTCCATTGACTTCAGGAAGCATTGGATCAGGCCTTATCACTGCAATCACAAGGCTTGCACTTCCTTTTGTTGTTTCCAAGAGAGCATCTTTTAGGTTTTATTAACAGATTAAATGAACAGCCAAGTAGCACAGCATTTAAGCGGAAAATCACATCTTTTCCACAAGAGCAGTTGGAGGGCTTATAGAGTATGTCACAACAAATTCATTCTAAGAAAACTCCTAATTGTTTTGCTTTATGGCAACAATTCATTTACATGTGGCTAGTGCTAGGATGCTGCTGGCAGACATACAAAGAACCAGTAGTGAGCATTTAGTTCATAAAGGTAGCTCCGTATTATAGAGCCTGAGAGAGAGGCGGTTGAAAACAAATATGCAGGCGAACACTTCATGAATGAAACAAGTTCTGCCTGTGCCATGTTTGCAAAAGAAAACTGTGATATTTGCTTTTGAATCTTTACAAAAAGAAAATCACCTGGAAGATTGTGACCGCAAATTTGTGTTACAATTACACCTAGATTCCCAAAGCTTTCTACCTAATGGGTGAACAAAGGCCTCTTTTGTTTCCTTTAGCAATATATTCTGTGCTGCAGTTAGGACTGGAGTACCAGATTGCTTTGTGAAACTAGTCCAGTGGCAAGAAGAAATGCATCTGAAAAGCAAAAGGTGAGCTTATAGAGCTGCTCTGTAGAGTAACACAATAAAACCAGTATTTGGATATAAAGATGACCCTACACTTGTGTTTCAGTACCAGACAACAATATCAGTGCTCAATTATATTTCTCTTACAGTGCACAGAACAGCGATGTGGGTCTGCATGAAGTAAAAGTACTCATAGTTCAAGGAGATTTTAATAAAAATAATTCTAGCAGGCTCCTTTATTGCAGTTCTTTTCCTGCTCTTTTTTGTTTGTTTGTTTGTTTGTTTAGTAAAATTGGCTGTTATTTTGACCATAGTTATTTCTTTGCCATGATATATGTGCAGTACTGAGTTAATTCCATGGGTGCTGTGTGGCGAAATCTCTTGGTCAGCTTGGAAAATTTCAATCTGTGAACATGACTTGTACTAATGTCAATGAGAATTATGTAATTGTGCAGGGGGAGGTGAGCAATCTCCAAAGGCCCTGATCTTGAAGACCTTACTCAGGCAAAATGGAATCCAATTTCAGTGGGACCTTTCCCAGAGAAAGGACTTCCGAATCAGACCCTTACTCTGGGAAGTTATTAAACTTGGCCGTTTGGGTTGGATGGCTCTTATTTGGGAACAATAGTTTTTCTGTGTTTTAAATAAACATTTATTCTAAACAAAATCTTCTTTTGTCTGGTGTAGCTTAGAAAGTCTGACTGCCATGGTGGATTTTTCCCAGATGAGGTTTTTTTTTTTCTTTTTTTTTGTTCTGGAGGCAGGGTTGTCTCTGGGCATTCTGCAATTGTGGATTCTGTGGGTGTGCTGCATCTTTCTTTTAACTTAGGCTTGTGAAGATGGTGTAGACAGGATCTTTCAGGGTGAAAGGATTTTTCTGGAAGTGGGACTTAACTAAGGAAAAAGACTGGCCCTACTTTGTACCCAAACATATAATTGGGATCTCCAAAGCCTATGAACATTGTGTCCTTTTAAGGGTACCGCTTTACCCAGAACACATCCTCCTCCATTACTGTCTTGATGTGAAAACTAGATCTGAGTTAAAAAGTAATGGTCTGCTCCACCGCAAATTAGTGGCGTGCTCCCACTCTTACTGAATTCCCCACTTCCCTTTTTCAGCCAACAGCACTTAGAAATGAATGTACAGTGTAACAAGCTATGAATGGTTTGAAATGCAGTGATAGCAAGTACAATACTATCTATTTTGTAATACAGTGTAAATATATCTCTAATAGAATATTTACTTGTACAGTGAACATCATTAAATAAATTAATGGAGATATCCTATCTCCTAGAACAGACCTTGGGTCATTGAGTCCAGCCCCCTGCTTCCACTAGCAGGACCAAGTACTGATTTTTGCCCCAGATTCCTAAGTGGCCTCCTCAAGGATTGAACTCACACCCCTGGGTTTAGCAGGCCAATGCTCAAACCACTGAGCTATCCCTCCCCTTCGAATGTTACTGCATCACTGTATTTACTTTACCCACAGTACTTGAAGTTTACTTTGTACTTAGAGAGGCACTGTGTCCAGTTCTGGGCCCCACAATTTAGGAAGGATGTGAACAAACAGGAAAGAGTCCAAAGGAGAACAACAAACATGATAAAAGCTTTAGAAAACCTGACCTATGAGGAAAGGCTAAAAAAAACTGGGCTGGGCATGTTTAGCCTTGAGAAAGAAGGACTGAGGGGTGACCTGACAAGTCTTCCAATATGTTAGGGGCTGTTATAAAGAGGACGGGGATCAATTGTTCTCCATGTCCACTGACAGTAGGACAAAAAATAATGGGCTTAGGTTAGATATTAGGAAAAACTTTCTAACTATAAGAGTAGTTAAGCACTGGAATAGGCTTGGAAGGAAGGTTATGGAGTCCCCATCATTGGAAGCTTTTCAAAACAAGTTGAACAAACACCTGTCAGGGATGGTCTAGGTTTACTTGGTCCTGCCACAATGCAGAGGGCTGGACTTAATGACTTCTCGAGTTCCCTTCCAGCTCTACATTTTTATGATTCTATGAAATTTAATTACTGGAAGCATGGGCAGTGGACAATGGAGGCTGGGGGAAGCTAAGCCTCCCCAAACCTCCACTAATGCTCAGGGCTCGGCCTCAGCTGGCTGGCCAGGACTCTGGGCTCCTCCAGACTGCTGTGGGCACCAGTGGGCAAGCTGGGATTCGGGGCTGCCTCAGGTGCCAGCTGGCAAGAGTGGGAGTGGATGGAAGGGGAAGAGTGGGGGTGGGGCCATGGGAGGAGGGGGCAGGGCCTAGGGTGGAGGAGGTGGGGCAGGGAGCTAGCCTCCCCGAGCAGGGGGTGCACGCATCACCCATGACTGGAAGCAAAAAATATCAAGGCCAAGGTTTTCATAAGTGACTAGCAATTTCAGGTGCCTCGATTTTTGCATGAACTGAGACACCTAAAAGAGGCATGGTTTTCAGAAAGTACTAAGTTCCCATCCTCTGAAAGTCAAGTCTGGTTAAGGCATCTCAGCTCAGGCACCTGAAAAGCTGACGCACACAAAATCACTAGTCACTTGCAGCAAGATTATAGCAAAACTTTGTGTAGGATTCTGCTGGTGGTGAATTACACTATTTTGTTTTTTCTCTCAGTTACATTTTTGTGTGCGAACCTGCTACTAATGGACATGATGGAATGATAGCCCTGACTTTTGTGAAGTATACAGGCAAAAAAATTATAGGCTTACACATTTAGCTTGGTCAGTCCTGGCCTACAAAATCCATGCTATTGCAGTCCTGGGTAAGTAAGTAAAATCCATTTATTCATGTCGGAATATTGGTGACACCATAGCAGAGTTTTTGGAAGCCTTCTTGATCCCTTGCCAGCTTTGAGCGCTCAGCAGCTCACCTCCCAGCGCTCTGCCACACACCATCTCTCTATCTCCTCATGATCATCTCCGGCTATGAAGACCTGCCACTATTCCTTCCATGACAACTTTTTTGAGGTTATTTCCATCTCTGTGCCTGTTGTGACCAAATTACATAAGTTTGTGCCTGTTAATTTCTGACAGCAGGGTCTGCTTCTCTCCAATAGTATTTCTAACATAAGCATTCGTCTTTTCCATTCAGGAGACACACGAGAGTCTTCAGCAACACCACATCTCAAAAGCTTCAGTTGTCTTCTCATCAGCAACATTGATTCCCCATGATTCACATCATGGGTAGGCCTCTCTTAATGGAGGGTGCCAGTTGAGTGGTAGGTTTTTTTAGTAGTTCTTTGCTGTGAAAACACTAGGCTGACAGGGCCAGATCCACAAAAGGGCTTAGGTATCTGGTTTCCAGTCTTAGGCACCTCTGTGTTCCCTAAAACCCCTGCTTGGCTGCTGCCTATCCCTGTATGGACCTAAACTCACTCAGTGCCTAAATAGTCACTGTAAAAGTTCCCTATATGCCTAAGTTATGGCTTCTGAGCATAGGTGCTGGCACCATGGATGCTCTGGGGTTGGAGCACCCACAGAAAATAAATAGGGAGTGCTCCACACCCACTGGAAGCCCCATGGATCAGCTCCTCCCCCCAGCCGGCAAACCCCCCAATCAGCTCCTCTCCCTCACTCCCAGTGTCTCCCACCCACCAGAGATCAACTGTTCAGCAGCATGCAGAAGGCGCTGCGGAGAAGGGGGAGAAGTGGGGGCAGGAAGAGGTGGGGGGGCAGAGCAGGGGCAGGAAGAGGCAGAGTGGGTGGGGTTTGGGGAAGGGGTGGAATAGGGGCGGGGCCTGGGGCAGAGCAGGGGTCATGCATCCCCCCCGGCCCCAGGAACTTAGGAAGTCAGTGACTCTGCCTCTGAGCGTATGTGCTGCTGCCTCACTCTAGGTATCCAGATGCCCATTTCACACCTAAGCCCCAGCATGATCCACAAATTGGGGGGAATGCCTATCTTCCATGCTGGGCCTGATCTATTAGGCACCTCAGAGCATTCCTAACTCAGCATAAGATGGCAGGAGGAGGAAGCAGCCTCCTTTATACCCTTTTGCCCGATGGTTCGGGTACTCATTCAGAACGTGTGAGACCGTGGATCAATTCCCCTCTCTACCTGATGAGGGAGAGGAATTTGAACAGGGGTTCCTCACATCTCAGGCCTTCTCCTGCTGCCACCATTGTCATTGTTTTCTATTGAGTCAGGCAGCTGCCTAGTTCATGTTCACCACAAATGGTTTAGACACCTAAGTCACCTGACTCTAGGAGAGGGATTCCCAGCTGTAGGTCCCAAGCAGAGATAGCTGCCTCCCTCCACCCATTACACCGATTTTCTAGGTGCCTAAAAATTGTGTGTTGCAGCACTGAGCACTGAACACCTAAGTCCCTTTGTGGAGCCAGGCCACACTGCCTAATTCATTTTTGCTTCTCACTTAAGACAATTTGGATCCAGATTGTGACAGAATACACCCCTGTGTTCACACCCTACACACTATTGTATTAATCTTTGTGCAAGGTATGCCTTGTAAGGTAGCATTTGAAATATGCATAATTAGTATTGACCTACTAAAATATGCGTGGCAACATTGTCTGTGAAGTTAATAAATTTCCCTGTCTGATGTTAAGAGTGCATATTCAAAACTCACATAGCACCACACTGGTCAAAGAAAACTGTCTTGAACAAAGGAGAACATCTTTGCCTTGATTTGCATTTAAGCAGTAAACAGAGTCATCAAGCAACAAGGGAAAATGAAGGTAGCTCAAACAGGTGAAAAAGAAACAGCAGGGAGCATCCTTCCACACAGACTCTTTGTCCCCTAGTTCCCAACTGGAAATGTTTTTTTCAAGAGGGAGACTGAAACTATAAAAAGAACGGGCAAACGCCGGAAGACACCCCTCTCTCTCTCTCCCTGTCTGTCTCTGGCATCACATTTAAGAAGACAAAGGAAAACATCTGTTGGACTTTGGGGGAAAGGGTCCTGGCCTGAACAGTTTTGTCAATAACCTTGTTGGAAGCATGTGGTGAGAAATTTTGCTTGAATCTAATATAGTTTGTTAAATTAGGCACTAGTCAGTGTTTTATCTTGTTTTTCTTGTAACCATTTCTGACTTTGATGCCTCATTACTTGTACTCACTTAAAGGCTCTCTTTTTGTTTTTAATAAACCTGTTTTCCTTTTTTCTCTAATCCAGTGTGTTTAAACTGAAGTGTCTGGGTAACTTGAGTTAAGGTAATAAGCTGGCATATTATTTCCTTAAAGGAATAACAGGCTTAATATGTTTGGCCTGTGCAGGGGAGGGCTGGGCAGTATAGAATATACATTTCTGGAGGGAAATCTGAGACTAGGCTGTGTTGGGGACACCCTGCAGTATAACCCAGGCTGATGAGAGCCAAGTGTAACTGGCAGGCTGCAGGTACACTCAGGGTGTGGCTTGCATGCTGGAAGGCTGCTTGGGAGCAGCCCAGGTGGGAAGTACTTCAGCAAGGCATTGTAAGGTACACAAGGTTACAAGACAGGGGTGAGACAGCCCCTCACTGGTCTGGATTGCGCCCTGGTATGTGTCACAGATTTCCAGAGCTTTTTACAAAAATAAAAATGCATATGTATATACAGGCTATGCAATATATGGGTATGAAAGTATTACACTCTTCAGGGGTCAAAGTCCACCGGCTGAGAGGGTCACTTGCTATTGTTTAACACTAGTCATTCCCTACTAACTGGCCGATAGTTTTGGATGTCAAAAACTACTGCATGGATAATCATGGCAGGCATAAGTTCACATGACCTGGTGACAAAATAAGAGACCCTTAGCACAGCATGGCTTGATGTTAATCCTTTAGAACAGAAATACTCTGGGTCAGATTCTGACCCTTGCTACTGTCCCTTTGTGTCACTTTGATAGTGTGAAGACAGTTTTGTACCAGCGCTCTTCATAACCCCTAGTGTAAGGGGGGGAGGCACACGCAAAGGGGTTGTGGCTGGAGTGCTGCAGTGTTTTGGTGATCATCAGTTGGTGGTAAAGACCATGGGGCAGTGGGCAGTTGGATGCAATTCGGTGAGGCGTGAGGCTGCTCTAGGTTGCCCTGGGGTTTGAACTAGCCCCTGGTTGGCCCCAGGATCCAAGAGAGACAATAAAGGGGATGAAAAGCTCCCTAACACCCCAGCCCAGTCCTAGAAAACGAGGCATCCATAGTGTGGTGCTGGCAACCTCATTACACAGACACTGCTATGGACATCGGGTTACAACTATGAGGCAGGCAGCGCAACAGCAAAAGCACACCAGCATAAGCACAGACACTGAGAAGACATCGTGCAGGCACATGGGATGAAATATCCCCCATTTAACACAGTGTCACACAAAGCAACATCCAGGCCTGATACTGCTGGTAGGCTGGCCGGCCAAGCACTGAGAGCAGCTCACAGCAGTATTATAACAGGAGCAGGCAAAAACAGAGAACTGAGTTGCTTTTTCTTTTGTCTTGTATTATTAAGGGGGTCTCCAGTAGGGTAGTTGCTGAGGGCAGTGACTGAAAGAGGTAGGCAGGGGTGATATGGGAATAGTAGTTACAGACTGAACAGAAACAGAATTAATATTTGATAGCTTTCAAATAACTGGGGAGATCCTTAAACCAAGGCAGACATTTATAAACTCTGAGCTTTATTGATGTCTGTGTTATAGGGATAGTCACACAGTACTAACTCCCAAACTCCTGTCCCAGAATGCACTGGGCTACATATCAATGTTGGAAGGATTGTCTGGGAACAGTCATTTCTCTAGTGGTTCCAAAGTCCTGTTGAGCAGTCGGTGTGCAGTGCCCAGGCCATTACAATATTTAAAAGTAGGGCTGTCAAATGATTTGAACAATGGAATGAAGTGCTGTGCTCACCAAGTAAGAGAGATTATTGTAATAGCTGCATTTTGGATGGCCGGGGGGAGAGGAGGATTGTTGTGTATAGGAGGAGGTTACCATAATCAGCCTGAGAGGTAGCTAAGTTGTGGACAAGTATTGTAGGTTGTTTGTCCAGAAAAAAGGATTGAATCTTCAATGTGTTGTGGAGGAAGAAGCAGTAAGACTTGGTGACAGCCTGGATATGTTGGGAGATGGAGAAGTCAAGGATGACTCCATGGTGGAAGATAGGTCCATCAATGGCTATTAGCCAGGATGGGCAGGAATAGTGTCCCTAGCCTCTGTTTGCCAGAAGCTGGGATTGGGTGACAGGGCATGGATTACTTGATGATAATCTGTCTGTTCATTCCCTTTGGGGCACCTGCCATTGGCCACTGTCAAAGGAAAGGATACTGGGCTTGATGGACCTTTGGTCTGACCCAGTATGGCCGTTCTTATGTGGTGAGCCTGAACAATAAGGCAGAGATAATGGCATTTTCAACAGTCATGGAGGAAAAGTTTTAGGTAAAAAAATAAGAAGCACAGTTTTGTCCATGTTAGTTATGAGCTGTTGGTGAGCCATATACAATGATATATCAATGAGATAATGAGCTGGGTGGGACTGAACTGAGGGAAACAGATCTTTGTTGGAGAGGTAGATTTTTATATCATTGCTAATAGCTGAATGTGATGGGGTGTGTACTCCATAGAGGCTGTGAAGGGATTAATGTGGCCTGAGAGGTCAGTTATGTTACCTGGCTGAATGCGGAGGGAGAGTCAGGCTTAACTGATCATGAAATGCAGCTGGGCAGGAGCAGGCTGCGTAGTATAGAGAGGACATTTGTAGCAGAAGGGGCTGCAGGGCGGGAGTCTGCAGTCATTCTCTAAGAACAGAGAGGTGGAGAAGAGTAAATCCAGAGGAGTGAGTAAACTCTGGGATCCTATTCCTGAAAGAAGAGTTAATCCAGAGCAGTTGCAGGGAAGGAAGCCTGAAACGGCAAGGTAGGAAGAAGCCCAGGGAAACAACAGCAAGGAATGGGACTGTGCAGACCTTGGCTGTTGCATGTACAGTCCCTGGGCTGGAACCCAGTGTAGAGGGAGGGCCTGGGTTTCCCACCTCTTGCCCCCCCTGCCCCCCGTCACTGTGAAGGTGGCATTAAGCTCCTGACATAAGGGGATAAGGATAATTCAGAGTCTGTTGTTACGCAATGACCACTAAGCCCAGAGGCATGGGCTAGACACTGGACTCACTAGACATAGGGCTTTGGAATTATTTGTTGGACTTTTGTCTGTTGAACTGTCTTACCCCCAAAAGGGGCAGACACAATATTGTCACCTGCCTGGAGGGCTGAGTTATGGAAGCGAGACCCGCATAGCAAAAGGGAGACTGTCAGCAGGGGTCACCAGAGTGAAAGACAGCTGCTACCATGCCAGCTTGTGAGGAGGTGCTCCTGTGGGGAGTCAACCCGTTCACACCTTGTCATGGATCAAGTTACTCAGAGTCTAAGGTAGGGGATCTCAACCTTTTTCTTTCTGAGCCCCCCCCCCCCCCATAAGCCCCCCCCCACCTGTGCCACAATAACTGTGTTTCTGCATATCCAGTAGATTAAAAGCCAGGGGACGGCATTAAGGGATAGCAAGCAGGGCAATTGTCTGTGGCCCCACACCACAGGGGACCCTGGGCTTTGGCTTCAGCCACACTTGACTTGGGCTTTGGCTTTCTGGCCTGAGCCCCAGGGAGTCTCATGCTAGCCCTGCTCTTTAGTTTATTTTGGCGGACCCCCTGAAACCTGCTCCTGGCCCCCCAGAGAGGCCCGGACCCCTGGCTGAGAATCGCTGGCCTAAGGTGTAAGGAGAAGAGGAGGAGACCAATTACATGCATAAATGCAACAATTAGGTGATCAGTTATTGTATTTGTAAACTGCATGAGGGAACAAATGCACATTCAAAATTTTGGCAGAAAAAATTAGAGTCCAAATTGAAACTGGCTGATTTTTGGCTGAGTTGTGCATTTCTATCTCTAACTCATGATTTTGTTATACAAAATTAATTGTAATTTATATGTCTTTCAAATTTTGAAATTCATAACAGAGTTTAATATAATTATAAGTAGGGCTGTCAATTAATCGCAGTTAACTCACGCGGTTAACTAAAAAAAGATAATCACGATTTTAAAAATCAATCGTGATTAATTGTACTTATAGCAATAGAATACCAATTGAAATGTATTAAATATTTTTGGATTTTTTTCTACATTTTCAATATTGATTTGAATTACAACACAGAATACAAAAGTGCACAGTGCTCACTTTATATTATTATTTTTATTATAAATATATGCACTGTAAAAATGATAAAAGAAATAGTATTTTTCAATTCACCTCATACAAGTACTGAAGTGCAATCTCTTTATCGTGAAAGTGTAACTTACAAATGAAGATTTTTTTTTGGTTACATAACTGCATTCAAAAACAAAACAGTGTAAAACTTTATAGCCTACAAGTCCACTCCGTCCTACTTCTTATTCTGCCAATCGCTAAGACAAACAAGTTTGTTTACATTGACGGGAGATACTGCTGCCTGCTTCTTATTTACAATGTCACCTGAAAGTTTGAACAGGCATTCGCATGGCACTTTTGTAGCCGGCGTTGCAAGGTATTTGCGTGCCAGAAGTACTAAACATTTGTATGCCCCTTCTGTGCTTTGGCCACCATTCCAGAGGATATGCTTCCATGCTGGTGATGCTTGTTAAAAAAAAAAGCGTCAATTAAATTTGTGACTGTACTCACTGGGGGAAGAATTGTATGTCCCCTGCTCTGTTTTACCCACATTCTGCCTATATTTCATGTTATAGCAGTCTCGGATGATGACCCAGCACGTTTGTTTTAAGAACACTTTCGCAGCAGATTTGACAAAACGCAAAGAAGGTACCGATGTGAGATTTCTAAAAATAGCTACAGCACTCAACCCCAGGTTTAAGAATCTGAAGTGCTGTCCAAAATCTGAGAGGGATGAGGTGTGGAGCATGCTTTTAGAAGTCTTAAAAGAGCAACACTCCAGTGTGGAAACTGCACAACCCAAACCACCAAAAAAGAAAATCAATCTCCTGCTGGTGGCATCTGACTCAGATGATGAAAACGAACATGCATCAGTCCACACTGCTTTGGATCGTTATCAAGCTGAACCCATCATCAGCATGGATGCATGTCCTCTGGAATGGTGGTTGAAGCATGAAGGGACATGTGAATCTTTAGTGCATCTTGCACGTAAATATATTGCAATGCCAGCTACAACAGTGCCATTAGAACGCCTGTTCTCACTTCAAGGTGACATTGTAAACTAGAAGCAGGCAGCATTATCTCTTGCAAATTGTAACCAACCTTGTTGGTCTGAGTGATTGGCTGACCAAGAAGTAGGACTGAGTGGACTTGTAGGATCTAAAGTTTTATATTGTTTTATTTTTGAATGCAGTTCTTTTTTACATAGTTCTACATTTGTAAGTTCAACTTTCATGATAAAGAGATTACACTACAGTGCTTATATTAGGTGAATTGAAAAATAATTTTTGTTACAGTGCAAATATTTGTAATAAAAAATAAATATAAAGTGAACACTGTACACTTTGTATTCTGTGTTGTAATTGAAATTACTACATTTCTTGTGTGGGTATTTAGGCTAACTGATTATACCTCCCAGTAGCAGACTACTGTTCAGTCACTTGCCCTCACATATCAAAGAGGCCTCAGCATCAGAGATGGGCCTTCTTGAGTGGCCCACTGCCTTCCATCCCCTAATACTACGTAACAGCACAAGGCACCAGAATTCCTGAGTTGCCTTTTTTCTCCCTGTCACAGACAGCAGAAGAAAGAAGTCCCTACAATGCCCTGCTCTGTTCGAACAGCCATTATAAAGCCGGGGAACGACCTGAAGAGCAAAACAAAGCAACCAATATTACTCCAACACTGAATGCCTTGTCAACTCTCGGCCTAACTAATAAGATAGCTCTGCCAGAGCTCTGGGTCATGGTCAGTAGCTTGGACACAACAGAGGTGGGAGAAGGAAATGTGACATAACAGAAAAAATTTGCAGCCTGTAGCATTAATAATACTGAGCTCTATACCAGGCTTTTCATCAGTCAATCTCAAAGTACTTAACAAAAGACGTCAGTATCACTACCCTCATTTTACGAATGTGGCACAGAGGCTGGCCCTATTGAAGTCAATGGCAAAATTTCCACTGTGTGTTCTAACACAATAGTCCCTAATGTAACTAAGGCCATTGACTTCAGAGCGAGCTGTACTGGGCTGTTTTTGAGATGGCATAGTAGACACTTTCAGGTTCCAACCCTACTGCAGCTGGGGTTTGCACAGTCAGAATCAGATTCCATAATTTCAGAACCGACAGGAAGAAAAGGAGACATTGGTTCCTGGCACACACACAAACTCCGCCCTGTTCCTGTTGGCATAACGTGTTTTTTAATGTTTTTTTTGGTTAGTTTTTGTATTTGGTTAGTTTTTGTAGTAGGGCTCCCTTTACATGTAGTGTCACAGACTCCTGTGCAAAGGGGCATTATGCTAAAGTTGGAGTCTTTACGGTTTGGCTTTATGACTCTCTTGTGGCTTTTTTTTTTGGTTTTTTTTTGTGTGGTTTACTTTTTGTCTCCTTTCTTCCTCCTTTGTGCCTCCATTACCCAAGGTCATATGGAGAGCCCACAATAAGTAGAAAGAAAGTGCAGTGCGAACCAGCAGGCCCCATTGAAATGAGGGGCAGCCTATTAGTGCAGCAGAAAAATATTTTGAAATGTATAAGCCACGCCTACTCTATGTTCTGTTCAAATGTTTATAAAACTATACAGTTCACGAAAAGCTTATACACGAAAGCTTATGCTCCAATACGTCGGTGCCACAGGACTCTGTCGCTTTTTACAGTTCACTGGGTTACTTTGTGGATGTAAAAATAACTCGGTAGAAAAGACAGTATCTTATTTAATATCTTTAAAAGGTCAGAAAATATCTGTATTCTGCATGTACTATAAAGGTTTTTTCTCACACTGTATTTTGAGTTCAGATTATTAAATATAAAAGAATTGGGGCCAGCGCTTCATCTGGTATAATTCAGCATAGCTCATGAATGTCAATGGAGTGACATCAATGTAACCAGCTAAAGGCCTAGCTAGCCCTTCATGTAAACTTGAAAATACTGATTACTTATAGCCAGAAAATGGATATCTGGTCCAGTCAAAGCAGACATTAAAGAACACTATTATATGCCAGGATATGCTATATGTATGTCATCTTACTACTTCTCAGTAGCAGCATGTTGAATGTGAGAGGGATAAATAACCCTGATAAAAGACAAAGTATTAACAGCTCAGCAAAAAAGAGTGGTACAACTAACTGTCTTAATAGGAAACACACTATATAGACATTGAGCATTCAAAATTTAAAAAGGATTGGATGGGTTATGTGTGAGGACCCCTTCATGCCACATGGCAGAGGGCACAGGGGGGGTGTATGGGGTTGTACAGGGATCCCCTGGATCAGATATCTGCATAATAATTCACCAAAGGGTAACATGTAAGCTCTCTACCAAGAGCCAGTAGCTCATTCATTGATATCATCATCGTGAAATGTGTGTGCCAATAGTATTTAAGGAATTCAGTATTTATACAGAAAATTATGTTCTTGAGGTCTTGGAGTTAAGGCAGACACCAGGAGGTGACGTTCCTCAGAGATACTCCTTTCAGGCAGGAGGTAACAGACACCTATCTCCCTGTCTGACCATTTGTGTATTGTGTGTTTGTACACCTCTTTGCATACTGAGCCAAAGGCAACAGAAAAGATTGTTTCATCTTGTAGATTTCACAAACAGCAGCGGGTGACCTGTTCATGAATAAAGACAAAGGTTGGAACTGGTATATCTTGGAGGGGAAGAGGGGGCCAAGAAACACATGGAATTCTTCACCTAGGAGGCAAGCAGACACTGTCTCTGTCTCATGAAAGGACGAAAATGCTGCAAGAATTTTGGGTGAGCAATATTCTACAGGACATGAGAGTATCTTGTTAACTAAATCTAGGCTCTAGAACAGTGGTTCCCAAACTGGGGTTCGTGAACCCCTGGGGGTTCACAAAGTGTTACAGGGGGTTCTTGGGAAAAAATTCCCTAATGGCGGACAGAGCTGTCCATAGGGACCCCGGGCAGCATGGGGCAAGCAGTCCGGAGCCTCTGGACTTCCAAGAGCTAAGCAGATCAAAGCAAACATATCTATCACACTGAGGAGATTTAAACTTCAAAACTCCTTATAAGAAATGGAAAGGGAGGTGGATATTTTTTGCTGTTTTTAAAATAAATAGGCAGCTAGTATTGTTTTTAAAATTATTATGAAGAACAAGTTTAAGCTTTGTTGTAACGTGCGTTGTTTGCCTGGACTGCTCAAGACCTGAATGCTTGTGTAGGAGGAACTCTGAGCTGGTTTCTTAAATATCTTTATGCTGTTTCACATCTGATACTCCTTGATGAAACATAGGAGCCTTGTCTTATAACAGACTTATTCAAAGTGATACAAGCTACGAAAGTGAGATCTTGGAAGAGTGTTGCCGTTTTCATAATGTAAAATAAAAATAAATAAATATAAAAATACTCTAATGATAAATAATAAATAGTGTGTAATAAAATGTGTTTTTATGATATGCTTATATTTCCAAGATCACTACTTTTTATAATTTACACTCAGGTAAAGGAGAAAATCCCTGGAAATATTCATTTTTAGGAGGGGGTTCGTGAGACTTGACATTTTAGTGAAAGGAGTTCACGGGTTGTTAAAGTTTGGGAACCACTGCTCTAGAATGTGTGGTGTAATTTTGTTTTTTATGTAACCATTTGTTTCCAATGCTTCTACTTGCTACTACTTGAATCTATGGGCTTTGTTAAATAAACCTATACCTGATTTCACTACAAACATATCTAAAAGCTGTGTGTTAAGTGGAGTGGCGATCTGAGATGGAACTGGTAAACTAGAGTGAACTGCTTCTTTGGAAGTAGCGAATCTGTGAATACTGCCAGTGCCCCATAGACTTGGGGCTGGACATTCCAGGATGATGCTCAGAAGGTTTGAGGGTTGGAGTGTGTGTGCCTATCACTAACTTGTGGCAGGGCCTGTGAGGCCTAGAGGGGAAACTAACTTCCCAGACCTGCATGTGCTTCTGATGAAGAATAAAAAATTGGCAAAGAAACTGATTGTAATAACCTGCTGGAAGCTTAAAACTAAAAACAGTGAGCAATTATTTTAAAATATTTTATAAAGAACACCTTGACTTTGTCCTTCTAATAGTATTAATAACCTTCTCGTCCTACATGTTACCATCACTTATAACCTCAGTCCTTCAGAAATGAAGGAAACCTGGGTAAACATAGGAATTGCTAGACTGGATCAGACTCAAAAAGCTATGGAGGTCAGTATCCTGTCTCTTATAGTGGCAGCATCAGATGAAGGTGTAAAAACCCTACAGTTGGCGGGGAGGGAGGAGATTATCTCACATATTAAGTCTCATCCTGGTCTGTAAGCATGCGGTTTAATACTGTCTCCAGGTTTTTGTTATAATTATGATAATTCTGGATATTTTTGATATCCTTTTTATGAATGTCCAACTAAAGCCCATCGAAGAGTTTCCCTGTTGCCTTCAGTGGGCTTTGGATCGAGCTGTATGTCATTGTACATACAGAGAACAGGCCAAGGATATGTCCAGAATGGAAATGAGAGATCGACCGTCATATACACTCTGTGTGCATGTGTGACTGCGAGAGAGGGCAAAATATGTATTTCTGAATTGATAATTAATTTTTTTAGGATGCATAAATGATAGAAAAGGGGAAATTCCCAAACGTGCACATCTACAAAATCCTTCCTTCAATTAAATGCATAACCAAATGAGACTGCATACAGTATCATGCATGGATGCAAGGCATATTCTCTGTATTTACAGTAGCCATATATACAGGGCCGGCTCCAGGGTTTTGGCCGCCCCAAGCAGCCCAAAAAAAAAAAAAAAAGCCGCGATCGCGATCTGCGGCGGCAATTCGGCGGAAGGTCCTTCACTCCGAGCGGGAGTGAGGGACCGTCCGCCAAATTGCCGCCGAATACCTGGACGTGCCGCCCCTCTCCGGAGTGGCTGCCCCAAGCACCTACTTGCCAAGCTGGTGCCTGGAGCCGGCCCTGCATATATAGATTATAAGCTTTTTTCTTTGAAAAACTTTCATTTAATAATACACAATATCCTTAGTAACCTTCATACTCACTGTTCTTATTGAACTAAAGCCTTCTATTTCTTTCTGAATAGAAACCACTGCTGCCTGGACCTTGTGCAGCTAGGGATTTGAGTGCAATAGACAATTGCAAAGGCTGCTCTTTCTATTTAACAATCAGTGCATTAGGCTAAAATATTCACACAAACGTGCTAGCATTTGAAAGGGTTTGCAGTGTAGTGACAAGGTCCTTCTTTTACCTGGAACTACACAATGATGAATGAACATTAGTGGAATATTCTTTTGGCCTTTAGGTTTACCTTGATCTTCTCACAGAATGCAAATTGACATTATACCCACATTTCTATAGTATTTATTACTGTGGTCATGATGTGAGGGCTTTTTTCAATATGAATAGTGTAAAAGGGGAAACATATTACTGCAAAGAGGCATTATTGTGCTGGGAATGTATAAACAGCTGAGAAGAATAGAGCGACATGCTCATAATGGAAACTGAAAGCTCTTCATTTTGTCCTGATTGTCTCCCCTTCCTTTTTAAACAACCTTCCTTTTTTCTAGCTATCAATACAAAGTTCTTTTTGGTAAAATGAAGTGCATTCATGCTGCCTGAAAGAAGCTTTTAAAGTTGATCTGTGCCCACACAAAAGGGAGGCAGAGCTGAAGCACATCAAGTTGAGGAAGGAAACTTGGACAATGTTCATTACAAAATGATATGGAGGTTCAGAGTGTCGAGCCAAGAGTAAAGGATCAGATAAACTTTCCTCCTGATAAACAACTGAAATAATTTTTCTTAGCTGTCAGGTCCTTTTCTCCCATTTCTAGTCTGTTCTCACACTCTTCCCAGCTCGTAAAAGCAACTGAGCACAGCTCTTTGGACTGATAAATGGGCTCCTTTCAATTGGTGGCAGGCTTCAGGAAAAAGAGATAATCCTGGATAATGTGGACACAGTTTTCATTTCATGTCACCCAATTAAACTGCAATTATCCGGAGTGCAACAGCAGAAAAACTGGAAAGAATGGCTGGAGAATGAGGAGCTGTGGCTCCCTGGGACTCTTTATACTACGCACATTAGCCTAGATTTGTTCTATTCTGATAATAAAGTGCCAGTCTAAGCACTTAGCAGCACACAGCAAGAGATAGACCAGCTGCAACCTGTAACTTCGAACAAAATACCATTGCATGTACTATGGGAAATATCTGATTGATCCATAGTAACTTTCCATAGATCATTTGCATCAGGAATCCAGGATCTATGCTGCAGTTAACTACATCCATAACAATATGGTCATGCTGTGTTCTGATAAATCTTGCAGGATTCAGATGACAGGTAAAATAAAGCCAAAGAACTTTTTTACCATGACCACAGTGACACTGAATGCCTGAGTAAAGCAGAAACCAACAATTTTCTTATAAAGGCAAACAGCAATACTGTATCTTATCTATTCGCATTTTGGCTGAGATCTGCAATAGGATCAATGTAATATCTTACATGGCCTATTGAGCTACTGCTCTTGCTGTGGAATACTCTGGATGATCTAATATGTCTTTTCTATCTCTGTCATGATCCTGCTAAATTGCAATTAAACAGATAGAGTTTTTAAATCTTGGACTTCATAAAACCTGACTGGTGCATGGGGATCATTTTAGTCTTTAATTTGCTTTTATTCTTTCATTTTATTTACATAGTGTTGTAACTGTGTTCAGCCCTATATGACACGTAAAGTGTGTCATACAAATAAAAGGTGCTTTCCAGCAAAGACTTTACACCTTACTTGTGTATTTAGGGTGAAATTCACCCCTGTGCAGAGGACCGGCACAAGGCTTATGAACCATTTATAAGAAGAACAGGAGTACTTGTGGCACCTTAGAGACTAACAAATTTATTAGAGCATAAGCTTTCATGGGCTACAACCCACTTCTTCGGATGCATCCGAAGAAGTGGGTTGTAGCCCACGAAAGCTTATGCTCTAATAAATTTGTTAGTCTCTAAGGTGCCACAAGTACTCCTGTTCTTCTTGCGGATACAGACTAACACGGCTGCTACTCTGGAACCATTTATATTTCACTTAAGCCAATGGGACTTCAATTTTGCATCATTCTTCTGCTGGTCCTTTGCACTAGGGTGAATTTCACCCTAAAAGCACAAGCTGGCACCTTGCATTATATTACAATATAATTTAGCTTCCATATTTTCTATTAGCAAATTATACAACTATCAGAGGCAAGTAGAAAGGTGACAGGGCTGTGGGAAAGACAAAAAAAATGGAAAACTTGATGATGATGGACAGCAGGGTATCAAATATGAGTATGACTACTATAATGTAGGTGATCTGCATTTTCATGTTGGTACTTTTGTGGCCCCAGAATACCCAAATCTCCATTTTATCTGAAATTTGTATCTGGTTCCGTGTACAAATTGTGTACCACAACTGAACAGTGTTTTTACAAAATCCTGGCTGCACAAAGGTGATCGATCTCCCAGAGGTGTCAGTAAAATTAGAATTTACCTGTTTTCAAAACAGTAATTTTCTCTCCAGCCCCTTTGTAGTTTGATTCTTCCCATTGTACTGAAGATTCTCACAGGCAGCTGGGCTGCTTTGAAAATTGCTTTTCTGTTTAAAAGGTTAAATCAGAAGCTATCGTATTCTTGATTCAGCCCTTTTAACACCAAAATACTCATGAAAGCAACCCAGTTGCCTTGGGGGAATAAAGGATATGGCAGAAAAGGAAGCCGATCTGTGGAGAGGAGATTAACAGCCAGATCCATAGCTGATGTAAATTGGGATTGCTCCATCAAAGTCTATGGAGCTATGCCAGTTTACACCATCTGAGGAGTGGGCCCTTTGAATGGCTACTTCTTCCTGCCCACTTCTACACTAGGCCTTCCTGGGAGTCTTTTAAAATGGCTTTTAAGCAGCTATTCTAAGAGAAAGGAAAAGTTAAAATGTAGCCTTGGCTTACAAGGCGATAGCAGTGGGATGTAACATCAAAAGACTGCAAACTAACATTCCCTTTTGAAACTCTCCCCTGGCTGCTGCACTTTTTGGTGTCTGGGTAACTTTCATTAGTGACTTTCAGGAACTGCACCAGGGTTTTTGCTGCCCTAGGCGGCAGCGCTCCTCCACAGTAATCGGCGGCAGCTCCTCCTCTGAAGCTGCGTTCTCGGCGGCGGGGGTCCTTCCGCTCCGGGTCTTCGAGGCACTTTGGCGGCAGGTCCCGGAGTGAGTGAAGGACCCGCCGCCGAATTTCCACCAACGACCCAGAGCAGAAGAAGCCCCTCGCCGCCGAAATTCCACAGAGGGCGGCGAAATGCCGCCCCCCACATCCTGCCGCCCTAGGCTACCGCCTAGGGTCGCCTAATGGAAGCGCCGGCCCTGGTGACTTTCTGTTATAAAAAGCTGAATTGGGAGCTGTTGTGCTTTTTCCGAATAAACCCTAATATTTCAAAGGTGACAGCAACCGGGGAAGAGGAAAGAATCTACAGCATTTAGCTGCAAATATTACCAAAGCTTGCAGTGTATGTGAACATATTTGATTAAGTGAAAAGATTTTTATTCTTCCATTTCATATGTGCGTATAGCTCGGCATTGTGTAAATTAAATGATGTGATGGTAAATGAAATCATTTCATAAGCACATAAGAACGGCCATACTGGGTCAGCCCAATGGTCTATCTAGCCCAGCATCCTGGCTTCTGATAGTGGCCAGTGACAGATGCTTCAGAGGGAATGAACAGAACAAGGCAGTTATTCAGTGATCCATTCTTTGTCATCAGTCCCAGCTTCTGGTAGTCAGATGTTTAGGGACACCCAGAGCACAGGTTGCATCCCTGATCATCTTGGCCAATAGCCATTGATGGACCTATCCTCCATGCACTTATCTAATTCTTTTTTGAACCCAGTTATACTTTTGGCCTTCACAACATCACCTGCCAACAAATTCCGCAGGTTGACTGTGCATTATGTGAAGAAGTACTTGCTTTTGTTGGTTTAAAACCTGTTGCCTATTAATTTCATTAGGTGAGTCCTGATTCGTGTGTTATGTTAATGGGTAAATAACACTTCTCTATTCACGCTTTACACACCAGTCATGATTTTATAGACCTCTCTCATATTCCCCATCACTTGTCTCTTTTCTAAGCTGAACAGTCCCAGTCTTTTTAGTCTCCTCATATGGAAGCTGTTCTGTAGGCCTAATCATTTTTGTAGCCCTACTATGTACGTTTTCCAGTTTGAATTTATCTTTTTCTGAGTGACCAGAACTGCATGCAGCATTCAAGATGTGGGCGTACCATGGATTTATATAAAGGCAATATGATATTTTCTGTCTTATTATCTATCCCTTTCTTAATGATTCCCAACATTCTGTTTGCTTTTTTGACAGCCGCTGCACATTGAGTGGATGTTTTCAGAGAACTATCCACAATGACTCCAAAATCTTTCTTCAGCTAATTTAGACCCCATCAATTTATATGTATAGTTGGGATTATGTTTTCCAATGTGCATTACTTTGCATTTATCAACATTGAATGTCATCTGCCATTTTGTTGTCCAGTCACCCAGTTTTGTGAGATTCCTTTAAAACTCTTGAGAGTCAACTATGGACTTTACATTTATTTTACACAAATTACTCAAGGAAGTAAAGTATTGTCTACAAATTTTGCCATCTCACTGTTTACCTCTTTTTCCACATCATTTATGAATATGTTGAACAATACTGGTCCCAGTAAAGATCCTTGGGGAACCCTGCTATTTACTTCCCTCCATTGTGAAAACTAACCATTTGTTCCTACCCTTTGTTTCCTATCTTTTAACCAGTTACTGATACATGAGAGGACCTTCCCTCTTATCCCATGACAGCTTACTTTGCTTCAGAGTCTTTGGTGAGGAACCTTGTGAAGGCTTTCTCAAAGTCCAAGTACACTATATCCACTAGAACAACAAGGAGTCTGGTGGCACCTTAAAGACTAACAGATTTATTTGGGCATAAGCTTTCGTGGGTGAAAACCTCACTTCTTCAGATGCATAGAGTGAAAGTTACAGATGCAGGCATTATATACTGACACATGGAGAGCAGGGAGTTACTTCGCAAGTGGAGAACCAGTGTTGACAGGGCCAATTCAATCAGGGTGGATGTAGTCCACTCCCAATAATAGATGAGGAGGTGTCAATTCCAGGAGAGGAAAAGCTGCTTCTGTAATGAGCCAGCCACTCCCAGTCCCTATTCAAGCCCAGATTAATGGTGTTAAATTTGCAAATGAATTTTAGTTCTGCTGTTTCTCTTTGAAGTCTGTTTCTGAAGTTTTTTTGTTCAATGATAGTGACTTTTAAATCTGTAATAGAATGACCAGGGAGATTGAACTGTTCACTTACTGGCTTATGTATGTTACCATTCCTGATGTCCGATTTGTGTCCATTTATTCTTTTGCGGAGGGACTGTCCGGTTTGGCCAATGTACATGGCAGAGGGGCATTGCTGGCACATGATGGCATATATAACATTGGTGGATGTGCAGGTGAATGAGCCCTTGATGGTGTGGCTGATTTGGTTGGGTCCTCTGATGGTGTCGCCAGAGTAGATATGGGGACAGAGTAGGCAATGAGGTTTGCTACAGGGATTGGTTCCTGGGTTGGTGTTTCTGTGGTGTGCTGTGTAGTTGCTGGTGAGTATTTGCTTCAGGTTGGGGGGTTGTCTGTAAGCGAGGACTGGCCTGCCTCCCAAGGTCTGTGAGAGTGAGGGATCATTTTCCAGGATAGGTTGTAGATCGTGGATAATGCGCTGGAGAGGTTTTAGCTGGGGGCTGTATGTGATGGCCAGTGGTGTTCTGTTATTGTCCTTGTTGGGCCTGTCCTGTAGTAGGTGATTTCTGGGTACCCGTCTTGCTCTGTCAATCTGTTTCCTCACTTCCCCAGGTGGGTATTGTAGTTTTACGAATGCTTGATTAATGTTTTTACCCACGAAAGCTTATGCCCAAATAAATCTGTTAGTCTTTAAGGTGCCACCAGACTCCTTGTTGTTTTTGTAGATACAGACTAACACGGCTACCCCCTGATACTTTATATCCACTAGATCACCCTTGTGCACATTTGCTGAAATCCTCAAAGAATTCTAAAAGATTGGTGGGGCATGATTTCCTTTTCCTTTTACAAAAGCCGTGTTGATTCTTCCCTACATATCATGTTCATCTATGTGTCTGATAATTCTGTTCTTTATTATAGTTTCAACCAGTTTGCCCGGTATGAAGTTAGGCTTACCGGTAATTACCAGGATCACCTCTGGAGCTTTTTAAAAAAATCCGTGTTACATTAGCTATCCTCCAGTCATCTGGTACAGAGGCTGATTTCCATATGTATGCCTATGACATCATTTAAACTGCCCAACTGATGAGTCTGAATATGGCTTTGGGCAATCGGTGTCCAGCACCATATTATAATTAGGCAATAAAACATGACAGACAGGGTTAATCTCATGTAGTATTGCAAGGAGCGAGGCCACATGCTTGAGTGGTTTTAATCACCTGAGATGTACAATAGTTGTAGTGAAATGCACTGTGTCCTTGCTCTTATTAAATGACATTTCCTTTTTAAAAAATAGGAAAAATGTAATGCAATAAAGAATTCTTTATTAGTTATTTGTATTGCAGTAACATCTAGTGGTCCCAATCAGAATGAGTGCCCCATTGTGCTAGGCACTGTACACATAGTAAGAGATGGTCTCTGCCCCAAAGAACTAATATAAATAGACAACGAATGGGAAGGGAAAGAAAAGCAAAAGCAGTTTAGTGACTTTCCCAAAGCTACATAACAGCCAGCATCTGAGACAGATGTAGAACCCAGGTCTCCTGGTCCCATGCCCTGTCTGTTGGACCACATGACATTAACTAGACATATCTTTCACAACATTAACAGCCAATCTGAAAATGCCATTTGATGATCAGTTTTATTATCTTAAAAATATAGAAAGAACGTACGTATATTTAGCCAGATTCTGATCTCATTTGCACTGGGATAAAGCCAGTGTCAACCCATTGTAATGCTGCTCTTTCTCCATTTGTTCAATGAATATACAGCTACTTACTGACCTTAAACAGATCTCACTAGATAATATTTGTATATCTCTATGAAGACTGAATGTTATGTAGCTGTTAAACTTTATTATTATTTAATCTTCTAATAAATCTACTGGGCTGGCTTCCAATTTAGTTTACACTGAAGTAAAGCCAGAATCACTCTACTATAGAAAGTAGGATTTTTAAAGAGTCTCAATTTTAACTTTCTTGTGATCTTCACTCCACATCTACTTATCCTGAACTTGTCTGGAAGATAAGAAAATAACTCAGGGAGGTTTGCAATTTACATCAAAGCTCTACCAATCCCTGTTTAATTTGATGGGGGAGGAGAGCTAACAACCTATGAATGTCCAGATTTACCAGCAGCAACAAATGTATTGTACCTTTACCAGTCAGCTAAAGCCAGACGGGTGAGTTTCATCAGCTGGAGGTTTTCACATGGCTACTAATAGTCATAATTTCTCATCAGAAGAGAGCAATGTTACACATCACCATTCCTTGCTTTTGATTTGGTTGCAAAGTATCCTGGAGCAGGAATTAGAGACATCAAATCAAGCTAAGGCCAGTCACAATGAGTGGAGCAGCTCTATCTGTGTCTCATGCTAATAAGCTCAGGAGAGGAGGAAATGATGAACTCCAACCCTTGCCTGTGTGTCTGCTGTAGGAAAGATCTAGATGAGGGGCAGGAGACCCAAGAGGTCTAGGAGGATAAGGCAGAAAGAGAGCAGGAATTTCACGTATCTTAATGGCCGCTTTTGTTCACGAATGACAGAAGCAATTGCACAGGTGCTTTCTTCTTCTCTGGCTAATGGTTTATGTTTCAAGAATGCAGGCGAGAACTGTAGAAAATAATTCTGACGAAGCAGTAGCTGCACACTTAGGCGAAATGCTAAAGCTCTTTTAGTGATGTATATACTGTCCCATAGGTGGATCTGACATTTCCCCATAGGGGACCTGACAATCATTGTTCCTTTGGAATAACTTCTATCCTGCACCATTTGCTCCTTTAAGTAACACATTTGTGTTTATATTTTTCTCCTACCAGGGAGTCAATGTGACCTAAATAGATACTCAGTAGTTTGGGGAATCTCTCAGTAGACAGAAAGATAGATCATTTAATGTATTTACTTCATTCTGAGACGTAACAAGGAAAGTAAATAATACAGTGGGCTGGCTCCTCAGCTGGTATAAATGGTGTAGCACCATATTAATGCAGCCAGGCTGATCTACACCATCTGAGAATCTGGCCCTAGATTCTTTGGCGTTCAAATGAAGGTTGTCTTCTATTCACTCTTCTTTTTGCTCTGGCAGTGGAGACATAACTTGCTCGAGCCAGCAAGGTGAGTGATAAGATTTCAGAATACTACACGTGGATAGTGAAAAGAGTATGCAAACAACCCACTCTTCTTCATAAAGTTCTATCCAGTTAGCTGGATGTACAAGAGCGGAAAAGCTTCTTGGTCATCAGACAAATAAAAGCAAATGTGAAACATTTGTCTAAGAATGAAGAGAGAGTTGTGAAATATGTGCAAGGCATTTACCTCTTCAGATAGACTAACATCGTATTAGATATTTGTGGAGCAACAGTTTTAGGAACCCAGAGGAACATATAACTGTTTTAGTTACAGGCCAACCATTGCTGCAATAAATGAGGGACTGAACAGTCTTTGAGCCAAATTCTGCCCTCGTATACATACATATTCCATTATGAGATGATCACCAGTAAGCTCAAAAAACACTAGCGGGTGAAGGAAACTCCTAATAAGAACCTCTTGTTTCAGGAAATAAGGAAAGGATGATCATAGGCCCTTTCCAGTATGCTCTCTATCCCAAGGAACGATTATCCCCATATTTGATATTACTATCTGATAGGAACTATGCATCTTTTCTTTCATTTATTTCTTTAAATTGCATTGCTGTATATCCATAAAATAGAGCAGTGAGAAAGTCAATATTTCTGTTCTGAAGAATTTTTCATGAAAACATTACCATTTCATTACACACAATTTCACTCCAAGTTTTGCTTCCTGTAAAATTTCAATGAAATGACTATTTTCACATTAATAAAAAGAAAAACTATGCAAATGTCCATATGTCCAATGCAAAACTACCTTTGCACTGCTTAAAAAATTCATTTGTCAAAGCAAGTGTGTTTGCCAAAATGGGCTCACATTTGTATTTGTAACAAAAATAAGCACAAACAAACAAAAACCCCAAACCAACCAAAAAAGACACAACAACACAAAACCCAACAATAGTCAAATGGTTTTGCATTTTGTTATGAATATTTTGAACACCTAACAAAATAAATGCATAGAAACTGAATTGGTAGCCAGAGTGTAGTTAGAATATTTACAGTCCTGAGCCTATTAAGAATAAGTAGAATGGGCAGTAATTGGCATACTCCACCTGCTGATTAGCATTAGTTCATTATCTTGCATTCAAAAGTGTCCAAACTGTTTACCATATGCATGAGGCCTTGGCACCTCCACTGATTTCCTCTACCTAAGTGCTATGTTTAGTGATTCATTATAGGCCTTTGGGAGGCTAGTCATTGCTTTTCAGCTTGGCTACTTTTGTAGTCATGGAGGCTGGGGGAAGTTTGCCTGTTTGGGGAGATTTGGGGGGAATATAGCAATTTATGGCTTTGTCCAGACCAAATGATGGTATTTTAGGCTGTTGCAGGCTTTGTCCATTTGGCTTTGGGAAAGGAAAGTGTTTAAAGGTGGATAGACGGCAGTGCCCCATATCCTTTCCCTTTAAGAAAGGGAGATAGCATAAATCTGGCTGCAGAAGTGCCTAGTGTAAGGGAACTCACTGCTGGGTGCAAGTGTGCCAGCTCCAGTTCACTTCTGCCTGCCTCCAACCCCAGTGCAGGGGATGTGTTGGTGGAGGGAGGGGACATGTCAAATGTGGGAAGGGGATGTAGCAAAGCCCTGTTCCACCACACCTATCCTTTGCTGGCATAGGGTCCATTAAGGATCCTGTATCATTGGCAGATCTTAGAAATGACTGTCAGCAGCTTTACGTTTCATTGGGGCCACTGCTGGTCCTGACAATCAAGGAAGCATAATCAGGTCCCTGCTGCCCTCCCCTCTCTCCTGTCCCCAGGAGAGTTCTGGCACAGAAGAGACTCTTGCCCATTACCTGTACCTAGTGACTCTCTTTATCTGAGGATCAGCACTGTCTCAGGATATTGTTGGCATGTTTGTGGTATCTATGGAAATGATGGTGAATATAGGTTTTGTTATTTATTTATTTGGGCTAGGTGGCAGACTTTTTGCTGTTCTTTTCGTTTCCTGAATTAGGCTGATGTAATTAGGCTGATGAAAGCTTAGAAGGTTTGTTAGCAAAGGCTGGAGGCCTCGAAAGGATCATTCAAGTACAGCTGTGCGTGAAACCCATCTTACTCCTTTCCCTCAGTTTCAGCTCTCTTGATTTCAACCAAACCAAACCAGGGGTTAACTTTTCTGATCAGATTTTCTCTTGGATTTTCAGGGTCTTCCGAAAACTGAAATTCCAAACAACTCAGTGAAACCCTGAAAACGACGCTTGTTTTATAGTAAAACTGATGAGTTTTCCCCTACTCCCAAAAAGCCCTCAATCTCACTCCCTATCAGAGTGACCTCCATCTCAGACTTCTCCGGATGTCTTCAGGGACTTCTCCCAGGCAGCTGGCTAGCCCACTCCTCCTTCTATCTGAGGAGCTGTCATGGGATAAGAGGGAAGGTCCTCTCATGGATTGGTAACTGGTTAAAGATAGGAAACAAAGGGTAGGAATAAATGGTCAGTTTTCAAAATGAAGAGCGGTAAATTGTGGTGTCCCCCCAGGAGTCTGTACTGGGCCAAGTCCTATTCAACATAGTCATAAATGATCTGGAAAAGGGGGTAAATGGTGAGGTGGCAAAACTTGCAGATTATGCAAAACTACTCAAGCTAGTTAAGTCCCAAGCAGACTGCGAAGAGTTACAAAAGGATCTCACAAACTGGGTGACTGGGCAACAAAATGGCAGATGAAGTGATGAATGCAAAGTAATGCCCACTGGAAAACATAATCCCAACTATACATATAAAATGATGGGGTCTACATTAGCTGTTACCACTCAAGAAAGAGATCTTGTAGTCATTATGGATAGTTCTCTGAAAACATCCACTCAATGTGCAGTGGCAGTCAAAAAAGCGAACCGAATGTTGGAAATAGTTAAGAAAGGGATAGATAATAAGACAGAATATATCATATTGCTGCTATATAAATCCATGGTACCCCCACATCTTGAATACTGCATGTAGATGTGGTTGCCCCCATCTCAAAAAAGATATATTGGAATTGGAAAAGGTTCAGAAAAGGGAAACAAAAATGATTAGGGGTATGGAACAGCTTTCATATGAGGAGAGATTAATAAGACTGGGACTTTTCAGCTTGGAAAAGAGATGACTGTGGGGGGATATGATAGAGGTCTATAAAATCATGACTGGTGTGGAGAAAGTAAATAAGGAAGTGTTATTTACTCCTCATAACACAAGAACTAGGGGTCACCAAATGAAATTAATAGGCAGCAGGTTTAAAACAAACAAAAGGAAGTATTTTTTCACACAATGCAGTCAACCTGTGGAACTCCTTGCCAGAGGATGTTGTGAAGGCCAAGACTATAACAGGGTTCAAAAAAGAACTAGATAAGTTCATGGAGGATAGGTCCCCTTTAAGCCTAAGGGCCAGAAGACCTCTTTCCAGGGATGTTGATGTGAGCACAGGCTTACAAACCAGCCAAAGCCAGAAGCAAAGAGATAGTCCCAGGAATTAGCAGTGGGATGGGGAAATGCTGGTATCAGGAGCCCTGTAGTGTATGGTGGGGCAGGGCTTCCCTCTCTCCCAGTCAATCTGGGGAAGTTTTCAGAAATAAGGTAGTATATATGCCACCTTCCCGCTCAGAACAGAGAGCATGTGGATTGAGGACGAAAGCCTGAGCCAGAAGGCTAGGTTTCTGCTGAGCAGAATAAGGTCTTCATGGATGACAAGAACTTTGGAGATGCTCTGAATTTTGGGGTTACTTTGGTGGACCTTGTGTTTGTGACACAGGACTATTTTGAATTACTTTGGGCTGCTGAACCAGTTTCAAGGCAGGGCTGGTGACAGACCTGAGAGAGACTATGCAAGGCTCCCCAGGGTCCCTGAAGAGAGGGAGCAGATGGAGGACTCTGTGAAAAGACCTCTTGCTTCTGCAGGTGCCCAGCAAATGGGAACTCTGCTATAGCATATTTCAGTATATCTTTAGAAACTATCATTTTGGGAAGCTAACATGGTGCTAACTGTTGCTGCCTGCCAGACACCATACAAGCATTATCACCCATCTAATTTCTAAATCTGGCTTAATTTTAGATTAACAGTAAAATTTTCAAAAGCACCCAAGTCCTATTTCCAAAAGTTACCTGGCACTTATGCCCAGATCCTTGAAGGTATTTAGGCTCCTAACTTCCATTGAAAGTTTTTGGGCCAAAGGTCCAGATTTTTCAAGATATCTGGGTGTAGCTGAGCTCAGTGCTGCAACACCTAACTGATTTAGGAGTCTAAATACTGTATCCTTTTCAAATGAGATTTAGGCACCTAGAAGTCTAGAGCCCATTGACTGCTAATGGCATTTAGAGTTAGACTCAAGTGTCTAAATCCCCTTTGAAAATTAGATGTCAGCTCCTAAATCAGTTAGGTATTGCAATGCTGAACACAGCAATGCTTAAATACCTTTAAAAATTAGGAGCAGAGTCCCTGAATCACTTTTGAAAATGGAACTTTGGATCCTAAGTCACTTTAGCACTTTTGAAAATTTTGCCCCAAATAACTAACTTAGGACCAAATCCAATGCCCCTTGAAATCAAAGAAAGTCTTAGTAGCCACACTGATACATGAAACAAAAATAAATGTATCTCCCTAAGTTCAGAGGTACTTGCAGCATACTTCTGAATATGAACTGAATTATGCTGCATCTTACCACATAGTATTGTTTAAACCATTGTTATCTAAACAAACATGAGTCTGCTCAATTTTACATGATCTGGTCCTAGAGTTTTCTAATATAACATCACCAAATATCAGCACAGCTCTGCCATTGTTTGTTCTGTGAGTGTGCTCTGTGTGGGGTGTGCTTTGCAGATGGAGTTTCTCTGGGAGATTAATGATGTGTTGAACAGTGTGCTGTAGTTGATACCCTCCTGAACTCTGACACCCGACACTGGACACCTTTACACTGTAAAATCAAGCGTTAAGCAAGTAAGTGAATTTTTTATAGATGCTGAAGCCCCCAGAATATCTGTAAATATTACAGTTTTGTTATATAAAACAGTTCCTTTTATAAGTGGATTTGTTTTCTCCACTTTTCCACATAAATACAAGTGAAACAGCAACTTATACAATTATGCAGTTCTTACAGAAGGAATTTTGGAAAGAGACAATCTATGTGTCTGGATAATCTCTGTTAGCGATATGAAGAGAGCCAGGTGGTTAAATGGTTTGTATAAGTGTTGCAAAATAGTTTGACAATATATAGACAAAGGCACCAGTGCCAGTTTATCTTTTAGCCAGGGCTACAGTCATCAAAGTGTCAACTGTTCTGTCTAAGGACGTGCTGTTAAAGCAACAAGGAGTCCGGTAGCACCTTAAAGACTAACAGATTTATTTGGGCATAAGATTTCATGGGTAAAAAACCCCACTTCTTCAGATGGGTTTTTTACCCACGAAAGCTTATGCCCAAATAAATCTGTTAGTCTTTAAGGTGCCACCGGACTCCTCGTTGTTTTTGTGGATACAGACTAACACGGCTATCCCTCTGATGCTGTTAAAGTGGTTATCAACTCCCCAAGACAGAGAGAGCCTGTTCAAGTGGCATCATGTGCTTTCACTCTCTCCACACACACCCCCACCCTATTTGTCAGCATGCTGCCCTTTTGTGACACAAACCCTGCGGTTTGCAAGGCAGTGGGTATTGTTAGTGCTACTCCATACAGTAGATTGGCAGCAAGGAGTACTGAAGAATGACAGGTTCTATAATACACCCTCCTCTTGAAGATGGAGAGCGTCACCTCTAACATTCCCCGCTTTCATTAGCTTGAATGCAATTGTTCTAGGTTTAATTTTTTGGAGTGTTTGCAGTTTTTCCAGCAAAACACTGTTTGAACGCAGTGTCCCATTATATCACCACAGTCAAAGAGAGAAAAGATAAAGGCATTGTGCAAAGTTTCTGTGGCTTTGCCGACAAGGTTTTATGTACTGGAGAACTCTCATCTGGCAGTCAATTTGCCTTTGTCTTTCAAAGCAGTGGAAATATCAAGGGAGTATGCCCAAGAGCTCTGTTTGCCATTTGCCAGATTACTGAAGGCATCTTTAGACCTGTGGCAAACAAAAATGCTTTCAGAAATAATTCTGAAAGTTCTGCTTTGGGGACAAAATCCTTAAAATGTTGCATTTGGAACAGCTAAAGGGATGTGCAGATGAGGAGGAGGACTTGAGACTGGGATTTCATAAGCTTAGCCTTATGTCCGTCATAAGAGTCTGACTTGTGAAGAGGAGAAGGAATAAGGTCACTACAGCTATCTATGTTACAGGTTCAACCATGCTAGCTGGAACAGTTCGTACTGAAAAGTGATAGTCCCTGGCTAAAATAGATAGGTGTGAATTGGGCAAATAAATAAAATAGGCCCATACTAGACCCATTCATAGTTCTGGTAAACTCAACTAGCAAGAAATAGTCTGTATAATACAGTTGGTTCTGTCTAGCATTCTTTCCTTACCCCACTATATGATTCTGGCTAACCCAGCTAAAACTCTAGTGAAGGCATAGCCTGACAGAATGGTTTTTATTATCTAAAAGCAGGACTAAATGGTGTTCATCTAATGTTTCTGAAGAAGCATAAGAATGGAGTGACTGAGCTGCTTACTAAAATATGTAATTTAGTATTAAAATCAGCTACCATACCAGAGGGCTGGAAGGTATCCAATGTTATAAGTATCTTTAATAAAGGTTCTGTGGATGATCCTGGGATTTACAGAGCAGTGAACATTACTACCAAGTAAATTAGTTGAAATGACAGAATTATGAAACATATTGCTTAGTATGCTATGGCAGGGACAAATCAGCACTGAATCGGTAAAGGAAAATTGTGCCTCCCCAATCTAATAGGACTCTTGGAGGGAGTCAAACAAGAGGGGACAAAGACAACTTGTTGATATAAATCCTTTGCAAGTTCTAAAAGTCTTTGAAAGAATCCCTCCCAAGAGGGAATTAAGGAAATAAATTGTCATGGAGTAAGAAGTAAAGGTGTGTTTTGAATTCAAGGTAGAAAACAAAGAATAGGGCTTAATGGCCAATTTTCAGCAGGGAAGAAGGTTCGTTGTGGAGAACACCAAGGATGCAAACTAGGTGCAGTGTTGTTTGAACCAATTTAGTTATTCAGATTTCCATAAACTGAGGCTCTGGCCCTATAGTATTTCTACTGAATCAGGTGAGAGGCTTATCAAAAGAGACTGGCAAATATGCTCAGATTATTAACTGTCTGGAAACCTTGCCAGTGCCTGAAATGAGTCTTTTTTTAAGTTCCAAAAAGTTTGGCTAGCTTTTTTTTTTCCTTCCACCTCTTGTGTGCTCGTGTACATTCTAATTTCAGCCAAATATCAGTGGGGTAGTCATGTTAGTCTCTATCCACAAAAACAACGAGTCCGTTGGCACCTTAAAGACTAACTGATTTATTTGTGCATAAGCTTTCGTAGGTAAAAAACCCACTTCTTCAGATGCATGGAATGAAAGTTACCGATACAGGCATAGATATACTGGCACGTGAAGAGAAGAGAGTTACCTTACTCTTGTCAACACTGGTTCTCCACTTGTAAGGACTCCTCATTGATTTCAGACTCTGAGTAGGGTGACCAGATAGCAAGTGTGAAAAATCGGGATGGGGTGGGAAGTAATAGGCATCTATATTAGACAACTTTACAGCAAGGCAGATCTCTACATATTACCCCTAAACCTGTACTTCCAGTTCCAAAACGTCATAACAAAAATAAATAAATTAGAGTAATGTGAGATAAGTAAGTAACTGGATTAGAATCTTCTTTATTTTGGCTGGGAAACGTATTTCAGGAAACATGTGTACAGAAACCTTTCTGTGATTAAGTTAAAAAATGCAAGGAACAGGATGGAAATGGAAAGATTGATTTATTCTTTCTGAAGCAACTTCAAGGCAATCTGGATTCCTTTCCTGACTATATTTAGGAGCAGTAGCTGAAGCCTGCCAAACAAAGGAACAATCACGAAGATCCCTAATAAACTTAAATTATTGATCCATCTCATACCTATACCTGATCCAGCCTGAACGTACTAATGCTAATCCATTTCTTCTGAGACCTTGCACTCACTGAATTATACTTTGGTTACGTCTACTGTTCTCACAGGATTTTCTTTTTTTGTTGTCAGTTGCTTTGTGTGCCTATAATCTTACTTAAAATTAGGCCACTGATTCTCCCGGGTATCAATATGTACCTTGTTTGTGAATATATACACATGGCTATACACATGGCTATAGATGCAGATATATGTTGTCCCAGTGTCACATGGAAAGATAGGTCTGTAACTACAATTAGTACCACTGCTTAAATTTAAGCGTGAGCTTAAGTGCTTTATTGAATAGGGATGGATTTAAGTATGTGTTTAAGTGTTTTTCTGAATAAAGGCCTTAATATTCCATATATAATAGTTTCATGGACCTATAGATAAAAGTTAAATATGTAACAGATACCTCCCCCATTCCCAGTTAAAAACATATAAATACATGGTTATGAATGAGGGTTTCTCCACCAAACACAAAATCTACATTTACTTCAGTGTTGCGAATAGTGAGCTAGGACTCAGTCCTGCAAGGTGCTGCTGTGCATGCTGGCCTCCTTTACACATGTGCATGCTTAAGTGTTCTGTGGAAGTGGGATGTGAGTGCTCAGCACCTTGCAGGATTAAACTCTAACCCGCAAAGTTGGTCAAATAAGGAACAAGGATGAACTGATATATTTAGAATCAAATCATTCACACCCAACTTGCTGTTATTTATGGGGTCATGGTCATGGAAACACTTGCAAGTCCCAAGAGTTTAACAAATCTTCATCATAAGTGTGTTATTTTTTCTTAGGGTATGTCTACACTATGAAATTAGGTTGATTTTATAGAAGTCGATTTTTAGAAATCGATTTTATACAGTCGATTGCGTATGTCCACACTAAGCACATTAAGTCGGGGGAGTGCGTCCCCACTACTGAGGCTAGCATCGACTTACGGAGCGGTGCACTGTGGGTAGCTATCCCACAGTTCCCACAGTCTCCGCTGCCCATTGGAATTCTGGGTTAAGCTCCCAATGTCTGATGGGGCAAAAACATTGTCACGGGTGGTTTTGGGTACATATCGTCAGTCGCCCTTCCCTCCGTGAAAGCAATGGCAGACAATCATTTCGTGTCTTTTTTCCTGGGTTACCCGTGCAGACGCCATACCATGGCAAGCATGGAGCCCACTCAGCTCACCATCACCGCTGCTGTTGTGGGCAAGTCTACTGTGGGGGATGCTGTGATCCAAGTAGCTAATGCAATCATTGACGTTCTGTTATCAAGGGTAGTGACTCTGGAAAATGTGCGGGCCTTTTTAGATTTTAGGTGCATCATATTCCTGTCCTTTGTTGCTGGTGAAGAAGTCTTGCAGCCGTACATTCCAGTCCAGTCGGCGCTGTAACACCCCATAGAACTTCTGTGGTTGACACAGGTAACAGCTCTAGGGCTCTTGCTCTTTTGCCTTGGCCGAGGTACCTTGCCCTACCCAGACCTCCAAGCATTCAACACAGAAGCACCTGCAGCAGCTGGCATTGCTACACAGCAGCAGCTCCTTGCCTTCACAGCAGACGGTGCAGTAGGACTGTTAACCGTCCTCGTCAGACATGTAGCTTGGCCGGGGGTTCTGGGAATGTCTTCCCTGCCTGGCTCCTAGCAACCTCCAGGGCAACCTTCAGCTGCAACTCTGCTCTCCTGCTCGGGGGGGGGGGGGGGGGGGGGTCCATTCATGAAGCCTAGACAGTAGTAAGGAACAGTTCAACTACAGGCTGAGCAAGTGGTGGTAGAATGTGCCTTTGGACATTTAAAAGCTTGCTGGCGCTGTTGGTCAGACCTCAGCGTAACCAACATTCCCATTGTTATTGCTGCTTGCTGTGTGCTCCATATATCTGTGAGAGTAAGGGGGAGACATTTATGGTGGGGTGGGATGTTGAGGCAAATCGCCTGGCATCTGATTTTGAGCAGCCAGACACCAGGGCAATTAGAAGAGCACAGCAAGGCGCACTGCGTATCAGAGAGGCTTTGAAAACCAGTTTCATGACGGCCAGGCTTCGGTGTGACAGTTGTGTGTGTTTCTCCTTGATGCAAACCCGCCCCCTTTGTTGATTTTAATTCCTTGTAAGCCAGCCATCCTCCCCCCTTCAAAATAAAGTAACTATTGTTTTGAAACCATGCATTCTTTCTTTATTAATTTTAAAAAAAATGAGATAACGGACAAGGTAGCCCAGGTGGGATGGGGGAGGAGGGAAGGACAAGGCCACATTGCTTATTGTAGCCACACTAAAAATCAAACTGTTTGAATGACAGCCTTCTGTTGCTTGGGCCATCCTCTGGAGTGGAGTGGCTGGGTGCCTGGAGCCTCCCCCCCATGTTCTTGGGCATCTGGGTGAGGAGGCTATGGAACATGGGGAGGAGGGTAGGTGGCTATACAGTGGATGCAGCGAGGGTCTGTGCTCTTGCTGGCTTTCCTGCAGCTCCAACAGATGCTTCATCGTGTCCGTTTGCTCCCCCATTAGCCTCAGCATCGCGTCCTGCCTCCGCTCTTCACCTTACTTAATTCTTTCCTGACCCCTGCCACTGAATGCCTCCATGCATTAAGCTGTGCCCTATCAGTGCGGGAGGACTGCATGAGCTCGGAAAACATGTCATCGCGAGTGTGTTTTTTTCACCTTCTAATCTGCGATAACCTCAGGGACGGAGATGATAGGGGGAGCACAGAAACATTCTACGCTCTACAATTCTGGGGGGACTGCATGGTCACCTGTGCTGCTGAGTTCGCCATGCTGACCAAACAGGAAATGAAATTCAAAAGTTCCCGGGGCTTTACCTATGTACCTGGCTAGTGCATCAGAGTTCAAAGTGCTGTCCAGAGCGGTCACAATGGAGCACTCTGGGATAGCTTCCAGAGGCCAATACCGTCGATTTGCGTCCGCACTACCCCAAACTCGACTCCTCGTCGGGGAGGAGTACAAAAGTCAATTTTAAGAGCCCTTTATGTCGACAGAACGAGGTTGGTTGTGTGGACGCAGTCGTTTTTAAATCGACCTAACGCGGCTAAATTCAACCTAACCCTGTAGTGTAGACCAGGCCTTAGTTATTTGCTGAATGTTTAGATTGTAAACTCTTCAGGGCAGGCACTCTCTTTTAATTACTATTTATGTTTATGGTGCCTAATGAGGCCATGTTCCCTGATTGGGGCCCCGTGGTGTTACTGACATAAAAATAATAAATAATACTTTGCTATTATTTACTTTTTATTATTATCCTGATAAGAAATGACAGGAGGTTGAACCTCCAAAACTGGCTCTTCCTATGAGATCTGTGTAGATTTTTGGGGAGCCACTGAAGACTTGTGTCATCTGGGCTGAGACCCTAACCTTACACCCCCATTAGCTCCTTGGCAGCAGAGCTGGCTCCTCCAGCTCCTATGGTTCAACTACTCTTGAGGTATGATGGAAATTTACACTGCATAATGGGAACCCCCATGCATATTAATGCTGGCTCAGTCAGCATTAGTTGTGCTGGTTTGCCCCATGGGTTTCAAACAGAGCATAGGATGGATTATGACTAACTCCCAGCAGGCCCCAACTGCTCCTCCCTGTGGGGCATCCACAGCAGGGAGGGGCAGCGTGCTGCAGAGCTGGAGATCCCAACTTCGACACCCAGCAGCTGGGATCTGCAGTTTCATGCTGCACTCTGATTGCATAAGTGGAAGGGAGCACAGGGCTCTATACAAACAGGACTCACTCCTCAGAGGTGTTACCACCTCTAGGGTAGAAATGGGCAGTTGTTCAAAAGCTCACAGGATATTAATCTCCTCTACATGAAGACCTCTGTAATGAGTGGCAAAGGGCCAGAATTCACAGCAGTCATATTTTTGCCATGCAGTTCTACAATTGAAAATGATGTATGTTTTGGGTTGGTTTGTAACTTCACAATGCGCTGTGAGTAAAGATCGGGACATAGCTGCACCATCCCAGGAGCAGAGAACAAATTGTGGCTCAGAGAGTGATAATTCCTCCCCTGCTCTGGATGGGGCAGGCCAGTAAATTACTTCATCTCTCTTCATTCACCAGTTTGCTCTTCCCCATGCACCTAGACATGTGGCTGGTGCAAAGAAGGTGGAGCCACAGCTCCGTCCACTCTCCCATATCTCTCTGCCCCCACCCTTTGCACGCAAGGGGGAGTATTGGGTATGCACCTCCTTCCACTGGAGAAACAGCCCTGACTCACTGAAAGGGGAACAAGGGGCAATGACAGTTTATCTCCTGTGATTTCTTTACACCAATAAATGTGCAGTAGCAGCGGGGCCACCCTTAACAACATCCCAGCTTTCCTTTGCAGTAGTCACCAGCAGAAAAAGAAGAATGTGCAGCTGCCCAACCCCCTAAAAGTTCTGCCTCATAGGAGAAGGAAGAAAAAAGTGCTATCACCTGGCCCCTTCTTCCTTGGGGGGAGGGGGAACTATGGGGTGGTTAACCAGATTGGAAAGTTCAGGGGCTGGTTTTGGCTCATTTCAGAAAACCAGTAACTGGATCAGTTGTTCTTCGAAGAGGACTTTGCTCTAATATGATACATAATTTATATCCAGCATATTAGCAATAACATGTGGTGAGGAGAGTGCTATACCTGCAGTAAATGACTGTTCAGTGCTGGCGAACCGCTCAGCTTTGCCGTCGGCATTTACCCTACCTTGCACCCAGCCATTTACTGCATGGCATACTATTTCAACCATGCTTTGACTTCTTAATTAAAAGCACTCCTTTTAAAAGAGCAGTAGGTTCAGTTTTAGTAACTGCCATAATAATCTCTACACTTCAATATGAAGTGCTAAGAGGTAGTAAAAATTTATGACACCCATTCAGACTCAGTAAAATATTAGTTAAAAATGCATGACACAGCATGTCATTTTGTGGCAGGATGCACGTAATACCATTCAGAGGTTTAGGGGGGAAAAAAAAAACCCACTGCACTTTTTGAGCCAATATTCCATGCCAATTCAAACTAATTATCTGGCACTCTTTTTTTTTTTTTTCAAGTGGGTGGGAGGTCTGTGAAACCTTTTCATGCTGCTCCTGAACTGGTGAACACTCTACTTTTCATGCTATCTGAATTTCTCCTAAGGGTGTGGTAAACATGAAATGTTTGGAAACCGAATAACAGGCCCAGTGGGATTCTCACATTTGTCTCACAAAGGATATCTCAGGCAATCACCTCAAGACAATCTTCTCAAACCTCATTTGTTGCCAAAGCTAACATAAATGTTCACAATAATAACAAGCAATTAACACTTCTACCAGGTAGCTCTTTGCATCCATAGATCTTTCAACACTTTACAAAAGCGAGAAAGGGTTACAATCTTGCAGTTTACAAATGGGGAAACTAAGGCGCATAAAGTTAAACCTAAAAATTTCAAACATGGGTTCTTAAAGTTAGGTACCCAAATGTTTATTCAGGCCCTCAAGTAAGTGGGCTGATTATCAGACATGCCGAGTACCTGCAGCTTCCATTGGCTTCAGCCAGTGATTGTGGGTAATTCTGAAAACCAGGATACTTTTATTCTGGTGCTTAAGTATAGATTTAGATGACTAATTTAGGCAGCAACACTTATAAATATTACCCTAAGTGACTTGCCCAAGGTTGCACTGCAAATCTCTGGTGTAGCTGAGAAGAGAGCCCAAGTATTCTGACTCAAAGCCCAGGAAATGAATATGGGGAGAATGTATTAAAGATTTTTAAAAATGATAGCACCTTTACTGGAGCAGTTTTAAATGCAAGGGCTGCCTGGCTTCTCCTCTAATCAATACCTCTTTCTCAGGTAAAGCAACAAAAGCAGTTCAACAGAGAGCAGCTATGGGGGGGGGGGGGTGAAAACATATTTCCCCCACACAATGCCCTCTATGAATAATGGGGTGAGCAGGCAGCTCTGGACCTGTCTCTCTACAATAGTAGTAATAATAATACTTGAAACATTTTGTCTCCAAAGCACTTTACAAACATTAACTAATTCAGCAGACAATTAGGAAGCTATACATGGCCCACGCTATCAGGATCCCATTGCTTCTGTCAGCTTTCCTTTCACTGCTGACTCCTGAATTAGCAATGAAGTACTACTGCCTCATATGCACTCAGACAAAGTTATAAAGAACATCAGTCATGATAAATTATGCTAACATGTATTAGCAAAGAAGAATGTAATCTTTTCAACCATGCATTTATAGCTTTGGCAAGGAAAGATGTGGTCCTGTTGCTAAGGCACTGAGCTGGAACTCAGGAGATCTGTTTAAATCTCTGGCTCTGCCATAGACTACCTGTGTGACTTTTGGCAAGTCACTTTATCTCACTGTGCCTCAGATCCCAACCTATCAAACTAGCCTAAGCATCTTCCTTTCTCCCATCATTTGTTGTTCAGATACCACAGGGTTGGAAATGGCATAAGAATCTGAATAAAATTTGTGTCTCACCTATGATGGGGGAGGTGGAGTTACAAAGGGTAGGTAGGGCTTTGACTTTCAATGAGAGTTGAGTGCATCTAAAAATCTCCCCATTTCGATTGTAAATTCCTTGGGGCAGAATAAGCGTTTGTACAGAATTTAGCACAGTAGAGACCTCTACCTGCTACTGTATGTAACTGAGGAACTCCTGGGTGTCATTGGTGTGCATAGGGTTTTACCGGGATCCCCTAGGTTGGATATCTGCATAATAGTTCACTGAAATGTGGCATGAGAGATCTCTACTGAGAGCCAGGAGCCCACTGGTTGACATAATCATTGTGAAATATATGTATGGATAATATTTAAGGAAATATGTATCTATACTGAAAATGAACATGCATCGGTCTGCACTGCTTTGGATCGTTATCGAGCAGAACCCGTCATCAGCATGGATGCATGTCTTCTGGAATGGTGGTTGAAGCATGAAGGGACATATGAATCTTTAGCGCATCTGGCACGTAAATATCTTGTGACGCCGGTTACAACAGTGCCATGTGAATGCCTGTTCTCACTATCAGGTGACATTGTAAACAAGAAGCGGGCAGCACTATCTCCTGTAAATGTAACCAAACTTGTTTGTCTGAGCGATTGGCTGAAGTAGGACTGCATGGACTTGTAGGCTCTAAAGTTTTACATTGTTTTATTTTTGAATGCAGTTATTTTTTTGTACATAATTCAACATTTGTAAGTTCAACTTTCATGATGAAGAGATTGCACTACAGTACTTATATAAGGTGAACTGAAAATACTATTTCTTTTGTTTTTTACAGTGCAAATATTTGTAATCAAAAATAAATATAGTGAGCACAGTACACTTTGTATTCTGTGTTGTAATTGAAATCAATATATTTGAAAATGTAGAAAACATCCAAAAATATTTAAATAAATGATATTCTATTATTGTTTAACAGTACAATTAAATGTGTGATTAATCACAATAAATTTTTTAATCACTTGAAAGCCCTAATTTCAAACCAAGAACTGCATCTCTTATTACTATAACCTACTCTGTATTTTCCTTTTTTTCCTGGGAGTTTTAATAAATAATTTTTATTTATCTTTTGAAAAAATATTTTTCTGAGCGCAAGCTAGAAAATGACATCAATCCTAGAGCAAAATAACCAATTTAAAACATCAAGGGATCAGTCAAAAGGGTCAGAGCCGATACTGAGCGTTTGCACATTCATATGTTGAATATAGCGTACTCATGTTTTCCCATTCATCTTGTATATTCATCAGCAGGGGAATTATTTTCCAAATGTGTATCTTGATTGTCTGGTATTTTGATACACTGGGCCTGAGAGTCATTGCACAGCACATGAAGTTTATGTCAGAAAAACACGGAATGCTTAAATTGAATGATCCACATGTTAGCATCACAGAGCAATATAAGCAAGAATGTCACAAAAATGCAAGTCCCTCACTTCAGGCTTCTAGTGAATGTGTATATGTGGTTTTATCAAAGGTGTCTCTTGGCAGCCTTGTTTCTGGACATTTTGAAATGTTTCTGTTTCATCTCAGTGCCCAACAGTGACCTCAGTGTTTTCAAGAACAGAACAAATAGCTGCTAGAAAAAGGAGTTAAAGTAGCCTTACTGAACACATAAATTGGCAAGTGTATCTAATAATTGCATGGGTTCAGCATTTTTCTGCGATAAATGAGTAAACTTTAAATGTATCTCTGAGATGTACTATCACAGGCATTGCCATGGGCAAGTTTTATCCAATGATGAAACAGCAAGGCCTAGTGAGATAAAGATGATAGAAGGGGTACTATCAGGTGGCAGCTGGGTAATTACAACTCTCTATTTGGGCTCTGTAGTGATGCTGCATGTGATAAGTGGAGAATAATGAAGAAAAAGGAGTAGTGATAATGCAGGAGCTAAATGGTAGAAAATAGCCTATCAGCCCACAGTCCTCTGAGTGCCTATGGGGACTTTGAACTATCTTCTTCAGTTTTCAACCACAGAAAAAATACTCTCTCTCTTTCTTCTTCCTTTGCTAAATTTATGTCTGGTGGGACAAAAGGAAAAACTGAAAGGAAATCAAGGGTATGTGAAGAGAATATGACCTTTTCAAATAACTCTGAAGGTCACTGTGTAATTATTCTAAAATAAAAGTATCCTGTAATCTTTTTTGTACCCACAAAAGATGCACATACATTTTTTAATACAATTCTGCACAATGTTGTTGGGGATCATATTTTATGAAAGGTCAACTAAAGTATTTGTAATTATATCTTGTTGAGTTCTTCCTCAGAAGAACACAAATGTCATTTGTTACTACACAGTCAGACTGTGATTAAAGCAAAAGACAGGCCAAAGACAAATTCATTGAATGTAAACCAAAATTCTGTTTTCTCACCAAGGATTTCATTTTGCAGCTTCTGAGCAAAATACAGGAGGGGAAAAAACAAGAACTTGTTATTGCAACTTTCACCCTGGTTCTTTTTCTATAAATAGTGGTTCACTTTACAGCTTTCAGTGAGTGTGGGGCCGAGTAGTGTTTGCGTATTTCCTTAGAGCTCCACTCCCCCACTCCAATTAATAACACAAATAAAAGGATAATGCCAATACACTCCTTCCACTTAGGAGTTCTGACTTGTGTCAGAGACATTGGATTTGTGTGTGTGTGTGTGTGTGAGAGAGGAAGGGAGAGAGAGAGAGCGAGCGCTACAACCGCCACTTAAAGATGAGTTGAAAAGAATTTTGACAATTTCCCCTCATATTTAGCTGAATAGTCAGCCACACAGTATTCCTTTACAGTTCATTTTTATTTTTCTCCTTAGAACCTTTAACATCCAGCCTTGCTCAGATTACTGTATATCAACCTAAGGGTGGGGAGGGATAGCTCAGTGGTTTGTGCATTAGCCTGCTAAACCCAGGGTTGTGAGTTCAATCCTTGAGGGAGCCATTTAGGGATGGGGCAAAAATCTGTCAGGGATAGTACTTGGTCCTGCTGTGGAGGCAGGGGACTGGACTTAATGACCTTTCAAGGTCCTTTCCAGCTCTATGAGATAGATAAAAAAAAAAATGCGCTTGCTCATGGTATATGTGTGATGTTGCATCAATGGCAGTACCTTGCTGGGGCATAGAGCCAGTCTATGGGGAAGAGAAAGATTCCATAAAGGATCATTGTTGATATATGGGGTAGATATCACTGGTCCAAGGATGAGAGAAGGGAATTTTATATAATGCCTGGGTTTTGGAGACTTAAATGCTAAAGTTGCTCATATTGCTATGTTGAGGGAAAACTGACAAAAACATTTCCTAGCCAATTGTAGAGAGAGAATTTTTAACTGATCTGCTTCAGTGCCCAAAGTCACATGACCTGAAGGAAAATTTGGCTAAAGCACTCTCATACTACAGTGATGAGGGCAGTATAAGAAATAGATTTTAAATAGAATCAAATAGTTGTTTATAGGCTGAAAATCTCATAACTAAAAATGTAAGGAAATTCCCAGGAAAGGTAGTTTGCATTCAAAGCATCTATTTGCTTTTTGCCATTACTATTCAGTGTATACTTTACTATCTTGTTCAAAAATGCTAAATATGCTAGGCTAATTGCCATGGTTTTGCAGCATAGACCATTTTCCAGAGGGCATTTAAGATGAATCTCACCAACTTTAAGTTTAGGCTAATTTGCTTTGTTTCATTTAAAATATGGGTCCAAAAGGAGATAGATAAATATCATAGAATCAGATGTTCGTGGTGGAAAAGAACTCTCAGGTCATCCTAGTCAGCCAGTGCTTACCCCCATTGAAATAATGGAGTTTTGCCATTGACCCAATAGCCTGATTCT
>NW_020664372.1:19908690-19964215 GCF_002925995.2 Terrapene triunguis | reverse complement strand
TCAGAAGAATTGCTTTGTCTTGTGATTGAACAACAAATTATGCCCTGAGGCAAGGGCCTGAAACAGACTTGAACATGACACTGGTTCTTTCCTGAGCTGGTGAGAGAGAGCCAACCAGTTTATACTCCTCCTGCTCTCCTGCCTCAATTTCCTGTGACGTCAACTTTATATAACTCCATTTGTCCACTTCGCCAACAACCATTTCTGCATTCATTCCCACGCTGCTCCCAATGCTTGGAACACTACCCTGAGCTGATCTGCAAAGCTTCGACATTATCCTCATTTAAAGCTCTCTCTTGAAGATCCACTTCTTCTGGAATGCCTACAAGAAAATAGCTGTCTAATTCATCTACCTCTTTATTATCATTGATCAGCATTCATGAATGAACTACTTATTTATTGTATATAAAGGCAGGGGGGTATATGGACACTGTAACTGAAGCTGGGAATTGGTGTAAGAGAAAGATGAGAGAGCTGAATTCTGGACAGAGGACTGAGGGACGAGAATTTACTTTATTTCACTTAAAAGTGAAAACACAACTGTGTAATTAATGACATGCCTATTATCGCTGATCACATTTTCTTCAGTATTCTGAATACCTTTTTCTTCTTCAGCATGTTTTTCTTGGACCAATAAATTATCTCCTGCCACTGAAAACAATCCCACTTCTATCTTTTTTTTTCATATGAAATACTTGAAGTTAGAAACTCACCATGGTTTCTACAACTAAATTAAAATCCAAAGCATCTTCTAATTCAGATGGCCAAAATGACCAAACCAGTGAATTTTTCATCATTATGAACCTGATATACTTGCCACCTAACTCAATGGGAATTTTGACTTCATTAATAGGTCTGGGCCCTTTTTCTACTCCTACTCTTTGATTATCTAGCGTCTCAACCGTAAAATGCATATCTCCTTGTGTACCTCCTTACAGCAACTTATTGAAACTGAGTCCTTGGACCACAAACCTCCATCACTTTCCAGTCTTTTTTCCCCCCTACCAATCTCCTTTTTACTCCTCAGATTGCTAGGCATATACCAGGAAAATGCAGGAAGAAATATGTATAATTTTCACATTCATTCATTCCCTCGCTCGAATAGTTTGCCTGCCACTTATCTCTATCAGTAAATCTCTGTATTTATAGTACAAGGTTTTAGACAGAAACAGGCTTTTGACACAAGTTCATAATCATATGAGACCACAAGTCTGTTTATTGGTATGATTTCCCATTTACCAATTGCAGTTTGAAGACAATAGTACAATTCTATATATTGACTCAGCAGAGTTACAATAAATTGGATCTTATCAAATTCTGGATACTCCTTTTAAAAAGTAACTAGTTTTTGTAATCTGAGATACAGTATTTCAATGTTTTGGCTGTATTTCAAGCAACAGTAGTGGTGAAAAACTACTGATAGTAAAATGTAGAATAACTAGGCCATTAAGACCACCAAATGTTTCATTTCTTCATACATTTTATGCAAATTGGTACTGAGTAGACTTAATCTGATTAGTTTCTCCCCTTTACTAATAAAACGATCACTCTAAAATTGATGGAAGTGAAGTATCAAAACATTTTCCCATTAAATACTTATATATATTTGGAGATCTGATAGGCTGCACACTCAAGGAAGAGGTACTCATATTACAATGCAGACAATCTTTTTCAATGACTTTGCCTAGAACTTTGCCAAATTGGAGAGCCACTTCCCCACCGAATGGCATTACAGCCAGCCACACAATAATCACTTTTGGGCCCTGATGTTGTGTTGTGATCACTCTTTTCTCATTATTTTCTGGCTGCTGATAGGGAAGAGAATATTTCCCTCATCCCTCATCTCTCACTCTTTTACCTCACTTTCTGGGTTCATGAGGAGACAAGGAGCGGTCCTGATGTCTCTTGTCTGTTTGTTCAGCGTTATCTGACAGGTACGAACTCACATACAAATGAACAGCACAATAACCTATGGGGGTCTGAAGAGCTGCATCTGGTTTCAGAACCACACAGTGAGAATACAGCCAACAACCGGAATAATGTAACTATGTGAACCCAAAGAGCTTCTGTCCAGCACAGCATTAAGAGAAGGGTGTTGACCCAAAGCTACTGTTCTGTTGTTCTAATTGGCTTTGACAACTGGCTGCATTCAAAGGTTTCTTCTATGTGAGTGAAAACCTTCTGGTGATTCTACACTACAGTGATAGGATAGGACTCAATGAGAAGAGCTGCTCTCCACATCTCTGAATGATATCTCATATCTTGTTTGAAAGCTGATATACCCTCCAACTCCACTGAAGCTATTTTAGTTAAGCTACAACAATTCAGTTGGCTAAATCCTTACTAGTGATATGTGGTTAGAGATCACCCAGAGCTGATACTGGGTGTGTGGATCTTGTCCTTAAGAAACTTTAAGATCCTTATTATTTTCTCAGCGATTTCAGTGGAAGTCTTAACAATAACTAAGGATGGTCAGAGATGACATTGTCAGTAAGGACATTAATTCAAATGTGCATCAAAAGAGAATGGCATGACAGAGATTAATGACAAAAAAAGCTCTCCCACAAAAATTCTCATTCTAGCTGCACAACCTGTGATTAGTTCACTTAATCAAATTTCCAATTAAGCTGAAGACAATGTCAGAAAGGCACAAGTCATCTAATGGATAGTAGTAAGCATGGGCTAGTAGAGGAACAATTTAGGACTGGTGTTTGATGGCTGAAGAGATCCTGCCATGAATTCCCCTGTGAAGGAAATTCTCAAATAGAATTTGAATTCTATTTTTGCCAAGAAAATGAGTTGGTTTTAATAATTACTATAATGTTATTGGTTTTACAAGAGTTGATATCTTCAACTGAAATCAACATGACTATAGTTCCACAATTAACACTTAGAATCTGTAATATACAAGGTTCAAATAGTTCAGCATGAACACAAGCCAGAGAGGTGTATCAGTGAATGGCTAGAAATGGATTCACATAACCACAACAGCATGGGAATTTATGACGCCTCGAGTGCTTTACAAAAAACTTGCCCTATGCTGGAGAGCAAGACTTAGAGGTTTTCATAACGTTTAACATATTAAAAGGTTGATTGTAATCTGCACAATGGAAAGTAAGGGTATATCTATACAGCCGACGATAAAGTGCAGCCGCGGCTCTCCCTGCACTGTAATAAAACCACTTCCGCGAGGGGAATAGCTACCAGCACTGGGAGCGTGGCTCTCAGTGCTGGGTCACTGTCTACACTGGCACTTTACAGTGCTAAAACTTACATCGCTCTGGGGGGTGTTTTTGTGGCAGTGTAGACAAGGCCTTAGTCTCATAGTTAAGGCCCTGGACTGGGACTCAAGACATCTGGGTTCAAATTCCTACCCCTGCCATAGACTTTCTGTGTGACTTTGAACAAGTCACTTAATAATTATGTGCCTCAGTTTCCCATCTGTAAAATGAGGATAATAGAAACGTGGGGCTGGAAGGAACCTTGACAGGTCATTTAGTTCAGCCCTCTGTGCTGAGGCAGGACCGAGTAAACCTAGAACATCCCTGACAAGTGTTTGTCCAACCTGTTCTTAAAAAACCTCCAGTGATGGGGATTACGCAACCTCCCTTGGAAGCCTAGTCCAGTATTTAAATACCCTTCTCGTTAGAAATTTTTTCCTAATATTTAGTTTAAATCTCCCTTGCTGCAGATTAAGTCCATTACTTTTTGTCCTACCTTCAGTGGACATGGAGGACAATTGATCACTGTCCTTCTTATAACAGTCCTTAGCATAGTTGATATCAGGTGCCACCTCAGTCCTCTTTTCTCAAGACTAAACATGTCCAGTTTTTTAACCTTTCCTCACAGATCAGGTTTTCTAAACCAGTCATCATTTTTGTTGCTCTTCTCTGGACTCTCTTTAATTTATCCACATCTTTCCTAAAGTGTGGCATCTAGAACTGGACATAATATTCCAGCTGAGGCCTCACCAGTGCTGAGAAGTGAGGGACATTTACTTCCATGTCTTATGTATGACAATCCTGTTAATACACCCCAGAATAATATTAGCCTTTTCACAATTGCATCACATTGACTCATATTCAATTTGTGATCCACTATAACCCCCAGATCCTTTCCAGCAGTACATCACCTAGCCAGTTATTCCCCATTTTGTAGTTGTGCTTGATTGATTTTTCCTTCCTAAATGTATTACTTTCCACTTGTCTTTATTGAATTTCATCTGGTTGAATTCAAACCAATTGTCCAATTTGTCAAAGTAGTTTTGAATTCTAATCCTGCCCTCCAAAGTGCTTGAAATCCCTCCCAGCTTGGTGTCATATGCAAATGTTATTAGTATATTCTGCACTCCATTATCCAAGTCATTAAAGAAAATACTGAATAGTACCAGATGCAGGACTGATTCCTGCAGGACCCCACTAGATGTGGCCTCCCAGTTTGACAGCGAACCATTTATAACTACTCTGTCAGGGTTCCCTCCCCACTCTGCACTCTGGGGTACAGATGTGGGGACTCGCATGAAAGACCCCCTAAGCGTATATTTTACCGGCTTAGGTTAAAACTTCCCCAAGGCACAAATTCCTTTCCTGGTCCTTGGACGGTATTGCTGCCACCACCAATGATTTACTCAAAAATTCAGGAAAGGGTCACTTGGAATCCCTATTCCCCCAAAATATCCCCCCAAGTCCCTTCACCTCCTTTCCTGGGGAGGCTTGAGAATAATATACCAACCAATTGGTTAGCAATGTGAGTACAGACCAGACCCTTTGCCTTCAGGACACTGAAAATCAATCAGGTTCTTAAAAGAAGAACTTTATTTATAAAGAAAAAGTAAAAGAATCACACCTGAAAAATCAGGATGGAAGGTAACTTTACAGGGTAAATAAAAAGATTTAAAACACAGAGGATTCCCCTCTGGCTCAGCTTCACAGTTACAAAAACAGGAATAAAACTACCTCTGTAGCCTAGGAAAATTCACAAGCCAAAACAAAAGATAACCTAATGCATTTCCTCGCCCTACTTACAATTTCTGTAATTTTAGATGGATCATTCCAGGCATATCTTCAGGAGATGTTGTACTGCTTGGTCTCTCCCTCCGTCTGGAGAGGGAACAACAAAGAGAGAGCACAAACAAAACCTTCCCCCCAGATCTGAAAGTATCTTCTTTCCTCATTGATCCTTCTGGTCAGATGACAACCAGTTATTTGAGCTGATTAACCCCTTACAGGTAAGACAATTCAGTACAGCTGCCAAGGAGGGATTTTGTGCTACTCTTCTCTTTATATTTATGACATACTCCATGAGCATGGTCTTTAACAAGTTATGCACCCACCATATAGTAATTTCATCTAGATCACATTTCCTTTGCTTATGAGAATGTCATGTGGCAGTATGTCAAAAGTTTTACTAAAATCTAACTATACCATGTCTACTGCTTTCCCGCATCTACTAGGCCAGCAGTCCTATCAAAGAAGTAAATTAAGTTGGTTTGGCATGATTTGTTCTTGATAAATCCATGCTGCCTATTCCTTATAACTCTATTATCCTCTAGGTGCTTATAAATTGAATGATTAATAATTTGCTCCAGTATCTTTCCATGTAACAAAGTTGGCTAACTGGTCTATAATTACCCAGGTCCTCTTTGTTCCCCTTCTTAAAGATATGTTTGCTCTTCTCCAGTCCTCTAGCACCTCGCCTGTCCTCCATGAGTTCTCAAAAATAATCACTAATGATTCCGAGATTGCTTCAGCTAATTTCTTAAGTACCCTGAGGGAATTTCATCAGGGGAATTATCCCTTATCTGCCAATTTCAGAGGTCTTGCACCTTCCTCTGAAACATCTGCAGCTGGCTGCTGTCACAGACAAGATAGTGGATTAGATGGACCATCTGTGTGATCTAGTAGGGCAATTCCTATGTTCTGGTGTCTTGTCTGTTCAGATTGTAAACTCTTCGGGGCAAGGACTGTCTCTTGTTATGTATTTACACAGTACCAAGTACAAAGGGAGGCCTGATCTCAGCTGGGGCCTCTAAGCACGACTAATAGAAATTAGTAACCACACAACATTTATTTATTGTTCACTAGTACTTTAGTTATATGTCTATTTAGTTGTGTATAATAGCTCTACTTTACCAATGATATAAGACCTGTCTCCTCTGTATATCAAGACCAGTGTGAAAATCTGTACCAGGGTCACATATTCCCTTATTGAAATAAACTTGAAAAAAGTACATTTATATTTTTAAATAAGTGGCAAGCTACTTGCACATCTATGGATGTTGGCCAAGTCTTCAGCTTAAGACTTCCTTTTTTCTCTTGTTTAATTTGCTCCCTGATCATCACCTCTCTGCTCAGAATGACTGAGAGCACAGCCCACTTTTTCAGCTGGAAGCTGGAGTTTGCAGCCCGTTTGGAGGCCACTTTAAGCACCCTTGCAACAAGAACATGTCCAATGGATAAGTTTGGGACTCTTGTCTCTTTTCAAAGTTTCATCAACTGGCAAAAATAAAATTTTTGACTTCTCTGATTCAGGAAACCTCTTTTGAAGTGATTCCCGGTTAGTGTTTGGTGGATCAGTACTTCTGAATTGGAAAATTTGGTTGGGAACCAGCATTTGTTACAGATTGTCATATGGCTTATCAATCAATAGCTAAAATTTTTCCCATATAAGGTGTAAACAGTTCTCAGTTAATGATGTAACTGTATAGCATTTTAGTTATATGTAACTGCCAGATTTTAGTTCGTATAATTTAAAGCTGTCTTCAATAAGGAGGGCAAGGGAGGGAAAGCTAAGCAGATGAAATTCAGCTTCGGTAAATGTAAGTTAATTCATACTGGCAAAAAGAATCTAAACTACTAACAGAAGCTAGACATAGGCCTTATTCAAAACCCTGCATCCAAACCATTGATGTAGTTCAAAATCTGAACATCTCTGTGCCTTAGTTTCTTTCTCTATCGATAAAATGGGGATAATCCTTATCTACCTCATAGGGATGTTGTGTGGAGTACTTGATAACTGTTTTTGTAGTGATCTGAAGGCATAACATTCTAAATATTGTGAACTTGGTATAAGTACGGTTTGAGGACCAATTCCTTAGGTATGGGCCACTGCTGGAGGCAAGATAAAGGATTTGATGGGCCAACACTATGATCTAGCATAGCAAATTCTATGTTCCTAAATAAATGTTAATTCTAAGGAAATTGTAAACTTTGGCCGAAACCTGTCTAACATATGTTCCTAAAGTTAAGCACTTAAATCCACATTTAGGCATGTAGATTCATAGACTCATAGAGTTAAAGGCCAGAAGAGACCATTACATCATCTAGTCTGGCTACCTTATCTCACAGGCCATTCAATTTCACACAGTTGCTCCAGTGTTGAACCCAATAACTTGTGTTGGGCTAAAGCATGTCTTCCAGTCTTGACTTGAAGACACCAAGAGATGGGGAATCTATCACTTCCCTTGGTAGTTTGTTCCAGTGGCTAATCAACCTCACTGTTAAAAATGTGGGCCTAATTTCTAACTTGAATTTGTCTGGTTTTAATTTCCAGACATTGGTTCTTGTTATGCCTTTCTCAGGTTGATTATGGAGCCCATTAGTACCTGGTATTTTCTCCCCATGAAGGTACTCAAACTCTGTAATCAAGTCATCTCTCAATCCTCTTTTTGATAAACTAAACAGATTGAGCTGTTTAAATCTCTCACTTCAAGGCATTTTCTCAATCCTGCAAATCATTTGTGGCTCTTTGTTGCACCCTTCCCCATTTTTCAACATATTTTTAAAACGTGGACACAAAACCTGTAGGCAGTATCCCAGTATCCATCATCCAATGCTGCTAACAGGTAAAATCCCCTTTCTACTCCAACTCATTTCTCTCCTGTTCATACATCCCATGATCACAATAGCTTTTTGTCAGGTGTCACACTGGGTGCTCATGTCGAGCTGCTGGTCCACTATGACTCCTAAATCCTTTCTGGAGTCACTTCTTTCCAGAATACAGAAAATGTATTGACAAACAATATATAGGGAACCAGGGGATAAGTTACTATAGGACCAATGAAAACTGAAATAGGAAGACCTTGATTGAAGATGTGAGAGGTGCTAAAGTGAAGAATAGATTTACATTAAACGACTGATAAATTATCCAACCAAATAAACCAAGTCTAAAAACAATGGCTGGGAACAAAGCTGACAGTATAACCACTAGTATTGTTCTCAGAAAACTAACGCAAGTAAATCAATGGGCAAAGATGGTTTGCATCTCAGAAAATTCGGAGAACACTATGACCACCTGGCAACCCTGTAAAGGCTCATATGTTCAATTTGCCCTTAGTATCAGGCACAGTACTAGATAAACAGAAAGTAGTACTCATGTTACAGCATTTTTTAAAGAAAAAAATGGTGTAAACTAGATAACTGTATGCCAGCCAATCTAATATCAGTCCCAAATACATTTCTGGAGTCAGTTATACATATAATTGAATGGAATAAAGATGGTCTTAACAAAAATAGGTTATGCCTGACAACCTAATTTCTTTTTCTGAAGAAGTCAGTGACTATTAAGAAGAAAAATGCTTACAATGTTGTCTATCGACTACTTAGTAATACTTTAGATAAAGAACCACAAAAATATTTGATTCTACACTGGCCAACTTAAGCAAGGAATGCAGATATGCAAATTGGATAGCAAATTGGCTTAATGGGAGGAAGCCAAAATCATTATAAATGACAATGGGTTCCAGTGATGAGAAGTCACTAATGGGATAAATGACCTAATCCACAACTGACTTGTAGAGTGGCAACATCTATTGAGACACCAAAACTGGAAATATTGGTAATACCTCAAGTGACATGAACCATATTTTAAAAGTTTAAAGTACATTAGGGAGTGGTCTATGAAATAGTTCATTCATTTCAACATGAATGAATGTGAAGTGTTTCATTTTGGATCTAACCCTTGAAAAGCAACCTGTATGTTGCTAAATAAAGAGTTGGAATGTGCTGACAATGGTTGAAATGATTAGTATGAGGAAGATGTACAAAGAATACATTGCTCAACTACAGCAAAACTGTAGAAAATAGGACCCGAGATTGTATGAGAAACAAAAACTTTCTTGGTTTATCTAAACATCACTGAATATGTATATGTGTATGTGTGTGTGTAAGAGTATCCCCCAAAATATTACATTATTATTTAAAGTTTTAAGTGGGTACAATTTTTCATCTTAGGGTACTTCACATTACAGCTGTAGGTTTTAGTGTGTTGTTTTTGTTAATTATCCATCATACACTAACAGAGATACTATGGGATAAATATTAATTACTGGCTAAATTTGCAAGGCTTTACACTCAACTTCATGGCATTTGTCTGTTTGGATGTTACACAATAACTTTTGAGCTGGGAAATAACTTTTGTCTGGGAAATATATGCAGAGAAATCAGGAACTCTACTATTTTCCTCACCAATACTATGCAATGTAACTGAGAGAGAAATATGGGACTCTCACAGTATTGCATAAGATGTTTGGGAGTTTGAAGAGAAGCATATGTGTTTAGCATCTGCAGGCCTTACCTTGGACCAGCTTCTGTTTGAGATTTGCTGCAGACACTTATGTAAGGTCTCAGAATGGGTGATATGTTCCACATGCATTTCTCCTGCAGTAAAGTAAATCATGATTATGCTGATTAAAATATTTTATCTCCCTTTAACATTATTTGGATTAGCTGCCAAAATTCAGGCTCCTTGCCCCTTCCTAGGGCTTGCTGCATGGCACACAAATGAGCTTTGGTCAATTTAGTTCTAACAAAGATAGCTAATTCTTTTGTCTTTTGTTCCATTTATTTTGTGAGATGCACCTCTTCCAGCTCTTTCTGTTCAGCATTTGTTGCTGCTTTTTCAGCATTCTCATGTCCTTTCAAGTGATTTTTCTTTCCTTTTTATTTATTTATTTATTTTGAGCAGCAGTAAATACCAGCTCTATCTGTTTTGCGCTTCTCTCATTCTGCTTTTAGGGTAGCTTTGAATGCTGTGAGATTTGTTATTTCCTGCAGGCATGCAACTTTGCCTCAGGTGCTTCTCTGGCTGGCTCCATGTTCATGGAATTTCATCCCATTTCTTTTTCATGTTTCTCCAAGTCTACTTTAATGGCTACTTCCTTCTCTTGCAATGGATCTTGGTGAAGTTTCAAATTTAGCTCGTCAGCCATGTTTACCATCTACTTCCTTCTCTTGCTGCATTTAAGTTAATGTCACTTTATTTCAGTGTGCTGTTTTATTGCTGATTTCTTGCAGGAGCATCCTCCAAATTCTCCAGGTTCTGCTCTACGCCTTTGTCAAGGATTAGTTTTTAGCATCCTACAAAAGCAGAAAATTTAGCTTATACACTGTGGCTTTTTATTTCCAATTCCAACTCTACAAAGGACAGCTCAAAGGGAAATTATTAATGTACATTGCTTTCCTTCCTTTCCCTTTGGGTCTCCTATTTGTCAAGTTGGAGAAAGTTAAAACTAATGGGAAACATGAACCTTCTTTGTGATTATGAATATTCAACATTACTTAAGATTTCCTGCCTGTTGAGATAAACACAACACTTGAAGTTTAACTGTGATATGTTTGAGAACCAAGAAAAATTGTACGGCCTGTGTACATCCATTTACAGCCCAGTGCAAAGTAGGGAAAATGGGATCAAAATGCTTAGACGGGCTTCCTGTCCCCCAGTGGCCACATGACAGCCTCCATTCTCCCAATATTGCAGAAGCTCAACTGCTTGAGGGTGCTCTGAAGGTTTTGAGGGTGGGGGGTCTTTGGAATGGGAAAGAAGCAAGAAGCCAGGGAGCAGGTGCACTCTATGGCGTACTTCCTGGTCTACCTAGTGGATTTCCAGGTAGAATTCCACTGAGAAGTTAGTGCTGCTAATTGTTCTTTATTAACTCCTTTTCTAAGGCACAGGAAGGGCTTGGTGCACAGCCACAGAGGGGAAGCTATGGCGGCTTAGAGCGACACAGAATGACAAACCATCCGATTTTCTCACAAAGCCTTAGCCTTTGTGTGGATTGAAGGCCATACCACTGGTCACATCCACAAACTGCTCCCCCGAAAAGGAGACTTCATCAGTAACTCCCTGGAATAAACCTAGCTGAGTTTTCTCAGCATCTTTCATCTTCCGTGGGTTCTTCTACTACAAAGGAGCATTAATCCCTAAATGAACATTTTTACTTTTTTTATTCTTTGAATGACACTTCTTTTAACTGTCTTTCCAGTGCTGACACACCTTTCTTCACCATCGTAATCATTGGTATTAACATAATGTGGACAATAAGGAAGCAAGGAACCTACTGATCTTTTATAGGGCACTCCTGTCCATTCTTCTTATTTAATGGAGATTGTTAGTGATTTGGAGGCAGGGTACCTATCTAGCTGTAAAGCACTATGCACTCCAATTGTACTCTATCAATATTAAACAGTATTAATAATTAAAATATACAAAAATTATGTTATTTCAAACTGCCTCTCTGTAACAAAAATCTGCACATTCTCCTTATTTAAATATCATGACAAGTGGCCTGCCAAGCACACAATCACTGATGTTATCAATAAAAGCAAAACCAAAAAATGGCAAAAGCAAAAATACAAACAGTACCGCGACTAATAAATCAGTCTAGGTTTTCTAGTGCACCCCCCAACTTCAAATTGTCCAGTATACACATTGTCCTACATGTATGTCTGTCAGAGTGCAACCTTTTTAGGGTAAGAAATGAATAGATATATAGGTGTATCTCAGTCACTTAACTAAATAGATATTATTTGTAATTAGCATTACATTTATGAGTTACTAGTTTTCCATGTTCAACAAAAAGAAGAAAAGTGAAATGATTCTCAGTTTATTAATACATTTGGAAATGAAAGGCAAGTATATCTTTTATTTAATCAAATCCTATACAAAGAGCAGAAATGGGCTATGATTTCATGATTTTATATGGTACCAGATAGGAAACACAAATTTCCTTCAAGAAACGACGCAAAACATGCAGCAGTCAATGAAGCAGGAGTTATGGTCAAAGAAACAGCTTGAAGAATGGGACTCAGCGACGTGTTTAAAGTTAAGTACATGCTTATGTGTTTTGTTGCACTGAGGCTAATGATTTAAAATGTGCAAATTCTTTCCTGATAAATTACAATTAATCAGAAAATGAACATATAAAATGGCATTGTGTTTGCAATATTTATTCACCCATATATTATTTTTAATCTATATCAATGGGTTCTTAATGTATTATATTGCATAAATTGTTAAGACAGTGGTTTCTTCAATTTTGCTGAATGTATAGTAGTCAAAACACAGATATGTTCTCTTTTCATAACTTCTTAGCTCAGCTACATACACCTCTACCCCGATATAACACTGTCCTCGGGAGCCAAAAAATCTTACCGCGTTATAGGTGAAACCGCGTTATATAGAACTTGCTTTGATCTGCCGGAGCGTGCAGCCCCGCCCCCCCAGAGCGCTGCTTTACCACGTTATATCCAAATTCATGTTATATCGGGGAAGAGGTGTACAACCTTCCTTTGACTCTCTGAGAATATACAATATTTGTAAAATAATTTTGGAAAAACAAAGTAATACTGGAAATTATCATCTGTTTGATGACAATTCATGAATAGAAAAAAAGCATACATCTAATGAATAATTGTTCACTGCAAATAATTCACCCAGCACTAGTCAGTTCTTTAGTCTGAGCATACATTACATGCACCATGCAATACAGTAGCAGTTTCTCATATTCCTGCTGGCTATAGTTATCCATATGAGGCAGTCACTACCTGCTCATGTAAAAGTGGGGGAGGTGTATCAGTAATGGCAGACATGGCCTTTCACTTCTGTCACTAGTGCAAATCCAGCTCAACTAACTAGTGACAAGAATTCATCTGAGAGTTTTTCAGTAGTCTACAAGAAATGAATTAATGGTCTCAGTCCAGTTCCACAAAAATGTCCATCCAAATTTCCACTATTTTCTCTCAGAAGAGAAGCCAGATCTTGAATGAATGATCCTCTCCCCCAGAGGTAGTGCCTGCAGGTCACTATTGGGGAATATTGGTATTGAGATAGCACCAAGAAGCTTGTACTATTGCTGTCTTTACTGCAAATATTCTAGAGATAAATAGAAGACTTTGGTCTCTAAGGAAGTCAGTTTGGCACTTCCACAAGCCCTAAATTAATTCAAACCATTGAAATACAAAGAAGTGGTGATGGTGGAGACTTCACTCAAGATTTCATTATTGTAGGCCCACAAAATATTTTAGCTCCCAAATGGCATAAACTTTTCACAAATTTGATCTCAGTTAATTTGTTTGATGGTAAAGTATGTTACATCATCTTGTAATCTTTATGAGTTAGTGTGTGGCTGGACTATTTTAAATATATGGCCAGATACTCTGCACCAATAGTCACTATGGCTCCCTGACTCTCAAGTGGCCCTTGATCTAATGTAAGGTCTGGTCTACACCTAAAACTTAAGTTGACCTAACTATGCTGCTCAGGGGTGTGAAAAATTCACACACCTCTGAGAGACATAGTTAAGCCCCCGTGTAGACACTGCGAGGCTGACAGATTTCTTTTGTTGACCTAGCTACTGCCTCTCGGAAAGGTGGTTTAACTAGAGCAATAGAAAAGCCCCTTTTGTCACTGTAGCAAGTGTCTACACTACAGCAGCAGATCTGCAGCTGTGCTGTTGTAGTATCTGTATTATAGACAAGCCCTTAGTTAGAGAAGTCTAAGAGCTGCTCTACCTTACAACAGCTGGCTATGATCCCTCAAGGGACCAAACTCGAGCTATGAACTGGCAGAATTCCATCCTGCCCTCTCCATGCCTCTTTCTTTCCCCAGCACACCCCTACATTGGGGCAAGGGGGACAAATGATAAAGGCACTGGCTCTGCCAGCTTTATGCCAGCTGAAACATTCCCCAGCCTAGGGAAGGTCTCAGCTGGCCAGCTGCAGCCAGATTCCTGCCACTCAATTGGTCCAAAGGCACCATAATCAGGGTCAAAAATCTGACCCATTGCATTTGGTAACAGCGATCTAGTCCAGCTGCACTTTACATTACAAAAAAAGTAAAACGATGTCTCAAATCTGAAAAATAATATGTAATCATGCCACACATTGATGACATAAAAAATATGTTCATGGGATGTTATTGGGAGTCTGGCCTTAGCCCACCATCCTACTTAGTGTTTCTGATCATTTGCAGGCACAATCCATGTCATTTAACTACCTAACTCAAGTCATCATGACTCCCTGCATGAGTAAGGTGAGCCAGATTTGGTCCCCAAGAAATCTTCTCTCTTATATAATTCAAATATCCATTTGTATCCTTCAAGTACTGTACATAAAACCTAGACTAAATACACTACTTTTCCTTGAGGGCAGGAACTTGCACTGAGTGCTAGCTCAGCTGTGTAGCTCAGCTGGGGAAAGAAAGGTAACCTTGAGGTCTCTGGTTTGATCCCCTTCCCTCCATATCCATCTCGCCTCACAATGCTAAGAATAGGAAGAGCTGAGAGAAGCAGTATAAAGATGAAGAACTTTGTCAGGAAACTGAAAGATGGCTGGAACTTTCTAAAAAGGGATGGTACTGAAGGCACAGCTCAAAAAACAATTCTTCATTTTCATGAAATAGAAAATAATGCAAAGAGGGAAAAGACTGATATAGATGCACAGAGGACTTTTTGAGGACCCGCAAATGCAAAGAGAATCACACAAAACAGGAGAAATTACAGGAAACGGGAAAGTTCTTTGTAATACATACGTACAAGGGCAAAGTTGGAAGACAAAGGTACAAAATGAAGGACTGTTAGCAAAGGATGTTTTATTCACTATTTAAGAAGCAAGAGAATGACAAAGGAATGTGTAAGCCTGTTACTTAACACAGAGAGAGTGAGAGAGCAAATAACAGGCAAATGCTGACAAACGGCTATTTTGCTTCTCCCTTCACTGAAAAGGAAAATAACAATGGGTCACAATACAATAATTAATGAGGAAAGGGCAAGGTCAACAGGCAGAATCAGGAAAAAACAGATTGAAGAATACAGCCCCAATAACTTGAATGTATTCAGATAAACAAAGCCCAGTGAAATTCACCTTAGATTACTAAAAGAACTAGTTGAAATGTTGCTATAATTTACATGTCATAAGTGTAGAGATGCAGAGATGTTGTAGCCATGTTGGTCCCAGGATATTAGCAAAACAACGTGGGTGAGGTAATATATTTTACCGGACCAACTTCTGTGTTGCTTGAAAGCTTGTCTCTGACCTGGTCTACACTACAGGGTTAGGTTGACGCAAGGAAGCTTACATTGAACCAGCTGTGGATATGTCTTCACTTAAATTTGGCTCCCGCCATCATAAGTTCCCTGCTACACTGACTTAATAACACCACCTTCCTGAGTGGCGTAGAGTCGCGGTCAACGTAGCTAGGTCAATGCAATGAGAGTGTAGATACTGTGTTACTTACGTTGACCATTACTGGCCTCCAGCAGTTGTCCCGCAATGCCCCACTCTGATCACTTAGGTCACTGCCCCACAAATTTTTGAAATACCTTTTCCTGGTTGTCCAACTTGGCGAGCACACCTGTTGGCTTTCCACTGGTGAGTGTAACTGCCCAGCTGACCGTGCCATCTGCACACTCTAGACACACTCCTGCCTGAAGTAAACAGGAGACATTGGATCTCCTGTGCCTGTGGGGAGAAGACACTGTGCAGGCAAAGCTCCGATCCAGCCATAGAAATCTGGACATCTATGAGCAGGCTGCTTGGGGGGTGCAGGAGAAGGGCTATGACAGAGGTGGGGAAACTTTTTGGCCTGAGGGCCACATCTGGGTATAGAATTTGTATGGCGGGCCATGAATGCTCACGAAATTGGGGTTGGGATCGGGAGGGGTGATGGCTCTGGCTGGGGGTGTGGGCTCTGGAGGGGGCCAGAAATGAGGAGTTCAGGGTGCAGGAGGGGGCTCCGGGCTGAGGCGGGAGGGGGTGCAGGGGGATCAGGGCTCCGGCTGGGGGTGCAGGCTCTGGGGTGGGTCTGGAGATTAGGGGTTTGGTGTGTGTAGGAGGGTGCTATGGGCTGGGGCAGGGGATTGGGACATGTGGGGGTGAGGGGTCCAGCTGGGGGTGCGGGCTCCGGGGTGGGGTCAGAAATGAGGAGTTCAGGGTGTGGGAGGGGGTTCTGGGCTGGGGCGTGAGAGGATGCGGGGGCGGGGGGGTCAGAGCTCCGGCTGGGGGTGCAGGCTCTGGGGTGGGGCTGTGAATCAGGGGTTTGGGATACAGGAGGGGGCTCGGGGCTGGTACCGAAGGGTTCGGAGGGTGGGAGGGGGATCAGGGGTGGGACGGGGGTGGGCGCGGGGTGGGGAGGTGACTCAGGGGTGCAGGCTGCGGGCAGCGCTTATCTCAAGCAGTTCCCGGAAGCAGCATGTCCCCCTTCCGGGACTTAGGCCAGGGGCAGCGTGCGGAGCCCTCTGGCTGCTCCAATGCGTAGGAGCTGGATGGAGTGGACATGCCACTGCTTCTGGGAGCCCGTCTGGAGTGGCCCCCGACTCTGCTTCCTGGCTGGAGCGCCAGAGCAGGGCAAGCCCCAAACCCCGCTCCCCAGTGGGAGCTTGAAGGCGGATTAAAATGGCTGGTAGGCCAAATGCGGCCCGCGGGCCAAAGTTTTCCTACCCCTGGACTATGACATGGACCAGCAGCAGTGCCATGTGAAAGCCATGGAGCTGCAGCAAGCATACCAAAAGGCCAAGGAGGCCAACAATCAATCCAATGCCGAGCTTTTACCAATTGCTGCATGCCATCCTTGGCGGAGACCCCCCTTCCCACTAGCTCCGTGGATACTTCTGAGGAACCCAACTCACAGGCCCCTGCTGCGAACAGCGAAGAGGAGGAGGTGGAAGACGGAGAGGAGATGGAGTATGGGGGACAGGTGACTGGGGGATCCAGCTGTGCAGCGAGCCAGGACCTGTTTTTGACTCCACTGCAGTCCATCCCATCCTGCCAGTCGAGCACAGGCAAGCCTGATGCAGGGGAAGGAAACTCTGGTAAGTCCGCAGTTTACTTTGAAATGGCACCCCCAAAGGAGCAGGATACCTCTTCTAACTTACTCCTTTTTGCTTGTGCTAGAGAGGTAGTGGAACAACCAAGAGAAGCAGAGTTGCTATCTGCTTTTCATTCCCCTCAAGAGTTAGGCAGTGGGGGCCACACGGAGCAATTCATTTACGTGCACTGCACGTTTACATGTCCCATGAATCCTCCATAGAGATCTCAATGAAACTTTCATGGAAGTACTCTGCAATCCTCTGCCGAAGGTTTCTGGGGAGGGCTGCCTTATTTCTTCTGCTATAGTAGGACACTTTCCAACGCCACTCAATGATTACTTCAGCAGTCACCATTGCAGTACACAGGCTAGCAGCATATGGGCCCGGATGGCATTGTGTCGCCAGTAGGAGCTGTGCTCCCTCGGCCTTGGTCAGGAGTGAGGTGTCAGCTAAAATCACCACCACCTGTGGAAAATGGTGCCACTGTTCAGTTCCATTGCTCTATACATTTAGAATCACGCACAGCAATCTAGTCTCCAAGGAATCATCATGTCCCCATAGCTCCTCTTGTGTTGCTGCAAGTATTGCAGGATTGTGTCCCTGTGCTTGCAATGCTCATGACGATAGGACAGAGCTGTCCAGGCTCCATGCACAGGTTTGTGGGATTTTGAAAAAAAGGTGTGAAAATTATGGGTTGCATATGAAATTATGGGATGGAGAACACTGCATTATGGGAAGTTGACTCCATGCTCCCAATCACTCCTGTGCGACTCATTTCAGCCCCATCAGGCATTGCAAAAAACTTCCCAAAAGACCCTGCGCTGGATGGTGGCCAGATGCACAGTGTGATACCTACCCATGATGCTCTGCATCAATACAAGCACTACTAGTGAGGACGTGCGCCGTCGACACAAGAAGCCAAGTGTAACCACACAAACAATGTAATAACTGCGACAGCTGTATGCCAACGTTACTTAGGTCTATATACATTTGTAGTGTAGACATGGCCCCTCTCACCAACAGAAGTTGGTCCAATAAAAGACACCCACCTTGTCTTTCTGATAAGTGCAGCTAGATATTTAAACAACTAGGAAAATGAGGGGCTAGATTCTGCCTCAATTTACATCCCATGCTACAGATTGAAGCCTCTGGGTTAGGCAAGATGTAAATCTGACTCAATATCCCTGTTACCGTACTCTTAGCATCAAATCTAAGCAGGTGCAATACAAGCAGCTAAGGCTCAAGGACGCCAGCAGGACCAAATAAAAGCAGTGTAAATCTCAGCAACGGAGGGTTACGTGAAAGATGTGAGCTTTACGGAGGGATTTGCAGAGGTGATGAAGACAGCATACCACACAGAAAGACAGCAGATGTTCCAAGTTTAGGATTTGGCACCCCATCCCACTGGTTTTCTTCACTGTGTCGTGTTCCAGCACTGTATGATGCTGTAATACCCTGCTCCAGGAAAAGGACATTCTTTTAAAATTACTGCAGAGTGATGAGTCAGTTTAAGATTCTGGGTTTTTCATTGATTGGTTTGTTTTTAACTTTCCCCTTCCAGGACAGGGCAGAACAAAAAGTAATCTGCAGCAAGGAAAATCTAGGTTAAATATTAGGGGAGAGTTAACGATAAGAAGATTTTGGCAACAAAAGCTGCTAGAGAGATGTTCAACAGTAATTACTCATCTATTACGGATGGTTTTAAGTTCTTGTAAAAAGTTAAACTTAGATTTTAACAGTATTATAAATACATTTGCACAACCTATCAAAATCCTCTTTGAAATTGTGTTCAACTGCAACAGATGATTTCTGGTCAATAGACTACTGGCCTCCACACACACAGCATGATGGCCAAAGTGTAAGCAGAAGTCTCATTTTAATTGAGAAGTAAAATTATTTAAAACTGTAATGCATTTTGCAGAATAAATTGCTGTAGTGTTATCTAATTATTTAATTGGACTGGTGCTAGTTAAAATTTCCGACTTACCTCAGGGTTGCATAATATAATCTATTGTAGGGTCCAATCATCATCTCTTATGCATGTGATTCTCAATTAAGATAAAGGGAGTTTCACAGACACAAGAATTGAAGGATGGAGGCAATAAATAAAAGGAACCATAAAAAGAGACCAAGAGAATTTCTGGTGAGCATAGGTTTTTCCCGTAAAATTTAAAGAAATTCCATAAAGGTTGGTAGACCAAAGTTTGACCTGGCATTTTTAATGTGATAATTTTTCAGGTCCATATGATTTTTACATGTGTCATATTGTTTCCACATTTGATGCTTTCACACTTTTCTTCATCTTAAATAAAATTGCAATCTAATGCAGGCATCCTAAGGATCGGAGGAGGTCAATTTTGACATGGAACAACATTTCAGGTTTTCATTTTTCTCCTTTACAGCTTGGATTATACAGTTTCTAGATGTACAGGTAGAATAAGAATAGAGCAGGAAATGGCAACAGGCAAAATGTTATGGTTACCTTTCAAGTGAAGTCAACAAATTTCCCCTTTAAGTTTCTGAGTATTATATACTGCACATATATAATACAATGTTGTTTAGTGTATCTTAAACTGTTTTATAGAGTTAATGTAAGTAATAAAATAAAATAATAAATTTAAAAAACCCTATGTGCACACAAGAATAAATATGTAGGGAAACTCTTAAAGGGTCAAACTATGAAGTTTCTTCTAAATTCTCCCATCAGGCTGACAAAGTTTGCCCACCCCTCGTGGGATCCTCCTGAGACAAAGGGCATCCATGTGAGATTCCTTGCCTCCATATTTAGACCTGCTTACCAGCTCCCACTAACAACTATACGAGATGTGCTGACAGGGGCGCCCTCACCTCCAGAATCCACTCCAGGGAACGCTTCAACCCATTGAGGGGGAGCAGCCTACATCACTGCAGACTCCATCGGCAGTAAAATGAACTGATTTGAGCTGCACATTGGCTATGAGGCTAGAAACTAGCATAGTTTGGCCATCCCCTCTTCTCCTTCCTATCGTGCTCTTTCCAAGGGCCTGGTGCAATGACCACTGAAGTAAAAGGGAGCCTTTCTATTGACTTCAATGAGCATTGGATCACATTCCAAATCTGTGGAACTGAGACCGTCAAGAACTTCCCTAGAGGGGATCTGTATGGGGTTTGCAGTACACAGAGCTACTGGAAGGCTGTTTCAGACAGCAGGATCTGCAGAGAAGAAACCTCTTGCACAAATGGATGGTCAATAGTGAGTGCAAAGGATCATTTTAAAAATCATATACTGTAACCCTGACAGTGTCATTTTAAATAAGAACATAACAAGAATCCCTCTTTCTAACCATAAGTATTTGTATATACAATAGCTGCACAAGCAACCGCATATATTCTTAATATCAGGAAGAAGACTAGCATGAAAACAATGAGTAAGGAGGAGCCATAGGACTAAATGGCATACCTGAAAGATGTGGTCAGCATCCAGTAGAATAGTTTTTTCTCACAAATCACCCACCAGCATCCTGACACACAAATACCACTTTTATTTGTCTCTCTGCCAATTGCAATATATGTCAGTTTAGTGATGGCTTCTATCCTTAACTGGCACCAGCCTAGATCTCAGAATGTTTCTGCTCTTCAGAGATGAAAGAGGAGCGAAATGTGTGATGTGCCAAAGAGAAATAACAGAATGCAGGATATATGTCAACAAAAGTCTCTTAGCACTAAAATACAGTCATGATACGTGACACCATATGCAGAGGTCAGATACCCATACTGATATGCATCGTTTATGAAGATAAGGGTTGCAGTTAGAACTTTTTCGGTCCTTTATAGGTGAATTTATAAATTGGTTGTTATATTTTTAACTATTACTTCTTATGGGATCTTAAAATTGAACTAGTGTATTATTAATATTTTAATAGACTCCTGATTTTTCTGCTCTTCTTCCTTCATTGGGTTGATCACCACAACACACATGTGACATGGATTCTGTGACTATGTATAGTAAGATACAGTCTGTACCCTGAAGAACTTACAATCTAAATAGATCCTCAAAGTGGAAGCAAAAGGAAGTATTATGACCCCATTTTACAGACGAGTAACTGATAGACCTGGTTGGGAATTTTCCAACAAAATTGTTTTTTGTCAAAAAATGCTGAAATGGTTGGTTTTGACAAATGTCCCAGTTCAAAAAATGATGCAACATCCCTTTCTGGCATTTTCAAAATGAAAAAATTTCATTTTCCAGTTTGAAATTGAAATGCTAGTTTATTTACACTAAAAAGGGTTAATTTTTTAAAGGCCAAAATAAAAATGAAACATTTTAAAATTATTGAACCAAAACATTTTGATTGACTCAATGTGAAATTCTTTCAGGTTATCGGTTGGTGACCATTTTTGAGATTTTGCATTTTTGTCAGAATTTGGGATGAGAAAAAAAGTTTGAAATCTGGAAAACTCACTGGATAGGAAATCAATATAATAGATTCAAAGGCCAGAAGGATCCATTGTGGTCATCTAGTCTGACCTCCTGTATAGCCAGGGACAGCTCCAGGGACCAGAGCACCAAGCGCGTGCCTGGGGTGGCAAGCCACGGGGGGCGGCCTGCCGGTCGCCGTGAGGGTGGCAGTCAAGCTGCCTTTGGCGGCATGCCTGCAGGAGGTCCGCCGGTCCCGCAGCTTCGGTGGCAATTTGGCGGCGGGTACGCCGAAGGCGCGGGACCGGCGGACTTCCCGCAGGCATGCCACCAAATCTGCATTACCAGCGGACCTCCCGCAGGCATGCCGCCAAATCCGCGTGGCGTTACCAGCAGACCGCCCGCAGACGTGCCGCCAAAGGCTGCCTGACAGCCGTGCTTGGAGCGGCAAAATACATAGAGCTGCCCCTGTGTATAGCACAGACCATAGAACTTCCCCAAAATAATTCCCAGCCTTAGTGACTAAGGTTCAGAGTATTGAAGTGGCTTGCCCAAGGTCACATAGGAAGTCTGTGGCAGAGCTGGGAATTAATCCGAGAGCCCCAAAGTCTCAGTCCAGTACCTTTAACTACAAGACTATCCTTCCTCTCCGAAGATCATAAAAAGAGTTTAGAAAATTAAATTAAATTAAATTTCGCTCCTTAGGCCTAATCTTCAGTAACACAATAAATCAAAAACCATCATCTGGAACAGAGTGTACTTACACCTCTTAGAGACAGGCAGCATCTGAGCTGATCCAGCCAGACAGACCACCTATATATTGGTAGGCGGAAATAATCCTGTTTGGCAGAAGTGCACTGAAGAATGAAATATTGCAAGAAAAGAATATTCTGTCTATAAAACCACCATTTGGTTCACAACAATATAAAAATGCAAAACCTAAATCTAAACAAAAAATGTTTGTAAGAATGAGGCTTGAGAATGAACCAATTTCTTTATGGACTAGAAGACATCAACAAAAAATGGAAACTTAGACCAGTGGTGATAAGTGTGGGTCTTGGTATTCTCTGAAGATAACTGAATAATAAGGCTTTATAACTGTTAACCATTTAGGAAATTAGTGTAGGGGGTCTGTTTTCCCCACAAAGCACATTTATAGCTCCTATTAAAAATAAGGCCTTACACTGATATAGTGCCTTTTATCCTAAAGAGTTTTACTAACTATATACACATTACAGCTGAAGTAAGAATAGAAAAAAGTACCTGATATTGACAAAGAATTTCAATTTGAATATATCCTCAACCCTTTCATGTCTGCCTTCCACAAGCATCAACCTCTCAAGTTTTACTGAGAAAAATACTCATGAAATGTGAATGTTAAGCTCAAATGTTCTTATATTCACTGGAAGCAAATTCTGAACTGTTCAATCACTTGTTATATTTGAAACCTGAAATCTGCACTGTGTTGGCAAGTCATCCACCCAGGGAACAGAAACACTATCACCTGACTTAGGTAATTAACAACAGGAATTTTGAAGATCAAATGTTAAATATTCACAATCAACCGTGTGTGAGATATTAATACAGAAAAAATGGGAAAATCATTAATTTTGAATGATGAATAAATCTGAGAATTTTGGAATCTGTTTGAGGACATTTTCCAAACAGAAAAAAGGAGAAATCAACACATATATTAATTAATACACATTTTAGCTCTAGTACTATCTAAGGAATCATTTACCCCATTACTGAAATATAGGCAACTATGGGATGCAAGACAAAAGGTAAGCACTCAGTACAACGTGCAATGCTAGCAGTCAGGAGGCAAAGTTATGGCCAAAGACATTAAGGTAAGCCTTCACTCTTATGAAAAGTGCCCTAGGACTTTTAATATCCATGCAGAGTAGACAGGTTCTCTCTTTGTAAACTCGGAACCAAAAAAGCCCTACACGGTTGGTTCCATAGAAATATAATTATCTATAAGAGTAATACATAGCACTTAATGTTTTCAAAGCGCTTTACAAATATTAACTAATTCATCCTTATGACACCCATGTGAGGTAGCTAAATAAGTGTTATTGTCTCAGTCATACTGATGGGAAACTACAGCAGAAATGCATAAGCAACTTTCCCCTGGCCAAAGAGGGAGCAGTGTCAGAGCCAGGATTAAAATTCAAGAAATCTTAGTTCTCAAACCACATCTCTCTGTCTCTGAATGATCAATGGCTGAGTCGACTGCCAGCATTCAAGCCTGTGGTTTCAGTAAGCCTAGAAATTGCAAATCTGATTCTTAGGGCAGATCATCTACACTGATGGGAGAGCTTCTCCCATCGGCATAGTTAATCCACCTCCATGGGAGGCGTAACTTAGGTCTCCCATCGACAGAGCTCTGTCTACACCAGGGGTTAGGTCACTATAACTGCATTGCTGAGGGGTGTGGATTTTTCACACCCCTGAGCAACGTATGTTTATAATGTAACCCTGACCCTAAACTAGTGGTTCTCAAAGTCAGTTCGCCGCTTGTGCAGGGAAAGCCCCTGGCGGGCTGGGCTGGTTTGTTTACCTGCCGCGTCCGCAGGTTCGGCCGATCGCGGTTTCCACTGGCCACGGTTCGCCACTCCAGGCCAATGGGGGCTGCGGGAACGGCGGACAGCTCATCCCTCGGCCCGCGCTGCTTCCTGCAGCCTCCATTGGCCTGGGACGGCGAACCGCGGCCAGTGGGAGCCGCGATCGGCCGAACCTGCGGACACGGCAGGTAAACAAACCGGCCCGGCCTGCCAGGGTGCTTTCCCTGAACAAGCGGCGGACCGACTTTGAGAACCACTGGTCTAGACCACTGACTTATCTCCTCTATGAAAGTGACCCATGTACATGAGTGTTGCAAAGGAACTGGAAAGCAGTTGGACCTAGCCAGCTGAAAATTTCCCAGACATGGAAGAGTTCTTAGTGCGAGCCAACTTACCTGGCCTCTGAGCCACTCCTGTTATCCCTGGCACAGGGTGGGATACTCTCTGTTCAGCTGGCGTGCTGTCCCTCAAGGACTGTAGGCAGCTGGTGTAAAATTAGAGAAGCTTCCAAGCTGCTCTAACCCATGCTGGATGTTAGCAGGGTACAGCTCTGCCCTGTGAATCGGAGATCCAGACATCCCACTGCCCAGACCCCTGTCCTTCTGGTACAACAGAATATGGGCCTTCAACTATTATAAGACACCAAAAGAAAGAGGCTTTTTGTGGTATGTGTGGTTTTTGTGTGAATAGTTTCCAATGAATGGCATTATTTTATCCCTGTTAAATATACACCATGAAGATATAGATCAGGTCTTGGCTAGGTTTGGTTTGGTTTTTTTTGGAGGACCAACAGAGTGCATAGAAGGTATTGGATGGGGGACTCTATTACTTCTCTAGTGTCTCGCCACTACTTGGCAGATGCAACAAAAAGCAAAGCCTGTTGAGTGTCATTAGGAGGAAGTGTACTGCAAAGTGTGTCAAAGTTAATACAAAGCATTTTTCTGTACATTAGCAAACATTTTTCTGACAGTTAAAGAAAACTTACCATTTGAACGAGGTATTTTCTGCACCAGTGTTCCATCAGGTTTGTAATTAGAAGTGTTTGTATTTGAATTGAAAAATATGCAAGATGCTCATATGTCCTCGTTAAATTTATTCATGAACGTGAACATTCTTGTACTGCAAACTAGAGGAGATGGCGGCTCCTTGACCAATTAATATTACTGCTAATGAATATAAGTCACATAAAAATATCTTACATGTTGTACAGTCAGTGAGAGCCACCCAGAAGAGTACATTTAAATAGCCATACAGGAAAATAAATGAAAGGCAAAGAATTACAATACATTTGAAAAATACAACTAAATAGTCAACTAATTATGGGTAGAATAAGAATAATCTTGGTTTATTTATATTTTAATATAAATATATTTTAAAACACATATATATTTAATAATATATACAATTTTAAAAATATAAATAAACCAAGAATACACATGAACTCCGCTTCACTATTCTTAATCTACCTATAGTTAGTTGACTATTTACTTGTAAGTATATACATACTTGTGTTTAATTCACCAAATTAGTGTGGTAATTTTTTCCTGATTTCTTTAAATGTTTTGTTTTGACATTTTTTAAATAAAACATTTTGATTTGTGATCTGAAATTACATTTTTATTTTTACTTCAATTTATTTTTTTAAAAGATTAAAAAAAACCCTTCTAAAGCTAAACAAAACATTCTGTTTGACCTGAAATGATTTTTTAATTTTTTTCTGGTTTGCTGAAAAATATGATTTTTTTTGGTCTCAGGTAGACCCAAAACATTTTCAGTGTTTCAGTACAGCCAGAAAACCACAAAATCAATTATTTGCACAACTCTTATGGTGAGGCCAATCTCACCCTTCTTACAGTATAAATATTCTCTCTCCTAGTTGATTGTATTTCATAAGGCAACATTTCAGGAAAAGGTATTTGGACATTCTTGGCAAGATTCTGATCTGATTTACAGTGGTGAATACTAAACTAGATAGACTGGTATGATATTCCCTATATTAATATGTTAATCTCTTTTGGGGCTCAGTTCTGAGGCCAATCAACACAAGAAACTCCATGTAGTTCCGCCCAGGGAGCCGATGTCAGATTAAGCCCCAGGCTAGTTGTAGAACAAGATCATCTTCCTCCAATTGCCACATTTCTGGCCCTGTTAATAGAGTAATATTTTAAGCTTGGGCCATGCAGATTCACACCCCACCCCAGCCACTCTGCAGTCAAAAGCCTGAACATTGAAAGATGGCACTGAACAAAAATACTTTGCAGTTGCCAAATGTTTAAACATAAGACCAGTTCCAATGATGTATTTTAAAGTGTTTCATAAAACTGAAATATAAAATATTATTCATTAGTGCCTGGAGTAAGATTTCACGGCATGTTATTATATTCTGAAGTAGTTACCACTTTGTCACTGATATGGGTTGGTGAAACATCACTCCAGACTGGATTCACTATGCTTATGTAACTGATCAGTGAGTGGAAACCTGCAAGTCCTCTATTCAGTTTGGTAAACATGGGCTTGTCTGTCACTTCTCATTGTTCCTCTTCAAAGTACTGTTGCCACCTTATCTGGCAACAGCTTTCTTTAAGAGTGCTACTCATGTGAAATAATCTTTCACCACTGAGTCCAATATTTCCTTAGCCCAAGAAGAGACATTTATCTTGTTGTTAATGGTTAATTAATTTTGAAAATGTATATTACAACACACACACACAAAAGCCATGCTGGACAATGGAGCGAAATGTCCCTTCTTCAAATTGACTCCTATTTAGTTCTTCCAATGTCATCCAAAACACAGATAACTTTTCTTTCATGAATTGTTCTCCTGAATGATTTATACATGTTGTGTTATCTGAGGCCCTTTCCAGGTCCCCTTGTGGATTCAGCCAGCCATCAGCTGCATAATTGTTAATTTTAACACTATAAAAGGTTCTGATGCTGAACAGATAAAGCGTTGGTGGAAGAATTAATTGAAATGTATCTTCCAATCACGCTGGTTCCCTACTTCCAGTTTCACAAAAATTATACATTGGATTTGAGGTTAAAATACATTTACATTTGTGCTACCCAGAAAGCTTTAGGACTAGTAGAAAATAGATAAGTTAATTGTTTCTAAAACCCATAAAGGGTTTACCATGACAATAATTCAGAGCAGTCTACTGTTCATCACCCATTGCACAGTGAGCAGCCATACAGACGATTCTTCCCAAGCTACAGCAGACATAATTGGTCAGGAGATATGTGACAGGAGTCTTTTACAACAGCAGGAGATAGACTGACAGAAAAAGAACTCAAGCTCTACCAATATTTAATCTGGATATTAAACACTCCATGCTTCCTAGAGCTTCTAATATTTTTTTTCAAATGTTTTCTCTGTGCATGTATGCTTCCAGGGAAGTATTATGAAGTAATGCCATCAGTTTTTAATTCTTTAATTTACATTTTTATTATAAGTATATAAATGCATACAAAACACACAAAATTGGTCTGAAAGCCCATATGGAGGACCATAGCAGGGATAAAGGAGATTAGAGATCATTGAATTTTTATTTAGACTTATACAAGAGATTACCTTATTTAAACTGGCTACTCCAAAATATCCCAAACAAATAGGGTTGCCACCCATCTCTTTTTTACCTAGTCAGTCCGGTTTTTGGCTTCTGTGTCTGGGTGTCATTTAAGGTTGCCAAGTGCTCAGGTTTTGGGGACCTGGCAACCCTAAATGGCACCCACCCCAAAAGCCCAATTACCATGGGGCAAGGGAAGGTGCTGGGTCATTAATATGCACCAGCCCCTGCTCAGCCAGGGCCCCTCCTACCTCCAGGCAGGCTCCTTGAGACGATCCAGCGAGTGATGGGGGCAGAGCAGGGGGGGAGAAGAGCAAGTGAGGGGACCTGGGCCTTGGGAGGAAGTGGTGAAGCAGGGGCAGGGCCTCCGGGGAAGAGGTGGAGCAGGGCGGGGCCTGGGGGAAGAGGTGGGACAGGACTAGGCCTTGGGGAGAAGAGTCAGGGCAGAGGGCAGAGTCTCAGGAGTCCGGTTACCGGGAATTAGAAAGGTGACAACCCTACCAAACACACCTGAGTACAGTTCTGTTGAACTTTTGTTTGATGACCACCATTGGTAAGCAACTGATTTTTGGCAGCTCCTTGAGACACAGGTCTCATTGTATAATTGTGTTGTTTATATATATATATATATTTGGTGGCAACCACCTCTTCCGGCATCCTAGCTGGGACCCCCCTTTCTGGTATACTTTCCCCCCATAAAGCTTTGGATTTCTGACCCTTCTTGCAGCAGTCATCCATTCATAAAGGGGGGCCTATAGCATCCTCTATAGTCAACATTGTTCCATAAACCAAAAGTTATATTGGGAGAGGGAACTTGTACCCTCTTCAATCCTAAAACCTGACCAAGTGTTACATCTCTGTACTATATCTGATCTCCACTAGCCCTTTATTGGATTGGATATGTGATGATTAGGTGATATGGTGCATTAATGAACTAACCTTTCACCTTTTAAATCCTGCTTAGGTCAAGTGAAAGAGCTAGAGCAGTTTCATCCTTGACCTTAGTATGTTTGTCTACATAACAAAAAGAACCACATTTCTGCCCCACCGCAGATATCCAATACTGAAACAGCAGCAAAATGAGAGGAGGGTGGACTGAAAGCTGGGAGGGAAAACTTGCATAGCACCTGCCCACATTATGCTTGGATTTAGTTGGTTTTATGAGTCCCTACTTCCATAAATACCAAATTCAACAAATACAGTATAAGAAAAGAATAATATTAGAATCTGCTTTATGCTAAGATGCATTATCACTTGAATAACATTTTATTGCTTAGTAAAATACTCAATATTTTCCCTCGCTATTAGGTCTCTCACAGGAAATAATAGCATGTTAGTTGTTTCAAGTCACATAGCAGATTCAAGGATTATGTGTCTATAATTTTAGGACATAAAGGCACAGAGCCAAAAAGCAAACAAAGGTGCCAACTGAGCTGGGAACATACTTAGCTATTACATAAAAAGCAACAGAGGGTCCTGTGGCACCTTTAAGACTAACAGAAGTATTGGAGCGTAAGCTTTCGTGGGTGAATGCCCACTTCATCAGACGCAAGAGTCCTTGAATCTGCTATGTGACAGGACCCTCTGTTGCTTTTTACAGATTCAGACTAACACAGCTACCCCTCTGATATTACATAGTGTATTGTATTGAGAGCTTTCTTCAGTAAAGCTCAAGGATGGCATATGGGGCCAGAAATGGGCAAAGTTTACTCATTACTATTTGTGGAATATAATTCCCATTTCTCAGCAATCCATGTCTTTAATTGCATTTCCTTTATAAGATGAATGTAGGGATGTAGAACTGTAGGCCGAATTACAATGCAGCAACTGAGCATCAATGATTTTCTAAGCCTGGGATATTGGGCATTTCATTTTGCTTTTAAATCCATACTGTGGTGGGCACTTATGCACACAATAGAAAAGGAGAAATGTCCCAATCAGTTTATAAGATAGTATGAAGAAAATGCATAATAGAGCAACGAGATATATAAATAGAATAATACAAAGAAACCTAATCTACTGCAAAGCTATAATTCAATCCTTCTACAACACAAGTGCAGAACTAAACTGGTTTATGAATAGCGCAAGGATCCATAGACAGACCTATATAGCCTTGGTCAAATTGAAAACCTTGAATTATTATTTATCATTATTATTTAATTTTAAGAAAGAGACTATATCAAAAAAGTAAATATTAGCAAGTGCTAATTTTGAATGGAATATATGTGACAAAGGATCAGATTTATAATGGTTCTCTCCCTCCCCCGCTACCCTTAGCCCTTTTCTTTTTCTATGTATGGGGGGAGAGGAAGGGGGAAAATGAATATTGAACACAGGGAGTTAAATTCTGCCCTGACTTACATCTTGTGCAACTCCATTGATTTCAAGTCAGTGGGGATGCTTGGAATGTAAGTGCAGAATTTGGCCTGGGATGTGAAAGATAAATGAGAATTTCAAGAGCAAAAGATGCAGAACTAGTATTTTTACATAATTGACATGATGTATGACAACCAGTTTGAAGAACTAAAAATATTAACTGTAAATAAAGAGTAAGGTTTGCTAACAGGAATGGCCTTAGAGTTTTGGAGATCATCCATAAAAATGTCCTTGGAGTGTCTCCCCTTCACCTCTCCTTCACCTGTGCAAGAACAAAAAGCTGGGACAATGCACACAATCACACCTAAAGGAGCCAACCCAGCCAGATAGGAAAGATAGCTGTAACCTCCGTAAGGATTGGGGTGGGGAGGGATAGCTCAGTGGTTTGCACATTGGCCTGTTAAACCCAGGCTTGTGAGTTCAATCCTTGAGAGGGACCACTTACGGATCTGGGGCAAAATCAGTAGATGGTCCTGCTAGTGAAGGCAGGGGGCTGGACTCAATGACCTTTCAAGGTCCCTTCCAGTTCTAGGAGATAGGATATCTCCATTTATTATAAGGATTCATTCTCAGTGAAGTATTTCATATTTTTTTATTTTATTTTTAAGAGTCAAATTCAGGATCCAAGTGCATTTTGTATGCACACAAGTACCTCTTATGACCTAGTTGGTTTGCTGTTTGGCAGGGCCAGCTCTAGGCACCAGAGTTCCAAGCATGTGCTTGGGGCGGCACTTCTAAAGGGGTGGCATTCTGGCTCTTTGGGGCGGCACTTTTCAAGGGGCGGTACTCCGGTTTGTTGTGTTTTTTTGCTTCGGCGGCGGCACTCCGACTTTTTTTTTTTTTTTGCTTGGGGCGGCAAAAAACCTGGAGCCAGCCCTGCTGTTTGGGCACACTGCTTCTGTTGGGGTGGAGAACCTATTTGATTGGTCTATCCTTGAAGGCTAATGGAACCCGTTCAGTTTCAGGTGTCACTGAGGAAGATTATAGTGCAGCCTATAGACCAGTGGTTCTCAAACAGTTTAGCACTGTGCCCCACTTTAACCAAGGCAGAGGAGCGCAGGCCCCCACTTTCACACATGCTAGAAACAATGGGCCAGAACCTCAACTAGTATAAATCAGTATAGTGCCATCGGCATCTACAGAACTATGCCATCCAGCTGGGGCTCTGGCCCAGTATTCATATATACCAGCTGTTAACGAAATACTGGATCCTATAGCATATATGTAGGTATAATAGCCTTACCCTGACAGATTTCAGATCAGTTTGTATCTTTGCATACTACTTGTCCAGCCCTGAAAAGGTGCGGAATAGGGTTGTGGGTGCCTGCAGCAGTTCAGGATTTTGAGGAGCCTGGGGTGACGGAGATGCCAGGGGGAGAAAGGTAGTGGAATGAGCCCACTATGCAGGGATGTTGGGGACCAGTGGAGCATGGGAGGATTGTTTGGGGGATGATCCCAAAGCACCCTCACCCATTCTTACCCTGAGAGCCATCTCCTCTTGTGTGTCACCTCTGATCTCTGTCCCTGGAGCCCCTGTGCCTCACATCTCCCAACTGGAAAAGCCCTGTAGCCCCACACCAGTACTGGCTCTACGCTGGCTGGCTGGCAGAAGGGGACCATGGAGAGGAGGAGAGACAATATCTTTGCACTTAGTGTCATGTCAGCAACTTTGGGTGGCCAGGAGCCAGGACTTACTGCAGGGGGAACCTTTCTTGCTCCATGCAATCTGCTGGATCTGTGAGTGAAATGTAGTTAGAGCCAGGGCAGGCATATAGGGAATCTAAAAGAAAAACCCCTGTGAGGGGGTATACCAGACCCTCTGAAGCCCACTGCTGGAGGCCTCGTGGCCCTGCCACACCCCAAAAAAGGGCAGTGGAGAGGGTTCTCCAAGCTGCCTAGAGTGGCTGTGTGGTACACAGCCAATCGGAGCCCAGCAGCCTAGTATAAGTAGAGCTGCAGGGCCAGAGGGAGTTCAGTTCCTTGCTGGAGCTGTAGGAGTGTGGTTGGTGTGTGGCTGGCCGATGGAGATACAGAACCCTGGACAGGGCAGTGCTGCCAGAAGCCGGGGAGAGCAAGAAGGAGCCCTAAGCTGGTTTCTGGGACTCCAGTAGGACAAGGCCTGGAGATAAGGGTGACGTCAGCATGGGGCTATGGGGAAGTGGCCCAGGGAATTAGAGAAGCTGTGCAATATAGTTAAAGGGACACAGCAAATGGCTGCTCTCTACAGGGTCCCGGGGCTGGGACTGGGACTGGGAGTAGTGGGTGGGCCTGGGTCTCCCCAGTCCCCATTAGCCACTGAGAGGAAGTGGCCTGGACATTGAGACACCCCAAAGGGGGAACTGAACTATAATGGCCCAGCTGGAGAGCTGTAGCTAGGAAGCCCAAGAGGACAAAGACATTGTCTCCAGGGAGGGAACCCTAGGGTGCTGCTCTAGTCCAGAGCAGGGGCAATCTGAGAGAGAGAGAGAGCAGGCACATGCACTTAGACACAGGGGGCGCTCATGAGGGGTGAGTGCATACTGTTACAACCCCATACAGCTGCAAGGCTGGTTCTAGAGTCAAGCAAGCAGGGCACTTACCTTGGGCACCAGCTTCCAGGTGAAACTGTGCTGCTTGGCTTGGTTTGGCTGCTGCGGGGTGGGGTTGAAAATATTTTCTGCTCTGGCCAGCCAAACAGCTAGGCCCACTCCTGTTCATCTTTTTGTTATTTCCAAAAGGTAAGAGTTTCAGGCCCCATTCACACACCATCCATGCCCCAGGCCAGATCCCCTAGTTTGAGGAAGTATGTTTTAGACCACTCTGCCAGTGATACTACATTTCTGCTTATTGATCCATTGGCTCCCAAATATCTTTCTCCAATACGTAATCCTCATAAGTAACTTTAGTATACACATGGCCTGCAACAGATGAAGCTTGGCTAGCATGCCAGTGGCTAAAAATCCCATGCCAAATCTGACTGATTTTTGAAATCCTGTGCCCTGGCTGTACAGGAAGGATTTCCCACCATGGCATCTGTGAAATCCTGAGCAGTAGAACTATTCCATATTCAGTAGAATTAAGTGTTTCCATCTGTGAGGAGTTTTCACTTTACTTTGTAGATAAGGTTGCTTAGATTCATGCCAAGGTTTTGGTGTCCATGGGTACAAAACGGTCTCTATAGGGGATGGTAACAGGTGGTCTGCCCCTTTAAGGCCCAAGGGTCCCAGGAAGCAGTCAGCCTTATTCTGAAGAGAAGCTCAGCAGGCAGTTGCTGGGAATCAGACAACCCAGCTGGACAGTATCAAGTGATTGGGGTCAATGATTACTAACTGGGGCATATAAAGGAGGGTCCCAGTTCCATGATCAGTGTGAACACGCTTTCCTGTATCTGCAGGAGAGGACTGCAAGAAGGCAAACAGGCCTCATAGACCTTCCACCCCCGCCCTCCACCCCCTATTGAAGGCCAGAAGATCCCACAAGATAGATGGGGAACAGGACTATTACTTGTTTCATGTTTCCTTTCTTTTATGTGGAATAATAAACTGAGCCCTGAAGCAAGGGCTATAAACTGAACTGGGCATGGTGGATTGATTGTCCTTGGCTAGTGATCATGTCCACCAGCCTACACATGGTGGAGAATGCAGGCAGCAAGTGCCACTGCTGGCATGGATCCTGAAATACTATTAAAATGGACGGGAGAGCAACAGCAACACTAATACCAGCAGCTGCAGCAGATCCTGGCACAGCAAAGGTTGCAGCAGCAGCTTCAATGGCCATTGGCCATTATCTTTGAAAACTCGTGGCAATCAGGGGAGGTCCCGGATGATTGGAAAAAGGCAGATATAGTGCCCATCTTTAAAAAAGGGAAGAAGGAGAATCCGGGGAACTACAGCCTTACTTCAGTCCCTGGAAATATCATGGAGCAAGTCCTCAAGGAATCCATTTTGAAGCACTTGGAGGAGAGGAAGGTGATCAAGAACAGTCAACATGGATTCACCAAGAGCAAGTCATGCCTGACCAACCTGATTGCCTTCGATGATAAGATAACTGGATCTGTGGATATGGGGAAAGTGGTGGACATGATATATCTTCACTTTAGCAAAGTTTTTTTATATGGTCTCCCACAGTATTCTTGCAGCAAGTTAAACAAATATGGATTGGATGAATGGACTATAAGGTGGATAGAAAGCTGGCTAGATTGTCAGGCTCAACGGCTCATGATCAATGGCTCAATGTCTAGTTGGCAGCCAGTATCAAGCGGAGTGCCCCAGGGGTCGGTCCTGGGGCCAGATTTGTTCAACATCTTTACTAATGATCTGGATGATGGGATGAATTGCACCCTCAGCAAGTTTGCAGATGACACTAAGCTGGGGGGAGAGGTAGATACGCTAGAGGGTAGGCATAGGGTCCAGAGTGACCTAGACAAATTGGAGGATTGGGCCAAAAGAAATCTGATGAGGTTCAACAAGGACAAGTACAGAGTCCTGCACTAGGAAGGAAGAATCCCATGTACCGCTACAGGCTGGGGGCTGACTGGCTAAGTGGCAGTTCTGCAGAAAAGGATCTGGGGATTACAGTGGATGAGAAGCTGGATATGAGTCAAGAGAGTGCCCTTTTTGTCAAGAAGGCTAACGGCATATTGGGCTGCATTAGTAAGAGCATTGTCAGCAGTTTGAGGGAAGTGATTATTCCCCTCTATTCGGCACTGGTGAGGCCACATCTGCAGTACTGTGTCCAGTTTTGGGCACCCACTACAGAAAGGATGTGGACAAATTGGAGAGGGTCCAGCGGAGGGCATTGAAAATGATAAGGGGGCTGGGGTACATTACTTACGAGGAGAGGCTGAGGGAACTGGGCTTATTTAGTCTGCAGAAGAGAAGAGTGACGGGAGGGATTTGATAGCAGCCTTCAACTATCTGAAGGGGGGTTCCAAAGAGGATGGCGCTAGGCTATTCTCCATGATGGCAGATGACAGAACAAGAAGCAATGGTCTCAAGTTGCAGTGGGGGAGGTTTAGGTTGGATATTAGGAAACACTATTTCACTAGGAGGGTGGTGAAGCACTGGAATGGGTTACCTAGGGACGTGGTGGAATCTCCATCCTCAGAGGTTTTTAAGGCCCAGATTGACAAAGCCCTGGCTGGGATGATTTAGTTGGCGTTGGTCCTGCTTTGAGGAGGGATTGGACTAGATGACCTCCTGAAGTCTCTTTCAACCCTAATCTTCTATGATTTAACAACAGCAGCAGTTCCAGGAAAACCAGCAGCAATTTCTGCTTTACCTACTGACCTGGGATGGCCAGGACCCACAGGTTGGAGTGGCACCATAGTTACCTATGTTGGGGAGAGGGAGATGGGGCCAGAAGATGACCCTAAGGCCTTCTTAGAAATCTTCAGACAGGTGGCTCAGGCCTACCAGTGGCCAGGGATGTGTAGGCCCTCGCTAATTGGGGAATCCCAGCCAATGTACCGCACTCTGGGCATAACAGCAGAAAAAGATAGAGGTATTCAAGGCTGCCATCTTTTATCATCTGGGGCTTAGCAAAGAGGAGTATCAATGCAAGTCAGATAGGAGCAATTTACCCCAGACTCCTGGCCTGTAGTAGTAGCCCACCAACTCTGGAACTTTTGCTCCCATTGGTTAAAACCTGAGACATGCTTGTCAATGGCAATCATCAAGCTGGTAACTTACGAGCCATTCTGCTGGATCCTGCTGGTGGGACCCAAGAAGTAGGTCTGTCAACACCAGGTCACTCATCTGGGAAGAGGCAGCATGAGGTTTTTAAGGTCAGGCTTGACAAAGCCCTGGCTGGGATGATTTAGTTGGGAATTGATCCTGCTTTGTGCAGGGGGTTGGACTAGATGACCTCCTGAGGTCCCTTCCAACCCTGATATTCTATGATTCTATGATTCTATGACTCATGGAAAACATTCAGGAAGCAGAATTGGACTGTGAGCTGACAGAAGAATTTAAGAAATAGAATCTCCTTGCATCCATGAGGGGGTAGACCTGGTCTACAAGACTTCCTCCAGGAAGGGTCTCACTAGGCTGTGGGATACATTTGTGTTCTCCCAAGAGATTAAGACTCAGGACACACCCTAGAGGTGGGTTGGGCATGACAGGTAAAGGGCCACCAGGGTAGGGATCCCCTGAAGAAAAGAAGGAAGTTCCCTAATTTGATTTACATATGGACAAGAAGGCGCTGAGTACAAAGATTGCCTCCATGTGGAGTGTGAATATGCCCATGCCTGTGCCTCAGAAGCTCCAGGGGAGCACCTTGGCCTGAAGGGATATGTTGTCCTAGTTAAAATTAATGGAGCCAAGTTATTGGGTTTAGTGGATTTGAGTTCAGAGCAGACATTCAAACAGGAGCGGTTGCTCGATCCTGAGGCTCTACAGGGTAGAGAATGGGTGTATGTGAGCTGCATTCATGGGGATATCTGGCCCTACTGTACAACTGAAGTTAGACTGACTATGGGATGTTGAATTTACTGTGGCTGTAACCCAGCACCTAGCCTACCTGATGGCACTGGGCCAAGTTTGGGGCCCTTTTCTGACCCTGATGTTTATGGTCCCTGGCTGAAGTTGTACTGGGAATGGTGTTGAGCCAGATGGGAGGTGCTCAGGTCTCAAGGGATCCCCAGGAAGAGATCACAGAAAGGCACTGTGGTGCAGTGTCATTTGGATTTCCCTGGGGTATGCTCACCAGAACCTGGTCTCCCTAGCCCGCCTCCTGAAGACATGATGCCCTTAGACAGAGGCCCAATTGTATCTAACGTCAGGTTCAGCCCATTATATGGCCAACTGGCTAGGATGAATGGGGTACTGGCTGACCCTGCCCAGGACTCCCAGTACCCCCATTTTGAACTTGAAGGGGACCTCTTGGTGAAAGTGATCCAAGAGAGACAGACTGAAGCCCATCCTGATTCCAAAACTGTACCAGAACCAAGTGTTAAAATTACCCCATGATGTACCGTAGTCCAGCCACTTGGAGGTGGAGTAATCTCAAGAGAAGGTACTAACCAAATTCTTTTGACTAGGTGTCTATTGATGCCAATGATTATTGTGCATCCAAACCAGAGTGCCAGCTGGTGGGTCCCAGGCCTATCCACACTGTCCCCTTAGTCCCTCTCCCACTACTCGGCATCTCATTTAAGCGGATTGGGGTAGACCTAGCAGGGCCCCTGGAACTGAGATCAAGCAAGTGCCAATTTATTCTATTGATTGTAGACTATGTCACCCAGTACCCAGAGGTCATGGCCTTGTGCTCTGCAACAGCACAGGCTATAACTACTGAGCTGATGAAAGTGTTCTCTAGGGTAGGGATTCTGAGGATAATCCTGACAGATCAGGGCATGGCCTTCATGTCCCAGCTAATGCGAGAGGTATGGGAATCTTCTGAGAGATCACTCTATGAGAACTTCTGTTTACCATCCACAGACAGTCTGGTAGAACGATTTAAATTTTTATTAGAGAATATTTAAAAATAAATGGTACAAAAGATTTGAAGAGTCAGTTGTCGATCATTGGGGGAACATACAGAGTATGGGGGGGATGTTGTTATGTCGGGGTTGGCAGCACACATAATACATACAGACTGTGATGTCTCCAATGGGGGGGTAAGCGGTGGGCGAGATCAAGACACAGTTGGTAAGCGGTGAGTGTCAATCATCCACATAGGGGGTACAAATAGTCATGGGTACAAGTAGGTGGGCTGGGTAATGGTGATGGGGCGACCCTCATGTGGTGGGATTCAGTTAGGTTGGGTAGGTTTGGGGTTCAGGGGAAAAGGCCCTGCGGGGGGGAGGGGGGGTTAATAGGTCCCTTCCCCCTTGCGGGTGGGCGAGGTCTCCCCGGCTCACTCTTGGCATTGGCGGTGGCCGGTGAGGTTGGGTGGGTTCAGGGCTCAAGGGATAAGGCCCATCGGGGGGGGTATATAGGCCCCTTTCCCCTTGCGGGTGTGCGAGGTCCCCTCGGCTCACTCTCGTTATCGGCGGTGGCCGGTGGGGTTGGGCTGGTTCAGGGCTCGGGGGGGTGGGGGGATATGGGTCCCTTCCCCCTTGCGGGTGGGCGAGGTCTTCCCGGCTCACTCACGGAATTGGCGGTGGCCGGTGAGGTTGGGTGGGTTCGGGTCTCCGGGGGTAAGGTCCCGTAGGAGGGGGTTTAAAGGTCCCTTCCCCCTTGCGGGTGGGCGAAGTCTCCCTGGCTCATTCTCGGCATTGGAAGTGGCCGGTGAGGTTGGGTGGGGTTGGGGCTCAGGGGGTAAGGTCCCTTCCCCCTTGTAGGTGGGTGAGGTCTCCCTGGCTCGCTCTCGGAATTGGCGGTGGCCGGTGAGGTTGGGTGGGTTCAAGGCTCAGAGGATAGGGCCCAGTGGGGGGGGAGGGTTAGCGAGTCCCTTCTCCCTTGCAGGTGGGCGAGGTCTAATCGGCTCACTCCTGGTATTGGCGGTGGCCGGTGATGTGTTCCGTGTAGATGTCCCGGGACCAACGGATAGTGTCTGAGACCATTAGGCATCTCATGAGCCGTGTGTAGTGACGGCCCACTCCACGGGTCTTCAGCACTCGCTCGTTGCATGGGTCCCAGGCACCCAGGGCCCCGACAAGCAGAGCGTCTGTGTGTACCTCGTAGCCCTTTGACCACAGGGCGTCAGCCAGGGGGGCGTATTTTTCAAGCTTGCGGGCTCGGGCTTCACGGAAGGCCGGGGTCCTGTTCTGGAACAGAATCGTTACGTCGACCAGGATGATCTTTTTTCCGACCTCGTCCGTGACGACGATGTCTGGGCGCAGCGGGCTGTCGGTGCCGGGGACGGTGCGGTTAACGGTGACTTCCCCCAGACGTGGGTCGATGGCCTTCACCAGGCGGTCCTGGACGGCGTTGTGTCGCAGTTGCCAGGCTCTGGCGTGGGGCTTGCAACTGCATAGGACGTGGGGCAGGGTTTCGGCGATGTACCTGCACTTCCTGCAGCGCTTGTCCCGGTTCCCGTGGCGGATGGCACCGTTGAGGGGGACGCAATTCAGCCGGGCGCGGTGTATGAACCGCCAGTCGGCGAACCTCTGCCCGTGGGGAGGAAGTGGTTGCTGGAGTCCCACTTGCTGGTTACTTCGAAGGCCTTACCCTGGTCCGGTTTTTTCTTCAGTGTATCCACGTACAGCGCGTGGACGGCCGCTTTCAGGGATCTCTCCAGCACGCCTCTGGCTCCGGGGGCGACGATGGTGTTGTCCTCCGTTCCGATCCGCGGTATCAGGAAGGAAATGCTACAAAAATCCATAGCTATTGAATACCAGATTTAGGACAAGATGTTACCTTACATGTTTGCAATTAGAGAAATCCCACAGTCCTGTATGAGCTTCTCACGTTTTGAATTACTATATCAGAGGCACTAGATTCTTTTTACAAGAATTTTGATATGAACAGGGCACCAATACCCAGAACTTAGTCCAACATTTCCTTAAATGGAGGGAACAATTAGACCTGGTAGGGACCCCTGCCAAGGAGAACTTGGTGGTGGCGCATCTCTCCCAGGAATAGCAACTAGGTCATCTGTTGACTCAACCACCAGTGCTGGCGTTGGCAAAATCAATATCTGTGAAGTTCTTAAAATCAAGGTGAATGCCTAAACTGCTTTTTTTTTTTTTTATTGGCTGGTCAAGTACATAGTCTATGACAAAACTGAAGAATTTTGAGGCAGTGAGGCATCCTTGACTAATACCCAACCTAATTTGGAAGAAGGTGGTTTCTTTTCTCATTTACAAGAATGCAACTTGAACCGGGGGGGGCATGGTCCCCCCACTTTTTAACATGGACGTAGTAGCTGTGGGCAGGCAGAGTGTCAGTGTCAGGGGCTGCACGTCGCAGTGTGGGAGCTGGTGATCTCCTCCCCCGCCACAAAGTGCAGCCCCTGCTAGCGATGCCAGCCTCTTCCCAGTGGAGGGCTAATGTGGGCCTTAGTCCCCCTTCACCACCAGGCCCTGCCCCCTGCTTCTCCTCTCCCCCCGATGCCCTGACCAGGCTGGAAGCTGGAGCCAGGCCATGGTAAGAGCTGTCCAGAGAGCCCCGGCCTCTGTGGGAAACCCCAGACATGCCACCTGCCCTGGGGACATGAGCTGGGAGCTGCTCTTGGGCATCCTGGCCCCACCCAGGGCATGTGGAGAGTCTGGGGCTCCCACCAGCGACCCGGGCTCCCTGGGCGGCTCTTACTACAGCCTGGCTCTGGTTTTTGACCTGGCCAGGGGGCGAGGCCTCAGGGGGGAAAAAGGAGGAGCAGGGGGCAGGGTAACGGTTCTGGTGTCACACACACAGGTTCCAGAGCTCCTGTACTGAGGAGTCTTCACATAGAGCACATAACTGCTTCAGTGGGAATGAACAGACCAGAACAATCATTAAGTGATCCATCCCCCTGTCATCCAGTCCCCGCTTTTGGCAGTCCAAGGTTTAGGGACCCCCAGAGCATGGGGTTGCATCCCTGACCATCTTGGCTAATACCCACTGATGGGCCTGTCTTTTTGGAACCCAGTTATAGTTTTGGCTTTCACAACGTCCCCTGGCAATGAGTTCCACCGGTTGACTGTGCGTTGTGTGAAGAAATACTTCCTTTTGTTTACTTTAAACCTGCTGCCTGTCATTGGGTGACTCCTGGTTCTTGTGTTATGTGATAGGGTAAATAATACTTTTTCTCCACATGAATGTATAGATTTCTGTCATATCCCCCTTTGCTGTCTTTTTTTCTAAGCTGAACAGTCCCAGTCTTTTTAATTTCTCCTCATATGGAAGCTGTTCCATACCCCCTAATAATTTTTGTTGCCCTTCTTTGTACTTTTTCCAGTTCTAATATATTTTTTGTTACTATTATTTGAGATGGGGCAACCAGAACTGCATTCACTATTCAAGGTGTGGGCATACCATGGATTTATACAGTGGCATTATGATATTTTCTGTCTTATTCTCTATCCCTTTCTTAATGGTGCCTTACATTCTGTTAGCTTTTTTGACTGCTGCTGCACACAGATGTTTTCTGAGAACTATTCAGAGTGAATCCAAGCTCTCTTCCTTGAGTGGTAACAGTTAATTTAGACGCCATTATTTTATATGTATAATTGTGATTATTTTTTCCATTGTGCATTACTTTGCACTTATCAACATCAAATTTCATCTGCCATTCTGTTATCCAGTCACCCAGTTTTGTGACACCCCTTTGTAACTCTTTGCAATCAGCTTTGAATTTACCTATTTTGAGTAATTTTGTATTGCCTGCAAATTTTTCCACCTCGCTGTTTACCCCTTTTTCCAGATCACTTATAAATATGTTGAACAGCACTGGTCCCAGTATAGATCTTTGGAGGACTCCACTATTTACTTCTCTCCACTGGGAAAACTGATCATTTACTCCTACTTTGTATTTCCTATCTTATAACCAGTTACTGATGCATGAGAGGACCTTCCCTCTTATCCCATGACTGCCTACTTTGCTTTAGAGCCTTTGGTGTGGGACTTCTGAAAGGACTTAGACTTTCTGAAAGTGCAAGTTCACTATATTCACTGGATTACCCTTGTCCACAGGCTTGTTGACACCCTCAAAGAATTGTAATAGATTGGTGAGGCATGATTTCCCTTTACAAAAGACACACTGGCTTTCCCAAAATATTCATCTATGTGTCTAGTAATTCTGTTCTTTACTATAGTTTCAGCCAATTTGCCTGGCACTGGCATTAGGCTTACCAGGCTGTTTTTGACAGGATTGCCTCTGGATCCCTTTTTAAAAAAATTGGCATTATATTAGCTATCATCCAGTCATCTGGTATAGAGGCTGATTTAAGCGATAGATTACTTACCAGAGTTAGTAGTTCTGCATTTTCATATCTGAGTTCCTTCAGAACTCTTGAGTGAATACCATCTGGTCCTGGTGATTTATTACTGTTTAATTTATCAATTTGTTTCAAAACCTTCTCTAATGACACCTCAATCTGGGACAGTTCCTTAGATTTATGACCTAAAAAGAATGGCTCAGATGTGGGAATCTCCCTCACATCTCTCAGTGAAGACTGATGCAAAGAATTAATTTAGTTTTTCCTCAATGGCCTTGTCTTCCTTGAGTGCTCCTTTTAGTACTTCAATTGTCCAGTGGCCCCACTGATCATTGGCACTGACTTCCTCTCTACCTGGGGGCTGCTTGACCCACCCCCCGCCACTCCACCCCAGGCCCACCCCCACTCCACCGCTTCATTCAAGCTCCCACCCTCACCCTGCCTCTTCCCACCCTCAGCTTCACCCCCATTCCACATCTTTCCCCCAAGACCCCACCCCTGCCCTGCCTCTTCCCATCCCCTCCCCCGAGTGCACCTGACCCTGCTCCTCCCTCTCCCTCCCAGTGCCTCCTGCGGAACTGGAGGCACTGGGAGGGAGGGGGAGGAGTTGATCAGTGGGGCCACTGGCAGGCAGGAGGTGCTGGGGGGGGGGAAGAGGGGAGTTTGGCTGCCAGTGGGTGCTAAGCACCTGCTAATTTTTTTCCATGGGCACTCCAGCCCTGCAGCAGGCACGGAGTTCGTGCCTATGCCACTGATTGATTGTCAGGCTCTGTGCCTCTGATGTATTAAAAAGTGTTTTGCTGTTGGTTTTTTGTGTCTTTGTCTTTGTGTCTTTTGTGTCTCTTCACATTCTTCTTTGGCCTGCCTAATTATACTTTTACATTTGATTTGCCAGAGTTTATGCTCCTTTCTATTTTCCTCAGTAGGATTTGACTTCCAATTTTTAAAGGATCTCTATTTGTCTCTAACAAACACCTCTTTTACTCTGTTGCTTGGCCATGGTGGCTTTTTTGTTTGCTTGTTTGTTTTGTTCTCTTACTGTTTTGGAGTTTGTTTCTTTTTTATTTTATTTGGGATATACATTTAGTTTGAATGGCTATTATGGTGTTTTTAAATAGTTTCCATGCAGCTTGCAGGCATTTCACACTTGTGACTGTTCCTTTTAATGTCCATTTAACTAGCTTCCTCACTTTTGTGCCATTCCCCTTTTTGAAGTTAAATGCTTCTGTGGTGGGTTTCTTTGGTATTTTCCTCCTTACAAGGATGTTAAATTTAATTACATGATGGTTACTATAACTGAGCAGTTCAGTTAGATTCACCTCTGGGACCAGATCCTGTGCTCCACTTAGGACTAAATTAAGAATCACCTCTCCAGCTGTGGATTCCAGGACTAGTTGCTCCAAGAAGCATTCATTAATGGTGTCTAGAAACTTTATCTCTGCATCCTTTCCTGAGGTGACTTGTACCCAGTCATTTTGGGGATAGTTGAAATTCCCCATTATTATTGGGTTTTCTGTTTGTTTGTTTGTTTGTTATAGCCTCTCTAATCTCCCTGAGCATTTCACAGTCGCTGTCTCCATCCTGATCAGGTGGTCAGTAGTATAATTCTACTGTTATACTCTTGTATTTCAAGCATGGAATTTCTATCCATAGAAATTATATGGTACAATTTGATTAATTTAAGATTTTACTTTGTTTTCTTTCATTTATAGTGCCACTCCCCCACTAGCATGACCTACTCTGTCATAGTTTGTAGCCATGCTGCAACAGGGGTCAAAAATATACTAAGTCAATTTACTATAAAATCCTGGAATACCCTGTAGGCTCATTTTGTCCACCTCAGGATGCAGAAACAGGATTTAGGACTTAAAATGTCAGACCCAGAGCCATGCACAAAGGTGCCCTGAGATAAACTATTTGATAGAACACCACATGCATCTTAAAGCCAGGGAGCTCAGTCCAGGAGGGCCACTTCAAGATGCCTGAATGGTTAAAAGAAACTGCTAAGAAAGAACTTGAAAGCATGCTCCAACTGGGGGTATTTGAGGAATTTCACAGCAAGTGGTGTTGTGCGATTGGGCAGGTCCCAAAGCCAGATTGAAGTGTCCAGTTTTGCACTGACTTCTGTAAAGTAAACGTGATGTCTAAATTAGATGCATACCCTATGTGCAAATATATGAGATGGTGGGATTGCTGGGGATGGTCTTATACATAACTATAAGAGACCTTACCAAGGCAGATCACCTTGGCCGCAGAATCCAGGAGATAACTTCATTTGCCACACCTTATGGTCTCTACAAATTTCATCTCCTTCTGTTCAGCCTCCATCAGGCACAGCGACCTTTCAATGACTAATGGACAAGACACTTCTACCTACCAAGGCATATGTAACTGCCTACCTTGATGATGTAGTGGTTTACACTGCTACCTGGTCAGAGCATCTCTAGAGAGTGCTCCAATTCCTCAGGGCAGCAGGTCTCCTGGGGTTTTCTAAATGTCAGATTGGCTGCACAGAGATAAAATATCTGGGATATACTCTTGGAAATGGGAAAAACTGAACCTCTCATAGACAAGGTAAAGGCCCTTGTGGAATCTCTGGTCCCACTACAAAGCAACAGGTGAAATCTTTTCTGGGACTGGTAGGATATTGTCAGTGGTTCATTTCCTGATTTTTGGACAGTCATTGTCCCTTTAAAGGACCTTCCATGCAACAAGGCACCCTGGAAAGTGCATTGGTGTGATGGGATCCCCCAGATATAACCTGGAACTGGGGTACCGCTGTGCCCCATTAACTCTCCATCCTGGGCTCTCACACAATGCTTTGCTAGTGCCAAGCTGCAAACCCTTCCAGATGCTGTTATCACTCAGCACAACACCATGTGGAGCCCCACATCCAGCTAAATTGCATGAGTGCTCCCTGAGACACTCATGAATCACACAGAAAAAGGCACCAGCAAATCTCCCAAGTCCCCAGCCTTGCACCCCCAGACTATACCCTCTTGCCCTGGTCAGAAAAGAGTACATAAATCGGAAGGGGTATTTCTCTATTGTTCTCCAGGCGCTTGTGGATCACCATGGGTGTTTCATTGACATTAACGCAAGCTGATCCAGAAAGGTGCGTGACGCACTCATCTTTCGGAACACAGGCCTGTTCAGGAAGCTGCAAGCCGGGACTTTCTTCCCAGACCAGAAGATCACCTTAGGGAAAGTCCCATTGTGATCCTTGGAGACTCTGCTTACCCTTTAATCCTGTGGCTCAAGAAACCCTACACAGGGAAGCCTTGAAAGCAACAAGGAGCGGTTCAACAACAGGCTGAGTCGGTGCAGAATGACTGTGGAGTGTGCTTTTGGCCGTTTAAAGGGCTGCTGGCACTGTCCGTATGGGAAGCTGGACCTGGCTGATGACAACATCTCCACGATTATATCCACGTGCTGTACCCTCCATAACATTTGTGAAGGGAAGGGTGAAAGATTCACTCAGGCATGGACCTCGGAGGTTCAACACCTGAAGGCTGAATTTGAACAGCCAGAGAGCAGGGCTATTAGAGGGGCCCAGCACGGGGCTGCAAGGATTAGGGATGCCTTGAGGGAGCAATTTGAGGCTGAAAGCCACCAGTAATGTTTGGTGCCCTGCATGGGAGTGAAGTGCAGTGGTTCCAATGTTAGTAGGAATCTCTGTTTGCTACGTATGATGCACTGACTTGCAGTGCTTGTTGCTTTTCTGGGCTATGGTATCTTAATGCAATAATAAAGAATGTTTTCAAAGCCAAAAAATTCATGTATTGAAAAGAAACACAACTGCTTGGGAAACAGAAAGGGCATGACACATCTGTGCTGTTTTGGACAAGGGAAGGCGGTGGGGTGGGGAACAGAACAATCACAGATTTGCATATGTCCTATTATTATACTCAGCCTTCCTGTCTGGAGTGCCATGCAATGAGTGCTGCACTTCAGGCTGGCTAAAATGCATGGTGATGGGGATTGAGTGCAGTGGGTAAGGGTCGTAGTTTGCAGGGCTGGGTGGTGAAGCTACAAGTGTTGGAGGCAGCTGGTAGTGATAAGAACCCAGATGTTGTGGAAAGTGGGTTGGTGATGACATGGGGGCACAAGGGAAAGAGTTTGGTGACAAGGGCTGGGGAGGGGGGGCGGGCACAGAAGTGCTTCGCCTGCATTGCTATGAGCGCCTGTATCGAGTCTGCTTGGCGCTCCAGGATGCTTAGCAGCCGCTCTGTGCTTTGGTGCCGGCAATCCACGTTCTGCTGGCGGACCCTCCTTTCACTCTCCCACCACTCCTGTGCTTTTTGATTTTCATTAAGGGACTACTGCATGACTTCATGCAGCATGTCCTCTTTGCTTCTACGCAGCCGCTTCCTGATTCTTTGGAGTCTTTCGGCCGGTCCTAACAAGGACAGTTGGGATCTCAAGGTTGCATCTGTAAAGCCAAAATGCAGACAGATCAATGATTCCCCGTACTTAATGACAAGCACAGTGTGCACAGTAGCATAAATTGCCCATCCCAAAGTGTGCGCACATAACCCACAGGAACCCCAAAATGATAAGTAAGCACAGAGACAAGGGGGACTGATTGTTTCATGGCTGTACTGTCCTCTGGGGTTCTGTGCCTTGGGGAGAGCCAACAACTGCAGGGAGCCCCTATACTGAACACTGTCCCCACATTTTCCACAGGATGAATTCATCCTGGAAGTTATCTCGCTGCTGAGGGTGACCTGGGAAGCAATGGAGGGTCTTCTACTACAATGCAGCTTCCGCCCTGGCCCATATGCAGCTTGCCTGTGTGCAGCAATGGTCCCCCCACCCCTCATGGCACAGCGGCGCGGACATGTAAGCCTTACTGGGACAAGGAGCACAGTAGCTCTGCCAAGGAACCTGCGCAAGCAGATTGCCCAGCTTCTGCATGAAACCTTTGAAAAGATCACTGAGGCCGATTACTGTGATGTGCGAGAGCACATCAACGCCCTATTCCGCATCTAGGCATGCATGCAGCCCTAACCCTCCTCGCCCCAAGAGCCCACACCGAACAACTTCCTTCCCAAAATAAAAGCCGCTTACCGGGCACCTCCTCTGGTGTTTGTCCTTCCCCAAGCACAGCCACTGTGACTGGCTACGTTCCTCCTGGCTGCATGCATCTAGGGATGCAGGGCTGTCTCCCTCCTCCTCAGAAACCTCGCTCCCGCTTTCCTCCTCCTCCTCCTGTCTTGTTGAACTGGGCTCTGAAGTGTCCATGGTGGTCTTTGGAGTGGAGGTGGTGTCGCCTCCAAGTATTGCATCCAGCTCTTTGTAGAAACAGCAGGTCGTGGGGGCAGCACCGGAGCGGTGGTTTGCCTCGCGCGCTTTGCAATACGCATTCCGCAGCTCCTTCACTTTAACCCTGCACTGCAGTGCGTCCTGGTCATGGCCCCTTTCCATCATGTACCTTTGGGCTGATATCAAGGGATCATAATTTCTATGTCTGGAGCGCAGCTGGGACTGGACAGCTTTCTCCCCCCAAACAATGATGAGGTCCAGCACCTCGCCATTGCTCCATCCTGGGGATCGCCTGGCGCGTGGAGGCATGGGCACCTGGAAAGATTCGCTGAGAGCACTCCACGCCTGGCTGAGCGAACAGGAAGGGGATTTTCAAAATTCTCAGAGAATTTAAAGGGTGGGTCTGACAGTTGGTCACCTGAGGGCAGGGCAGTAGAGTTCAAAGTGATGACCAGAGTGGCTAGAACAGGCATTGTGGGACACTTCTGGAGGCGGATCAGAACACATTAATAGACCAGGGCGTCCACACTGGCGTCGCGGCGCTCCAGCCGGGGTGCAGCAAGCATTATGCTTCTCGTGGAGGTGGATTACCAACTCTACGTGCCTTGCCAGTGTGGACGCGTCATGAGTTAGGGTGCCTGGGGCTGCTTTAATGTGCTATAACTCGCAAGTGTAGCCAAGCCCTTAGTGTTGATTAGCTTCTCTAATCTTCCTTTTTGAAGAAATGTATAGACAACGTTGTGTTCATCCATTTACAGTGTGCTTCACATGGGGCTAAATTTAAGATTGATCAGAAACTTAAGCCAGTGAAGAATATGGCTGCCCATTTGTTAGTGGTGCCTCTCACAGTGATCGCTTGTGCGCCTTGATCTGCCTTAGTTTCCGGTTTTAAGGTACTAATTTTAACTGATGTGTTAAATGGGGTGGTTTCTGATTATCTCAGAGACAGCTGCTCTCCTTGTGCAATACCAGATAAGATCATGCGGTAACTAAACCAATAAACCTTTGAATAAATGTTTGGTAGTTTGAGGCAAGCATTTTCAGTGAGAAGTCCTCAGCTTTGATATCTGCTTCTCTGTTAACTGCCAGAGTCCAAATCTGTTGACCCTTTGGTCATACTGCAAGGCTTTTCCTGAGGGGAAGGACAGAATAGATGGGAGTGAATGATGACAGTCTGAGTTTGGGGGGAGGAGGGGACTTTAAGCAAGAGCTGGGTAGGCAACAGTTTTCCCATCCAGCAACTATTTTGAGCGTTTGAAAATATTTCTCACCTCAAATCAGAACAACAACAACAAAAAATCAATCCTGCAAATATCTGATCTGAAAAATGAGTTTTTTCATTTTAGGTCGACTGAAACATTTTGTTTTGATTATTGACTTTTTTTAGTCTAATTAGCTTATACTTTGAAACAGTCATTAAGCAACAACAAATGCAGACTTTTTCATTTTGAAGATTTCATTTTCTAAACTTTTCTTGTCAAGTCAGGAAACTTGTTGAACTTGACCCTGCTTCACGAACAGTTACAATTTCACAAATTGGCATTTTTCAACAACATGATTGCTGAAAAAATAGATTGACTCTACCTTAAATAAATGTGTTAGTCTCTAAGGTGCCACAAGTACTCCTGTTCTTTTTAAATAAATAAGTATTCAAAACTAGCATTAATCTGGGACCTGGCCAGTACAAGAGTGGGTTTATTACCAACACACACTATCTGCTGGAATTATTTATGGGTGACTATAATATCTGCAGAGTTAAAATGAAATACTATTTAAATCTTTATATTCAGATCCATGTGCATATAAAACTGCAATCAAATCATACTTGATTAAACTGTGTTTAGCTTCAATAAAAAAGTGAAAAAAGAAAATTAGGAGAATACAAACAAGTTTTTCTCCTAAGTTTAGCCACAAATATCTTCATAAATATGGTGTCTATTGAACTGATATCTCATGTGATGCTAGAATAATTATGTCTGCACAGACACAACAAAAATAAAATTTCAATGTACTTTGTATTGTCAGGGAAATATCCAAGATTCCCCATCATGTTCAGTCCTGCGTAGATAGTTACTGCAATGATCTTTCACTAATTTGGCTGGAATCACCTCCGTAACTCTTAATAATGACATTAGTATTTAGGCATTTGTATGTCTAAGCGCTTACATAAGTAATCATATACACACACGTTAGCTTACTTTTATTTAATATTCTGCAATTGTTACAACTTTCTTCTGATTAAAAAAAGTCTGAGTGCCTGAAGGAAACCTGACTACTCTAATTTATTGTTTTGTCATAAATCTGTGTGTGCTGTGAGCCAAAATAAACTAACTGCATCTACACTTAGAGGTAAAAAAATCTCATGTAAAACTTGTCTCTGCCTCTAAAATATAAAAACATCTATAAACATGTTATTGTGTGACAGGATAGTTCTAACCTATGTAGGAGACACACTCAAAGACCTCCATTCTCCCACTACTGAAAAGGATTTATGTGACTTCATTGCCTCTAGCATTAACAGGAGTTCTATACCTAAAGTCCTTGCATGCCTATAGACTCCCAATATGTTTATCTTTAAAACAACCAATCATTCCACTAAACAGATACAGCCATCATAAAAAATAGGTGACTGGTAATGTGGTTTAATAAACTGGCCTTTTATCTCCAGGGACCGGAGTTCAAGAGTGAACTAGGTCATAAGAAAATTGGCTTCACTTTTAATTTAGAGCCTGATCCAAAGCCCATTAAAGTCAATGGGTTTTGAATCAGACCATTATCACTGTACAGTGCATACTTGTCTATCCTTTGTCTGCCTATCTTTGGTAATTCTAAATTGCCTGTTGCCTTGGTCTCCTCCTTCTTCATATCACCAAAAATGGGGGGAGGGAAGAGTCTGTTCAAGAAACACCCAGGGTTGGATTATCCAAGATGGTACAATCTAGGATCGCACTGAGAGATTTAATTCACAGATTATAAAGCCAGAAGGGACCATGTGATCATCCAGTATGACCTCCTCTAAAACACAGGCCACAGAATTTCCCCAAAAATAATTTTGAGAGCATATCTTTTAGAAAAATATCCAATCTTGATTCAAAAATTGTCAGTCATGGAGAATATGCCATGACTCATGGTAAATTGTTCCAATGGTTAATTATCTTCACTGTTAAAAATGTATGCCTTATTTCTAGTCTGAATTTGTCTAGCTTCAACTTCCATCTACTGGAACATGTTATACCTTTCTCTGCTAGTTTGAAGAGTCCATTATCAAACATTTGTTTTCCATTTAGGTTCTTAAAGACTAATCAAGTCACCCCTTAACCTTCTCTTTGTTAAGCTAAAGAAATACACTCAAGGAGCTCAGTCACTATAAGGCATGTTTTCTAACTCTTTCATCATTCTCACGGCTCTTCTCTGAGCCCTCTTCAATGTATTGTGGACATCATAATTGGACACAGTAATCCAATAGATGAAATAACCTCTCTATTCCTACTCAAGATATCCATTTATGCATCAAAGGATCACATTAGCCCTTTTGGCCACAATATGACACTTGATGATTTTACAATGCAACTGTAAACAGAACAACCAGTTAGACAGCTTTTAATACATAGGGATGGTGTCCCTAGCCTCTGTTTGCCAGAAGCTTGGAATAGGCGACAGGGGCTAGATGGATTGACTTGATGATTACCTGTTCTGTTCATTCCCTCTGAAGCACCTGGTATTAGCCACTGTTGGAAGACAGGATACTGGGCTAGCTGGACCATTGGTCTGACCCAGTATGGCCGTTCATATGTAATATGTACCATGTTAATATTTTATTATTCTATTCAAAGCCACATTAATATTTTGTGGGCCACAGCCCCCAGACCATGACCTTGCCCCCTGCACTCTTCCTAGAGGCTCTGTCTGAGCTTGGTCTCTTCCCCCGCAACACCCCACCCAAACTCCACCCCGAGGCTCTGCCCCCAAGGCCTCACCCCCGCTCAGCCTCTTCCCCCTGAGGCCCCACCCACCACTTGCACAGGAGGGGAGAGAGCAGAGGAGAAAGTTGGGAGCAAGGGAAGGAGGGGCAGAGAGGAGCGAACCGTGCGCAGGGCCTCAGGGGGGAAGAGGCCAAGCAGGGATGGGGCCTCAGGACATATGGGCAGAGCTGGGGGAGGAGCCATGGTCCGGGCGCCGGGGCCACTTCTGAGTTTGCACATGGTGCCATTGGAAACCTGGTACTGATTCTATTTTTTAAAATCAAAATGTCATGTGGTACCAAGTCAAATGCTTTATGCCAAGACTAAGTATATTACATAACTCCTTTACCAACCAAACTTGTAAACTCATAAAAAAATGTATCAAGTTAATTGACAGGATGTATTTTCCATAAACCCATATTGATTGGCATTCATTATATTACCCTCCTTTAATTCTTGATTGAATACATCAGCTGCTCCATTATCTTGCCCAGGATCAATATCAAACTGAGACTCTGTCACCGGGTTCTTTATTCACCATGGTGGAGGGGGGCTCATCTGGGGATTAGCTCTGCTTGGTCTGACACCCCTTCTGGACTTCTTACTTGCACTGCGACCCCTCTCGTTGTCCAGAAGTTGCAGTGCTTTGTCTCTGTAGATGGGGATGGCTCCCTCTTCATGGCTTGGCCCTCCGGCCAGGTCGCTCTGTGTTTTCCCCTTCCAGGATGTCAAAGTCTCAGTAGCCTGCCTGTCTGGGTATCATTCTCAGCAGTCCTCTAAGTCAAAGCCCTGCCGTTTCTCCCAGTGGCTGATAGGGGAACCCAGGCCCGCCCTTTACTCCACGTTCCAGCTCGGGGACCCTCTAATCAGTGGCCAAGGTCTGCTCCATCCCAAACCTTGATGCCATTTCTCTGAGCCTTCTCCTACTCCACCTCTATCAGGCTTCAGCTCCACCACCCTTCTAGTAAACTCATGAATCCCAGGGCTTCTCCTCTCCCCCTGGGTTTCCTCCTTTCCCTCTCTAATGCTCAGAGGGTGACTGCAGTCCCTTTCTGCTGCCAACTCCCTGCCTTTGTACTAGCCCTGCCTAGGGTGACCAGACAGCAAGTGTGAAAAACCAAGATGGGGGTGAGGAGGTAATAGGAGCCTATATAAGAAAAGACCCAAAAATCAGCACTGTCCCTATAAAATCAGGACATCTCGTCACCCTAGCCCTGCCTGTTCCTTCTCCACAGAGCTGGGCTCCATCATCAATCAGGGGTTGCTTAGCAAACCTTATTCCCCTCAGGCGTGGCCAGCAGGCTAACTGACCCCTTCTCAGCCTCATTAATCCTTTCCAGGCTAGTGTGGGGGTGAACACCTCATCACACAGCCTGGTAATTACCTAGGTCATCCTATTTCCCCTTCTTAAATTTTGGCACAACATTAGCTTGCTTCCAGTCCTCTGGAACTTCCCCAGTGTTCCAAGACTTATTGAAAAAATCAATATTAACAGTCCATGGAACTCTAGCCAGATCTTTAAAAAATCTTGGTTGCAAGTTATCTGGACCTACTGACTTTAAAATATCTAAGTTTAGTAGCGGTTGTTTAAAATCCTCTTGAGATACTAGTGGAATGGAAAGAGTATCGTCATCATATGATATGACGATATCATCTGTTCCCCTCGCCCCCAAATACAGAACTGATTTTTTTATTGTAAACTTCTGCCTTTTCTGGATTGACAGTCCTACTATTTCCATTGAGTAATGGACCAATACTATTCTTGGGATTATTTTTTGTTCCCAAAATATACTTTAAAAACTTATTTTGTCCTTAACTCTGCTGGCCATAGATTTCTCCTTGTGTCCTTTTGTTTCCCTTATCAATGTTATACAGTTCCTAGTTTCTGATTTGTATTCATTACTGTCAGCTTCCCTTTTATTCTGTTTTTATATATCCTTCTTTAAAGCTGTCTTCATTTCCCCTCTAAATCAGGTTGTGTTTTTAACCAATATGGTCTAATTCCTCGATTGAGGCTTTGGGGGAATCTGGTAAGGTGTTCTTAAATGATTATCATTCACATTTTTCTGATTAAATATGGAATTTCCCCCATGTTGAATGCAGCACTTCTTGAATCAGGAAATTGTCATCTGCAATATTTAGAAATTCCAAGAATGTTTTAGTACCAGCAATGAGACCTTGAGCTTATATTACTCAAATTGAAGTCTATGTGAAGAAGCTCACATTGCACCTGTCCATGTTATGTCTGAAAGAAATTATATCAATTTCATGTTTTCATTAAACTTTCAATTTAATGCATCATGAAATCAAAAATAAACCTGGCAAATAACATTGATTGTGTTTGTCATATTCTCATACCAGGCCAAATCAAATGTTATTGTAACATTTCATTTCACACAAAGCATTCTTGGACATTTTGGCCCTTCTTGTTTGCTAGTAATTGTTTCCGTCTGTGAAAAAAATTCACTATGGATCTGATCCAAAGCTCACTGAAGTCAATGGTAACCTTTCAATTAACCTCAGTAGGTTCTGGATCAGTCCCTATATTCACATTAGAAACAGTGGGTGAACTCCTGGGTTCATTGTAGTCAGTGGGAACTTTGTCACTGACTTCAATGGGGCCAGGATTTCAATTTGAGCGTGAAGACATGCAGCACTGTATCTGTCAGATAGAGCTATTGCTGCTGCTAAACACAACAGTACTAGTGTTTCTAATATGCACACATGCACCACTCTTCCTCTAATTGGATTATAGCATGATATACAGAAAATTGTTCACTCATTAATTCTAGTGTTTGCAGTACTCAAATGTACAACTATAATTGGTAGACAGGTATTCTCTTAAAAAAATGGAGCCGTTATCTATGCCAACAAAGGGCTAAGATATGCCAGGAAAGAGAAACTTCATCTCTAATGAAATGTAAATGGGTAGGGAGAGTATATCTTGCAGATGATTTTTGCCTCAGGTCTTGCCATGCTATATGTTTCAAATATTGCAGGGCAGGCCTGATGGTTAAAGTAGTGCCAAGGCGAGGACAAAAATCAGTTTGCATTTTTAGCTTTGCCTCTTAGGGTATGTCTACACTACGGGATTAATCCGAATTTAGATAATTCGAATTTGGGAAACAGGTTGTATAAATTCGATTGTGCGCGGCCACACTAAGCACCTTAATTCGGTTTTTAACCACATTAATTCAGTGGTGTGCGGCCACACTACCCCATTAATTTAAACACAGTAATTCGGTGGTGTGCGGCCACACTAACCCTAATTCGAATTAACAAAATCGATTTAGGCGCTACTCCGCTCGTCGAGGTGGAGTACAGAAATCGATTTTAAGTGCCCTTTAATTCGAATTAACTGGCTCTGTAGTGTGGACGGGTGAAGGGTTAATTCGGATTAACGCAGCTAAATCCGAATTAAAGTCGTAGTGTAGACCAGGCCTGCGTTACTGAGAGCAGCAGAGCAAAGTGAAGTCAAAGGTCCAGATAAATGCAAATAAAGACTAACTGAATTTTATTTAGTCTTTGCTCTAAATGCTGTTTGGCCTTCCTAGCTGCAGAAAAGTGGCAGGATTGAGAAGCCTGTTTTGAGCGAGAGAACAATATTATAATCTAGTAAAAAGAATGAGGAGTACTTTTGGTACCTTAGAGACTAACAAGTTTATTTGGGCATAAGCTTTCATGGGCTAAAACCCGCTTCATCAGATGAATGCAGTGGAAAATACAGTAGGAAGATATATATACACAGAGGACATGAAAAAATGGGTGTTGCCATACTAACTATAACGCGACTAATCAATTAAGGTGGGCTGTTATCAGCAGGAGAAAAAAAAAACTTTTGTAGTGATAAATCAGGATGGCCCATTTCCAACCGTTGACAAGAAGGTGTGAGTAATAGTAGGGGAAAAATTAGCATGGGGAAATAGTTTTTACTTTGTGTAATGACCCATCTACTCCCAGTCTTTATTCAAGCCTAATTTAATGGTGTCCAGTTTGCAAATTAATTCCAATTCTGCAGTTTCTCATTGGAGTCTGTTTTTAAAGTTTTTTTATTGGAGAATTGCGATTTTGAGGACTGTCATTGAGTGACCAGGGAGGTTGAAGCATTCTCCGACTGGTTTTTGAATGTTATAATTCTTGACGTCTGATTTGTGTCCATTTATTCTTTTGCATAGAGACTGTCTGGTTTGGCCAATGTATGTGGCAGAGGGGCATTGCTGGCACATGATGGCATACAGGGCCGGCTCTAACTTTTTTGCCGCCCCAGGCAAAAAAGAAGAGCGCCGCCCCGCCGTAACAACCCCCTCCCTCCCAGTGTCGCGCCACCCAAACCCCTGGAGCGCCGGGCCGCTCAAACCCCCACCCCCCGAGCGCCGCGCCGCTGAACCCCCGCCCCCCCCCAGCGCCCCTGAGCGCCTTGCCGGGCCGCCCAAATGCCCCCCTGCCCCCGAGCACCTCGCCGGGCTGCCCCCCCGAGCGCCTCGCCGGGCCGGCCAAACCCCCGGAGCGCCGCGCCGGGCCGGCCAAACCCCCGCCC
>NW_020664372.1:19894569-19908290 GCF_002925995.2 Terrapene triunguis | reverse complement strand
GCTGATGTGATTAATAATCTAGTCCTTTCCTGAAAGTATCAACATGTTTTAGGTCTACTCCATTCAACTACTAAAGCTGGGGTTTTCAAAGGAGCCTAAAGGAGTAAGGGCACAAAATCCCATTGAAATTCAATGGGATTTGGGGGGCCTTATTCCCTTAGGCTGGGATTTTCAAAGGAGCCTAACTTACTTACCTGCTGGGCCAATAAGAATTCATCCAGAATGAATACTTTTTTCCATAACCCTCTCATGTTTTATAATGACATTTGATCGTCAAATATAAGAGCAAGACAACAGAAAAATCAAAGGAATTTCTCTTTCTGGGGTAATTTGATTTGATTTTTCCCACTGATTAGAAGGAAATGTCTCTACCAACATTGGTAACATGTTTGCATATTTCTAGCTCCCCTGAATGAATGTAGATGCTTTCAGAGGTCTTACTCTTCTATAGCATCCATGAAAAGGGTCAGATTTTTAAGTTGTGAACTTCATTTGTCAAAAAACTATCTTTATCTTTTACTTTCATTGCTAATAAGCTACTCCGATGGATATACTATGTAAGGAAATAAATAGGCTGTAATAGGCTTTAGATCTGCTTGGCGCAATGCAGCCAAAAAAGCTTAAATAAGATTAATGCACAAAGGGCCAAATTCATCCTTTGTGTAACTCTATTGACTTCATTTGACCATTTGTTTAACAATGACAATTCTTTTGTACCCTATCCAATACAATACAAATGTATTTTATAGACAATCTTTAATGCCAACTGTATTCCATCATGCTTGATAGAATTAACTATCACAATTACAGGGAAAATAAGTAAAAATAATAATAGGAGAGAAACTAACAGGTTTAAGTAATGCGGAAAATATGTTTTCAATGGAGATTTGAAATAAGATAGGACGTTGACAAAGTGAAGAAAAATAGAAGGGTTATTCCAGACAACAGGGCTACAGAGAAAAAGTTCTGACACTTAGATAGTAGTAAGATCGTGTTGAAGGTCAAGGAAGAGGTCAGTGTTAACCAAGAAGAGGGAGCCAGAGATGAGTATGAAAGCACTTTCTGCAGCAAGTCCATGGAGAGTTTTTAAAAAAAAGGACAGTGCTTTTGAACTGGATTTTGAAAATCCATGGGCATCATTTGAGTTTTCAGAGAATATGATTGATGTGGGCGCATGAGAAGGTAGCCAGTAGCATTTAGTACATGTTGGATCATGGAGACCTGGGTCCTCGCGTGGCCATAGAGAAAGGAATTTCCATTACCGAGTTAATAGAGCATAGATGAGAATTTTAGCAGCTGTGGTGTTGAGGCACTGTTCCTAAGGTGTGGTGGTCAAATTTGCAAATGTGAGAGGGCTCTGGACAGTGGCACAATAGACTGTATGAGTTCTGGAAGAAAAAAAGATCAAGTGTAGTATTCTTAAATATCTCTTACTTCCTCTATCAGGCTGCTGTAACCGGCCTTTGTAGGCAGAGGGACTCAAATGTCTTTAGTCTCTTATTAGTACAATTTTATAATCTTACTGTATGATCATGTCAAACCCTCCAGGGAAAAGTTTAACAAAAAAAATAAAATAGTAATAAAAAGAGAAACTGGAATTTAGATCCATGTACATACAAACATTACCTAACAATTATTGAAAAATTATAAATAAGCTTACAGGAGAACAAATATATTTCTAACCATCTTATAAAATGTTAACCGTGACAAGAGCCCACTAAATAACTAACACAGGGAAACTAGGCTAGATTCAGTCCAGGATCTAGGCCAGCAAAAAGACAGCATAATGTAGGCCCTTGGCAATAAAAAGTCTGCTATGAAGAGGTTGCAGTGGTGGAATGCAGGATCAGCCCCAAAAGTAGGTGATAAGACATGTGCAGGGCAGCCACGAACACAATCTGGTTCAATATTTCCCATCAGCAGCCTCCAACAGCCCAGTAAATGTAAAGTGGCCTTCCCCTGGCAGAATACTTGAGCCAGGGCAGGAGAAATACTACGATCTGCCGTCCCGAGGGGTGGATCTCCTCCTGAAACACACTGGCTGAGCTGCTGGCAATGGTATAGTTTACAGCATCAAGAAAACTGAACCTGGTCCATTAAGTGCTCTCAAGTCCTGGCTCTTTTAGGCTGAGCCAGACTCCTACATATTTACATAATTCTGATACCAAGCAAAGGAAGACCCTTCAGCATTTCCTTAGTGAGCTGGTATGACACTGACATCTCCCAATTGGCCAAACTCAGAAAATTGGCCAAATTTATAGATAAGGATAAAATCTTACTACAGCTATCCTGCTGGGTTCAGAGTAGCAATGAGATATCCTCTATAAATAGGGATAGGACATGTTTTTTCAGCCCTAATGTAGTTTTCTTCATTTGAAGGCTTGTTTCTTATTAAGCTCTTCATTCCTGACTTCTCTGTAACCACCTGGAAATAGTAATTCTTAAGAATCAAATGGTAAAGAGACCCAAGTATTCTCCTGGTATAGCAGACGGCAGAGATGACTGTAGGAACCTCTGCTAAGCTTCGCTTGAGAGGGCAAACCCCAAAGAGTTCTGGCCTTTGTTTGAGCCCTTCTGTATGCATTGAACAAAGTTCCAAAAGTGGCTACTATATTTCAATGTTTCCAAGAGACCGCCCCACTCAGTGAAGTCAAAAGCCTTCTCAACACTGAACTGCTCATAGCTCTTGGGACTTGCCTACCATCCTTGACAGACAAAGCAACTTTATCTGATTTATGGCTGTGTATCATCCCTGAACAAACTCAGACTGGTCAGCAAAATATATTTATGCCAATGTGATGTGCATCCTCCTTGCATTTCCAGTCCACAAATAGGTTCACTGCACTGTTCTAGATCCCAGAGTTATAAAGTCTAATGGCCAGAGTCAATAGGATCACACTTATCCACAGGACGGTAAGGCCTAATGGCCACAGTCAATTGGGTTGCCCTTATCGTCAGGGTGTTAAGGTCTAGTGGCCAGAGTCAATTGATTGGCCTTATCCGCAGGGTGGTAAGGCCTACTGATCAAAGACAAGGATAACAGGCTGCCACCTAGGTGTGGCCAGGGTAGGGGGACCCAGGTCCTCCCAGCTCCTACGAGTCCCAGCCCAGGACTCTGTCAGTGGCGAGGATCTCCACCACTGAGTCAGCAGTAATCTGATCACAACACGCTGACTGTTCTCGGCCCTGCATGTGGGGTCGCCTCTGGGCTACTTCCTACCGTGTCCCTTGTAGTCATGGTCCAGGCATCTCTGGGGTCTCCAGACTCGTGGGCACAGATGGATCCCAGTGAATCTTGGTTTCTCCTGGATGTCCGCTGGTGTCTGGATCTCCATCTGAGTCTCAGCATTCCTGGCTTCCACTGTTGGAGCCTCTGGCACTTCCTGGGCTGGAGCCTGCAGCAGACATCCTTCCTCTTCAGCTGTCAGCCCAGACTGATCTGGACTTCTCACTTTTAAACTACTGCTACTGAGCATGCCCAGTAGGGCTTGGTGTGGGTGGCTTCCTAAATCCACAATGCAGAGACAACCCTTTCCAGTCTAGTGCGCAGTGGATGCAGCCCATCACAGCCAGGCAAAAACCTCCCTGCTCTTCTGGTCAATACTGTGAAGTGGAAAGAAGGTGGTCCTTGCCTGGTTTAAGCAACACCATGAAAGACTGCTCTCTAAATCCCTAAAAAAACTTTCCAGTATCTTCCCTTTGGCAAAAGCCTCACAATACATCCCAAGAAGAGAGGGTCTCATTTAATTTATTATTTGTTAATATACTCATTTGGGGGAACCCTTCAGATCTCAAAGCCTTTTTCCCACTTAGCATGAATGTCATGTTCCTGATCTCAGTTGCTAAGATAACTGAGCCCAAAACTAATCATTATGCCCTTGGTATGAAAGGTAATTTAACTTCAGTTAGGACAAGAAAGTTGTGATGGGTTCAGTAGACAGAGACTGCTCAGATGAGTAGAAGTCTCTATAATATTATGTGAATATATTAGCCCAAATTCTGACTTTAGTGGGAGTTTTGCTTGATTAATACAGAGAATTTGACTCATTGTTCATGGGCAGAACTTTACTCATAGGAACAGTTCCATTGAAATCAAAAGGCTATTCATGTGAAAAAAGTTATGCATATACATAAATGTTTGTAAGACCTTAATGTAGGGGAATCATTGTGACCCTATTCTGAAAAATGATTCTTTAAAAATGATATTGTGGGGTCAGTGTTAATTGTCTCCCTGTGGTTTCCAGATCAACTATACAGTATTCAGTTTACAAGTAAAAAGCTGTTTGTTTTTTTCAAATTGCCACTGATGCAAATTCATCTTGGAATCTAAGAACAAAGTGACTTCTTTCTGGCTTATGAACCACTAGCAGCAAAGATACTGCAGCCAGAACTTAGTTACCAATCATGCTGATTACATATGAGCCAGAATGGAATCCAACTCGCCCAAAGCTATAATTTCTGCAAGGCCAACAGGATTAAAAAATAGCAGAAATTTATTTTAGTCATTGAAGTAAATTAATATGACTCTGATTTCAAATGGGGTGCAGATCAATTGAGTAAGAAGATGCCAATTTTACAGCCTCACTTTTCAAAGTAGGACTACATTTTAAACTCTTTGTTTATGGTCCACATTAGTGGTGATCCCATTCCGAGTTTGACCCTGCAGCTGCCCTGTCCATGGAGTTTCCTTTGATTTCAGCAGGAGTTCTGTGTATAGAGTAGTATTAGGACCAGTCCCACATAAATTATTAGAACATATTCTAGCCTTACCAAAAGCATTAGATTTATTTTTTTAATTATGATTTTTTTAATTTTAGAAGCACTGAAAGCTTCCAAACCTAGTAAAGTCTTTAACTTAAAATAGCAAACCCAATAAACCAATATATTTATTATAAAAAGTTTATTCTCCAGCTGAGTTTTTGTATGCCAAATTCCAACCAGAATCACACTTTTACAGCCAGATTATAAAATATAATCCTAGAAAATAGTGCTTCATGGTGGAATCATTACTAGACACTTAACTAAAGTTGTGCTACCAGTGCTCTAATAAAAAAAAGGTGAATATTATTGAAAAATAATACTACTGAACATTTTGAAGCACTCTTTGCAAGCATATAACTGAATCTAGCATATATGCTATATATGTAAAATTTGTTTTCTCTCTACTAGTGTGCTTGTACTGGTGAGGTGGTAGATAATAAACAATACTCACAAATCTGAGGAACTATACCACATAGAAAAGTGTGTTTAAGATACTACAGTGTCTGCCAACTTTTGACAACTGAAAGTAAATGTGGAATTGGTGGCTGATACCTGCACAAAGAAAACTGTCAGCTTCCCAGTTTGTATATGGAAAAGCTTTAGTGCACAAACAAAGCAGTAAAATCACAATGTGGCTCTATAAATATAGTGCAGTGATAAGTCTATTGAGCTTATGAGTCAGCTTTTCACTTCCTTGGAATGATTAGGTGCAGATTGCTATCTGGCTAGCCATTATTAGTCTAATACTTTTTATCTCTCTGACTTGCCACCTTATTATTAAATTCAAATAACACAAATTAGGAAGAATTATGGTGTTTACCTGCTCTATCGCTGCTCTAAGATGTGCTTGAAAATAAAAACAGCCTCTTGAAACTATACCTAACTTTAGGGAGAGCAAAGATGAAATATAATTTATCAAATCACAAGAGTGGAATGTTACTGATCACTTAAACAGGCTAATAGAAGTGAGGGGATTGTAGTTGTTTAATTTAAACATATTCAACTTTCCAAAATTAATATCTGGGAACTGAAAAGATACTGTACATTCTAAAATTTAAACTGCTAGAATAAAATATTAAAGTTTCAGATAAAGTGTATTATTATTTTATCTTTGCATGGTAATGCAGCAGCTATTCAGTTCGCTATATTGGAAGCAAAAGTATGCATCTGAATTTCCCTTATATTATAATTGACTAGTCCAATGCAAGTAAATTACATTACACAGGATCGTTTTCTTGTTATTCTCAGAAATTATATTGATACTACTGCATCATCTGAGCAATTAACATATACATAACTACCTAAGGTAATGTTACAGATTTAACATAAATCCAGGTAAGTAAATAAGTAAATTCACAAAAAGAACAGGAGTACTTGTGGCACCTTAGAGACTAACAAATTTCAGTTAAATCTTCCATTCTTGATTAGGAATGTCAAGGTTCTAAAATAGTGTTTGATGTTAGGTACCATGAGCCCTGTCCTGCTCCAACAGGATCAGTCCCATTGTGCTCTTATATTTAGGCACCATAGGGTGTGTGAAGGATGGAGTGAAAGCCTAAACTCTACATTCACTCCTAATCGGAGTCTGCAGGTCCAAATTTACTCCCAGTGAAGTCAACATCACCTCGTTCACACCTCTTGACAGCAAATTACCATAGAAATACAGACCTTTAACTACGGACCGTATGTGTATTCTACAACAGCCAGTGGTTACCACAAGCGTTACGTGGAAAGAAAAGCACTTTTGAAACTAGATCTTTGTATATAGTGTTTCATTTAAAACTAGAAAAATGTACTCAACCCAAATCATAGCAATATATCAGTCTGAGAAAGAATGTCAAATAATTTATGACCAATAAAATCTTTTATTTTTATTAGTTTTTCACTTTTTGTAATCCTACCAAATAATCAGAAACATACATTTGTGAAGTCAGGCATTTGCAAATGGTGACTTTTTTTCAAGAGAGGAGTCAGTGAGATGGGGCATACTTGTGCTGTCAATTACCTAGACGCTTATTTTTCTTATTCTTTCACAGAGGCATGAGTATATCAAGATGCACGTGTTCATTGTTCTGATCTCTCTGAGGGATTTTAGAGGCAATGATGAACATTAACCTTAGAAAATCTCCTGAAGTCCTCTCCCACCCCCCAACCTGTGTTTATCAGCCATCCCTGTCAGCTGCGAGAGCCTTTCTTTACGTGCAGTGTCTGTGAAAAGCTAAAATGTTTGTACATTCATCATTTCTCCACAGAATCACTGTTGTCCCTTGTGAACCACAAGCTCCAAATAGGATCACAACAGTCCACAAACTAACGCATGGACGGACTAAAAACTGTTGCCACTCTGTCCACGTCAATCAAATTGGCAAGTCTACACCTAGCCCGTAAGAAGAGACTCGTGCTTTTGATTTTTGAATCATTCTTCTTTGTACTTCTGTCCACTGTTGTTTTTCTGCCACACATTGTCAGATACAGCTCGGCTCTCGGCGAATTGTTCGACAGTAGAATACCATGGACCACTGCATTTCACTATATAGAGTACTCGGATCTAAGGGCGTGGAGGGAAGTCCCATTCCCCTTGTTATAATCACCGATTGGAGTAATATCTAAAACAGGAGAGCAGAGAGGAAAATGAAACATCCTTGTTAATCATTCAGAAGGCGGATCCCATACTCCTTATACGAATTTTCTAATGGAGTTAATGAGATTTTTGGCAGGATAAGGAGTAAGGGATTGGGCGCCTATCCCACACTCTTCTAAGGGTGTGGAATTTGATTGGCAGTAGCAGCCAAAGGGTGGCTCTTCTCTCTGTTTTAACTCTTTGTCACAGCTTTTATGGGTTCTCACGGTGGTCGGGGCCATATAAATAATGTTCTCCCTTCCTCCCCTTGCACTGAAATACAGGAAGGAAATGATTGTGCCGGCTTCTGATCTAGGCAAAAAGAGCTATGGGATTAAATATTTTTCCGCAATAAAGGATGCCATCGAATGCTTGGAATATGAAATTGCTCCTTGGTTAATACAAATGAGATGATTTGAAATATTGACTTTTCATTTCAGAGCGGGAAATTATTGGCGGTGGATTGAAAAAGTGACCTGGAGAGTAGTAATACCTACGCTGGCTACAGCCACTCTTGGTCACTTTTTCAACCTTCAAGAAATAGGATTTCCATTCTAAGCCTAAACGGCAGTCAATGCGAGTAGATAGCTTAATCTCCCTGCTTTTGACAACCGATTGTAACTTTTTCACAGCTAAATGGATTGCGGGGGGTCAAAAGTTGGCAAGGTGGATTTGAAGATTGAGAGGAATATGTATAAATGAGTGGTAAAGGGATAATACATTAAATATGAAGACAGGGTAGGTACATTTTATGTGTAAATTATTCAGGGCATTTTAACTGGTAAGATCTTCAACTAGTGTAGACAGACAGGTCCAGCGTAGTCAATGGAGCTGTACTGATTTTCACCAGCTCGGGCTGGCTATCAGTTTGGACATATGTATATGCAACACACCAGACATACAGAGAGAGGGGAGAGAAAATATCTCCTATCTTTACTTCAGCGGTAGAGCTTCTGAAAATGTCTTAGTAGCATAAAAACGGTAGGATTATAGTTTTTCATAATGGATGATGATCCATTATGATCATGGATGATCATAGCCCGCTCTGTCTATAGAGCCGCCTGATTAACCATAGCTGACGTTTGTGCTCCTCCGCCCATTGGCCGACTTTTGAAAGAAGGTGCTTACAAAGAGAGCCCCTCAAACACATAGTTTCACCAACACAGGCGCATAGTTGATGTGAAACGAACTTTTCACAGAGCTACTTTTACTGTGGCAATAAAAGAAATCCCCCCCCATACATTTCCCCAAACGCCTTCCCCCAGTGATTACTGAAACAGAGCATGGGAATGACCAGGGGTGTTCTCTCGCGCGCTGAGTGAAGGGATTGTGGCTGCCATCCCAAGATCCAGCCTTGACTTTAGCGCTTACAGCCGAGATCTGTCGGTATACACCTCGGCCTGATGTTAACGTGTGAAAGAGTTAATGGTGTATTGGAGTTCGTACTTCCACATACCACAAAGGTAAGTCAAAACCAATCCGCCGAAGTACAAACAAGGCGAGCGAGTTCACCCTGACTGACAGGCCAACTTGTTAGCAACACATTCAGACAGAACGGGTTGGGGTGAGTGCGAAGTAGCATATCAAGAAGTAAAGAAAATATGCAAATCGAAGAGCTCACGTCGCTGCCAAAAGCATGGGTTGTGGGTTTTTTCAACGGGGAGAGAATTCTTTGTTTCATTGGGCAAAAGTAAACAAAACCTTGGCAACGAACAATATTTAAATACGTAATCTTGGGATCAGTGCGATTGAGACCCGTTTTCTTTGTATAGCCGTAATGTTGACGCCGCTCTAGGTACTCAGTGCAATCGGTAAGCTTAATGATCTCCAGCCTAGTATATAAAGAGAAAACTAGCAGTATGCTTTTAACAAGGTTTTGAAAACAACAACCAGCACAAACGTATAAGGGGGCTGCTGACAGCGAGCGGTGCCTGTTGTCGACTTAAAATGGGCTGTTTAAAACAACTGGCCACCTGACAGCAAGTTGCTCCGGTGATCCTAAATTGGAGTCAACCTCCTTCCTGGGACATTTCCTCTGTGGCAAAGGGAGTCTGGGGAAGGCAGTATCTCCAGGATCAACAGCCAAGGAGAAAGGGGGACTGTCCGGCTGTGTAACTCAATAAGTGGGGGAGGGAGGAGGGGGGGATCATGAACAAGTTATCGAAATAAACTCTCTCCGCCTAGTGAGAAGCAGCCGATTTGCGGGTGCCGGACGTGGCGGCTCTTCGGAGTTGGGTAATACTCCGAGGTTGTGTTTCGACACCAACTTAGCTGGCGAGCGCTGCGCAGACTCCGCTTCTGCCCGGCAGGGCAGGCTCTGGTGTCTCCACCCCCCTAACCTGCAGCGAAGTGAAAGGGAGGGGAATGCTGTTTAATCAATGGCTGGGGGTGGGAGCCGGCGCTCCCGCTGTCCCTCCCTCTCACTAGCCCCGCCGGGCCCCACGTTCCCCTGCACACAGACACACACACACACACTGTACATGCAACACATAGCCAACCCACATGCACACGCAGGGAGAGCTTTACCTGCCTGTCTCTGGCTCCCGCTGCAGAGGGGCAAAAAGCGGGAGCGACTGAGACTGCTGCAAGCTACACAAGGGACTTTATAACCGGCTCCACTTCTGCCTAGCTGAGATCGCCGAGCATTTTAATTAGAAACCCCCTCGCCCTCTCTTCCCTCCCCTGCCCGCCCCCAAGTCACTCTCTGGCTAGGCAAGCCCAGAGAGCCCCGAACAGAGGAGGAGCCAGGCAGGGGGCGAGCGAGCCGGAGTGGAGCTGCCCGGGAGCCCGCATGAAACTTGGCGAAGTTAGTTGGAAGCTCTGGGAGCCGCCGCCGAGCTCCAAGTTGGAACCTGATCCCGGGACTCGGCGCTGAGCGGGGCCGATGGTTCCTGCCCTGCACGGCTCGCGTGGGCGCTAGGGGCCGCAGCAGGAGGCGTTGCGGAGCCCGGACCAGAGTGGGGGACAATCCTCCGCCTCCCCCAGCAGGCGAAGGAGAAGAAGCGAGTATGTCCGAGGAAAAAGCGGCTCGCAACGGCTCGCCGGGGGCAGATATCTGGCTGTGAGCAGAAGGGACCCGGCTAATCGCTAGCCTCGCGCTAAAGCGGCCCGGGGAGGAAAGCGGACAGCTCCCGCTGCCCCCGCCACACGCCCTGCGTCCGGAGAGCGCCGGCCCGCGGTTTGTTTGCAGGCTCGCCATGGGTAGGACTCTGTGATTATTGCTTGGATCGCGGCTCGCCTTGCACGGAAGGAAGCCGCCGTGTCTCCCCTGCTCCCCCCGGCCGCTGTCAAATGACAAGTCCCCGAGAAGAGTTGAGCTAGTGGAAGGGGAAGGGGGGATGTTTGCACTTTTCCGTTGTTCCCTTTGAACTCTGGGGGCACCAGCATCCAACCCGAGCGGCGTTTGGAGAGAGTTTCAAAATCCTGCTTGAGAAAAGAAAGAAACTTCCCGGCGGAAAGAAGAGACCCGAGCCCGGGACAGTCTCCTGGCTGGGGGCCAGCTCTGGACGGAGAGGAAAGCGGTGCACAGGGGACCTGCCGTTTGGGACATCGGCTTTCAGGGTGCGGAGAGGAGCCCGAGGTTGGGGCCATCTGGAGCCCAGCAGCCCCCAGGTGCGGGACTTTTCCTCCCGGGAGGCCCAGAGGGAGGAGCGGCCCGAAGTTGGTGCTGCAGTTCCCGGACTCGTTCTGCTGCGGAGCAAAGATTGATTTTCTGCGGGCTGCGAGCGGCGGGGGAGAGGTGACCGGGGCAGGCGGCCGCCAGCGCGGGGTGGGCTGCAGCCTGCAGCAGCTGCAGGGCTTGCCGGGGGCCAGCATGTCCAAGCCGGTGGATCATGTCAAGAGGCCCATGAACGCCTTCATGGTGTGGTCCCGGGCGCAGCGCCGGAAGATGGCCCAGGAGAACCCCAAGATGCACAACTCGGAGATCAGCAAGCGCCTGGGGGCCGAGTGGAAGCTGCTCACCGAGGCGGAGAAGCGGCCCTTCATCGACGAGGCCAAGCGGCTGCGGGCCATGCACATGAAGGAGCATCCCGACTACAAGTACCGGCCCCGCCGGAAGCCCAAGACCCTGCTCAAGAAGGACAAGTTCGCCTTCCCGGTGCCCTACGGCCTGGCGGATCCCGACCACCCGCACGGGCTGAAGGCGGCCGGGCTGCACGGCGGGGCAGGCGGGGGCCTGGTACACGACTCCCTGCTGGCCAACCCGGAGAAAGCGGCCGCCGCCGCCGCAGCAGCAGCCGCCCGGGTCTTCTTCCCCCAGTCGGCGGCCGCCGCCGCCGCAGCAGCTGCCGCCGCGGCCGCCAGCAGCCCCTACTCGCTGCTGGACCTGGGCTCCAAAATGGCAGAGCTCTCGTCGTCCTCCTCCGCCTCGGCGCTGCCCTACGCCTCCTCCCTGGCCTACCCAGGAGCCGCGGGAGCCGGCGCCTTCCACGGGGCCGCCGCCGCCGCCGCAGCTGCCGCTGCCGCCGCCGGGGGGCACACTCACTCGCACCCGTCCCCGGGCAACCCGGGCTACATGATCCCCTGCAACTGCAGCGCCTGGCCCAGCCCGGGCCTCCAGCCGCCCCTCGCCTACATCCTGCTGCCCGGCATGGGCAAGCCCCAGCTGGACCCGTACCCGGCAGCCTACGCGGCGGCGCTATGACATCCCCGCCGTACGGACGGAGCCGAGCGGCGGACTCCCAGCCTCGGCTCCTGGGAGAGCCGCCTGGGGACAGGTGCAGAGGAATGGGCGCCAGCAGCTGCGGACTCGCCGACGGGGAAGGTGCAAGGGCGGGACGGGGGCGAGTGTCCGTGTAAACGGGAGCGTTTCTGCCCTGCGCTCCTGCTGCAAACTTCTCGCTGCTCCAGCAGCAGGTGGTGCCTGGCTGGCCCTCCTCGGACCTGTTGCGTGTTGCCCACAGACACCGTTGAGAAGAAACTCCCTAGCTAGAGGTGGCTCCCCCATCTGCCCCCCCCCCCCTTTTTTTTAGAATTGGTGTGTGTTGCATGCAGCCTTTGCAGATACCTGAGCTGAAAGGGCTTGTTCTCTCACTGGTTTCTCCCTAAGTGCATCTTCCTTTGCCTGGCCTGTCTCCCCTCCCGCCCCCCAAATCTGTGCTATTTGAACTTCTCCAAAACGTTCTCACTGCAACACCACCACCGCCAAAAAGGGAGCAAATTGTTGACAGAGTGGAGGGACAAATCTGGCGTTTGGATCTGAAATGTTTCCTCCGTTTTATATCAAGTCCTATGCGAATGGGAGCAGGAAACACAAAAAGAAATAGACTGTAAAGTGAAATACTGTCCCTCTGATCTCCCCAGCCCCCCGCTCCCCTTAACATATCCCACACGACTTCCTGAAGTCCTCTTCTATGGGACACTCATACAAATTTCATTCTTAATTTACAGCCTGTGTCTCTTATTTTTCCCGATCCTTAGGTCTCACCTTAAGACTGTAAATTTGTAAATTTCTGTGGAAACGTTAGGTCTTTGATTGAAAATATGTTGCTTCCTTTGCCCACATTTGAGTCAGTTTTAGACTCAAAAAAAAAAAAAAAATGAACGCCTTTCAGAATAAATACAAATATTGCGTCACCGTTTAAGGATCGCAATTTTATCTAAGGTTAAATCAGACTTTTTGTCTGAGTGATAATTATATATTTATTATTTAGCTTAACTGAAACAGAGGTTGTTTTGACAGCAGAAGAATATTCTCATGTTCAAAGAACCATTCCCTATCAAACATGAAGTGTTTAAATGTGTTTTGGAGTACCCTTCCTACCTGCTTAGGTTATTTTTAGAGCAACTGCAATTCAATTGCAAATAATGATTTAAAAACAAAAAATAAATTTTAGAGAAAAACCTTCATCAGTTAGAGGTTTTTTGTTGTTATTTGTTTTCGTTTTTTACTTTTGTAATGTGTATATTTTGACTAATGTTTGTGAATGAAGCTGGCTAACATGTATTTAGTTTCGTTTTGGCTCTATGTAATATAAAGAAAAAAGTTTAAGTATTGGTTTTAACATTTACGTGTAAATGGTTTTCTTGTGTGATTTTCTAATTTAAAATTAGACGTCTAAACTATATCTGTAAAATAGAATCCGACTACCACTCTGTTCATTTTTGAACAAAGAGTTTAAATAAAGCCTGAAGCAGGGAAAAGAGAAATCCTCTATTTCTTGTTGAGTTACTAACAAGATTTTTATCTGAATTGCCATTCCGCTCCTGGTCCAGGTGAAGTGTAAGGTATCCTCCAAAGGCTGTCTTTGTTTCACTTTTGAGTAGATTTACTAGGAAATCTAAATCAAGCCATTGTTATTCAGAGCCAAAAACCTGATTTATCACATTTTAAATCGTG